>NC_065548.1:11008270-12223985 GCF_022605725.1 Anthonomus grandis grandis | reverse complement strand
ATCTAGTAATGGTGATTCTTTCAAAAGGAGCAATCTTATTTTTGGCAACACTAAAGAAATAACATTATCTTTAGCCAGTACTTGGCAAAATTGCGTATTGCAGCCGTATAGCCTGCCTCGGAGACATCACAAGAGTCATACACCTGAACATCGACTTTTTCATCATATATAAAGCATAGAGGAATAGCAACCTGGCTATCCTCGCTAGAAGTCTCATTATTTGACACTGCATCTCAATATGTACATACCTTACAGCCACAACTAATGGATGAATCGAACACTTAGAGACCAAAATTAGATCTCAGAAATCTAAAGGCATATATATCCGAGCAATATCAGTCAATATTTTGTAACGATATTGTAAATACCGAAAAATCAGCTGATTGTTCGTTATTCCGAAATGACACAAGTGGCACACCGCACGACGTCTCGAAGGTCAGCGAATCTTCTGGAATGGTCAGCCGAGTATATAAGGAGATGCGTCGCCGCTAGGAATCATTTGTCAGTTCAGTGCAGTAAGGTTCGGAATATTGGCGCGAGATTTAAATCAGACATAAATAGTTGTAAGTAAATATTATAAAAATAGATAGTTCAAGTAGTCGTAAGTGATTGTATTTCGTAGCGTAAGTGTGGAACAAAATTAGTTTACTATTTTTGATTTTTTTAATTCACACCTAACGAACGGAAAAAAACGCTACAATATGAAGTTTTGTATAATACATTAACTGAATACGAAAAAGAGTTACTTTTATTCCAGACAACTCCTTGTCGTCAAAGCAGATTGGTTGTTGATGCGTCACAGGAACTGCATCCAATATATCTGGATGGTTACTAGACCACTTTCTTAGCTTATAACAACCAATTGAAAGTAAATCTATAAGTTGACGGTAAACATATAAAAGATCATATATTGAAAATTATCCGGACATTCCGTCGTCACCATACTCGGTTGCTAGCTGAAGTCGGTTGCAAATTCAAAGACATTGACTTGAGGACAAGCCCTAAGTATAACTTATAGTTTAACCGTGTATAACTGATATTCCTGTATCGACTCACAAGACGAGAATCAAGGATTTGAAGATACATTTGGCGTATATCTGCGGTAAAGGCATATTTGTACAGTTCAATAAAATTGAAACAATATCATTCTATAGCCTTTGTCCTACAAACAAACAATCATTTAAAGGCTTTCCATTAAAAGTTTTCGGAATTCCAAGTTTTAAATTTTCCTTATCACCCTTTACTATTCAATGGTGTAATATTAACAATCATAACTTCTAGATGAAAGCGGATCAACAGAAGACATATGACCATGCTCAATATAATCTTTTATAAATCCACAATAAAGAATTTTTAAATCAGGATTTGGTTGACGTCTTTTTTCTAATTAATAAGTTAAATCTAGTAGAATTAAATCTAGAAGTGCTTGCGTTTTAGAATCACCTAAAGAAGGGGGAACATTTGAAAATGGAAGCCTTACTACATATCTTCCATAAGGAACTGATTACATGTGAGTCACGAAATATTTTCTCATCTTCTGGAGCAATAACATCGATCCCCTTCTTAAAACTTTCTCAGAGTTTTATCTACAGAGTAACATATGTAAAACAACTCAAGAATTTAGAATCATTATCATTTTCAAAAAAATCCACTTCATATGTTGCCTTATGAAAACTATGCATAATGATCCCAGAGAAAGCCTCCCTCATAATGTCTCTATATCCTACTTCAGAAATTTGGTGCAGCCAACTTGAATGCTGCAAATATTAAAATTTATTTGGCAAAAATGAAGTAAATGTAACTGGATCACAAATTGAATTCAAAACAACATTTATATTATATACAGTCTTTTGTTTAACGGAGAAATATTCAAGGGCATACTACCAATAAAAGCTTGAAGGGGGTGTTGACATGGAAGGGTTTGATACCAAGTAACTTAGCTTCACTAATAATTCTTTATTAAATTTTCACTCTTACTACAAATAGAAATACTTCAGTGCTTAGGAAGTTGAATGTTGATGTGTTGAAGTATCCTGACGCGCATGCGCAACCCTTTCACCTTAAAGGGTATTTTGATATGTTTTAGGAGTAAGGTTTGATTTATGCAAGATTGAATTTCCACAATTAAAAAAAAATTGACTATTTACCAAAACCTTACACTGCTTTTCCAAAAAATTCACCTGATATGAATATTCTGGAAAATCTGAAAAAAATTTAGAACTGTATTCCACCTCGAACCTTTATTTTAGAGTATCTTTGTAAATCTCTATATATTGTTTGAAAATGTGTTGCAGTTCTTGAATTTCATTTTACTTGTCAGAAACTATATAATCGACAATAGCCATAATATTTATATGAAGACTATCAAACTTAGCAAACTTGTTTAAAGAGACCCTCAAACCTAATAACTTTTTTTTATCATTTTGTGAAGCTTCATGACTCACTTTTATAACAAGCTCATAAAGCTTATTTACATTCTTACAAACATTATTTCTTTGCTTAATTAAACATTTAAGATCAACACTGATTTCAACATTTATAATGAAGTAAACAGCTATAAATTGCTCTATGGAGCAGTGTTTTAATGATTTAAAAGTTGACACCCTTGCTCTGCAATAGTTATGCAGATTGCATATTAAAACGCAAAAAAAATATATGTTATTATCCACAAGAAAGTATACACATCGTACTACCTCACCAAAGGAATGAGACACCCTACACGGTCACCATATCGAGTGCCACCAACTGTGAGGCAAGAAACGATTGAAAGTTCAAACAAAATGCTTAATACCAAACAGTGTCCCTGAATTTCCTTAAACTACTAAATAAATTACCTGTGAGGTACCTCCACCACATCCTTCTTCCTCTCGCTCTCCTCAGCCCCAATGGCCGCACTAATCCTCTTCTTCTTTTTCGGCGAGACCTTCTTGGGGCTATTTACATTATTGTTGGCCCCAGTTACCGCCACTTTGTCCTTATCGCCACCGGAAACTTTTTTACCATTATTACCGCTACTTTGTTGTTTATTGGCACTGATTTCTTGCTTATTCGTTTTCCCGGGTTTTCTTCGACGTTTTATACGTCCGTCCCTTACACGTTTTTTCAAAGGCACTTTCGATCGAATCCCTTGATGGATGATGACGCCGTCCTGACCGTCCGGTAAACGGACAGCCTCCGCCGTTTGATTGTGCATTATTGTCACGGATTTCAGTTTGAAACTGGGACGTTTTCCGAGGTATTTAGTGCTGAGGACCTAGTAAAAAAGAACGTATTTTATAAGAAAATTTTTTAAATATTGGTTGTGTCAGGTACAAATCTAGCAGTACATTCACGTTACTCTATGTCTTAATTGTGTCAGAGAAATAGAAAAATACTTAAGTCTAGTTACTAAAAAATTACCTTTAAAATAAGCTTAAAATAAAAAGTACATCCGTAGAAGGGAATTGTGGGATTACTTAACTAAGTACTAGCAAACGGGCCAGCACGTGAGCTATCATCAATTATTTGCTATAAATCCTAAATAAATTTTATATTTTCAGCCAAGAACATACTTTTAGTTACTTTTTAGTTGGTTACAAACCAAAACAACCTAAATTTAAGTTGGCAGCAGTGAGCCCCGTCTTAACAGCTTTATTTACTAATAAGGGACTAATGTTTTTGAATTTATAAAACTGCTTCAAATAAAAAAAAAATAAATTAAGGAAGCTGTAGCTTTAGTGCCTCTGCTTTATAATGCAGGTATTCATCTGTAAGTACCTTTTAAATCAATAAAATAATTAAATCACCAAGAGGAAAAAGCAATAATAAACCAAAACATTATAGGTAGAAGGACCAAACTAGAAACTAGGATGTTAAATAATAATAAGAGCAGCTAAATAAACTTAACAGAATTCCAGATACAAACCTTTTCACCTGATATTAGTCACCTTATTATTAATAATAATTAAGATAATAAAATTTTGTTACAATTAAGCTAATCAATATTATTCTTTACCAATTATACCTGCTAACAGCTACAATGTTCTCAAATTTTAAAAAGTATAAAGAAGATACACAATTGACCATTGGTACAAATACCTCTATTGAGATAAAAATCCCATAGTGACGGAAGGTTTGCCATAATATATATCAATGCTGGTGTAATTATAATATGTGATATATCATAACAAGCTTAATAGGAATTCAATAAAAAAGTTATTCCATTTGAAAATGAATTCCTAACAGATCAACTAATGGAATTTGAAAACTTCATCATAAAGATTTGGAAAGTATCTATTTATATAAATAATTATAAATTATGCGTAGAAAGCGATATTTTTCATTATAATTTTTTTTTTAATTAAGAATTTATTATTGGTCGAGTTTTTTAATGAAGCATAAGACGATAAAGGGAGATGATGAATGGGAATAGAAAAATCCTTAAGAGCTCTATAACTCATAATATATTCACTACAATAGACTCTGGAAAGTGATGCAGTTAAGAACACCAAAGAAAGCTTCCAGACTTTTCAAGTTTGGAAAATTAGAAGGTCTTGACAAAATGATTCTTGAATATTATAATGTACCATTCTTTTTCAGTCCTTGAATCCAAAATGAGCCTTAACTTGTATGCAAAATGACGAACATAGATAGTACCACACAACTTTGCCTCTACTAGAAATGACTCTTCGAACGATAAAACGAGATGGAAACCAATTGAAATTTAAAAAATTATTAAAATGAAGAATTTCAATTGCCTGAAAAAATTTATCGATAAAGAAAACTAGGTAACCATTTTAAAAGAGAAAAATATAACATAGAAATTTAAAAAAAAATGCTTTAAAACATGACTGTTGCCTGGAAGAATGAAAAAATGCTTCAATATGGGGATTATAGCTGGTAATGGAAAAAGCCTACAATTGCATAAAAAAATAACTTGTAATAGGTACCTAAAGAAATAATCGACTAATTCGGCTGTCTCAAAAAAAAAATATTTTAAATCCTGAACACGGAAATTCCTTTTTAGCTGCGATAAAAATGCCAAATCTAAGAAAAAAATAATTAATTATAAAAACTATAGATGAATTGGACTGCATTTGAACGCTTGAAGAACATTTAAAAATGACTTCAATTAACTATCGAAAGAGAAAGACTAACTGTCATAAAAATGACCTTAAATGCCTAAAATGATCTAAAGCATACAAACACTAAACTATTCTTTAATACAAATATATCCAGAGATCCTTCTAAGAAATGCGATTGTAACAATAACTGTGGCTTTACCAAGAATCGCAGACACTCAAAGCATTTCTAGCAACTGTAATGGATGCTCTCAAGATTTAATTAAAATGAAACATTATAGCAATTAGACCGATATGTGCAGGAAACCGCGAGTAGTGCAGCTGCCTGTGGAGATTTTGGAATTTATTATACCGTCTTAGCGTATATATTCGAGACGACTGAAGCAATAATTTATTGCATATTACTCAATGCCAATATCTAGCAACAGTTACTGACTTACGACTTTTATAATCACTTAAGATTATGAGAGTTTTGATCTTGAAATAAATAATGTTATTAAAAAGAAGTTATAAGGAAAAAAATGCTTACCAAAAGAGTGATGATAAATGCTAAAATGGCCGCCACAGCATACCAATACTCCATAATCCACCTTTTGAAGCTCGCTATGCTTTCTTCACTCAATAATAGTTTTCTTAGGGTTGCCAAAGGGCCTGAAGGGTCTACCTCTCGGCACATCTGGAATACGTCGCAGTAGCCAGAATAGTCGTTACAGGGTGTTCCTGAAAAGTGACAAAAGTCAAAAAATGCTTTATTATGTTAAACATAAAGTGTTGTTGACAAAGCTGCAATAAAAAAGAGAAATCTTATTAAATCAACCGTTTAAAAAAAAAATAAACATAGTAATAAATATATGTTTATATGTATATATACGAATAATATATAGTAAAAAAATTACATATAAACATATAAGAATTTACAGATAATTTTAAAAGAAAAGATTTACAATCATGATAAAATTAAGATTAATATTAAGATCATTTGGTTTTTTTATTTCATTTTTACAACTTTATCCACAGATTAAGTTTTATTTATACAGTTTTAATTATATTATTATTTATATTGGTTTTTTTACTCTTTTTATTTATTGTAAATTATGTATATTTATATATAATACCTCATTCGTTTATTAATATTTAACATCTGAAATATTAAGGGTTTCTTTATATAATTTTCCTACCTGGTTTTGAGTACATATCGGGGATATCGTAAGGAATGTCGTTCCAATCAAAACTGGATAAGCAAGGTTGGTTTTCGCCTGGTAGTTTGCAACAGAGTTCGCACGCTTTGGTTTTTGGATCTCCTTTGGCTGGAATGCATTGGCACGATTCCAGGCCGTAGGCTAAGCATATGGATCCGGTACATTCCTAGAAAATAGACAACATTTTGAGTTTGAGAATAAGTTATTAGAATTGATATCCAGGAATTAGTTATTTCTGTTTTATTAGCAGCGATACCCATTTTTTCTTTCACTTTTTTATGTTTCAATTTTATGTAAACAGTTTTCCCTTTTAATTTAAATTTTGACTTAAACTAAAATGTATTATTCTTATAAATTATAATATATATAATATTTATGCTGTTTCACTTTTTATACTTTTTTCCAAAACTTGTTTATTCCCTGCTTATTCTGTGATAAATTTTAGTTATTTGAAATATTTGAGGACAAAATTGGTCTAAAACTACCTATTTAATCATCACAAAAATGCAATTTAACAAGAAGCTTGAAGAAATAATTAAATAACTAAACTAAGGGACTTAAAGGAAATAGAAAAAGAATGATGAAGAATTGAAATCAAAGAATAAATAACATAAAAGTAAATACGGAATTACTTGATAAGAAAATAGGAAGAAAAATTAAATATCCTCTTTAAAAGCATTAAAAAATTACTTTTTAGCTGCCTAAAATGTCCTAAAAAAGACGATAAGTGTCTTGGATTTTAAATACTATTAACGTTCAAATAATTATTAATTTTCGACCAAATTTTGAGCCAAATAGGCCAAAAAAAACTATAATTTTTTAATCAAAATATATTTTAGTTAATAGCTGTCAAATAATGATTTTTTTAAAGTGTTTCGTTGCTTGAAATCTATTTGGTAATAACAATTAATTTTGATCCATTTACTTTTAAATAATATAAATTGAATTTTGATTTTTTATTGAAAACCATGATCAAACGCACTCATTAAAATTATGCACTCATTTTTCACTATTGCACTAAAGCATTAAATATTCAAAAAATTATTTCATTAAAAAAAAGTGTTTCATTTTGCGATAATTTGGCAATTAATTTGGGTCAAACATTTTCATAAATGGTTTTAATTAAATATACTTAAAACAAAATTTTGACTTTTTATTGAAAAGCATAATCAAAAGCACCCTTAGGATTTACGTACTCATTATTCACTATTGTACGAAAGCATCTATATTTAAAAAAAATTACTAAAATAAATGATCACAATTTTTTTAAAAATGGTACAAAATTATTCTTATTCTTATATCTTATATTAATCTTATACTTTATGCTTCTATACCAAAGCATTATTATAGCAGCATTTTATGAATTTTTTATTAAAACGCATGATCAAAAGCACTCACTAAAAATTATGCACTTATTATTCACTACAGTCGAAAGCATCCAATAATTAAAAATTAATTTAATGAAAAAGGTTTTCTTTTTGCGTTAATTTTTCAATTATTTTGGTTTTTATATAAAAACATTATTAAACGGCTCAATTAAAAGCAATTTAGTACAAAGGAAATTTCTTATTTAATGAATAATTTTTTTTCGGTTAATATATAAATTCATTTTATTTATAAATAATATAATAAATAAAATTGATAATAATTAAACAATTAATTATTAATGAAATAAATTGAATATCTACATATAATATGTTCAAAGTAAAATGTTAATATACTGGTGAAAATATCCATTGGTAAAGTCTGGAATTTATAATAATTTAGATTTAATATTTAAAAATATGTTTCTATACTCTCTTTTTATAAAATAAATGAAATATCCAGAAATATGTTTATATTATATAGACAAATATATTTTTGCTTTATATCTTTTACATATTTATCTTTAAAATTCTTTTTATAAACTGTTTTTTTTGTGTTTTTAGTTATATCATTCTGAGTTGTTGCATTTAGGCCAAATAAAATACTAATAAATGACAAAAACTTAGATTTTGTTATGAGGATGGTCTCATAGAGATCGAAACAACGTCCACAAACTATAACTTTTGATCATCTAAGAACATTTTATTATGTTCTAAATCCAACAATGCAAAAAGACTAAACATAAACTAGGCTTACGCAAAATCACTTAAGATTAAAATTATTTTCTTATAAAATTAAAAAATATAAGTATAACTAAATAAAAATGTAAAATGCCAATTTGCAAATGACCCTTAATACGAAAAAAATAGTACAGCTCTTAAAAAATTTAAAAAGTGGGTTTAAACCCTAAAAAATTACACCGAAAAGTAAAGAAGTTAGAATAATATAAATAACTATTTACATAAATAAACTAGAAATTACAACATTTTTCAATTTTGAATAAAAAATTATTTTAAAGCTTTGACAAAAACAGGAAAAGACATCTTCTTTAAAAAATTAAATTTAATATGAAAAATATAGGAAATTACCTAAAATAAAAAATTATTTGCCTTAAAAAGACATTTAAGTACCTGGAAGGATCTTTTTTAATGTCCAAAGAGTCAAGAAATGCCTATAAATTACTGGAAAAAGACAAAAATGATCATAAGCATTGAAAAAAAAATTGACAAATTTTTCTTAAACAAAATCCTTCCATGAAAATAAAATGAAACAACTAACACCTGCCTCTCTTTTTTACAAGTGTTTAGCTCTCTGCATGTTAAAAATAAGGCATTAGGCTTAGGTTTGTTTATTTAACTAAGACATATAAAGATTTTCTAAGATTTTTTATAAACAATATTCAAATAGATGACATAATAAATATGTGTCAACATATTTATTGTGCTTATTAAATACAATATCTCAGAAACTTGTTAGATGAATGAAATGAGTTAGCGGTTAAAATGCGCTTAATGGTACTTCTAAAGATTGTCTTATTTAACAGTCTCATCTCATTAGGCAATTTAGTATAGGGATTAATATGTAAATTATTTTTAATGGCTTTTTATTTTATAGATTGAAATACTGTCAGACTCAGTTAAAGAAATAGTATTTTGGCTAAAAGTAAAGGGTACAAAATGCTGAAAAATTACCTTAAGTCTAAAATAAATTAACTGAAATAAGGGATAAGCTTAATTTCATAAATAAATAAAGAACTATGTATTCGGCCCTGAAAGGTTATGCATCCAGTTTTTATTATCCCCGATTTATTTTTTAAGGTTGTATTGACTCTGCTATTTTAAATTGACTCTAAGATGCATTTAAACGCATTTAAGTTTCCCTCATTGCAAGTGGATAATCATGTTAAAAAATGGACAAAACTGAATATTTTAAAACTAATTTTGGGCTGTTTTTTAAAATTACATAAATGAAACGTCAAGTGAAATTCTATTTAAAAATAATTCAAACATAATTAATTAATTCAACACAAAGTAGTGTATTTTTGATATTAAGTTTTGGTTAATTTGACATTTTTTTTGTTGCATAAATGAAAACGCTCTAGTACAAACATTTTAAATCACGATACTTTAAAACTAAAACAAAATAATTTAACAAAAACGTTACAAAAAAAAATCTCACAACTTTATTAACTTAAGCAAATCTATAAGAAAAACCAAAATTCATTCATATTCCAGTCACGTTCTCTTATCCAAGAACCCTTAAAATATATTCCCAATACACAAGCGTTGGCATAATAAAGCAGTTTTACGATAACGATTTTACTTCCATAGCAATATCTAAATTGAATTGAACGTCTTACCGGGGCGATAAAATCGCAGCCAGGACACTCGCGCCCTCCATTACAAAACATATAATAAAATATACTTACCCCCATAAAACAGACGAACTCTTTATTGCATATGGTCTTATTTGGTTTATTGATGGAGGGCGGACATTGGGGCTCTCTACCGTTGCAAAAACTTTCGTCACGACATCCGTTGTCGTCACGGCATTTATCGCCGAACTTTACTTGGCAATCGTTTGTACAACATGGGCCCTAAAATAAGTCAAAATTAGGAAAAAAACGCAAAATTTTCATTCAGTTATAGCAGGAAGAATAATAAGTTTTAAGATCAATTCTCATATCAGTTTGCATATTATATAAGAACTTTTTTACTGGTTAATTTATTCATTATTTGTCAAAACAAAATGGTATCACATGCAAAATTTCGAAATAAAAAGACCTTTAACAATAGGTCTAATTTAGGGAGAAAACAGAGAATTTTCATTGAGTTATAAAATACAAAATTGGAAAATTCATTTCTTACATCAATTTGAATATTATATAACAAGGATACTTTTGGTTTTCTAATTAATTTAATCGTTATTACTCCAAAAAACTATCTTTATTCTTACTTGCGAAGGGCTGCAGAAGCTCCTGGGGGTTAATTTACAGGGTGGCTCGTCTGCAGGTGCATATCTACGCATGGGGAAGCAGCATTGGTCTCTACAGTCTTCCTCCCAGCCACAGTCACATTCTTCTCCCTCTTCTACTACACCGTTGCCGCATATTGCTCCCTTGGGTTCTAGAAATTTGCAAAAAAATCCTAAATGTACAGAGAGTTTCGTAAGAGAAGAAGATGTAGGTTTTCCTTTAATTACTTCAAGTTATAGACATTTCAAGTCGTTTCAGGCAATTGAAGAGATCTCTTGCTTATTCGAGGCATTTGAAATAATTTCTGATTAATTTCAGGCAGTTGAAGCGTTTTATTTTATCATTTATTACACACATTTAAACACCTCTTGCGAGGTATTTAAAGCTTATTTTGCTGAAAGAAATGAGAAATGGCTTGAAAAACCTGGAATTGATAAAAAAAAATTTCAAAAATTGAAAATCTAAAGCTCTAGAGGTTTTGACAGTTAGTTTTTCAAATATTTATTCATTAATTAAAATAAAATTGATAAAAAGTGTTTATTCGGCATTTTCCTAATATTATTATATATTATTATAGTATTAATTTGCTAAATATTTTTAGGCATTTTTGTTTAAGAAAACCGTGAGTTTCTAATGTTGAAAATTTTTTAATTTTAATGCAGGTTTCTTTTAAGTCATCATTAAGTTCTCGAAAGCTGTAATAGATACAAGGTTATAAAAATATAATTGTATAATTAATTTTTTTTAATAAAAAAAGATTAATTTATCTGAAACTGTATAGTTGGCTCAGATGTTAATACATTATATTTAATGGTCGTTTTAATCTCTATGAGCTCATCCTTAGAACTTTAATTTGGTTAAAAACCGAAGAATAAGAGAAATAAGAATAAAATAGCAAATGTTAGGAGAAGGAGAAAATAAGGCGAAAAGGAACGATTAAAAAATATGTGGAAAAAATAAACAAGGTAAATCAAGAAATAGTAAAAAAAATAAGCAAAAAACTAGTGAAGAGCATCATATATTTGTATAAGAATATAACAACTGTTTTTTATGTATATAAAAATAAAAAAATTGCATAATATAAAATAAAATATAAAATTTTTATTGAAAAAGGTACAAAAAATTCAATTTTAATTTTAGCATATTTTATTAATTTACAAAATATTAAATTATAATTGTTTTATATAAAACAGAATGTTATCCATTTAATTTATGCATATAAAGCTGTAAAATCACTTTTAATTTAAGCTGATTTTCATTTAACAAATTAATTAGATACAGCGAGTAGGATTTATTGACTGAAAGTTTGTAATAATCTCGATTTAAGCCATTTTTTAATTTTTTGGGTTTTTATGGGCTTGTTAAGTAAAAAAATGGTATCGAAGTAAAAAAAAATTAATTTAATTTACAGAACAGTTAAAAAAAAACATTTTCGTAAAAAATATATTTGGGAAATTATGCATATATTAGCATAACAACGTTTCAGTAAATTTTTGCCATTCTCAGGAGGTTGATTTTAAGATTCTTGATCAAAATATTAAATTTTAAGGATATTAAAAATGTAATCACACTTAAGTTGTGCATGGAAAAACGTTATTTTGAGTTATTTTTATTTTAAATATAAAATTTCTTTTAATTAATTATGTTGACTTTCGGATTTTTTTCGGTTTTTACAAGGTTCTAAAAAAAAATTAAGAAAGTGAAAAATTACAGGCCAAAATCACACATTTTTGGAAAATTTGCAAAATACCATTAAAAAAAAATCGCGCAAAAAATTATTTAAAAAATTAAGCACATATATTGACATAAAAATGTTTCGGTAACAAATTTACCATTCTCAGAGGTATTATTTTAAGATCTTTATTAAAATAAGATTTTTATCAATACTAATTAAAATGTATTCTGATCCAATTTAAGTTATGCATGGAAAATATACTTAATTTGTTCCCAATTTTCAAATGATATAATTATAAAAGCGTCTTCCTACTTTCTTGCTATTGTTAAAAAAAAAATTATAAATTCATGTAAATCCTTTAAAATATTTATTTGCGTTAATGAAATAAATACTTATTGATAACAGGTTTTAAAGATAAAAAAATAAAATAGGCAAAAATTAAGTGGTGTTGAATCAAGTAAATATGCAGATAATTTAACAAATAACCTTTTCCATATTTTCTACAAAAAACATTTTTCTAATCATCCTAACATAAATTTAAAAGAAGGATAAGATAAAAAAGGAATTTTACAATGCCAAATACAGAAGGACAAGTAAAATCTTTAAAAATATAAAATTTGTATTCAAAAAAGTGTAAAAAACTTTAGTTTTAATTTTAATATGTTTTAATAATTTACACAATGTTAAATTATAAGGGTTTAAATTAAAATAGAATCATATCCATTTAAATTATGCATATAATCGAAAAAATAATTTTAATTTAATTAATTAATTAGATACAGTGAGTAGGGTTTATTAACAAAATGTTTGTAATAATCTTGATTTTAGTCATTTTAGGGTTTTTATCATTAGGAAAACTTATATAAAAAGATTTGCACGTATTGATATAATATCGTTTCGGCAACAAACTTGCCATCATCAGAGGTATTATTTTAAGGATCTTTAGTAAAATAAGACTTAGGAATTTTAATTAAAATGTAATTAGATCCATTTAAGTTATGCACGGAAGAAAGTAATTTTTTATATTGTTCAATGTTTTTTGTCGTTTTTTGCTGCTATACTTGATTTTTTGTCAAATTTCAAATATTATAGAAAAGCTTCTTGCTACTTTCTTGCTTTTGTTGACTTTTTGCAATTAGAATAAAAAGCTATAAAATTTATTTTTTAATAATCTATTAAATAAACACAATTTTATAATAAAAACACTCCTTTAAAAACGAAATGAATCTTAATTCATCCAAATATTTCATTATATTTATTGCATATTGATTTAATCGTATTTACATTTTTTCTTACAAGGATTTAAAAAAAATATGGCGTAAATGGAATAAATCTTTATTTATAAATAATAAAAAAAAATAAATTAGGAAAAAATGTAGGATCAAGGAAATATGCGAGTCATTCAAACATATTCCATTTTTATATTCTTTACTAAAATCATTCTTTAAATGATGTCAACATAAACCGGGTAAAAGAAAAAGATGGAAAACAAATATTAAGATTTAAAAAAGAGAAGGAAAAATATGATGTAGAATAATGCTTAAGAATTATATACAAAATCATCATTTTTTTTTAATAACGTATAAATATTATTAATTTACTTAAAAAACAATTAGTGCAGAAGTAAGAATAAAAATCAAATAGAACAAGAACAAATAGCACTATTAAATCATTATTGTGATCTATTAGGATTTTAAAATAATTCCTATTCTAACCATTTTTATTTATTTCTCCTATTGATTTTTAAATTAATTTTCATAAACTCTTTTCCTAAAATATTTTCTACAAACAAATTTAAAAATATTTTATAATCATCAACTTAATATTTAAGCCTTTTAGAGTTTATTTAAGAACATTTTCGAAACGATTCGTGTAAATGACACGAATTAAAACTTCAGTTAAACTCCGTTAAATTTAAACCCTTTTAAGTCCTGGCCATTTATACATTAGTTCTAAGCTAACAAATTTTTTTTTAATTTAATTTATTTTTTGGAATTTTCCTCAATACTACCTACGAAATTAATTTGCCCTAAATATTTCACTCAAAAGAGGAAAAAACCATTTTAATCCGCTCATCGTGAGAGGAGTGTCCCTCGTCTCTTTTTCTCCCGTTTTACTTAAAGAAAATTTAAATTAAGAAACTTGGAAGTTTAAATTAATTATGGGCACGATGGCGAAAACCTGTTAAAGGGAGATAAATTAAGGCACGTTTTTATTTCTTTCTAGTTTGGTACTTAATAAGACTGTTTGAGGGCAAAATGGTAAAAAGTAAAGAACCTGTAAAACCGTTTCTCATTTTACTTGATTCGCATTTAATAGCGAAAGTTTTAAATACACAAAAGCGAATTTAAATAAAACTTTTATTACTTTAGGAGAAGAAATACGTAATATTAAATTTGCAGTAGCTTTTATTAGATTGCTATGCTTGTTTTATAGTAAAACATTTTTTTTTAATTTTCTTATCGGGTTTCTAGTATAAAAGGTCTTTAAAATCAGAAAAACTAAATACAATTCCCTTAAGCTTCTCCATTTTATATCATTAAAATCAAAGAGTGCAATCCAATCAGAATGTACATTTAAAGTCGGCCAGACATTTGAACTTCGTAGACGGCAAAGTGCTCTGCTTTGTTTTCATTGGCAAAAGCTCTTTTTATCAGGATTTTCAAAAGTTTTTTTTAAGTTATTGGAACTTTTGGATTAAATTCTGTGAGTGACTAGTTTCTTGCTTAATATTCTTAGTTTTAACAAGAACCATCTAAAAAATTCAAATCTTCATTAAATTTGCCTTCTTAAAATAATTTTTTGACATTTACTTTAGACCCCAGACGACTCAATTTTATTCAATTTTTTTTAATATTCAATTTTTTATTTGAACAAAAATAACAGTAACAGAGCTGACTTATCCTAAAAAATTACCAGTATATATTCCTTCGGATATTTCATTTTGCTTTTATTATTTTTTTTAATAATATTATCTGCTTCTAATATTAAAGTAACAATAATAATTATCCGCTTTAAATTACAATAATCTTTGCAAATATTTAAATTTCATAATTATACTCTTTTTTGTAATAATATTTAATTTTTAGTTAATACAAGTGTATTTAAATTATTTCTATTTTTTTTGGATTGTAATAAAATTTATTTTAAAATAATTCCCGCTTTGCTTATTTTTTGTAAGTTTCTTTTAAATATCAAATAAATATTAAAAAGATTTAAAAAAACGTAAACATTAATAAAAAAGCACTTTAGAACAAAATGATTTATTAGAAAAAATAATAAAATGTATTTATATAATATGAAAAAATAAATTTGTTTAAAATATATAAAAACAAGTTAATTATGCAAACTTTTGCAATAAATTCATAGCTCATAATTAAAAATATATATACAAAAAATTAGTTATTTCTGAATAAATTATTATTTGTTAAAAAAAAGAAAATTTGATAAAACTTTTTTACTAAATTCAATTTTTTTTAAATATATTTTTTTTAATTTCAAATAAACATTATAAGAAATATTTTACATTAAAATTAGATAAAAGTAAATCTTGACGAATAATTTAATCGTCATTTTGACGTTATTTTTTGCATAAGAGTTATCTAGAAAGCCTTCGAAATCATCCAAAATTTGCTCAAAAAAATCGACTTAAATTCTCCAAGAACATAAAGTATTTACTTTACTTTAAAAAACATAAATAATAAACATAAGATAAAGAAAACTAACAAACGTTTAATAAAGCGATAATAAAATACAAAAAAATGCCCCTAAGACGACGCTTTTAGTGTACTTTGAGAAAAAATACAAAAATTTATTATAATTTTTGATAAATAATAGCCATTTTTATTTTCCTAATTATAATAAATTTTATTTTAAGTTAGTTTAAATCACGCTTTTTATTCAAAAAATTAACTGGAACTAAGATAACTCCTAAGAAATCCTAAGAAATTACCAATATAAATATATCCTCTTTAATTACGTTATTTTGCTTATATAATTTTTTTCTAATATGGCTGGCATGTAATACTAATTTATTTTTGCAAGAATATTTATAGAATAAAACAATAATAATTAAATTATGTATCAAATTCAAAGGCAAAAATTTAAATTATAATTTTAGCAATTATTTTAATTTAAATCACGCTTTGCTACTTTTTTACATAAATATCATCTAACTGATTTTTTTTTTATATTTTATTTTTTGATGACCTTAATGATTTTGCTTATTAATTATATGCTTTTTCATTAAAGATATTATTTAAAAAAAACTCAAAAATAAAAAAAAAATTTGACAAAAAGTTGTTAAAAAAATTAAAATGGATTGATAAAAAAAGAAAAATTAATTTTATAAAGTATAGAAAAAAAAATTAATTATGCAACCTCTTCCAATAGCTTATATTAGGAAAAATATATATATGAAAAATTAATTTTGGCAAAAACTTAATTGTCCAAAAAATATAAAAAATTACTTCAATTTAAGAAACAAAATTATTAAACAAAGTAGAAATATAATGTGAAAACTAATTCAATAAGAAAAGTAAGAAACGCTTAGTAAAACAGCAATAAAATAGAAAATAATGGCCCTAAACGAGACTGGTACTTTGGTAAGAAAAAATGGAAAAGTTAATTATAATTTTTGGTAAATAACCGCCATTTTGACTAAACATTTTTTTTCATTGGAGTGAACTAAAACGACGTCAAAATCAATAAGTTCTTTTATAAAAAATCAACTTGATCATAATTAAACCAGAACATTGAAAAAACTAACAATCGTTTAGTAAAACGATGATAAGTTTTACCAAAAAATCATTTTAACTACAATTGTTTAAAAAACATAAAGAAACTACTTTTAATTAAGGAATAAAAATAATGAATATTATTTTAAGGAAAAAAAAGTAGAAATATAGTATGAAAACTACCTCAACAAGAAAATAAACAAACGCTTAGTCAAACAATAATAAAATAAAAAATAATGCCTCTAAGATGACGCTTTTAACAGCCATTTTGACTAAGCATTTAGCCAAAAAGTCTATGTTTTCAAATTATCTAATTCCATTATATCGATTTTTTTTGCCTTAAGTTTATTTATTCATATTTTATTCCTTTTCCACAGTTTTTATTTTAAAAATATTTTAGACCTCGTGTAGATTTTATAATTGTAATAGTTCTTATTGTCTTATATTCATGTTTTTATGTACTATATTTGGCCCATACTTTATTTTTCAAAGGTAGGTTTAATAATTAATTAATGTTTGTTGCATTTTTATGCTTTACAGATACATTGTTATTATTATTATTATTAGGATTAAAAATCAACTTGACCATAATTAAACAAGAAAATTATAAAAACTAGTAACAGTTGAGTAAGAAGCAAATAAAATGAAAAATAATTCCCCTAAGGAGACGCTTTTTGTGTCTTTTGATACCTTAAAATAAAATTGTAAAAAATTATTGAAGTTTTTCTTAAATAATGGTGACATTTGACTAAAAATGTAGCTAAAGTCAAAAAGTCAAAATCATCCAAATTTTTGGAAACAATTCATTACTTAGATGAAAAAAATTATTTTAAAAATATCGCTTTTAAAATAATTTAAATTATAATAATAATATTTTTTTTTAAAGATATTTAATATTGCGAAACGCTTTTGATATCCTTTGGTACCTTAAAAAATTTAGTAAAAAATAAGTTTATTATAATTTTTGATAAAAATCCGCTTCGTTTGACTAAACAATCAGCCAAAAAGAAAATATTGGTCAATTATGTAATTGCAATTGTAATGATTTTTTACCTTGGGTTAAACTAATAAGACGTTAAAATCATTTCAATTTCTATAAAAACCCAACTTGACGTAAGCCAAAGAAATCAAAATAATAACAACAGTTTAGTAAAACGATAATAAAATTTAAAATAATGCTCCCAAGGACACGTTTTCGGTGTCTTTTGATACTTATTTTTTGGTAAATAACAACAACTTTAGATTAAACATTTGGCCAAAAAATTTCTTAGCAAATGTCCAATTATCATTATATAGTAGTTAATTTACTTTAGAGCGAACAATTAAAAATGAATCAATTAAACAAAAAAATTGAGAAAACTAACAAAAGTATAATAAAACACCTGTAAAATCCAAAATAATGCCCTAAAAGCAACGCTTTTTATATTTTTTGGTACTTTAGAAAAAAATTTAAAAAATAATAACATCTTTTATATACGGTATCAAAAAAAATCCTTTTTAAATACGATAATAAATTCAGTTGATTACAACTTAAAAAAAAAAACAAGTTTATAAATGATGCGACGCCCCGATGGTGCCAACTTAAATTAAATATCTTTAGGGAAAATGAGATTACCTGTAAAGCAGCCCTTGGAGCTCCTCGCCTTGTAATTTAACACGGGGTTGATGCTTTTTAAGCTGCACGGCGAGAATTTGTTGTTATTTTCTTGTCGCCGGATGTCGCCCTCGCAAACATTATGAAGTTACCGTCTTCGCCCCCCGGGGTGCACTGTTCCGGGTCATGCTAAAAAAAAGTCTTTATAAGTTCAAACGAAATTACATAGTTCTTTAATATAAAAAATCCTAGTAAATTAAAAAAATCTGGTCATTATGGCAACCCTGCATGAATGTTTTAAGCAAGGAGTAAGACTTCTTTCACAGCGTAGTAGTATGGGTATGAGTTATTGTGATGTTACCAGATGAAATTAATCTAAAGTCTGTACTTTTTTCGTGCGTTTATACCGGGTGGCGCATCAAAAACGAAACAGAGCCAATTACGGCCAGTCCATTAACTTTTAAAAAAAACGCTCGGACCCGTCGATTTTATTTTCGAGGGGGACACTTAATAATCACAAACTCACTTTCCGACCTACAACCCCCTAAGCGGGGGTGACACTACCCCTAAAATCTTAAATGGAAAGAAGGGTCGAGTGATACTTCATTGGAAAGGTCTTTTAATTCTCTTTACAAGGGTACTTGGTTTGGCGCAATTTAAGTAAGTACTTTTTAAAATTTTCGCATTTAAACCTTAAAAGGTAATTTTCAATATTTTTACTTTATCATAGACTACTAAAGGTACTTTTAAGAAAAACAATGCCAGGCAGTAGGACAAAACCATCAAGTATTATTAAATTATGAGACAAAAAATGAGATAGCTCTATCATATTACAGAATATTTTGACCTTAAGTCTAGACATTTAAAAAATTATCGCAAAAATACATTTAAAAAGAATTTGCTTTAGTTCACTATCTCAATCACAGACCACGTTGGTATTAATAGTAATTTATTTACGACAGGTAATAAATATCATTAGAATAATACGGATGAACTAGAGAACGGGTCAGCCAAAAAATTTTACAAATATTTGTAAAATTTTCTTGTTGACCAAAACTAAAAATTGAATTATTCTCAATTTATGCTAAATGTAGTACGCTGTTAAAAAGGTGATTTATATTGCGGGACTGTTTTTTTTAGGTAATACCTATTTTTAAAAATAAAAATGGTGCATACAACGGCAGAAAGAGTTGAAATAAGAGCCTTTGACAGAGTAAGACATTGCGTAATTCTAGAAGAAAATCTAGATGTTCCGCCATATCTCATACTATTGATTCAATTTTATTTGAGGTTGAGGTTTCAATATGTGAAGGGTAAAGGGTGTAAATCTGTTGTATACAGAAGTACTTCGGGAGTTCCACAGAGATCTAATCTTGGCCCTCTTCTCTTCTTGGCTGCCATGACTGAGATCTAATCTTAGGCATGCCAAGGATGTAGTTTTTGCAGATTTCAAATGTTATTATTTAATTAATTCGACTGAAGACTGTGGGACCCTTCAGAATGATTTTTGTAATGTAGCGACCTAGTGTGAGCCAAATTCTTTTAATTTAAATTCAAGCAAATGTATGTAGTGTATGTCCTTCACTCTGAATAAAAACCTATTTCAATATCACTACACTTATAACAGCAATAAAATAAAGAGGGTTAAAAAACAAAAGGATTTGGGTGTGACTTTTGATAAAAATATATCCTTTGACAGTCACATTCTAGCTAAAATTGAGAGTGCTCAAAGGTTTGCAGGTTTTGTCACAAGAAATACAAAAAACTTTAATATCTCCTCAGTACGATATTTGGATTTCTGCGATCGAAAGAGTGCAAAGAAAATTTTTGAACTATCTTTATTTCAGAAAATATGGTGTACCTACAACCAATGTGGTGAATGCAATCATAACTATTTGTTAGGTGTTTTTCATAGACTATCACTTGAAAAGACAAGGGAAAAAGTACTTCTTTGTACTATGTTTAAGTAGCTCAAGGTAGGCTCATGTGATAAATTTAAAATAATTGACCAGAAATTGTGTAGCACAAACTAAATATCTTGTAAAATCTTGTAAAATGGCACATTAGTGACCTATGTTAACTAATAATGTATTTACTGCTACCTATAGACTATAGACCTAAGTTTCTATTTTTTACTGTAATATAGTTTAGCTCGTTCGTGTATGTTTCCTATTATTTAGATAGATGTCTGTAACTGGAATTAGCTGTTGATATCTTTATGAATAAATAAATAAATAAAATAAATATTAATCAACTCCAACCTGTTATTAAAGAGAGTCAGGAAGCTTTCGCGCCACTTCAAATCCAATGTTTACAAAGTACTTTATCTCCAATGTATTCTCCAATCTTAGTGCTGCTTTTTCACTTATTAGTATAGAGTTAATAACTTGCCATGTTTTCCAAAAGTTACCATGTGCTTTTCCAAATTCTCGCGCAAAATATGAAGTTGTTTTGCTTGTATTGTGAACCCCTTGACTTGCCGGTCCAACTCTTTATATTTATTTTGTAGGAATATGCTTTCTGAATATTATTATTTTTTTTCTAAAAAAAATCCCTTTTCTCTCCATTACATTACGAATTATATTCTCGGGATCATTAAACCAACAAGGAGAATAATGGAGAGATACTACATTTATCTAAACCTACAGGAAGAACCTAATTGCACGGAAGAGTTTACTAATAAAAATTTGGTTTCTTGAACTATTTCAGCTAGTTCCAAAATCTATAAACTTTAAGTGCAAATCACATATTAGAGATTCTACTATAACGGTAAATAAAGCTCAGATTATTTGAATTAAAGAAGAAATAAAAAGTTGCCGCTGCATTTATGAGACTTTGACTTTTTACAGATCTAAGTCTCTTTCCGAATCATAGATAAATATTTCGAATACAGTAATTCTTACCAAATTAGACTTACCGGTGAACCAAAATTATGTCCGATCTCGTGTGCAAGCGTCACATGGCTTACCGCCGGCGGTACGTGCTTCCCATAATTGAGGAGCGTAACGATTCCTGTGTTCAATGATTTCATACTACCTCTGTAGTGCTAAAAAAAATCGAATTTTATTATATTTCTTATGCAGGATGACTTAAAAGAGTTACTCCGTTTTTCTCGCAAACTCCCCCCGGCATTCTTTAGATCGCCAGTCCAAGCTAAACCTAAAGTACCCATCTCGAAGTCTCGGTAAGTGAACATGTAGGCAAGACAAAAGGCGTCATAGTCTTCCTCTGAAAATAAAAATAGAACTAAATTAAATAGAAAAAATTAATAATTAATTAATTTATTAAATCTGCTGAACAATATTCATAAGTCTGAAAAATAACCGAGAAAATTCGTTTCAGTTGTAAAATTAGGATAAAAAAATAAGATCTGATAGATAAAAGTTTCTAACAGATATTAAGATGCAAGATTTGTAAATTCTTAGGTGATATATTTAGTAAATGGATGAACATTACAAATACAAACCTTCCTAAATCATCGGTTATTCTAGGATTTAAAAAAAAAATAAATAGGACAAAAAAAACCAAGAACAAAATTAAACAAAAAAAGCAAGACGATAACAGATTAAGATAAAAAATCATTGAAAAAAACACTGTTTATGGTATTGCTTATGGGTATCTTTATAGCCAAGAAAGGGTAAAATTACAAAAAAAAACAATAAATAATTTACGATAAAATAATAGGGTTTCTATGTGAAATCTAAAATTAATTTAACGACTCAGAAGAACATTCTTTACAAATTTCGAACTAAACTAATTAAGTTTTATTACTTTCAAGAAGAGAAACCATAATAAAGACAGTATATATCATCTGTTTAGACTCAACTCATTTTAAGTCCCTTAACTCATTTTTAAATTATATACTTCGTTTTAATTTTAAATGAAAAATAACCGCATCCAGACAAGAAAGACCCTTGTGAAATAAAACGAAATAACTCCAACTTTAAGGCATGTTTTACGTCTAAAAGTTATAATGAAAACGCAAGCTGTATAAACATCCCAATTTTAAAATGTCATGAGAAAAAACCGTGTTTTTTTTTTTTTCAAAGCAAGAAAAAAGTATTCAGCGACTTTCCCATTTTCGCGAACCAGTATACGCTTTTCGCGTTTAACTCTTTATTTATTTAACAGTTATTTAATGCCCTTTTCCAGACGGTCGGGGGATTAAAAAGTTTTTCTTTTAATGCGCGACCGTTCGGTTTTCCCACTTTTCCAAATGCGATTTTTCTTTAAAGAGGTGCGTTAGTGCTCGATAAGGTTTATCCGGTATTGAGTTGTCAAAAAAAAACCGATAAAAGTAAATATTTCTTTTATCGCAGAAAGTATTTGCATAAAGTTGCGAATTGGAAATGAAATAAAAGTTTAAAAGTCGAATAAAGCCAGGATACACGAAATGGAATTTGAATAATTTAATAATAAAACGGTTTAATGCTGTATTGGAGTTTATGGTTAATTTCTAACATTTTCCAATTTAATGCCTTAATTGATAATTATAATATAAATTGCTTTAATTAGGCCTATGAATTAATTTTTGGATGTAAATAAAAATAAGTGATTTTTAAAATCACACTTCAGTTCAATTAGTGATTTTTTCCGAACTCAGTAAAGAAACATCGATTCTTTATTATAAAAAAAGTAAGAAAATAAAATTTAATCTTGAGAGTATTGGAAATTTTA
This sequence comes from Anthonomus grandis grandis, assembly GCF_022605725.1. Taxonomy (NCBI): domain Eukaryota; kingdom Metazoa; phylum Arthropoda; class Insecta; order Coleoptera; family Curculionidae; genus Anthonomus; species Anthonomus grandis. Next base: position 12,200,705 of record NC_065548.1, on the reverse strand, counting down.
AATGTAAATAGCTCGACTGAGATTTTTGTAGTATTCCTTTTTTCAGCAAAACTGGTTGCACAGAGCATATTTTAAATAAAAAAATATTAATTATGTCAAGTCTAAAAAAGTTACGGAATTAAAAATAATCAAAATGTTGCTGGTTGACACAATTACGGTAATATTAAAATTTGCCCTATCAAAAAAAACACATTTCAAATTTTTTTAAAAACAAAAAATAAATGCTAAATATCTTCGTTGTCTTTGACTTTCGGACTAGGAAAATTTAACTTTACTTCAATTTTTTTAAAAAGAATCTGCTGTTAAATTATTTACCAATATTTACACCTTATACATACAACTTTCTTTAATTTTTTTAATTTCTCCTGTATATTGTTGGTACTATAATGGTGATCTTACCATAGTTTTGTACTATTAATGTATGTCTTTAAAATTCTGTCTTAGATTAAATTTAGTTTTTATCTATCCGTAACGCGTAAAAAAAAAGCTTTTTACTCTTTCTTCTAAACGCAATCTTTCCTTAAAGAGGTGCTTTAGTGCTCGATAAGGTATATCCAGAGTCGTAAATAAAAATAAGGATTATGAGTCCGGAGTCTTTAACAAAGTGTTTCTTTCCTTATAATCTTGAAACTAACATAAAATTTTTATCACAGTAGTGGTTTTGAAAGCTTGGTTCCCAGAAACCAGTGAATAAAAATTGAATTTATCCCGTTATTTCCCAAGTTTAAATAAATTAAAATTACCTGTTATGCCCGAGTTTTGCAAAACTTTTGAAAATTATATTTTTAAACAAAAAAATAAATAAACTAATTATATTTTTCTGTGAAAATTTGTTTTTTTGTTTCTAAAAATTTTTTTTTATTTTTTAAATTGAAGTTCCATTTTTGGAATACTGGGAACACATGGGTGCATTAAAACCAACTTTAATTTTTATGAACAAAAGTCAAGTTTAATTTAAAAAATCATGAAATAATTATTAAGTGGACACATGATAGTCTTTAAAACAAGCCTCATGTAAATTGAGGTTACATTTCTCACACATCTTAGTCGAGTTTTTGTGAAATAGGGCGCACCTATTCTGTTTTGTGGCTGGAATAATCCAATGATTCAAACCATCGTACCTAATTTGATTATGGTTCCAAGCCTCTAACGGCTTTGATGTTTTAGGGCGTCCTCCAGTTGAAATAGGCCTTCCATATTTTCCTAAATATACCTGCACCCCTTCTCTTCGAAACTTTAAAAAATCCACTTTTTTCGCCATTTGGTTGAAGTCTGTAATACTGCCAGGCGTTATGCATGCACGAGTCCAAGCAAAATGCGAAAAGACTCCACCACCATTTCTTGGAACGAACCCCAATTCTATAGTTGTGTATATTTTGATCCATTCGGTCCACTCCACCCATATATTTATTATATTGCCCGACTACAAAAGGCTGAGGAACCAGGCATTTTTTTTCTCACTGGAAATCCACCGACTAACTTGACCCACAGGATTCACCGGATCGCAACTACTTATAATTAGAATAGGACGGTTATCATTCCATAAGGTATCTGTTATTTGAGAATTAGCGTAGCATAGAATAATCAAAGCTGCCTCTTGTACCCTTTTTTTCTTGCATTCTATTGCACAAAGGACAATTCCTCAATCTATTCCCGTTGATTGTACCTGTATATCCTACTCCGATCTTCTGGAGCGAATTGAATAATTTTAGGGAGGAAAAATATCTGTCGCTATAAATTTTAAATGGGACATTTTTCGGGAGATTTTCCAAAAAGGTCATCACTACAGATCCTTCCAATCCTAGATCCATGTAGCGCCTATTTGCTTGTTTACCTTGATAGGGATTAAATTGTATTAGGTACCCAGATTTTTCACACAAGGACTATATTTTATAGCCGTACCTCATAGGTTTACCTTTTATGTACTGCTTCGCTCCATGCCTTCCGTAATTTGGTACCATACTTTCATCAATAGATAGTTTTTCGTTAAGCGGAGCATAAGACAAAAATCGGTCGTTCAACATGTTGAAAAGTGGTTGCAACTTCGCAAATTTATTGTCTTGTTCTAAATCATTATTATCAGCACAATGCGCAAAATTTTTTAACAATTCAAAACCGATTTCTTCGCATTGCGTTTGCTACTAATGGATTGTATGTATCAGTATCCACCTCCCAAAGCATACGCCATCTTGGAACTTGTAAATACCCGGATAAATATAAAAAACAAATAAAGCATTTTAGTTCTCCTGCATCAGTACTCAAATTATGATTGCCTTTTTGTCTGGCATACAAATTAAATATTTCTACTAAATAATTAAATATTTCCATATCAAAAAATGATTCAAAGCACGCAACAGCATCTGGAAATATGTCGACATTTGCGCCAGGTCTTTCGGAGACACAAATTGTGGGAAGGAGTTATTCAATTCCACTTTTTTCCAGCTTTTTTCTAAATTTCTTCTGTTTATATTAGCTTGGGTTACCAAGCGAGCTAAAGGTATATTATCGCTATCGTCGTTTGCATTACCATCAGATAATTCAGGAGAGTTATCGTTTACGATAGAATGGCCTGAGGTTCCTGGTTGCGAACCGATTGCGAAGATTTCCTCAATATTTTTATCCTGTCATTATCTTCAATATAAACTACTCCATCAATGTTCTTTATTTTAGCACAAGCTTCTGACTGCATTTGACGACCACTAAGGTGATTTACATTAGCTGAAGTAACTTCATCATCATCAGAATCCTCTTCAGAATCCCTTCCATCGTTTGGAGGTGTAATAAAAACATCTGCAGCCCAAAACTGCTCATGTTCAACTAAATCAATTACTTCTTGGGTCGTGTAATAGCTACAATAAAAAAAAAATTATGTCCCCGTTTGTTCCCAGTGTTCCAATATAGAAACAACCTAAAATGATCAAGTCATTTAGTAACTTTCAATAATATTCGTATTGGGTATATAAAATATCTTGAATTACATCACTTACAATAAATTCTTTGCAGTAGAATAATTTAATTATCAAAACTATAAAAAATTATACTTACTTTTTTAACGCGATATTATGAACTTAAAAAAAAAATCAGTAATTAGCACACTAAATGCGGAAAATTTGCAAAAACGCACATCAAACCTTCTCTTATGCTAGCCAGAACGACATTAACATGACCGCGAGACGGAAAGAGCACGATTCTCAGAAAAGAGAGGGGGACAACGTGGTCGTTCCGATTTTGGAACACCGGGACAATAATGACATTTCTAATATCGGAACTCTGGGAAAAAACGGGTTAAATTATAACTCTTAAAACATTTAATGTATATCATAAAGTCAGGTTACAGGCTTTAGTTGCTGTTTTTTAATCAAAATTAAAACGATTTTAAGTTTAATTTAAAAATGTTCTTAGGCAATGACTTAATATATTTCTAAAAAGTTTTTTTTGCCCTTATCACTTGCATTTAATAACATAATTATCATCATTCCTAAAACTAGTAAAATTTTTTTTTATTTCCCTCTTTTAATAAAGGATTTAATTTACTTTATGTATGTAAAACCAACAGTCTTTTTGACGTTATCATTGTATAGGAAACATTGCCCTTATCAACTTTGAATTATATCGTATTAAGTTCTGTTTCATTTGGGATGCTTGATTAATTCCCTTGCTTTTCACCGGGGTGAAAATATGGGTGCAAATAGTTAAGCTTTATTATCGTCACCTTGAAAAAGTAAAATCAAGGTCAAATTTTAATAAACTGCTTTTTAGACAATTTTTGTATGAAAATTGCACTTAGTGGATTCGCCGAGCAGGTTTGGGTAACTGGCCGACAAACTCACCTGATATGAGCTCTTCAGATTTTTATTTCTGGGATTATTGCAAAAATGTTGTTTTTTAATAACGACCTACGACAAAGCATGACATGCGAGATCAGAATCATGAAGCATACGCTTAGATTTAAAAAAAATTGTATTTTGTAATTTGAGCTTCATTTTGGTTACAATAATAAAGTTTGAAATATCATTATAAACCTAAAATTTACCACTCTTTTCGAAATCGCTATAAATTTAAACGAATTACTCTACCCTTGAATTGACCTTAAAAAACCACAAGGTCAAAATGACCTCATATTTTAAAATGGTCCAACCTGTAGGTACTTCTTATAAGTATTTCTTTTTTATGGTTTTCATCACTTTGTACAGGTTGATTTATTTCTCAATGCGCCTTTTAAAGTACCAATCATCAAAGTCTAACTATAACCTTTATAGCATGGTATATTTAACATATTTTATTACGTAATATAAGTTATTCATATTCTGATCGTAATTATAATGAAAATATATAATAATTGTCGCAGCAGTGATTTTTATAATTCATCAATGCAGAACTCTTTATTTCAGTATACTTGGAAAAAATAGGAATTTCCTTCTTTTAACTGATTTTATTAAGTTAGCTTTAATTATCTTTACTTTAACCTAATATCTCCTAAAACAGTTTAAATTTTAGCTTAACCACATTCGAAACAGTAACAATTAAACTTAAATTAAACTGGCAATAAATTTCCTTTAAATGAAGCAATAATTAAGATAGTACTATCGTAAAGTTAAATTAGAGCCATAAGCCATTTTATTGATAGTATAGTCTTTATTTCGGTTTTCTGATACTGTTTTAGATCGTCTTATGTTTGTACCAAATGGCATACTTTTACTAGAGGGTTGATTCCAAATGTTTGCCATTAAATCCGGTGCGGATCGACGCCGACATCCCCATTATAAAAGAACATTAATATGCCATTTTTCCTCATCTTTTTGCAGTTTGCGCCCGAGTGGTATAAAATAGGCAATTTCATCTCGAACCGCCGAAAAACGAAAAAATCGCCCACCATCATCCATGCCGCACACCGAACCGGGGTAACGTATTCATTCTCTACTTCGCATAAGTTTTTGGGGAATCAATAGTTCAGGAAGGGCGTTACGTATTAGATTAATTTTTTAAATTCGGTTAAAGGTAGAAATTTTTTTTTGAATATCCGGAAGAAAAATAAATTATGTTCATGTACAGTATAAGGGTAATCCCAAAAGTACCCGACCTGACCTAGAGATAGCGGTATTTTAAAGGTACCACGTTGTTTAGGATTTGTTTGGCAGTCCTTAGTGAACGTTTTTAATGAATTTGTGAAAACGGATAAAATTGATCATTGTTATGTGGTACAATACTTTTATTTGAAAGCCTAACCAATTTAAAAGCTGACTGGATTCTACTCTGGATGACTCTGCTCCTTCGTTTACAACAGTAAAATATTAAAAAGCAGAGAGTTTAAACAAGCTGCCAAGACTAGCATTGCAGTGGTCGACTAAATTAGGACACGACTCCAGAAACAGTAAAGAAAATTCACAAAGTGGTACTGAATCATCGAATCAGATAAAATAGGAATTTCAAAAAGTGCGGTACATCGTATATTATCTGCAAATTTGGTCATGAGAAAGCTGTGTGCAAGATGGGTACCGCGTTTGCTCACACTCGAGCAGAAACAGTGTCGTGGAGATGTTTCAATTGGGTGTTTAACAAAGTTTCAGAGCCACAAAGCAAAGTTTTTATATTGTTTCATATTTATCACTTCACTCCCGAGACAAAAGAACAATCAAAGCAATGGACTCAAACGGGATAGCCGGCTCCAAATAACGTGAAAATCTTTTCATCTGCAGGCAAAGTCATGGTGTTGGTTTTCAGGGATAGACCTGGTATAATTTTCATTCACTATTTTAGAAACGTAAAAGTATCAACTTATTGCTATATTTAATTGAAGAAACTAATCATAAACGGCCGCATTTGTCTAAGAAGAAAGTGTGAGTTTCATCAACATGCACCAGCTCACAAATTCGTTATTGCAATAACCAAAATTAACGAACGATTGTTTTTTGTTTCCACATTTGAAAAAATGACTGAGTGGACCAGGATTGGTGATGAAGAAGTGATGATGCTTGCAGTAAATGGCTATTTTGAGGAGCACCAGTTCTTAGTATAAAAAGGTTATCAAACTTATTGACCACCCCTGGGAAAAGTGTACCTGGAAAGAGAATATGTTACAAAATAAAAATATTTTTTACAAAATTTTTGTATTTTCTTTATTGGATCGGTTACTTGTGGAACTACCATCGTAAAGAAGTAAAAAAACTACTTTTAGAGTCCTTAGGATCTGAATTCAGAATGACTTAAATCCAATCACAAATTTTTATTAACATGTAACTCGATTATGAACACGAATTCTCAAGCATACCGAAAACTAGTAGAATATTAAGGTTTATTTATTGTACAACAAAAAATTCAGGTTTAAGTTTTTTTTAAAGATTTATTGATCTAAAAGCAGGATAACAAATGTGTTTTCCTTTTATTGCTCGGAAAATTGTAAAATGTTTAGTTCAGCAGGCATTGACAACATTATCAACATGTAAATATTTAAAAATGAGCAGTGATTTTAAATATTTATTAACTTATTATCAGGAAAAAGAAGTTATTTTCTTCAAAAGCTCAGAACTGTTAAAATATGCTGAACCGTGATTTTTTTAAATTGGTCCGTTTTTGGCCAATAAGAAAATCCTAATAATAATCTTTATTGTGTGTATTATTAAAATATTAATAAATTTATAGGAGATTATAATAATATATATTTATTTAGCATAACGTACTACACACATAAACAGAATCTAAAATTGATTCAGACACACTTAAATTGCTAAACGATGCGTTCTATTTCATCATTATACCTATGTGTAACCAGTAGACACAAGGTTTTTGGGTTTGGAAATAATAGAATGTTCATCTTAGTAGTGATTTTTATTATCCCAAGATTAGTAAAGAAAAATGTCTTTTAGTTAGCAGGTCTTATTATACCACTCAATATATCTTGTATGCATTAAAAGTTTGAAAAAATACAAATACAAAAAAAAATTGTATTAGATATATTTGATTTCATTAGATCACTTATTCTATGTATTTATCCATCTATAATCACTATTTTTTTTGTCATATTGAAAAAATAAAACATTTATTAAGGGAATGATTTTATATATTTATCGAGACCAGTCAAAATAAATTTTTTTTAGCCTTGTAGTGATATTAAAAACTCATCGAATTAAAAAATATTTGCATCTTTTATCAGCATGGTAAAGAGTGGTTTTAATGGTTTATCCACCTATTATCAACAAGAAAATGCAATATAATATACGACAAACGTATGTATTCAAAATTTTTTCGACTCTTTTCCAGTTTTATAAACTTTTTAAATAGGGAAAAACTACTTTTATAGTCTTTAGGATAAACACACCGAAATCGAAACATTGTTAAAATACCAAAAAAGAGATATTTTATCGTCTTGAATCTTGCCACCAGATATAATTGTAACGGCATGCAAATTGATTATGGGCGAGAGTTCTTAAACATAACGAAAACTAGTAGAATGTTAAGGTTTATCATACAACTGAAAATTTGGCCTTAGATTTTCTTACAATATTTAAGATTCATTGATCTAAAAGCAGTATAAAATATGTGATTGGAAAATTGAAATGGAAAAAAGATTAGTTTAACAGTCAGTGAGAGCATTATTGGCTTCCTCAACCTAATCTAATCTCAATCTAATCAGAAACACATTTATTTAATCGTTTTGAAAAAAAATCTCATTATTGACTCATTGCAATTAAAAAGCTTACACTAATATTCAACTAAAAAAATCTTTTATTCAATCATTTTCTCTTAGCCACATAGAAACGATCTCAGTGGTGAAGTTAAAATGAAAAAAAATATTCTTTTATTTGTATTTTTAAACAATTAAAAATAATTTTTATATCAGTATTACAAATTTAATCATATCAAAGTGGTACATCAAAATATGAAGCAGACGCATCCATTGCATAAAAAACAAAAATTATATAGTAAGGAATTGGTGGTAATATTTTAATTAGACTTCCCTTCCATAAAATGCGACTTATGCAATGCGAGCTTAAAAGCCCTTTTACAACTTACAAGAATAATTATACCTAATTATTTCCTATCACATAACAGCAATTTAAAATCCTTTGTTAAAAGGCGAACAAAGAAAGAAGTAACTCGTTACTTGACACCACTCCTTTGACATGAGTTTAAGCTTCTAATAAAATGCCACGTTTTATTGCGGCAGAGCGACTTCAGCATACCAATGATATTTCTCTCATTTTATTATTTGTTACTCCCTACTTTTTTATGGTTACTTGTTTGTTCAGGTAAGAACTAGATAAAGGTTTGGAATAAATAAATAAAATAAATGTATTTTATCTTTTTTGATTACGTATCATATATGTCTCAGTATATGTAGTCTTAAAGTATACTTATTTGAATGATTTTAAGTTTGTTAGTATGATAGAAATTGGTCACTTTAACCCAGCAACTTCTGTAGGGGTCGAAAAGGGTTATATTATTATTTGGGATTTGTTGAGTTTACTTTTAGAGGGCTTAGTTCATTAAGTGAGTTTCCCTTACTTAAAATTGCGAAGAAATATCGTTAAGTTATACAAAATTTGCAATATATAGATTTTCTTGGAGAAAATTTAAAAAAAATTATAAAGATACAAATTGATCAAGAGTGTGATTTTTATTTTTTTCTTAAATCTAGATTCATTGCTACAAATTACAATACCAATTAACTAATTAAAATATTAGCAAATTGTAATAAGAATATAAAATACAAACTATAGACAGTAAAAGGGTTTATATTCTTAATCATGTCATTAACCATCAAAATAAAAAAACCAAATACACTATTACTACTTTCAAAAGAACAGTTCCGGATTTTCAAGCTTAACCATAAAGCACCACTTAGTTAACATACAGGAAACCCAACATATAAAATATCTCGGGGTATATATACATAATTTATTAAAGTGGTATATCTATATTAAGAAAATTGTTAAAAAATTCAGATCAATAATATTAAAATGAATCCTAAACATCGAATAAATAAAAATAATATATTATTCTCAGCATAAAAAAATGAGAATAATATATATAAAAAAAGTTAGAAGACATCGCACCCCATATATATGTTTAATTATAATTTTTAATATTGGGTAAAGTAGAATAATTAGGTTTTTATTTATATTTTGTATTATTGTTCATTAAGTAAGATATCATGTATTCTACTCGTATATAAATATCGGCAGAACTTCCACGAACAAATCCTAAACGTTTTCAGTGGTTCTTTCTTATTTATTTCTATGTAAAGTTGAACTGTAGCAATAAAAATCTTGAATGTATATTGGAAATAAATAAATTTTGTATTTAAATTCTGAATATACCAAGAAAGTGTTTTCTATTTAACAAAATATTGGAATTGAAGAAAATCCTTGAACTCTATAAATTTACACAGATCGAGCAAAGACGTCAATTATCAACAAATATTTTTTTAATAATTACTGAAAAAATTTCAACTCAATTAACCTACATATGGAAAAAGAAGATGTTGGTAAGTAAATTTAATTTTTACACCTAAATTACAAAGGGTTGAAATTAGTTGATAAAATATTTCTGATAGAAAATATTTTGATAATGTGAAAAATGTTTATTTTTATTTGCTTTTATTAATCTTGAAAATGGATATTGGAAATACCAGTATACTTTTATACGTATTACTTCAGAAATTTTCATTTTTTATTACTTGATAACAAATGTTGAAAAATAATGAAGCTCCAAATAAATAACCTTTAGTGAAGTTAATTAGGTTGATCAGGAAAATGTTAAGAAAATTTAAAGTTTTTAATAAACTAATTTAAAATTTTTATTAATTACTGGAGAACCATTTAGTTAATTAAAATAAATAGAAACTGAGCTATTTTAATTTTTCACGTCCTATTTTTAAAGGAATTGAACGTAGACAATCTTCAGCATGGGCTTCTATTGCAATATTCATTCATAAAACATGCAATAAAAGCTTTTATTTAGTAATTAATTCTATAAATCTATAAATATTACACATGTTAATCATTGAAGTCATTTTTAAACACACATTTCTTTACTCATTAGGTCAATTAAACTAATAGTGAATTTTGATGGTGCTGGTGATTAACCTTAATTTTTCGGTCCACACAAAGGATTCAATATAAAAAACGAAAACCCTTCACTGAAATTACATTACATAAATCGGTCAAGCAAGTATATTTTTATATATGTAGCATAGATTTAAATGCAACCAGAGGCTTATATCTTCTACGTTTGACAATCTGTGATTAAGGGATTAAATTAATTTATAAATTTGCGTTCAACATTCCCTTCCCCGATCCATTTGTATAATATTGATCAAGGTTTTATTATAAATTTATAAACTTTTTTTTTACTTTTATCCCTTAATTACAAAGGACTGAAAATGAAAAACTTTCATAGGCCTTCAGTTGTGTTACGTTAATTATAATAATTAAAAAGTCATTAAAAGTGGATGACCAGAAATTGATATTGTTTTTCCTAATTTTTTTAAAGGAAGAAATTTATAAGCAAAGTAACCAAGTTATTTTAAGTTTGCATCCGTCAATCACAAAGGGTTGAACTGGTAAAAAATGAAAATAAATTGGTTAGGCCCACTTAGAACGCCATTCGTTTAATTAGCCAAATTGTTTTCCAGTAATCAATAAGAATAATAAAATTTATGGAAAATTCATTTCCTTGATGGGAGTTGCGGAATAAAATGAAATATAATTAATTCACATTAATGCGTGATTTAGGACTATGATATGACGTAGTATCCTTTTTTATCTAAATTTAAAATAAAAATACGCAATCAAGGAATAAAAGTAATTAATTGGTAAATCCAAAAAAAAATATACAAGTGACGATTTTTTGTTGTCTTTACCATTATTTAGTAACCCTAAACTATTCCCTAGGTATATAAATTCCACGTTAATAATTCCACCCTTAGAAATGAAAACAATTTATATTTATATTATATATCACAACATATTATAGAATACATCAAACGTTGGTTATATTGTAGTCCCTTAGGCTTACAAGTTATTAACGAGGTAAACATGTATGCCGAAGAAGGTATTACACTGATAAGCAATTAAGCGCATAGTTTGGCTGAAAATTTGTGTACCGGATTCCTACGTGATGCCATCTCTTAGGTCGAACGTGTAATAACGTTTGCCGCAGAATCTTGTGTGTTTTGACAACGTATCTTGCTGGTGTATATTTATTATGTATGCAGAGTATGAGAGCGAGATATGCGTGATTAAATATTAAAGTATCTTTAACTTCGAACTGATCGACTTCAAATTTATTATTTAGTTGCGATCAAAGTTTTTTAGATGATACAACTATTAAAATTAAAAGTTGTTAAAGGAAAAAACATGAAAAAGTTAAATTTTTATTCGTATATCTTATCGCAGTGAGAAAGCATAAAAAATGAATTTTTAATTTAGAATTCAATTTTGAGATTTCTTCACTTGAACATTCTTTATTAATGATTTTGTCTCGTTAACATTTTTGCCTGGTTTTCATCTTCTACGTCAGAATTTTTCCCTAGTCAAATCAATATTTTATGTATGTACATGATATTCCGTTAAAGAGTAAAAACCGTATTTTTTGCCATTGATTTATAAAAAGAAATCATACAACTATAAAAAAAATTACTTCAAAAACAAAGAAATCGAAAAAACGAATGTACCATTCAAAAATATTACACAATACTATTATTATCCTCAGAAAACCGAAAAAATAAGACAATAGAAACAAGGGTGTTCCAAGTAATTTAGCACGCATGAAGAAGTTAGAAAAAAAATTAAAAGGATGTAAACTATCTTCATCAATCTTTGCTGTTATTTCATTACATTTAAATTATTTTGATGAGTTTTGTTTTAAGTTATATTCATTGTTATTGCTTAACCTATTTTTGACAACTTGTCAAAAATAGGTCTTAACAAGCATCTTATTGTAAACGGAAAAGTTATACTATTTTCATATGCAGATAGTATTTTCGTTTAAGGATATTGTGACGGTAATGGAAAAGCAATGGTCCAGGTATATAAAAGATGTTTTCCAGGCAAAGCAATATCAAATCGCCAAAATTTTGCCAAAGTTTTTAATTTATTTAAGAGAAAACGGCACTTTCCCTCCACTGATTTTATATACACGTTCAGAAAACTTCAAATGAAGAACCTTTGGAAGAAAACATTTTGGACATTGTGCGTGAAAAACCTAAGACGATTGTTAAAGAAAATTCAAATTCCTATCATATTCAACAGGTACAAGGATTACAAAAGGGAGACCAGGTATTTAGAGTTGCTTTGTCGCAATGTATACAAGCGCATAGAGGGATGTTTTCTGAAATGTATTCACTGGTGCGGTCCAATTTACGCGGGATAGTGTTTTTAATGTAAGAAATTTCCATGTCTGGACTATCGAAAATTCACATTCCATTAGACACAGGGTCAAATAATTGATTAATGATCGGGTTAATTAATACCTATTATGCTAAAGTTAACCTTAACACATTTCTTAGAAGTTTCATTTTAAATATATTCAAATAAATAGTTTTTGTGTTCAAACGCATATAAATCAAATAAAATGAAAATCATTTATTATCAAAAAATAAAAATAAATACACTGTGTAAGAAAAGTGAACAGAATATATTTCTCTTTATGTATCATATTTATGGCAAAAGGTATAATAAATAAATTCTGATGAAATGCATTTTAAAAATTTACCATAACAAATTTTTGACGTTTTTCTACTTCTATTATATTCATGTTGTTTATTTTATTTGTAACAGTTTAATAATATTTATTTGTTTGAATTTACTAGATAGGATATGCCATTAAAAAAAATTAAATTTGTTATAAGAAATTTTAAATAATAAAAACTTGTGAATAAATACTTAAAATAAATATAAAAAAGTTATAGAAAAATCACATCTCACAACACTTTATTAATATTTTTTGCTTACAAATACTTTTTTTATCGTATTTTGTTCATAATTTATTGTTCTTTCATAAACAGTTTAAACAAATACCAAACACTTATCAAATCTACAGGGTGTTTTATACAAGGAAAACAAATATTTAAATATTTTTGTCCGATCCTTAAAACAAAATTTTTGTAGAATTACGCCTGGCTTTAGTTATACTAATATATTATGCCAGCAAAATTAAAAAACATAATAGTAAATATTGAAAAAGCTATTAATTCGCAATAAAGTCGTATTGATGAATTTAGGCACTTAATTCTTGAACACTAAGGTGGTATCACCACGTTAATTATATATAGTAGGTTCTGGAATACCCTCGTATATAAATATCGATTACATCAACAAGCAGAATTTTTACCTTTTTTTAGAAAAGTTTTTCAGATAAAGCTTATAGATCTGCTTGAATTTCAGCCAATAGAAGTTATAGGTCGCTGAAATAGATTGATCTTATGAGATGGTGAAGTAATTAACTTTTTAAATTCAAGTTATAAACGTCTGTTCGATGTATTATCTTCTTTAGTAAGTAAGGAATACATTTTTTGCGTATAACTTTTTGAAGTAAGACCAAACATTGTAATTTGCGTCTTTTCACTATATCTAGCCAATAACAGTCTTTCAGTTAATGAGAGAGTGGCTCGTTTCTAATTTCAAGATTTTTATACCCGTTGAATTTTTTGTGTTTGTGAAATTTAGACGGTGAGAGGTGAGTAAACCATAATAGTTAAAATGGCTCAAAACTAAAGTGTCAGTCAGCTTAATTTTTACATATTCCGATAGTAAATACCTATGAGGATAAAGTTACTTCAGTGCGGTATATGCTTTTTGTAGAAAGGATCACCCATGTTTATGGTTAAAACGGATTCAACTTCATAGGTTTTAACTTGAATGGGTTGATAAAAAGACCATAACAATTTGAATGTAATGACAATCTGTGTAGATCCTTTTATGGCTTATTCCACATTAATATATTCAAATGAAAGAAATAATGATATTCAGATCAAAAAAAGCTATGTATCATCAGCATATTAATTTACTTTGCAAAATTTTAGGCAACTAGTAAGGTTATTAGTATAAGTATTAAAGAGCAAAGGACATAAACAGGAATCTTGTAGAATACCACAGCTTAAGTAGACCACATACGATAAATATAATTGCACAAAACATTGTACAGTATAATATTGCTAGTCCTCTCTAAGCAATGCAATATATTTGAGCAATTTATTGCTCAATAGCTAGTTCTGTTTTTTTTTCGTGCCTAGTTATTATATCAGTATTATTACATACATCCTGGCTCTCAACATTTTCAATTTCCATAGTATTCTGCTATATGCATGGTTTTTCAAAAGCTATTACGTATTTCATTTAACTGAAATACCTTAATATTAGCTCTACTTCATTATTTGTACCTATTACGCTAAGTCAATTATTTTTTTCAGCTCTTTCCTGAAGTTGGTACCTAATGAATTTAGTCTACTAATTAATTGTTACCGATCATTATATTTATATATATTATATATATTTATATATTTCTTCCTATATTTCCGCAACAATTTCTTCCATTATTAATTTTTTTATCCCTGTTGCTATAGTCTTTGCTTTTTATATTCCACAAAGTTGGCAAAGAATGGTAAACTTCTGTTACTTCTAGTATATTTTTTCTTTCTTTTTTTTGCTTTTGAATCCGTAGTTATTTGTTTTTGTTACAATTACTCTTTCTTATTTGAAAACTTAAATAATTGTGAAATATTATCCACACACAACACAATAAATTATCATCGCAAAATAAAAATCAAACTCTTTTTTATTGACCCAATATATTATGCAACCTCTCAGTATTAATTAAAAACAGTCAATAATAATTAATGATCTGAGGGTCGCTTAACCCTGCCATATTCTGATCTTCCATCTATCTAATGTTTCAGCAAACTGGAATCTATTGGAAAGATAATCGATCAAAAGTGTATTTGCATGCTTTGAAACTCCAAGAACATTGAAGATTGAACGAATGAGTTGGTAGTTTATAGTATCAAATGCCTTAGAGAAGTCTAATAGAAATAGAGCTGTTCATTTGCTCTCATCTGCAGCCCTATTATTATTTAAACAGTTATGTTTAATAGTGCGGTTGCACAACCAAAACCAGAGCAAAAACCAGAGTGATACGGAGTGAAAATTTTCTATAGATTTAAGTGTTCACATATTTATGTAAACATTATTTTTTCAGGAACTTTGTAACCTATTTTATTTTTAAATTTTGTGAATAAAAAGAAATATAACTCAGTTAAACACAAAATAAGATTCTATCAGTTTTAATAATAGCAAGAATTTTACCATTTCGCTTTTATTTATTTATATATTTACAATAAATTCAAGATATAAAAAATAATTAAATACAAAATGTAACTGCTGAATACTTTAACTACCTGTAATAAATAAATAATGATAATAAAGTAATAATTGATTTTTATCAAGCAGTTATAAAAATCCTTAATAGTTTATTCTTTTAATATTTTAAAACCAGTAATTTTTTTAAAATTTTTAGACATCTAAAACCGAGGCAAGACAAGAAAGAAATCTAATTTCGATATTGCAAATTTTAGACAAACTTACAAATTTATTAAAATTTATTTATTACAAAATTATGCAACGAAGGAAAATTAAGTTTAAATACAAAGAAAAATTATCTATGGTATTATCTATATAGTAGTAGAAAATCTTAATAAACTTGTAACTTAAAATTTTTGTTACAATTTTTGTAAAGAGCAAAAGATTTTTGGTTCACAGGACAGGAAATAAATGAAATTATTATTTCTTAAGAGACGTTTCGATCACTTATTGGACCTTCTTCAGTGCATTGCTGTTTATATATAAGTTTTATGCAGTTTTCAAGCTATTGACGTTATATTTGAAAACCTAAAGTTCTTTTATTCGTTATCTTCTAGGTCAAAAAATGTTTGATCCTTATTGTAAGTCAGGGGTGATATCACGTAACTTTTATATTCATTCAATGATTTGTTTTCCAGTTAGTTCAAAAATTATTGGAAAACTGAAATATTTAGGAAATGCAAGTAGAATTATAATTCCCATAAGAAGATATATAGGTATTGGTTACATATCTACCTTATGCCAAAGGTAGATATGTAATTGCTAAATATCTACCTTTGGCATAAGTTATATACTTATTTATAAAAAATAAAGAAACTAAACTCTCTTTCAGAGAGGTTGTTTACTGAAGTTGGAACTAATGAAGTTAAATAAATGAAACAAATGACAAGTGCTCTTACTGAAACTGAAGCCTGGTGTAACAGGTACTGATAGTACTCCGATGGGAATTTCACACCCAGACCTGATCAACAAGACAAGTCCCTAGCAATAGAAAACATTCCCTACAACAGGATTTTACACATGGTAGGTAATGGTATGTAACTGTAGGGAACCATAAGGACCCTAAAAGACACGTGGAACCTAAGTATAGTTTCTACGAAAAATCGACAACAAAAAGACCTGACCTTAGGATCTTAGAAGGGTCTAGGCATTAGTACGTCTTAAAGAACGACTATAGGCAACTATATATTATCTCAAAATATAACCGACTTTCGGCTTTTTAGGAAGGTGTTTTGCTCCTCAGAAAAAGAACAAAGATAGTCATTACTCGAACCTACAATTTCACAAGATAATCCCCACCGATCATTTACAATAATGACAAACATAACCAAAATAAGACACTACCCAAGGATTTTATTCCCAAGTAGAGGATAAATATTAGGGAAAACAACGTCAACAAAGCTGGGTCAGAGATGTTGATAATTTAAAGCTTATTGTATTAATAAGCAACCCACAAAAAAAAACACTACAACTTAGGACAGACTTATAAATTTATTTTCAGCCCTAAATTCCCGAATTCTAGAACAGTATAGTTTTTTAGGCAGCGATATTGGTACTAAACATATACAATACTAAACAAAATATGGGTACAAACATTGATTTTTTTATTATGATGTTCAAAAATTTCGAACTAAATTTCATCGAATCTGTAATACGGGGAAAGTTAACAAACATGCCATTTTTTCCTCTAAAATGGAACACCCTCTACAACAAACTGCCACCATTCTCAATCTCCTAAATATAAACAAACTGTTGTCGCTGACAGGTGATTCCGTTACTGGCCAAGACACATCGTGGACCGACAAGGAATTTATGGTAGCTCGTAAGTTGCCCTTCTGTCCGCACACGTTGTCGTGTGCATCCGATATACATAGAATACACTGCTGGCACATAGTAAATATTCAAAGTCCGGAGAAAAGGCAAACACCCTTCGCATCCCCTGGGGTGCAGCGATAATGTCACTACCAGACGTGACTTGACGTTGATTTAAATTGTTTAACGTTTCATTGTTAGTTACCTACATATTTTATTTGGTATTAGTGCACCAGTTAAATAGATATTAAATTTGGCAAATCTCACTTACTGAAAGCAGGCTTATTCACATATACAACAATAATAGATTTGCTAATTAATTTTTAATAATGCAGTGTGTGAGTACTTGTTTTTATTTAAGAACATTCAATATTAGCACATTCTAAATATCTTGGTTCAAATATTTACACATTCTAAACATCTTGGTTCAAATAGAATTTTAATGATACAACTAAATACAAGTAATACAAAAGTGAATATTTTATAGGTTCAATAAATAAAAAATGTTGCTGGAGGCAAGAAAAACTCTCACAAAGGATCATATTTTGTCCACAAAAGTAGAAAAAGGTTATTTTCGAAAAAATCCGGAACGACGAATCCAAAGAAAGCTTAAAAGGAGATCCAGTACACCGGAAAATGGTTTGACCCACCCCAAAAAGGGATCGGTGATCTGTTAAAGGGACGTTTGCGGCATACAAAGGGTAAGAGCATTAAATTGAAGAATGGGGTGAAATAGGTCCTACTATTAATTAAATGAAGTAAATGAATGATCGAATTTTTTATTCAGAAAAAAACCTACCTAATAGCAAATTAAAACGATATAAATCACCGGAGGCGTAAAGGGAATATAAATAAAAAAGGCGGGACCATGTCTGTACTATATTTTCCAATTAGGCAAATGATGTATTGTGAGAAAAGTACAGATTTTTACAGAGGCGTAACGTTGAAATTATATTTAAAAAAAATCCAATCGTACCCATTTTAGTTATGCCTAATAAAAATAAAATTATCTTGGACGGCAATGGATGTTTTTTTTTTGGAAAGCATTTATTATATGTAATGATTTGCCTCAGTCAGAGGTGGTAGATCAAGACTTTAAGTTAAAATGAAAGGTTTGGTGTTATTTGTGTTGATTTTTCTTAAAATATGTGTAAGTGTTGCCTAGTTTAATACAAATTGATATTTTAATTTTTTAGTAATAGGATGCAGAATTGTGGATTTGGAATTCTACTAAAAAAGACTTTGTAAATTTTTTTACGAAGCAAAGCTTACTAAAATATTTCGCAAGAAAAAGAAGATTGGATACTAGTAGTTTAATTGGTCAGAACATACAAGTTGTTACACATCATGTAGGATAAAGAATTTTACTTTAAAATTTTGTTCTATTTTTTTTTTATAATTTTTAGATGGTGCCATACCTAAATGTCAATACAGAAACTGGGAAACTAGCTGGGTTTCTAGGAGACTTTTGGAATATTCTTGAAGAGTTTTTGAAGTTCGAGTAAGAGTCGCCTTTTTTTTCACCTAAATATTAAATTATTAGTTTATTTGCCGGTGGTCTTTGTTACCAGGGGCATTTATGTGTCTTCTAGGGACATAACATCAGTTTTAAGTCATCCAAGAATTATAAATAATTTACTATATAATAATAATAATAATAAATGTCTTTTATTCAAAATTTACAGATGTAGTTAAGAATAATAACATTCTTTAATTAAGTACCCGAGAAGCAGGGCGCAGTGTAACTAAGACAGCTACTCTACTGAACCCTACTCAACAGTCATAAACTTAAGCTACAAGATAAAAATTAACTATATTAAATTCATTAAATACCCAAATAAAGAACAATATATAATTGCCAAAAATAAAATAAATAATTAAAGGCCTAAATTACGGGTTGAACGTTAAATGTAAAAGATATTTCTTAAACTTTGATTTAAATGACTTCTGATCAAATCTGTTGGCAATTTAGTTGGTGAGTTATTGTAGAGTTTAATGGCATTGTAATTGAAGGGAGGGGTTTAATAAAACTTTAAATAAAAATTACCTATGTGTCACTCTCTGCGTCTGTCCATCCTCAACCAGTTAAGCTCTTTAAATGCGTGTGAAATGTGATCGAATTTTCGTAATCTAAATATTAGCTGTGAGCAAGTATCTTTTAGACATTTTTCATTATAGCAGTTTTTTAATATATTTAAGGAATTCCTATGATTTTTTTTTAATTCTTCAAAAACTGGAAATATGTTTTTATGAGTTATTTTATGATTTTTCTATTCATTTGGCGTAATTTCTGGTTGCTCAGGGATGGCAAATTTTTTTTCCATTTTCCATACATTTGACGCTTTTTTTACGTTTCCCAGAAATTGAAAATAATCCAGGCTTTTGGACTAATTTTCTATTTCTTTAAGACTGTTTACGTCATTTTTACATCTCCCAAAGATAAAAAAATAATTTACTTTATATTCTGAAGATATCTGAACATATGCACATGCACATAATAGCTTAGGAATTAGGATTTAGGAATTAAAAATAATTAATTTATATTTTTTCAGGATTTTGAAATAAATTTTTGTGTAGGCCTTTAAGGGTTTTGCTCTTTTAAGGATAAGAATTATTTTTTTACAAGTATTTTTTTTTATGGCTTCCAGGAACTAGAAATAATCTTCTCTTTTTTTGGGTAATAGGAATAAAACGAAATAATTTTTCATTTTATTCCTGAAACATGCAGTAATTTTCATGATTTCCAAAAATTGTAAATTTGTTTCTTACGTTTACCAGATAGGCTTTTGAAAAAATATTCTGTTTCTTCCAGGCATTTGGCATAATTTTCAAAAATTGGAAATAATTTACCATATTTTTCGAGGGCATTTATTGTTATTTTTCGATCTACCATAGGCACATAACATACGTATTTTTTTTAAATTGAAAATAATTGCTAATATCTTGGAGGCTTTTGAAGTAAATTTCCATATCTTTCAGGTATTAATTATTTATCTTAATAAGAAAACATTTTTTTGGTTTTTGAATATTTTAGAGCTTTATTAAGGATTCTGCAGGATTCTGCTTTTCCAAGGATGAGAAATATTTTTTTGGGTTATTCACACTTGTAGAATATGTTTTTATACATTTGAGGAATTATAAATAATTTCTTAATATGGTCTTAATATCTTCAAACGTAAAATTAAATAACTAATTCTGTGAAGTATAAGTTTGTTCATTTATAGCTTGTTTTTTATATGCATATTTCAAATTGAAGTCATTTTTTCCTTAAGTCTTGAAGTTATTTTCATATATTTTAGATATTTGTTTGTATCCAGGGATTTTTTTCCTGCTTTCAGACTTTCAGCATATGTTCATATTCTGGATAAGTTATGTCCATCTTTTTGGGAAGTTATTCAAAAGAGTATTATCAATTACATTTATATATAATATTAACAATTTTAGAAATATTTGATCTTTTAGTAATGGTATTTAAAGTCTGTTCTACAACTACCTTATAATATGAAACCTAAATCATTATATTGCAATTTAAAAAAAAATGTAATATTCAAAATAATATTCTCTACAAATTCTGTTATTAAGACACAATTATCAGCAATTTCTATCCCGTTATACTCTTACCAACATCTTTATATTTTAGGTCAAATATTACACAAGTAACTAGTTTTTCTGAGGGGATTATTCAACTGCTAGAAGACGAAGCAGACGTGTATTTAGCAGCTATCGCTTATACAAATCAAACAAAGTCATTAACCTTATCAAATCCTTATTTCTTAAACTGGTAATTTTCAATTACGGCTTTAAACTTAAGTTAAATTTTATTCAAATGATTTTTAGGTACAACTTTTATTTTAAGCGTCCCGAGGGTAAGCCAGCGAATTACTTACACTTTATCACTTTTTCCAAGAGTTTATGGACTTACTTATTCGTTCAATTTTTCTTATCGACTGCATTGCTATGGATTAGCTGTTTTATATTACGTAAAATAGTCCCCAAACTAGAAACGATTTATTCTTTACCGACGTTTCTACTTGGAGTTATGGCGTCTTTTTTCGGTGCAGGTAAGAATAAGATTAAAAATATTTGAAAAAATTATTTGTATTTTTTAGGTTATGACCTTAAGCTGAGATGTTATTCTACAAGAATACAAATACTCATAGCTCACTTTTTTGGTATGGCATGTTGCTATGCACTGGGCGCTAGTCTTGTAGCTTGTTTAGCTGTTGTAGATCATCCGTCACCATTTACTGGGCTGGATGATTTTCCTAAGCAAAAGACCTATTCGCTATGCCTAAGAAATATCACGTTTGTCTATGATAGTTTAACAGTAAGTTTCTAGAATTTTGTTTATTAATTTAAAAACTTATCATCTTGAAATAATATTTTTTTAGGATGAAAATGGTACACTGTTACCCCAATGGTATAACAAAGTAAACACTGAGCAATGTCCGGAAAATATGATAAATTTAAAAGCCGAACATTTATGTAAAAATAAGGTTTCAGTCCTGGAAAGTAGGATTATTATGGGACGGGTTTTAAAAAAAGGAGTACATTGTCAAGTATCCCAATTACCCGAAAGGTATCGTATTAGTTTCATATAAATTAGGTTTATTAAAAAAGAAATGTGTCTTTAAATTTTGTTATCCACGACAGTCTAGAAGAAACTTAAAATGACTTTAAATGCCTGGAAGAGGAAAACCAGGCTATAAATTCATAATTTTCTTATCCACAATAATCCTGAAGAAACATAAATGACTTAAAATTCATGGAAGAAAATGAATGAATGTAATGCATAAAATGAGCATTATTATCCTCTTTTTGGCTATGTATTTCCATATATTTGTACTGATGTAAACAGAATCCAATAATTCCTATTTTCCACATATTGACCCATGGTAATAAATGTTAAGTTGTTTTATATGAAAATAATAAAACTACCTGTTTCTCTTGAATTCGAATTGCATTTTACAAAATTTTCTTCTATATCTGTTGTACATTTTGCTTCGCTCAATATAATAATTTTGGCATTACAAAATTTCATCTTATTAGGAAGAAAACGTGTGAATTCACATACAGAAAGAATATCATTATTTTGAAAGAAGTAATTTACTAAGTGCATTGTCTTTTCCCCCAATAAAATTTCTATGATAGTAATTATTTGCGGCTCAAAGTAATTTTAAAAGATGTTTTCTTTAAGTTTCTAGACTCAATTTTCTCGCAAGATTCAATCTATTCGATAGTGGTGTTTGGTTAGATTATCCACAAAGGCCAGCGTCCTCCCACTCGCAGGTACTAAGTTTGTCAATGTTGAATTCCTTGTAAGATTGCTTTGTTTTGGGTTTCAATTTGAACTTCGTTTTTCTTGTAGCTTGATGTTTTCCCATTATTTTTATCTATATTGTCGTTAAACAATCTGCCATTTTATTAGGCGGGTCTACTTCTAGATGAGTAGGTGTCCTTGGATATTGTTTTACTTTTTTTAAGGCTTTTTGCTTATTACTTTCTGGTGGTTCTAGCCTTGTTCCACTCAAATTATGTACTTAAATGAGTTCCAGATTTTATTATTCACAATTCCTGAATGGTATGAAAATATCTATGAAATACCTGAAATGCTTGAATCATGATTTCATCTGCTCTGAAGGTGTTGAAAATTCTATCATTCAAGCGCATTTCCTGGATAGTATGAAAAATTTAATGAAATACCTAAAATGCCTGGAGTAAAATGGAAAATGACTTAAAATATTTGAATTACCAAAAATTATCATAGATCTTAGTGTATCTGCTGCAAATCTTGGATCACTAGACTATATTCGGAAATTTTATGTAAATAACATGCTTTTGTTGACTATTTTGGCAGATCTAGAACACTATGCAGAGCAACAATTAAGGCTGCAATGCAAAAATACTTTAAAAAGCGCTTAAATGATTCAAACAATGTTCAGGGGGAGGCTGGGAGGATATTAAGTGAGCTAAGAGGTTAACAGGGGAATATTGTAAAAATGAATATTGAACCTGATAGGTTAAATAACTTTTGTACCATAGATTATAAAATAGGAGGTCAAATTCAGAGTTTTTTGAACTATGAATAGTTTTTTAGGTATATGGCTGGACCAGATCCATTCTTTCTTTTGCCTACTTGAGCATAAATCTGTTTTAAAGGAGATAGAAAGGAAAATACGTCTGACTGTTATATACCTATACTAGGATTATTACTGTTATTTTTTAATTTAACTGATGCGACCTTGGAGGTGCTAGTATACCCTCTTAAAAATCATCGACAAATTGATTAAAAAGCGACTTATATATATCATATTTAACTGAAAAGCAAATTATTAGGTCGGAGCGATTTGGGTTTCAAAGTGCCAAGGGAATATCAGATGCAATCTTTCATTCCTCGAACCTTTATCTTTAACTTTGAAGATTTTCATCTTTATATTTTAGGATTTTTTTTGCTATTTCATGCTGCTACAAATTTACTATTGCAACATTAGTTTTTTAATGTTTTTTTTACTTTTTATTTAATAATATTTCAGCATATTTATTTAATATTATCCCAGGAATTCAATCATAGCATACGCACGGGTATATAATTAATATATTTACGTTTGTTTGAAATTATCATAAACTTCCCTAATATTTCTTTTGGCCATAAATTTTTAACCCAATGCATAACTTAAATGAACCTGATACCCATTCTTTATTATTTTTTTATTAAAATCAAAAAGTATCAAGCTGCAGTAGTGTTTTGTGTCTTGACAAAGGCATTTGACTATGTTGGACGCTGCTGTGAAAAGTGGAATAAAAAGCTAATTCAGGTTGCGGATGATGCAACTATTTTGTGGCACGACACAAATACAATAAATCTAAATACCACAGTTAACAGACATATTGAAATTAAGAAATGATGTGATTCTAATAAACTGTGCTTAAATATTTAAGAAACTAGTGTTATGAATTTTAAATGCAATTTACATGATGCGTTTTGAAAAATCAGATTTTGAATAACATAGACATTAAATTTTAAAGCCATATCACATAGTTGTGTCATTAAATATTCGCAAGTTGTTATGCACTTAAGGTGGTACCAGAAGAAGTTGTTTCTAAAATGGCAAGAAATGTTTTTTTTTTAATTGAATCCGATTTAAGAAACAACAGGTTTGTGTTTCTGGGGCGCATGCTTACATTACTTATTTATTAAGTGTATAGTGTTTTTGTCTTGCAGAAGCGAGAGAGTGAATATGAGAGAGTTTTGTAGACAGATATTTATCACTCATAAAATGCTAACCTTTTTTTCTTTATTTATATTGGAAACTATTTACTTGGTTCATACGAAATTTATAAATATGAACACAAGAAATAGGGATGAATATAGCAGTCTACAAGCTAATGGTATGCTCCTGCCTTTGCCTACAAGGTTATTAATCCAAAAAAAATTAATGTATATGTTTTATCTCTTTTTACAGCTTTGTCAACAAATTTATTTTAATGGCAATAGAGCATATATTAATTGATTGATTAAAATTTATAAGAAATGGCTGTAAATATTCCGACTTTAAATGACTTTTATAATCTACAACAGTCCAGAAGAAATGTAAAATGACTTTGAATGCCTGGAAAAAAAACCATGAGTTTATCTGCCTCGAAGGAGTTCCAGATTATATTATTCCTAATTTCTGGATGGTATGAAAAAAACCATACTTGAAAATATATGAATCTCTTGAAAGATTTCAGATTCCTGGAATAACATGAAAAATGAGTTAAATTATTTGAAATATAGCAGAAATGATTGTATATATGCCGTAATCCAATTCAAAATTAATAATAATTGACTTTAAAAGCTTGGAATAAAATTGAACGTTATTTTAGGTATGGAGGTCTGAAATATACAAAAATTGCTTTAAACGCCTAGAAAACATAAATGAACTGACTTAAAAATACCTGGAATAAGCTATTTTAAATATCTGGTTTATATACTTTAAAAAAATTGTAAATTATCAGTGACATAAGACGTATAATAGATAGAAGAAACGAATGAAACTACTTTAAATGCATTGAATAAAATTGCTTTAAATATCCAGAAAAAACCCTTTTTCCATTTTTTTGGAATTTGAATATTTTTTAGTAAAATAATAAACTCAATATTGAACTTGAAAATAAATATTTCTGGATAGCAGTTGCTTATTTTAAGAAGCTTGTTTTTATTATAAGTAATTCTGCAAAAATGTGCAATTTTAAATTGCTTTCAAAATATATTTTTATATTAAAAAAACACGATATTTTATTAGTTTTTATTAAAAGATTTGCAAATTTAAATCATTTTTTTAAATAAATTAAGTCTTGGTTTAAGAAAAATAGTTTGCTATAAGCCACTGCATTTTCATATACAAATTATTAATAAAATCATCTTTTTTAGATATTTTCTTAAGGGAAATCATATTGCATTTTCTAAAAAGTTTAACAAGGAACCTATTACGATAATGTAAGTACTAATTTTAAATCTAATTAATATTTATAATTAAGTTTACCATTAAGAAGAGGAAGGGCTAAGACCCTATACATGCAGTAAAAAGTACATAAGTGGCTAATCGCATTTGAATTCTGAGAAGCATCGATATTATTAAAAAACAAAAATTTGTTTTTGTAAAATAAAATGAATAGTGACATGTAGAATTCTAGAACAAATCAATTGATGTAAAAAACTCAAATTTGACTCAGTTAATCACTTTAATGCTTTGGAACGAAGAATTAGGTTTTATTATAAGGAAATAATGGTAGTTTTTGAACTTAATTTAAAAATAAACTAAAATTTATTTTTATAGGTTATTACGTATCAGAAGCACAGGAATATCTGACAGAATCGAACAAAAATTTGTTTTAAATGAACTACCAAACTATCCATCTACCAATACACCAAACCAAATAACATATTCCCATGTAAACAGCGTGGTTCTGATTTACTTAATCTTAATAGGAATCAGTTTAATTATTTTAACCATAGAAATATTTATCGATAAGTACATATTTATGAAGGAATAAATTGACTTACCAGAAAACAACTCTAAGAACTTTTCTACTCCGTAGTTGTTTGGGAAGCGATACATGGGGTCCTTAAGAGCCTCTAGAGTGTGAACTTTAATCCTTTTTACCATGAATGTTATGTTGTCCTTTTTTCCATCCTGGTTAAAATCTAAAAGTAAATTGGTAGACAAGTAATTTTTGGAATTTTTATTTGTCATAATCAGAAGTTAGAATACTATTGTATGGTCATTCTAGAAAAAGTGGTTTAATCGGCAAATCTGGTTAAATTAACGAAATAAGTCACAAATATTTAAGAAGGATTAAAATTATTTCTAGAAAGAAAACAAGTCAGTGAAGTGAAATATTTTGCGATTTTAAGAAATTATGCAGTGTTTAATTTTGGACTTTATTTGTAAGACTCAATTATTAAATTCTTTTTATCAAAATAATGAATTTTATTTGTAATTTTTTAAATATTCAATAAACATATTACTTTACGGAAATTAAATTAATTAGTTTTTAATGAATAGTAAATTCTATAAATTCATTAACGAATAATAAATAAGTAAAAATAAGTTAATTAATAAATAGTAAATGTGTGGAACTTTAAATAATAATTAATATATTAATAAATTAAATTCTTATACAATATAAACCACATTAAAAATAAACCTCAAATTAATAATTTGTTCAATTATTAATGCCCAGAAAATTTATTTATTAAAATTAATTGAATAAAAAAAAGAATAATTTAATATTATTTAAAAAAAATTATTATTTTACGTTTTTAAGAAGGGCTCTTTCACAATAAAATAATTAACATTTTCAGGGATTTTATTTAAAAAAAAAATTTTTATATTATATTATTTTTGTTGCATTTATTTATTTACTAATTAATAAATTTGTATGACTGTAAAAACTGTTAGTCAAGTAAGGATAGCAACTATAGTAATATAGTACGTTATTATGTAAGCATAGCTATTATGCAAAATATTGCCTTATTCCCTAAACTTTACTTATTTTTATATAATCGTAATTATTTACTGTATGGAAATATAGATGTTTATTATTATCATTACTATTATTATATTTTTTTTACTCAGTAAATTTACTAAATATTAATTAATAAATAATTTACGTATTTCAAAAACTATTGAAATTTTAAAAATAGTGACTTTTTAATTGTTTTTAGAAAATATATTCGGTAAGAAAAAATAAATATTAATAAATTTTATATAAACACAATTTCTAAATATCCAAAATTAAGAAAAAAAAATATGTCTTTTTTATTTATTTTGTATTTTTTTTACGGATTTATTTGTTTATTTATAAAAGTTTTATGACTGCAAAAACTATTTTTTTTTAATTGATAAGATTAAAATGAACAAAGTTTTATATTTTATTAAATAAAATTAAATATAACCTTTTTTCGTCAGGTGAAGGTGAAAACATTTTCCCAATTATATTTTTTAAGCGAATTTAATCAATCATTAAAAAAATAATTTTTATTTTTATTTAACATAAATAATAATAACTTAAATTTATAGATTTTTTTTGTAAAACTACGTCAAATTTAATATTGAAAAATGACCACATAAGCAATGCCCATGTTAAATTACTATTATTTTATTCTGATACCAATATGCTTAAAGAAACCTGTTTTTTCATAATTTATAATACATAAAATAAACTAAAGTAGTAATATCCACTAGTTCAAAGTATATTTGGATTGTTGTATTAATATTATAATAACAGTAATGTAATAGAATTTATTATATAATTAATAATATTGAATATTGAAATTCAAAAATATTTACGCAATTGTCTTTGAAAACCTTATTTCAAATTATATTCAATTCTTTTTAATAATTTTTCTTTTAGAAATGTTTATAAATGTATATAACTATATGATATTTTGAGATAAATATGTCTGAGGAGATGAATATGTCTATTTTTTTCCATATATTTTGTAATAAAGGAGCAATAAATGTTAATTCCAGACAGGGAGAAAAAGCGAAGAAAAAAAGATGTGAAAAGCTAATCAAAACCTCATTCCCAGACGACAACGCTTAAACCCACCGTACAAATAAGCATCCCTAACAAGAATCTAATTCCAACCTCCTTTATTGGCCGTTTCTCGCGCCCTCTGGTGATAAATTGACTGACGTCCTCAAATTACGGCTGGCTTAAAGAGACGATAAATTTCTCACGCCGAGAAAAATAAAACGACCGTTTTCCTTTTAAACATTTGCTCTTTTTTGGAAGCTCCTTCGTAAGAAATATAAGTCGCCCGAGGACATGTGCATCGATTTCTTGTCAATATGTTATTTAAGTTTTTAGTGAACAATATTGAGTAGTTTTGTATTATATTTATGATTTTATAGTACGAAAGGAAGATTTAGATTAAGTCGAAGTTGAAGAAGTGGATTCAGAAGTAAAATCAGAAATAGGAATAGAAGTAGAAGTATAATGGTGAAAAAATATGGCTCTTTTCTATCGAAAATAATAGCTACTTTCTGAGAAGGGACATACTAAAAAAAGTTACAAAGGATATCCATTTTTATCGCTCGAGAATACACAAAAATAGATTACGAGGATAGAAACGTGTTACAAATCTATTTGAGAAAAGCGCATTAAAAGAATAATTAAGAGGCTTTGCTTAATTGCAGAAATATAGCTATTTAAATATTGGTAAAAAATGGATTATATTTTTGTACCTGCGTTTCGAAAATAATCACCTAAATTCCGCAAGAATAAGTTATGACTTTTACACAATTCCTAGTTATCGGAATTTCTATTTTTTTTAATAAAAATATTTTTTGATTAAATTTTTTAAAAATAAATAGTTATTGATATTTTAACATAGGAATATTGTCTGTCTAGACAAGTTCATTTAGACAAATTGGAACCTGCATTTTATTATTAATCGTTATTACTGGAAGTACCATATCACAAGATTTAAGCTTTACATTTTTATAAAATCTTATATACCACGCAATGATTTTGACTAACTGGAATGAGGAGCTTTTAAGAACAATAGAGAGATAAAATGTGCTATATTACTTAAGACAAAATTGTGAATCAACATCCTAAAAAATTACAAATTCACAGAACCATATATTTCTATACCATAAAGTTTTTTGAAAATATATTAACAAAAATAACAAAGCAGGTTTAAAAATAGGTAAAACTGCTGCCAAAAAGAGAAGCGAGAAGAAGTAAATTAAATAATAATAGAAAAAATAAAATGTATTACAAAATATGAAATTTAATGTTAGAACCCAGCTCAAAAGCTATCGTTAAAAAATTAATTAAGGCTATAATATGCTAGGTAATAAAAGTGATTTTAACCTGCTTTTGAACTTTTTAATATCTAATGTTTGTCTAATATAGAGAGGATCGCGATTATACATTTTTTTACTAAGATATGTGAGCGAGTTTCAAAATAGAGTTAGAATTTTTGAAGATATGAAGAATCCCTCTTCACCCTGCAGAATCTCTTAACCCTGCAGAACAGAGGTATCTAACTGCTTTTTTTTGAAACCCAAAAATAATGTTCACTCCTTGTTGCTTAAACCTCTAGAAGGTACGCCATAACGAAGATAAGACTCGACAAAAGAAAAGTACATTAAACGTGCAATCACTTCTCTCAGCTGATGTATTGCCATTCTTACTGCAAAACATTTAAAGGATAATTTTCATGCAAGACTTAAAATATGGTCTTTAAATCAAAGACGACCATCAATAGTAATACCAAGAAACTTAGAGTTTTCTTTGTTTTACAAGGGGACTCTTGACTAAGCATCATTCCCTGGACATTACACTTAAACTCCATAATAAAGGTTTAACCTACATTAAACACAAGCCTGTTTAAAGCACTTAAAACTTTCGAAAATCTGAGCTCGAAAGTAATCAGAATCTTTATGACTTCACAATGTAGTAGTATCATCAGCAAATTAAACCTTTCTGCCTTGTAGTCTCAATGAGTCTAAGTCATTTACATATGGCAAAAATAATAGTGGTGCTAACTTTTTAGTCCAGACTTAATGGATCTAGTATCAGATAAACATCCAGACACTGTAACTCTAATAGACTCCAGCGATTGTAATGCCACGCTCCTTAAATCATATTTATTGATCTTAGACAGTATTTTATGATATAAACAATCAAATGCTTTGGATAGATCAAAAATACCGCCGCCACCGACTTCCCACAATTCAAGGACATAGACAGTCTCCAAAAAGCTAAAAACAATTTCCAAAGTCTCTTGAACAGTTGGAAATCAAAACTGGTTTGCAAATAAAATGCTATTATGTTGTTAAAAAGAAAAACAACTCTTTTAAACATGAAGGAAAAACGCGATTATGCCAGGAATTGCTTATGGCAGAAAGTAAGGTATTCAATGCTAAGTTAGACAAACAGAGAGAATACAGGTAATATACTACTTGTATCATAACTTGTGTGAGATTAACAGGATGAAAGAAAATAGAATGTTAGACTGACACTTGCTGAATCTAATCCAAAGGATTAATATTTCTATTCACAACGAAGTAATAATTCTCACTTGTAGTAAGAAATAAAATTATTATTATAAGAATCATTTAAAATATTTGGTCTTACCTTTGGTTCTGATTTTTTTTTATGAAAATGCAAAAACACTCTCTCTGCCTCTCCCTTTTTGTCTCTGGAATCTGATCAACTACTTTGACCTTTTCTATTTGAAAACTGGGCCACCCTTATTCTGATTCTTTCAACTTAAGTATGAATATATGTAGGAAAAAAATTATTTTTCAAACTTTATCGCACACATGCCTCACAAGATATAGGCTTAATCAAAATACGCGAGTTGGTAGGAACAAAAAAAGTATTGGTCAGCGATATTTCAAATATTTAGCACCGAAACTTTCTAATATTATACCAAGACCAATACAGGAAAAAATGTATTCAGCAACGTTTAAAGTTTATGTAGGGCAATGGATTGAACAAAGAGATGCGGCTATGTTTTATCATTTGGTGAATAACTTGTAGCTTGTTCTTATTATTTTTGTAACAGACCGATAACTTTTATTAAACGTTTGATAATTCCCATGTTCTTTTGTTAAATCCTATGTGTTACTATAAGTATTTGAATTTAAATAATTTTGTCTTTTCTTATTGTATGTGTTATATAAGATGTGGTTGTCCTTATTTTTAATGTTGTTTTAAAACCGGCAATAAGAATAATTGAATATTGACAGATACAAATAAATTATGAGTGATGTATTGAAAAAACATTGATGGAATATTTTCTCGGACTTGACAAGAAAAACCCGAAATTGACCTTTAAATCCCAATTGGACTTTATATAATATATGTCCCTAAAGAAAAAGTGCAAAAAGCTTCTAAATAGAGCAGCTTCGGTACTAATCGTTTATTTCTTCCTTGTGCTTGTACGTAAAGTGAAATAAGTATTTTGAATTTAAATTTTGTAATTTTGAAAATAAACGTATTATTATTATTTTATTGTGAAGTTTGCCCAAAGATAAACACTATTTATATTGAGCTTTAAGATGCCTACTTATCTAGTCGAGCTGCTAAGAATACTACACATGACTCGAGCCTAGAGACCTCGACTTGATACAAAACACGTTTACTAATACCTTACGTCACAAAGATGCTAATTTGTTTATACATTTTAGTGATGCCTGCTGTTAAAACGATTTCAAATCTAACCAAAATATTGAATAGCTTGTCCTAAACGGGAGGTCCCACTTTTAACGCATTATTTAAAGAGATGCCACAACTAGTCTTAGCACTCGCGTCGAATATAACACGGAGTTTTGTTGTTCGTTAACTACCGAATGATGGGGTCAAAAACAAACCTTTACATTACCCAACATTTTACTGTCTGAGATCCTAGACATGTCACATAAATTTGTGTATTCTTTTATAAACTCACCGTACATTGTTTTAATTTTGCATTTTTATCTTTTTGCAATTTTTTTTCTAATGCATAAAATAATATAATGCATCGGAATATCTAAAGATTTGCCTTACTAGTTTAAACAAAATTTCGTGTCCAAAGCTGCGTCGACCCTAATTGTTGTTGTCCTAAATAACTTCTCACACTGCTTTTCCTCCTTTAAATAAATCTTTTTTCCTGCTAGAAACTCCTCTCCAAAACTTTTCTAATTGCTCTTGAACATCAAGAAGATGATCTAATCTATCATGATGAACTAATGACTAAGAACTAAATTTCTACCTGTCTTGTATGGTTTAACATATCTGTCTTTTGCGAGATATATTTGTGATTACCTTATCTAATTTATCTTGTACATAGTAAGTCAAAAAAGATGCCTGTTCCTAATAAAATATGAACCCGTGAAGAACTGTAGAAATGAAAATCGGCCAAATTAATATTTTATGGAATTTCCAGACCTAGGTATTAAATTAAAAAGAGGAAACATTGGACACAACGTCCATATTGTAAACTGATTGTATCCTTCCGTTGGCTTGATTGTGGATCTTAAGAGCCGCTTATTATTGAAATTGGCATGTTAATTTTCTGAAACTTCAGTTAGATTTTCAACAAAACAATTTCTGTCGGAGATCTATGATTGCGACACATGATTGTTTATGTATAAAATGTTATTATCAACCTCGAGATTTTCTACATACGGTGCTAACTTGGTGTCTTGAGCGCAAAAAACTGTAACATACTCCTTAACTCTTTATTTGGTCCGATTAATGTTCTATATCTAGAGCCAATGACTTTTTATAAAAAATATACAAAATGGTTTCTCTTGCATCCTTCACAAATATTATTACTACCCGATGTATTTCCTATCAAAGCACACATACCTCGATTTCTTAAATTTGTATTTAATATCCTTAAAAATTTGCTGCTATTATAATTAACCGTGCAAAGCTTTTTAAATTTAGCCGATTTTTCTTCCCATTACTTTTTGGATTCTAAGTCTAATTTTCTACTTAGAGAGAAAATAATAAATCAATCCCACGACTCTACTGATTACCCTATTGTCTTTAGCGCTAGATAGTAAATTCATTTTTCCACCATTCATTTATTCTCATCTAAATAAGAAAATTAACAAAAGCTTCATTAAATACCAATCAGAATTACAAATTTCTTATAAAACTAAAAACGACTTGGGTTTGGTTTTGATCAATACCAAGGATAAACTTGACACTTGACATTTGACTGGCGATGTTCAGGGTCTGATGTTTAACGAAAATTCCCTCTTGCAGAATAAAGAGTGCTGCAAGTTCCTAGGAATTACCATTGATGGTCGCCTTCGGTTTGAAGATCATATTTTACATTTAGCTGGGAAATTATCTTCTGGATGTTTCGCAGTAAGAATGGCAAAACAAGAGCTGGGAGGGGTGGTTGCACGTTCAGTGTACTTTTCACTTATTGAATCTCATATTCGGTATGGCTTGCCTTTTTGGGGTTTAACCAATAAGGGACTACTTAACATTATCTTTGTTATTCAAAAAAAAAGCAGTTAGATACCTGTGTTCTGCTAAGTTAAGAGATTCTTGCAAACCCCTCTTCATTTCTGAAAAAATCCTAATTTTTTTTTCACTCTTTATCTTAGAAACAGCTGCTCTTATTCACAAAATTCCCAAACTACCCTCTGACACTGGCCATTTGACTCGTCGTGTAAATGATGTTCCCCTACCTATTCCTATGTCTTCCCTTACCAAAAACTCATTAATTTACATAAGTAAAAAAATTTACAATCATGTTCCTCTGTGTGTTAGACATATATCGGATGTTAAAAAATTTAAAAGAGAGTTAAAGTCGCTTTTATTGGCTAAGGCATATTATAACCTGGATGACTTTTTTAATGATAGGTTTTAACCTTGGACATGTTGGAAAGTTTTCTTTTTTTTCCTTTTTTCTTCTCTAGTTTTGTCAACAAGTTTACCTTTATTTAGTAATTGATTGTTTTATTTAGTTATCTTTAATTTAAGTATGTTCAAAAAGTTTTGTCTTCTTGTGTTTAATTTTGTTCATTGTTTTGTCAATTTTTTAAATTGTATTTGTGTTTTGTTTTTTTTAGCTTGTAGGATGCTTGTACACAAGATTATTCTTACGTAATATAGCACATTTTCTTTCTTTCTTTCTTTCTTTCATTATCAAAGAGTGGTATTTACAGACTGCAGTGTGATTCTTGTGATTGTTCATATGTGGGACGAACTTGTAGACCCTTAAAAACACGCATAGCCGAGCACTTAAGCAGACCCTTTTCTGCATTTGGTAAACATATAAAATCTAATAACCATAATTCCAGTCCAAAGTCTAATTCTAAAATTCTCCAACAGGTAACCTCTAAAAACTACAACCGACTAGATTTTCTTGAAGACATTTATATCACCAACGAGCTCATCAAAAATCCCTTTTATTTAAATATACAAGTAAACCTCAACAGGCCTTACATTCCATTACATAGCAGACTCCATAATTAAAAATTTTATAAGCATTGGCAAATTTTCTAATTTAAAAGTTTGCATTTACATCGTTAAAGGATAACAATTTCCTTATCCGAACAAAAGTTCCCTGTTGTAGTCTAATTTGTGCCATCAATTTATCATTAACTCGCACTACCGCACATCATTTATGATAATGACATCTAGACCGATCTGTCGCTACTACCACTCTGACAGGTCCGCATAATATTAATTTTAAAGTGAAGTTGACTGTGTAGTGAAGTGTAGGTTAACCTATTTTGACATAGTATTTCCCGCTATCTAAAAACCACAATAAAATGTAAAAAAAACACAAAGGGCATTAGCGTGCTCCCCTTTTTAAATTTTGTTCGTCCTGTTTAGTGTTCTGTATAGTCTTAAGTATTTCTAAATGTACTATCGTTTCTTATAATAATGTTCATACTATTAAATGTGTTCCTACTATGGAAAACTTCCGGGCTTAACTGACAAGTGTGTACATTCCATTTATTCACCTTTAACTATAATGGTTTTTTACGTATAAAACGCCCAACTCATTTTTCAAGTCATTTACATATGGCAAAAATAATAGTGGTGCTAACTTTTTAGTCCAGACTTAATGGATCTAGTATCAGATAAACATCCAGATACTGTAACTCTAATAGATTCCAGCGATTGTAATGCCACGCTCCTTACATCATATTTATTGATCTTAGACAGTATTTTATGATATAAACAATCAAATGCTTTGGATAGATCAATTCAGTTAGCACTGATGATGGCTCATACGCCGAAAGCGCTCTGCTAAGCTTCTAAAAATAAATTGCTTTGAATAGATCTAGTTTGATGAATTTGAATTATTATTGGCTTAATATGGAAGTGTTTGGTTAATAAGTCTAGTGTTAGTAGCCTCCAGACATTCTAATACCTTTTTTGCATATTCTTCTGAACTATCTAAAAGGTAGTAAAATCTCTGAATATTGTCTAAATTCCTATTTCTATGTATTAGGGTCTAGAATGTTAAAAACACTGCTGAAACTTTCTATAATCTCTTGCAAATTTTTGTAAACCTAAGTTGTGTAAGTTTTTTCCTAAATATTGTTGTTGTACCTGTTGAGTATTATTAACACTATTTAATTCTAGTATTAATCCATTTTCTAAATAACATTTCTATATGATCCCTAGCAATCGCAACATATCTTTAGTAAAGTTTCTCAAACGCATCCTTATCTTCTGTCGTCTAAAAATTAGATACATTTTTTATCTACTATGGAAGTTATTGCTTAATTTGTTTTCTTTTTTAATAAATGTATTTATTATTTCATCTTTTTCTGTTATTTATAATTGCAGACCAAACCTATAGTTAGTTGTATATTATATGCAAAAGTCGTTCGGTATTATGTTTGTCAATTTATGGTGAAAAAGGAAATTTTAAAGTCGAAGCAGAAGTAGAATTCCAATCAGATCAATTCAAGATTGGAAAAAATAAAGCAGTGAAACTCAAATCTCAATCCAACAACTCACCAGTATTCCTATAGATTGCATTTACTCTCTGCACATGTCTAGTCATAACTTCAATACAAGCCTCCTCAGTGCCGTATTTTTGGAAAAATTGATGATCAGCCTAAAATGATCCTAGTTAAAACATTGCAAATAATAGTCCTACTCACTCCCACCTGAAGGTACAACATACAAGTGGTCTTTTTAGGGTCGACAGTGGCCCTTTTAAAAACATTTTTAAAAATCAGCGCGGACGCATCGACGTGAGTTCGATTATCGAGTTCCATCACCTCATCGATTTGCTGCTGATTAATATCGAAATTTGCTAAAACCGGACGTCGAGTTCGATTAAAAAAGATCAAATCGTCGTCGTAGGGCAGTTTCGCTTCTGCTTGTAGAAGCCATCTGAAATAAAAGACACTAAATACGCCCCGCATTTTATTCCTAAAACCACTTATTACCTTCTGACTCTTTTTCTTGGAAGATCGGGTTTTTCCAAGATTTTTTCGAAAAACTTCTGAGATGCACATGACGCATTCCTTCTTGGGTCTACTACTTCGGTTGCCTTGTAAATTATAGAATGAAACGTCGGTTTTTTATCGGCAGTTTCGGTGAAGTACCGACTCACTGGTTCCACGTGAAACTCTTCGGTTGGGGTGGTGATCGTACCTTCGAAGAGTCCGTCCTGGGTAACGATGCCATGAACTTCAGAATTTTCGTCATCTGAAACACAAAAAAGCAAGTTTTAATTTAGTCTAAAACATATTTTGATAAGATATGAAACCAATGTTAAAACTTTTTTTTCTGGATAGATAAAACTGCTGGCTTAGTTTTTCTTACAAAGGTGGATATTTCAACTCTCTGATAAGAGAGTTTCCTTAATAAAACTTTTTTATACCCAAATAAATACGTAAAAAACAAAATACTTCCAGTGACACTCCCTTATTTTCTGTAAAACTTGCGCCATCAATTTTCCACCATCCGAACTTTACCAACTAACTCCAACTCTATCTTTTATTCAGAGAAATAAAGATCATAATCGTATATACCTTCTCATATTCGCCAGTTAACTAGTTACGAAAAGTTTAAATCTTAATAAGTTTTGTGACGCTCAAGGAGTGCTGCTGCAGTTCGGCAACTACAGCCGAACAAAATATCCTGATGAAATTTTGGAATTATGGAAAGTTTCCGGCTCAGCTGCTCTTGTTTGCAGCTTTTGTTTGTAATAATTTGATTCTTGTTGGTTAATTTGCAAAAGCTTTTAGCGTATTGTGTCATCTGACGCATTTATAACTGATAAATCGGATTTTGTTTTATGTTTTATAGTTTTTAGTGTACACAGCGGAATTGCTTTTTTTCATAAACGCTGAGCGTGGTCAATGCAGTGCATACAGGTCAAAGTTAAGTGCATTTTAATTCCAAGTGAGGAAAATTCAAGATTCAATTGTGCAGTTGCATAATCTGTAATTATTACAACATCGCATAATTATTTTAACTCCAAATATTAAATTATCTGTATCTTAGATATAATTTATTAATTAGAGAAAAATCGTAAATCATGTCCATTTAAGTTATAATGGTTTATATGCCACTTTTTAGTGTTTAAAATAATCCAAAAAACCAAAAGACTTAAAATATTCTTATGCAATTTATTGTCGTAAAATATATATATTTATTTAAAACCAATGACTTCTAAAGTAAAGTCATATCCATTTAGATTATGCAAGGCCATAATACTTTTAAAATATTTCAAAAAGCAAAAAAGGATGCAAAATATCTTCAAACTTAAAATAAAAAAAGTTTCTTTAAATAATTATTTTTATAATTAAAGTTAAAACTGACAAATTAGTTTAAATTGATAAATAGACAAAATAATAAATTGCCATGTTCATCGGGTAAAAATTATTTAAAAAAATATATATTTTAGAAAATGAAATCATCGTAAAATAAAAATAAATTTAGTTAAAACAAATGATGTTCTGAAGTAAAATCGTATCCATTTAGAATATGCAGTGCCATAATACTTCATAGAGAAATATTTTAAAATATATTTACAGATTTTGAAAAAAAAGTTTAGTGCTTTATAAAAATGACCACTCCTAGATTTTCTCAATTATCTCAAATAAAAAAAAAATTCAAAACACCTGCAAATTTAAAATAAATCAAGATTCCTTGTATATTACTATCTATAATGAAAATTAATTATAATTTTGTAATTCATTAATTTGTTAAGTTATGCTTAATAGTTTATATGCAACTTTTTAGTTTTTAAAATAACTAAAGAACCAAAAAAGTTTTGACATATTTTCTTAAATATTTAAATTGTCATTAAACTTATACCAAATATAAATTTAGTTGAAATAAATGATATTCTGAAGTTAAAATATATCCATTTAGATTATGCAGAACTATAATACTTCATGGTAAACTATTTAAAAATATAATTACAGATTTAAGAAAAAAAATAGATCTTTATAGAAATGAACACTCAAAAGATTTTTTAAAATATCTAGTACTCTTAAAATTAAAAAAAAATCTTTAATAATTTATTTTTATTAAAAAAAAATGTGTATTGCGTTTATTTTGAATATGCATAATTCTAGCAGTTTTATAGTTTTTTGACAAATTCAAATAATTAATTTATTAGTTAAACGTAAAAAAATATATAAAATTATAATTTTTCATGCTCTTGGAGTAAAAATAAATTATTAAAAAGATATTTAAAGTAATTAAATCATGGTAATGAAATGGCAAAGTCAGAGTTTCTAATATATGTCAAAAACCAAAAAAAATCCAAGATGTCCTTAAAATAAAATAAAAATTCTTAAATAATTGATTTTTGTTATAGAAATTAGTGTATTACGTTAATTTAGATTATCCATAATCTTCGCCATTTACACTTTTTAGAAAATCTAAGCAAATAATTTTTAGGATAAAACTAAAAGCGAGATAAAATAATAAATGCTCACGTTCTTAGCAAATTAAATTATACTCTGCGTGATTAAAAGAGGCATTAAATTTAATTTAAAAAACTTTACTTAATTATAGAAAATGAGAAATCGTGTCCACTTAGATTATGCCTAATTGTAATAGTAACTACTAGTTACAAATATACATACAGCGTGAGTTGTAATAGTAACTACTAGTTACAAATATACATACAGCATGAATCATTTAAAAAAAATTAAAATCCTATAAAAAAAGCTATTTAGTTTTGCCAAAATGTCTCAAGAACCAAAGAAATATACAAACAATTTACAAAATATCACAAATATAATAAAAAAGTTAAAACATTCGCTTGAAAAATTTATTTTAATTTGTTTTAAAGTAAAATCCTAAGAAATTGAAATTCCTTTTACAAAATAATAAAAAAATATGTGTAATTTTAGAAAAAAAGAAAGAAGATTCTGTTAGATATTAATTTATTGTAACTGTAGAAAATGGCAAATGGATTTGCAATTAGATTATGCAAAGTCGTAACAATTTATAAAAAACTGACTTTTTATATTCAACAGAACACATTTAATTTACAGTTACTCTGAAAAAAGAGTAAGTATCGGTATTTGACAATGTCAGAGTAAAAATGCAAAGTCTCCGTAAGAGCTTCAGCCAGCAGTTACAGCAAAAAATTGTTACTTGTATAAACATTTTTTACAATAAACTTTCCTGCTAGTTCCAGTCTTCTTGGGTACAAGGGTTGTTCTCCAGTTTCTGGCAAAAATGCCTGCGAAAACGTCGGAGAAAAAGCTCGAGTTATAATTCCCAATGCCTTTATTGCAGACGGGCCACTTTTAATATATATATATTAATAATAATATCAGAGCTCTTACGTCTGCTCTATAAAATATTAGAGATATTTTAGGATTCGTTCTCCAAATTTGCTTTGTAGAAACCTTTAAGAGATTAAGACTTTTCTCAGCTTTCACTATATAATTATTGATATACTGTTCCCATGTTAATTTTTATTTATACACCTTCAAATACCAAAGGTATTTGAAGGTGCTTCTGCAAGGAATTACCAAATTTTCTAGCTGTATAGGTTCCCGGTGTTCAACTCTATGCCTTATAAAAATTAAAATTGCTGACTTCATTGAAGCCAAATCTAAGCCATTATTATAAGTATAACTGAAAAATTAACATAATAATTTCTCTTAACTAATAAAAATTTCAGGGTCACATAAAGAACTTTCAGAGGTTTATAGAAAAAGTAATTTTTCATTTTAA
The DNA here is from genome assembly GCF_022605725.1 of Anthonomus grandis grandis. Classification (NCBI taxonomy): domain Eukaryota; kingdom Metazoa; phylum Arthropoda; class Insecta; order Coleoptera; family Curculionidae; genus Anthonomus; species Anthonomus grandis. The sequence goes on along the minus strand of NC_065548.1, from coordinate 12,160,347 downwards.
GACCCAGGACGTTAAAACATTGCCTTGAATGATTCAATTTTCTTGTAGGAAGTGGTAAATTTTTATGTATAAATTGAGCAAATAATATATTTAACTATTCTCTATTATGTTAACATTATTACAAATTATAAATTAGGATTTTACCAAACAACGTTAAATTTAGTTAGAATTATGTCATCTTTTGGACAAAATCACTTAATTTTAAATATCGATAAATCGAATTCATTTAAGTTATGCTTAATTATAATAAATTCCAGTATCTTACTAAAAAAATTAAAGCGATTATTAGAGATAATTCTAAAGTCTCTTAACATAACACAAAATACCGTTTTTCTAAAAAATACCTTCAAAAAAGTTAACTTTCATGACTTTTATATGCGAAACTCCTCTTTCCGGATTTTTTTACTAGGCTACATTTCATATAAGGTCAATGTTTAGCCATATTTAAATACCTTGTGCAAAAAGTCAATTTGCTGACATTAAAATTAATATGAATGTGCGTTTGCCTCAATTAAAAACCCAATTAGCCTATTTACATCGACCATTATTCAACCTAACAGTAATATCCAGTTACATTTGCCTATAAATCAAAATAGCCATGCTAAAACTTTCAATTTACCAAGCTTCAATTAAACTAAACCCAATAGCCCATGATAAACTAGTAATTGATACCCTAGCTATTTTACTATTCAGCATTTAAATGTAATTTTATTTGAAAAAAAAGAAGTATAAAAGGGTGAAAAATGTTTATATCCGACGTTTCATGACAACCCCTTTTCTAGTTGTTGAAAGTATAAAAAACCGAAACCCTTTTCGCGATCCATTTTAAATTTTTCATGAGCTTTTGGGAAAAGGAATTTTTATTGATTTTTCTCGCTCACGTCTGACAGTGACAAATAGATGTTTTCGCTAGTGGTAATTAGGGGTTTTTGTGCCACTCGAGTCGTTTGACATCGGTTTTTTTCGATGAAAGGAAAGAAGGCTTTTGGTACTGAATTTCTAATAGAGATTCTCGTTTAAGAGGTCTTGGGTTTTCAGAGCAAGTTTATAAATTTAATCATTTTTCAAGCTTATAAATAAAAAAATTATTAAAATATTGGAAAAATATATTAGGAAGTTATTTAAGAGGTGTATTATACCTAATGTTGCACATGCGTTAAATTCTACATATTCAAGATATCATGTCCTGCTTTTATACATAAAGAGAGTCAGGGAAAAACTGCTTCTGAATCAGTAAATTTACTTCTTAGTCTGTTACCTCTTTAGCGTATTTATTTTTTTCTTTTGTGTTTCATTTTTTTTTGTTTCATTTAAATACATATATTGTTTTTATTTTTAACATCAAGAATATAACGTAAATTAGTTGGACCATTTACACATGGCCTAGGCAGTGTTTAGCTAGTCTGAACGTCTTAAATGACAGGGATTTTCATTTTTGAATTTTGTGCAATATTTAATTTAACTTAGTTTGTTAAATGAACCTTTTTTAGCAGGAATTTATTCATATTTTTAAAACGCATTTTTAATAAAATAATTTGAACTAGCAGGATCAATATTAAGAAAGGAAATTTTAATTTTGTTGAATTACCGTATGATTTGTGTTCCAGTCTGTAGTTTACCTAAATATAATTTAAAAAACATAAACTTAGACGAATATTGTGATTTAACAATGAAAATGGACCTTATATAATCGAAATATACTTTTTTTTTTAATGTTAATTAAAACACAGAACAAGGATTTAAACATCTTCGGATTTCCGCAGACCAAAAACCCTTTTGGCATAGAGCAATGTCGTGGATTTAATACGTTTGCCGAGAAAATCTCGCAAAGAGCATAAAGAGCGCTTTTGTACCGAGTAATAATACTATAAAACTCGTAACTTTTACGATCTTACGCCGTGTCGCCTTTTCCTGTCGCATTTCATATTAAATGAAAATCCATGATATATATGTATGTATACAGATATAATATGCCTTAAATGTTAATATAGGATATTAAAATAAAAACCAAGACAGAAAAATGTAAATATTAAACTGGTTTATTATCCTTTTATATATGTATATAAAAACCAAAAATAAAATGTTATTTTTTCTTTTTTTATTATTCTTATCACAAGGTGAACCGATGAAGCCTAAAGAAGTCGAAACTGCTTGATTTGTCCTTTAGTAGTAAGCATTGCCATTAGAGTAATAATAACAATTCGCAAAGTACTGTTATAATATACATTTTTATATAGATGACAATCATACCCATTTATGTTATGCACAAAAACAAATAAATTGTATTCTAATGTCTTTTGTTTATAAATTGTCAATTCGCCAATTTTCTCTAAAATTTTTATTTCATAGATCGAGGAAGAAAAGCAGTGTTGAGAAAATGTACTAATTTACCCCTGAAACTCTTAAAAAAACAATATCATTCATTTAGAGAAACTAATTTTTAAACATTTATACATTTTTACGCTTATATTGAACTTATCACAAAAATTTATAAAAAAAATAGGGTTCATTGCTTGAGTTCAACACTTTTGTTTATTCTGCCAAATTTTAAAATAAAACGATTATTACAGCTTGTACATAATAGAGCGATGAGAACCATCTTAACCTATAATGGATATACGCCTCTCAACAAATAATGGTATACAACATATCATCAAAGAAAAAAAAGTGAAGATAATTGTTATTAATTATAAGTCATAATTGTTATATATAACTTACAAACAAAAAAATATAATAAGAAAATGACAAGCCAGCAATAATTTTGTTTACAATTTATATTAAATAATTTCATTAACCATAAAAAATGTTAATTATTTGTTTACCTAGTTAATTAATGACTTTAGCTTAATCAATTTTAAAGAATTATTTAAATCTAACCTAATTATTATAAAAATGACAATCATATTCATTTTAGTTATGCACAAATAGCTAAAAACGTGTACTTATAAATTTTGATATAAAAAATACACTGTTTAATGATTGCACGAAAAAAAAATATAAATATTTACAAATCTACGAGAAACTATTTCCACTAACTAGAAAATATAAAAAGTCATGACAAATATGAAAAAATCACTCGAAAGCATGAAAACATATCTTAAGTCATCCTCACGTGTCTGGACTATAGAAAACTAGTTTTTTTAAATGCCTAAAAAAGTATGAAAACTACTTCTAGTTTCTGGAAAGTCTATCAAATTTACTAAAAGCCTAAAAATTAATTTTTGAAGCCTGGACTGCATAAAAAGTAATGACAAAGGCCTGGAAATTATAAAAAAATAAAACTATGAACTATGAGAAATGACTGATGTTGGAAAATCAAATTTCTAGAATATAAAAAGTCGACGTCAGGTGCTTGATATAAAGCGAAAAATACTCCAAAAGCCAGGAAAAACATGAAAAATTATTTAAAATTCTCTCGAAACTTTGAAACGTGAGAACAAATATTGTAGCTAAGATACATAATTGAATTAAAAAAAATGTTTAAGGATTTGGGTTTTTTTAAAAAGGGTAATTCATATCGTCTTTTAATTCCTTGAGTAAAATGAAAAATAAGTCCCAATTCCAAGAATAAAGGTGGAAAATTGCCCAAAAGAATAAAATCCAAAAAAAAAAACGTTTCTTAATTCCTGGAAATGGTATCATAGTATTAATTGTTTATTCTTATAAGTAGTATCTAACTTACAAAAAAACTAATATATGTATAATAATAATGAAACTACCTAACATGACTTAATGACCTATAAGGAAATTTGTTAACAAATTTATTTAATTATTTATTTATTTAATTCAATTCAAAATTTATTTAAAGCAATCATTTTTATATCTTAAGCAAGGAACACTAAAACCAAGATATAATTTGTGTTTGTACAAAACAAAAAAAAATTACTAATTTGAAACGGCTACAAACACTTATATAGTTAGTAGAATATACCATAAGTCAAATTGTATAATAATGGGATCCGCAATCATTTATTTAATTTGAACTTGTCTAATACTACTTGGAATAAGTTTAAAAAGTTTGGGACCAAATAATTTTAAAAATCTTTGAGTAGTTGCTTTTGTAAGACAAGGTACAATAACAATTGTGCAGTCTGTATTCTGGTATAATTAATTCATAGTTGTTTAGCTCTTATACTCAATAGTGCTCAAAGTATCGTTATGTTATAAATTTTATAAATATCATGTCTACTTAAGTTATGCACATGTTATCCTCTATATAACTGTAAATTCTGTCTCTTATAAATATATTTATTTTTTGCCAATCAGTTTAATTAAACACTAATTTATTGATAATTTTTTAGACTTTCAAACCGTATATAATTAAATATTTCAGTAAATGCTTTATAGGCAAATAAAGTATCGCGAATTAACTTTTATCCGTTCAATAATTCGCCCGGCACAATATAACCTAAATTATTTACCGGCTATGTCGGTGGCGTGCGGTTTTAATATTGATTATACATAAATTAATAGACGTTTCACAAAATTGTTTTATGGCATAATAAATTCATTAATTACCATTAGTCCTATATAATTTATAATTGTTTCTTATTAATGATATTTTATAGAAATATCACTCATATTCGCTTCAAGTTATGCATGATTTTTGATTTAGGAGAGTAATGCAAAAGTTGGTTATATTAACCAATTAATTTAATAATACAAAATTAACACCTGCATAAAATAAAAGCCTCATGTGCGAATAGAGTATCGTAAATTAGATTTTATCCATGCAATAATTTGTCCAGTACAATGTAAACAAAATTATTTAAGAGCGATATTGGTGGCCTGCGGTCTTTATAATAATTAATTAATAAATTAATAGGCATTTTATAGCATAATATTTATTATTTAATTTACTTAATAAATTATTATTTTTTTCTCTAATTTTGAATATAAACTCGAGTAAAGTACTTAATGAGACCTTAAAAATCAAAACTGATCATCATGGTTTCACTTTGCAGAGTGTTACTATTTTTTACTAGAAACACAATAGTCGTATCTATTTAAGTTATGCAGAAGCATTAAACTGTAAAAAAATTGAAGATGCTAAGAACTGGTAAAAAGCAATGTAAAATAGCGACAGACCTAAATTTAAGGAAATCAGTAGTATCCAGAACAGAAGTTCCAAAAAGTGGCTGAAAAAAGAAAATTATTCATTAGTGCTTCGAGTTCAACTAAAGTTGGGATATGTTCTAATATCGGTAAGCACTATAAAACAAAGACTTAAAGAAGCGAATTTTTCGATACTGTTAGTCATCATATCCTTTTAGAAAAGTTAGAAGGTTTGGTATGAGGGGTTTAGCTAAAAATTTAGTAAGAAATTATCTTGAAGATCGACGACAATGTATGAGAATTGAAAATAAGCAGAGTACTTATAAAATAGTGCAATATGGTACTGCTCGCAATAAAATTCATTTTGAACGTTTCTTATAATTTCTGGAGAAATAAATCTACACTCATGCCTTATTCTGGTTTGCAACTCCTTAATGTTTACCAGCTTGGACACATAAGCTTTGGATTTCAAATATTCCCATAGGAAAAAATCTTAAAAGAGTTAGATCGGAAGATCTTGGTGGCCATTCAAAAAAGTTTTTCTTCTACCAATCTAACTGCCTGGAAATATAGTATCCAGATAGAACAAGACGTGCAAAAAGGAGAGGTACACCATCTTGTTGAAACCAGATGTGCCTATTTGGCACATCAGCTTCTATTTGATCAGGAAACAGAGCAGCTAGATGTGGAATTAGTTTTTCTTGTAAGAACTGGATATATCTTGCTCCATTTAGTTTTTCTTCAAAGGAAGTTGGGCCTATAAGTATTTGGTCTATAATTCTTGTCTAAACATTTAGTTTCTTTGGGTGTGGAGGGTAGCCTTGCCTCATCCAACATGGATTTTCTTGTGCCAAATAACGGCAATTTGGTCAGTTCACTTCTTCATTCAGCATAAACGTTGACTTATCAAAAAAGAATATTTTCTATTTTAACAGTATTATTCTGCAGTAGTTCCATAAATTGTCCGCAAAATCCAATTCATCTATGTGCGTCCTCTTCACTGATTTCTTATAGAATTGTTAGTTTAAACGGATGAAATTTCTGTGCCTTCAGAACCCTTAGTACTAAAGACTGGAAGGAAATGTTAAAGGATTTTCTTGAACGGATATAAATTTTTAAATTTTCATTAAGCACAGATTTACGAGAAATAGTTGTTCTTCTAACGTGGTCATTTTCCCGAAACAGTTTTTTTCATTTTGCTTACAATACCTTGCCAGTGCTAATCATTCAAAGACTTATTCTATATAAGTACATAACATGTTTTTGGGTTTTTGTTCTATCTCAGTATCCAATCATCATCAAGATTTCAATCTTGCATTTTTCAATTAAATAGGGCATTGCTTTTAAATTTAAAAAAAAGTACTTATTTTACTTATAATGATCATTTAAAAAGTAAAAGAACTTACACTTATGACAAGTCTTTTAACAATGGTAAAATCTACTACTTTTACCATAACGAATATGGAATGCCACATTTTTTACAGATTTATGAAATTCCTTACGAAAAAAAATGTTTACAAAAAAACAATGCTTTTAAAATTATGTGGTTCTAAAAGCTATTTACAATAATGTACAGTTTTACAGTATTACTCTTCAATGTAAACTTGTCTCTTTAAATATTCCCACAAAAAAAATCTAGCGGTGTTAAGTCAGGTGACCAGGCTGGCCACTTGATAGGACCTCTATTTCTCTATCGATTCAGTTAGAATTTAATTAATAATTTAATCAATATTTGGCGTATAGTGTATTATACATTTTTATTGTAGAATTAAATAAAAAGTAAAAAAATGGTAATATATCCAGAGCCTTTCATTTAAAAAAACTTACTTGACACCGTGTATAGGCATAGTAGTTTACATTTAAAATAATATGCACAAAAAATGAGTGAAATGAGTACATTTATTTATTTTTTTAAATTAACGTATACAGTTGTTGGCCTCATTGTTACTAAGTTAAAACCCTAACAATCAAAACAACTCATTATTTTCGTTAACCTATAAGTTCTACTATAAGAATGACAATATTATCCGTTTAAATTATGCACAAAATAAATAAAAAATAGTTGATTTAAACCGACTAGAAGTTTTTTTTTGGTATGCAAAAGTCGTCTTTTCATTTAGACCAGAATGCCCCATTTAGTAACTAAAAGCGCCCCCGCACGATAACAAATTCGCATTTAAAAGCGTTTAGAGGTAAAAACAAAGCGGTAACGAGCGAACCGCAGTGGCTATTCTTTACCGCCACGACCTCCCCGACGAAGGACTTAATTTTAAAATACGCCCGCGGAATATCTCACTTTAATTTGTTTTCCACGGTGTACGGAGATTAAGGTGCATATGAAAACAAGGCACCATTTTTCAGGGCTTAATGCTTTATAATTTTCGCTTTGAGGACGTGGTACGTTCCTAAATCATACAGGGAGGTAGAAGTGAAGTGACCTATTTTGAGTAGATTAAAAAGCATTTGAAAAAAGGCTTTAACTTTTCTGAGAAGTAAACGTCAAGGTATTGCAATTAGACTTTTTAAGTGTAAAGGGTTGTTTTTATTAATTTGATTGAATGAACACCTATAGATCACTCAATATTGAACAATTTCTATAAGATGATCACACTCATTTATAAAGTATTGAAAAACTGTTTTTTTGTGTTAAGACTTTATTACTTCCACTTTTGCACCTTTTGTAGAAGGCTAAACTTAAGATACCTATTTTTATAACATTTTATATAAAATAATTTTCATAACTTATTTTAGCATTATGGAAAACAAGTTTAGGTCATGAGTCTCGCATATAAATTATAGCTAGTAAGTTGACACGTGTTTTTCCATCTGACACGGCATCCCCGGACCTAAATAAAATACAGTCGAAAGTATAATTACCGAATTAAAACATCTAAGACTTATACAACCGAGACAAAAAATTTAAATTTGAAATTTGAATACACATAACAACAAATAATAAACTGTGGTTAAATTAAAAAAAGTTGTTTAGAAAAAATATAAATTAACTGAATAAATGGAACATCAAATCAAAAAATTAAATATTAAGTAAAACTGTATTTATATATAGGTCTGAAGATGCCGTGTAAAATGGCGAAATACATGTAACCTTATTGAATATAATTTAAATGGGAGACTTATAACTAAAACTTTTATTTTTAAATTAAGTTTCTTTGAGAATACTGGATGATTTTTTCTTATTTAAGCTTTCATAAAAAACTAGATACTGAATAAGGAAAAAAGGGTAGGTTGATGATGAATATTTGATTTTATGAATACTATTGTAATTAATTACTTTTCCATTCACAAAATTATATATCTTATCTTAATTATGACAACTATAGATATGGTAATTGTATCAATTTAAGTTATGCATAAAATTGTTAATAAATGAATTAAGTTAAAAATTAATAACTAATGATTGCTTACTCATGAGACTTAAAAAATTTAAATTTTTATTACCTCGGTTTGTCAAAGAATATTATTAAGATTGGCATGATAATGACAGAAACCTAAATGTTAGATACAAATAATTATAATCAGCGTTAAATACTCGACCATATTTTCATAAGATTATATTAATTCTCTTCAAATTTCTAAACAATATTTGGCTCCGTAGATAAATCCACTGTAAATATTTAATTTAATTTAAAAAAGAAATTTGAAAAATCAACTTATCATGTCATTCAGGAGCTAAAATGATTTTGTAGTAATGCTTTTTGTTAGAATAGAATTTTAAGTTTCATTAAAACGACACATTCTTTATAATAATACATGCAATACAATGTTCTTTTACGAACAGAATATTATAAAACTCTTTTAAATTTTAAAAAAATTACCAGAAATGTCGTAATAATTTCAAAGACCTCTAAAATTTAAGAAAAACTGTGTGATATACAACATTTTTTAAATGATTAAATAATCTCCTGATTTTTACAAATATTGTTAAAAATAATTTAAGTTCTCTGGAACTTAAAAAAAACTTTTAATAATATCAAACACATATAAATTTAGTCATATCCAAAAATTTTGTCAAATCGTTAAAAATCTCCTGAATTTTCCAAAAAATTTTAAAGATCAAAATTCAATAAAACTCTGTGATATCTGAAATAAGATGAACTAATAAAAACTAAACTCTTTAGGTGAAAATATTAAAATGAATGAAAGGAGAAACCTTAATAAAGTTAACTAATCATTTTATATTATTTAAATGATTTGTATTAAATTATTTTCTAACGTATTTTAGCTCCGATAAGAAGGTCCAGACTAAGGAAGATAGACTGATGCTGATCATTTTAAGTGCTTTTACACTAAAATCCAATACAACAAATTTGTATCTTATCTAAAATATGTATAGGAAAGAAGATTCTTCGAAGAAAGAAAGTTATCATAAAAATTTTATTACAAGATTTAATTTAAAAATTAAAAACCAATTGTTAGCCTGATAAGACTAAAATTTAAACTTTCATAACCTCGGTTAGTCAAGGAATGTTTTCAAGATTGGTATAGTAATGACAGAAACATATATATGGGAAGTAAATAATAATCAGCATTAAATACTCGACTATTTTTTCAAACGATTAACAAATCGAAATCCTCCTACGCTAAAGGGAATTATTAAAATTGATTCCCTAAATATTTTAAAATAATTTTTAGCTTTTCAGATAAAGCCACTGTAAGTTTTGAAATATTAACAGTATTTGAAAAACTGACTTTGAAAATTCAACTCATTATTTATTAAAATGATTTTATATTATGTTTTTTTTTGTTAAAATCAAATTTTAAGTTGCAAAATTGTTTTAAAATACGTATACAATACTACTATTATAGTTACAGGAGAAATAGATCAGAGGCACAAAGGGTATTTGTATTTCAAAAAAGATTGGCAAGGCTGATTTTTGGTTTGAAATATAATAAGAGCTGTGCATGAATTGAATTGAAATTGAATTAACTGCCCATTTCTGGTAATTATTTTTTTGGGATTTCTACTGCGTTTTATTTTTTAATAATGGCCTAAAGGGTCCTAAAATGTAATTTTTATTATATAGTAATACATACTGCAGATGATAAAGATAATTTAATTAAGATTCCTGAGTTCAAAATAAAAATGTATGTCTAAAAAGTGACTGTGAGCTTTAATGATACCATCGAAAGCTACATTTCAGAAAATTCTTATTTATTTATCAAGGAAAATAATAAATAAGAACACTAGTTTGAAATCTGTGTTATTATTTAATTAAATGTTAAAAATGATTTCTGTTATTTCAAAAATATTAATAAAACCTACCTTTAAATTTTTCAGGTATATTTACTAATGTTTCTCTGGATATAGCACGGCATTTATTACATTTACGGCATTACATTTAAAAAGTCACAGATTTTAGGTGACCCCAAAAAAAAAATCAAGAGGTGTTAGGACCGGGGATCTAGATGGCCATTCAATAGGATCTCTTCTTCTTTCAATCCACTGGTTAGGATAATGTTCATCCGACCATAAACTACCTAATTACGAAGGTACTCCATCTCATTGGAATTGCAGTAAGCGTTCTTCTGAATAAAATTTTTTGAGTATGTCCCTCCGATTTTCTAATTCCCGCTGTATTAGTGGTTCGATAGACCTCTGAAGCATTTCAGCATACATGTCGCCGTTTAAATATCCTGATTAAGTCATACCCCAATAGGAGTTGTAATGTGATCTGTGTAGGTCTAGGCCTGATGATGCTCCGAAAGGACCGAAACACGTGTAGCTTTTAAAAAATTATATGAATTTGATAAGACCGTAACTTTGTGTCCTTACCTTTATTTTGTTTTCGTTTGGTCTCTTAGAGAAAAATGGATGATACGTTTCTATTTGAAAATGCTAGTCAAGCTAAATTCATCCGCTATTATAAGAAGAACCTTATCGTAAGAAAAAAAAATTGTTGCTTAAAATATGGTTTCTTCAACAGTGCTTATTTCATCGATTAATACCGAAATTTGTCAACTTAAGGTGCAACATACGAAACAACTCCTCTGACACAGCATTGGAAGTGGCCCGAATAACTTGGCTGAGGGAGGAAGTCAAAAACCATTATAGAAGCTTGAGTAAGGTGAACTCTATACTAAAATACCTTTACTTTACGTTGAACTTATTCTTAACCCATTGGGAGTTTTGTACTTTAGATTCAGCACTTAGAGATGAGGTTCAAATATTTACAAAAAACTCCTTTTTTCATTTAAACCGCAAATTAAATCACCTTAAGACATCTCAAGTTCGATCTTTAAGAAAAAATAATAATAATGTATACCCCAATATACCAGCCAAAATATTATTTTCCGGGAGTACTGGGTATGCCCTTTTTTAAACGCATGTGGGTTCTCGTAATTCCAGTAGTGACAGGTTTGCTTATTAACATTCCCAATTAAATAAAAGGTACACTTATCACTGAAGCAAATGTTCTTAACTAGTCGAGGTTCCGCCGTAATTCTATCTATCATTATTTCGCAAATTTTGTTTATTTGTGATTTGCTGGATCTATAATAGTGGGATATTAAGTCCACGATGTGAGTTAAGTGCCAATCTTTTGCTAATTTGTAAGTTTCTACTTTATTCAAAATTGAGATGTTATGGTTCATAAGTAACCTGACCACAATTATGACAAATTCTAGACTAGAGAATTTACCATAATTTGTAGCTCTCATTTTTCTCTATTTTTATTTGGGTTTCTAGCTTAAAAGCATCTATTACAAAAGATGTCATCATACCTACCGCATTAGATTTAAAGTTTTTATTCCTCATTTTAACCTAGATTAAAAGCATCAAATTTATATAGTTAAAGCGAAAAATCTACTTACTTACAAATCACCCATTAACCGTAACTTTAAAGAATCCCTTATATATTTTTGAACGTAGCCCCTAAGGACATACCATTTCCATGCAAAACAAAAGGAGCAAAAAGGTGCAGAATTGATGTTCGCCGTGGAAAGCTTTTGTTTTGGCGAAAATGTGCAGAATCCCGCGCTTAAAAACCCCCAGGGTTAAGCTAAGTTCACGCAAAGCTGCAAATTCGGATCGGATAATGGGAAAATTTTACCCTCGGGGTCGCGGTGGTATATATATATATATATATATATATATATATATATGTATATATATGGAGCGCAATAAAAGAACTAGGGTAATGTTACAAGAGTTTATTTGTGTTTTTTTTAAACAAACAGAAGTTTTAACTAATATTATTTTGTACCCAATCGATAACGGATTATTTAGTTTGGCACGGTTTTACATTCAGTTTAATGATGCTCTAATTCACTTAGCTAATAGGATTAAAAAAGCCTATTTTCAGTGCCGCTCGTGTATCGCCTATTACCCCGGTTCTAAAACCGACATTGGACCTTTTATGTAGAATTAAACATAAATATCAGTGCTCTTTAGTCAGCAAAATTCAATAATAAGGGGGCTTATAAATAGGGGAGCCTTTTGTGCGACAATGGATTTATTTTTAAGGGCCTACATTATGTAACTAACCTGACGAAAAAGGATATTTACGCAAATTGTTATGTAAAAGGGCTTAAAGTATTATAAGAATAAAAATCTTATTTTGGCGTTTACCAATGAGAGTTATACTATAATCAGAATTACAATTCTTTTAGTAAGAATTTTGTAATATGTATATTAAATGCTTATATAAAATGACAAGTAACTCTGAAAAACATACTTAAACATGGGGGAGTAGTTGCTACACTATAAAAAATGTGTATAGTTTACAATAATTACAACACTTTACTTTTTCTTGATTCTTTAGCAAGAAATTATATGACTTTAAAAAAAATATATTTATCCAATTTTCTGTATTTTTCTTACATTTTGCCCTTGCATTATTATTTGCCCTTACTGTTAAAGTGGTTAAAATATTATAGTTTTTGTGGTGTTATATTAGCAACACTATAAAATTTATTATAAATTATTAGAAACTTATATGGAAATAATTATAATTGTTAAAGCGGCACATATATTAAAGAAGTGTGGTAATCAGCATAGATAAGCTTATTTTAAGAGATGGTTTACCATGGATGAGATGACATGGACAGATGGGTTACCTACTGTTAATTTATTATACTTAAATTGGTAAATTAGCAATTAATATATCGCTCACCAGCCCATTTTTTCCAGCATAGAAAATTCTAACTTATTAAATTAAATAGATTTATGCTATTACAGCTAGACTTATGCTATTACACTAAGCAATATATATTTTGGTTTCCTTACAATTATAACTATGTAAATTTACTTTGTATGCAAGTGCATAATATTTTACGTAAATAACATGTTAAATTATAAAATTAAATGTACAAAATTATATGTATTTAATGTTTTTATTTTGCTCAGCTCTATTTTTAGAGATAACTATTGTAAATTAATATTGTTAAAACCTTACTACATGAAACCTGTAAAAAACCTTATTTCCATCAAAATATTAACCACTTATGTAAATGATTTTATATTGAATCTAATATGAAGTTTTATATAACCAATATGGACCCAATGTTTTTAATATATTTAGTTACCCTAGCCCATGAATATAATACTCGTGCGTATTATACTCGTCCTACATTTTGTGCTTAAAACTGTAAATTTACGTTGTGTAAAATATTTCTGTATTCAAATTCAACTCCAAAATGGTTTATTTGTCAAAATTTACAGTTTTATAGGTCAATAAAAATTACAAGAAAAATAACATTGACAAATAGGACTATTCTCTTGATTATAAAACCGTTTTCCCTAGTAAGCACAAGCAAAGAAGGGATGAAAAAGCCCTTTAAAATTTAAAGAAACAATTTTACAAAAATAAAAATAACGTTTTGATGTGCATAATGATGCATATAGGAATGCAAAGCAAGATATACAATTAATTAACCTAAGACTTTAAAAACAGGCAATGTGAATGTAAACCTTGAGTCTTATAAAAACTTAATTGTTAAACTATAGATAAACAATTTTTTTAATAAAATTGCACACAGCCAATGATCTTAAATTTTAATTTTCAAATTACAAAAAATAATTTACAATGATGCGCTACTAATTGTTATGATTATTATGATTTATTTTACTTAACCCTGTATGTTAAAGTAAGTAAAGTATTGTATGTTAAAAAAACTTTAATAAATTTTAATTCTTTCTTTAGTTCACCACTGTAATAAAATCTATAATAGTATATACCTACTATTATTAAATTAATAAAAGATTATAAGTTAACTATAAATTCACATTAGTTTTAGCAAAAAAATTAAATCAAACTGGGTGAATTTTTTAAAGGGCTGCAATATGATATGTCAATAATCGAATCGTTGTCGAATGTGAAGCCTGTTTGCGAACAAAATGTAAATCACTCTACTAGTTATGACATTACAAATAAGAATATGTAATGTTTACGACCCGAAGTTATGAATAAGTTGAGATAGCAATAATAATGAATAAAATAATGAAAAATATTACTTTAACCAATGCGCAAGATGTCCACTATTGACCTCCTTAGTGCCTTATTTGGCTTCCGTAAATAATAAATAATAAGTTCCTAAAAAAGTAAGAAGTTCCTTGCTTATTCGTGAAAACTTTGATGAAATCATGAATATTATGCAATGATTCATCTCGTGTATGGATTTCTTCCGCAAAAAAGTAATGACTTAATATAACCCCCACAAGAAATAATCTAAAGGATTAAGATTAACTACGCAGAGGCCATGAAAATTTACTGCCACGACTAAACTATCTGTGAGCAATTCATCATGCGTGGAGGTCCATCGTGCATATGTCATATGTTTTGTCGTAAATTTAAATAAACATCATCAAGTAAATCCTGCAAATTATTTTATAAAAATTACCAACGCTGGCTACCATAAAGCTTTGCAGGTAACTCAAAAGGCCCAATAATAAAAACTTCTCAACATTTTCTTATTTCTTCTTGAAATGAGTTTGGAACCCGCTGCAACATTGTTGGTGTCACTAAAAAATAAGCTGAATGAATTCTGTTTTTTATGTCCTCTGGAGTTGAAGGTGCACTAGCCATTACTTTATAAATTCTTTAAGAAAATCAAGGGAGGTCAAATCTGACGAACAAGTAGGCCAGTTTATAGGACCACCTAGACCAATCCAATTGTTTTTAAAAATTTCATTTAAATTATTACGGGCCTGTATACCATATTGCGCTGGAGCTCCGTCCTGCTAAAACCATATCTTGGGATTTATATTCTGGTTTAGTACTCCAGGTAACTGATTTTTTTTTTAAATCTGTGTACACCTGTGTATATAAATGAACTTGAAAAAAATGCAGACTAATAACTCTATCCTCGACAATATTATACCATACATTCAAAGACGACCGATATTAACTTGCTACAGTTCTCATCCAGTATTATTAGCCGCCCAGTAATGCTTTTTGTATCTATTTATTTTCGAAAAACAAACAGCAAAGATTGTATAGGACCTGATTAGAATAAATTAAATCACAATTAAAAAAAAAGTTTAAGAAAAAATAACGATTCGTAACGATAACGATAACGAAATTCTCAAAGAATGGTTATTTTTTACGCATTTTTCTTAAAAGCCAACTGCAAAAATTAATCCAATTCGCAATCTCATATCTGCAACACTTTTGATGAAGTCTAATGTGGTCAAACTTGTAAATGTGCAGAATTGATATAATTGATATTTGACTAATTCCAGCATCCAAAGCAAGCTGTTTTGTACTTGAGGATTAATAGTACAAATCAGCGAAGTATATAAATTTACACTACTTAAAACACCAGCTATTTTTTGTTTTTATACCAACTTCTATAATAGTATAACTAGAGTTATACGACTTCTAGCTTCTAATCTTTTAAAGACTTTATGAGATTTTGGTATATTCGGAAACCTCTCTGACCACACTACTGCACAATTCAGTTGTGTCTTATTAATTTTATTGAGAAATGGAACCACAAACACATATAAACTATATTTATTTAAAATATTAACCATAGAATTTGTACTCAATCAACCGCACAATTAATAGTGCATACATTTTACAGCAAATAACAAATTAAATATTACATTTTAAACTTTTTCTTCAGCTTTATTTCTTGTACGAGAACATTATAAATTTACAATATAAAAAAACATAATCCAAAGAAATTTATGCTAACTAGGATTACAATATTCTTTGAACTCAATACACAACTTGTTTTTAATAGGCATAATATGGCATAACCTAAATGGACACGATTTTCATATTTTAAAATCCACTTTATGATTCGATATCTCCAAGTATGTTAATTTATATTGCAAGTTTTAAATGCAAGATATTGTTAGTTCGAATTATCTAGCTGTTGCCCGTGGCTAATGTAAACTCGAACAATCGTTAATTATCCCCCAAACAACCCTTAACCAGACACCGGCCGGGACCTAAACATTTATTCCCGTTCAATAGATTTCAATTAAGTAAATAATGTATGGCCAAACATCCCCATTTGTAACTAAAGTTTATAACTGTCCAAAGGAGAGAATTAAACGAGATGCACGTACTCGAGTAATTACAGAAGTACGAGTAGTAAAGGATGGAAAGCTATTAATTATTGATGACGACATAATTAAATAACGATTCATTAGTTACATTTAATGGGGTAGGTTTTCTTTAATTGGGTTGCGGGATATAACAGGTAAAGAGCAAGCAAGTGATGAGAGATGGGAAAGCTATTTTGTTATATACATAAATTATTTTTTACTGAAACTAATCATATCTCTCTCAGAGTTAGGAAACGTGCGTTTTAAACATATTTCTCGAAGAAAATTAAAACAATTTTGAAAAACGAGCAAACATTTTTCAAACTTTTGGAAAACTTGGATTAAAAAAACTATCTCCAAGGTTTAATACACCTCGAAAATAAAAAATATTTTATCAAATTATTGAAAAATTATGAAATATAATTTTTTAAATCTTTCAGGGTTTGGATATTGCAGGTATATCCTCCAAGCTTTTTTCTTTATATAGCTTGAGATAGCTTTAACTGTTTTTTGAGAGTTTGGAGTTCTAGTAGATTTTTCAATATTCTGAAGTAGTTTTATGTTCTTTAGGAATTTGTACATATTTTCATATAAATATTTATTCACTGTTTTAAAATAAAATTGCACAAACCTATCGTTGCCTGTTTCCTACAAATAAAATAGTTAAATGGAATCAATAAAACTTCTTCTTCACAATCGGAATGTTCATTGTACAAACCAAAAAGGTTTAAAGGTTGAAAGTGGAACTTTACTAAACGGGGATTTTCACATATTCAAAGTTTCAGAAGCCCCCCCGGATTTAATTTGAATTGTAAACGAGCGTCGCGTTCCGCGATGTTCGGGTCAACGGAGTCCCCCCTCAGTTGTAATTTTCTGACTTAACCGGCCTGCATTTCAGACAGACCCTTTGGGCGAAGCAATTATCTTTGTATTTTACTGGAACATGGAAAATATTAAAACCTCATGTATCCGGACGGTTTATTTGTTTTTAGCTACGCTCAAAAATGTGTTTTAATGAATGTTTAAAGGGGCTTCTGTTTTAGTTTGTTTTTGTGTTGAGGAAAAAATTTAAAATTTAAATTAGTTTCTTTAATTTCTAAAAAAAAATTGAATTTTAACTAATTTAACTGTTTTAAAACATACTATCTATAAAAACTAGAATAGAGAACATGTACAAATAGAGAGTGCGGGTAACACAATAGTTCTGGCATAAAACGAACAAGAAATATTTGAAATACTTTAACGAGTAGAAGCTACTAGTTTGGAATTAGACCTATAACTGGACAGGCGCAAATGCTGTCTGTTGATTGTAGACAGACCATAGATAATACCAATGTCACTTCACAGTATAGAAACCAGCGACACTGTCATTAATCATAAATAACCAACAAAGTAGACTTTGAATCAGAAATCAGACCATGGCAAAAGAAGCTTTGGATAGACTAGTTAAAATCTAGAAGGACCACCATATTCGGAAACTGACTAAGATGAGACTTCTCAAAGCGGTGATATACTTCATGGCAATCTATGGGTCAGAAACTTGGATTCAGTCTACCACAAAGGAATAGAAGTGTTTGAAACGATATGTTACCACAGGATATTGAGAATCTCTTGAGAAATTTTTAATCGGGATAATAAAAAGCTCCTCCCAAGAATCTAGAGGCGCATACTTACATTTTTCAGTCACGTGATGGAGAAGGACGGGATGACGAATATTGCGATCCAATCCATAGACGACAAAAAAACGACAGAGAGATCTCCTGTAAGATTTATAGATTAAATCAAGAACCTTATGTCAAATATTTTAATAGCAGAAATAGAGAATCGTAGAGAATCCCGAGAGAAGCATGGTGAAGGATAATAGTCATGACGCTCAAAATCGAGCAATTACTATAGAGACAAAGATCTATAGAAGTTTCAGAGATTAGACCTGATGCATCTAGTACTAGAATGATGCCATGGAGCAATTGTGACATAAAATTTCCTGAAAGATCTATTTATTTCAGTTTAAGACTGGCCCACTATCTTCCAATTTAATGTTCATAGAGTATGAACATTACACCTGGAATATGCTTTAATGAAAAGTTCTGTGGGACTAGAATCAATTTTGTTTCATGCTCTTTAACAGTGTTGGTCTGTAATTCTACAAGAAGATTTGAACAAGTTGATACTAAGTCACGAAAGTTTGCTTTATTGTTGTTGTACACCAAATGATCCTATCTTCACGAGAGGCTTTGATAGTGTTTTTAAAGACTTGAGAATGGTTATCAAAGTTTGGCCAAGTTACCAAATCTTTTAGGAAACCGAAAAGATAAAATAAAGACCAATGAAAATTCCAGAATCTATGAGATTAATTGCAACAATTGTGATAAAAAAAACATAGGACAAACCAGAAGATTAATTAATGTCAGATTTAAAGAACTTGTAGAGTGGAAAAGTCAAGTTGATGCTTTTGTAATCCTGGCCTTCTTTTAGTGGAACATGAATATTAAAAACTTTGAGTACTTTTGAATTAAATCACTTGGTTTTTCAATATCTTGAGCATATTTAGTGAGTACCACCTTAAGATTTAAAATATTAGTCACAAAGAGTTTTTTAAATTTCATTTTTAACCCAAAAACTGCATTTTTAAAGCAAAACTAGATTCTTATAATAAGACTTTTTTTATGCATAACTTAAATGAACACGATCTTAATTCTTTCGTTCTTCAAAAAATAATTTAATTACAATACAATAAGTGTGACAGGAAAAATAGTAAGTTTTGGAATTTTTCACTAAGGGTTTAACATTCGAAAGCTTAAGCTAAAAATAAAAAAAACCTACTTTTAAACCTACTTTACTACCTTTGGGTAAATATAAAAAATAAAACATACCTTTTTCAGATTTCACATACATCAAATCATCGCGGCACATTTTCTATATGTGGACTACCTTTTCTGTAAATGTATTTCTCCACACTCGGTTTTCTTAATTTTGAAACACTCTTTGATCCATACAAAAGCCAACTTTTTACAGATTCCGTCGTCGTAAGCTTGAAGCGCGCTTCTGTTTGGGAAACTTTGTAGGGTAAATTTATTTATGGATGAACACGGCCGCTCCGCTTTTAAAGTTTTTTTCTTGTAAACTTGTAAAAGGATTTGCCACTAAAGGGGTCGAGTTAGGTAAACTTAAAAAATAGCCATTTGCGTCAATCATTATTAGATAAACTAAAAAATTAATTTGGATTCTATGAGAAATTAATAAAGTTTTTTAAAAAGCATCTTTGTGGAAGGGACTATTCAATGAATTAACACACAAGAAGGGAACCAACCTATTATCAAGAAAAGAAAAAATTTTTAAGACAATATACAAAAAAACTTAGGGTTTAACTTTAAAACAGTAATTGTTCATCAATCAATATATATCGAAAACTTTTTCTGCCGGAAAGTTTTAACTTTTCCCGGTTAATTCTTCCTAAATCTTATTGCAATATACTAAATACACTGTCATATGCCTCAGTATTCTAAAATTGTCAATATATCGTATATTAAAGTTATGATAGAAAGGATTAAAAAGATCTTTTAAATATGCTAAATGATCTGTTTTAAAAATTAATTTAATTAAAGTTAATTAAATACTTACTTTAAATAAGCTTATTTTATCTTTTGTTTTCCTTCTAAATTTGAATTCTATTTTATTCTATTATTTTTGCAATTTACATACATATTTTATAGAAAACATTCAACGAAAGTTTCCTAAGTATCTATGTTTTAAATGTAATAGTTTTTATCCTCCGCAGGGAATTATATACAATCTCCTTTTAACTCGATTCTCCATGGAATCTCTTAGATTGAGGACAAACAAAGCTTCCGTTGTGTTGTTGCATAGAATTTTGCGTGGGAATATTGACTGTTCTAAATTGCTAGAAAAATTAAATTCTTGTGTACCAGAATGAAATTCTAGAAATACTTTCTAGACTTTTTGATGATCGTCTATTTTTATATAAACTTTCTTTTAATGTGATAGTATACCATACTAAAAATAATTTTATTTTTACCTCCCATGTGTCAAACAAAGCTTCCGTTGTGTTGTTGCATAGAATTTTGCGTGGGAATATTGACTGTTCTAAATTGCTAGAAAAATTAAATTCTTGTGTACCAGAATGAAATTCTAGAAATACTTTCTAGACTTTTTGATGATCGTCTATTTTTATATAAACTTTCTTTTAATGTGATAGTATACCATACTAAAAATAATTTTATTTTTACCTCCCATGTGTAACAATAGACATCTAAATTCTCCTCTTATTAGTATATGTAATCTATATAATAAAAAACAGCAAAAAATAGATTTATTTAATCTTACTTTACCCCAATTAAAAAGAATTTAAATAACTATGTAATTAGTTTATAGTTTGGTGGAATAATTTAGATTTAGAATTGTATTTTGTAATAGGATTAGTTTCTCAGTGTTATATAATCAAAGTGCAAAATTAATAAATAAATCATGAATTAACAAATAAAGTATTAATTTTCCTTTTTAAAATCAAAGACAATTTAAATTAAATGAAATAATTTTTATATTTTTATTTTAGTTTTTTCCTCGAAATGCCGATTTTAGAGTTAAAAAAAAGAGAAAAAAAATTAAAATTTTTGATTCACTTTATTACTGGCAACAAGTAATTTACATTTATTCGAGTCGTTTAAATTTTAGAGTTATCAAAAGATTCATAGTACTTTAGACAGAATGTGTCAAATTATTTCATACATTTTAAAAATGTAAATATATGTATAAATTAAGTTCTGATTTAGCCAGAGTTTTTTTAAAATATTTATTCGTATTTTTTATAGACCAACTTTTGAAAAATTTAATTTTTTCTCTTTATTTATTTCCTTTTCAAAAATAAGGCTGCTAATTAAATATGTAATAATAAAACAACTTTATTGAGAACACAATTTAAATACCCCTTCACATACTAAAAGTAAAGTATTTTACAAAATGCAAAGTATATAAATAAAGCAACAAATATAAATAAAGCAACTAAAACTAAACATATTTTAAAATAAATATAAATTTTATTTAATATCTTTTATTATGAATTTTGAATTTCTTATGAATTTTTAGAAATGTTTCTGGATCCTACTTATTTATATAAATTTAGGTTTTTTGCTGTTTTACATTGTTTTTCACATATTTTTAGTCTCTCCAAAATTTTTTTCTTTTATTTGCACAGACAAATGTAGACCCCTTGGCATGTTGAATCTTCATACTTTTCAAATTCATTACAGATAAACTCAAAAGTACAAATAAAACTGAACGAGAAATTATTATAAAATTTAGTTGATTTACATATGAACTGCTTAAAAAAGAAAAAAAATATCAACAAAGATTGTGGTGTTACAAAATTAATAAACACATTCCAATGATGATATCTGTTTATTACCAAATCTTATTTGTCTGAATTTCTAATGCACTGCAATAACTATCTTAAAAATATTAAATACTTCTAGTTTTGATTTTAGTGCCTGCATAACTTAAATAGATATTATAATTATTTTTATAGAATTAATTTTTGTAGGTTTAAAATATTGCTTGTATGCAAAGAAATATTTATCAATTAGATTTAAATAAATAATATATATTTTGTTAAAAATCAGTTAATTTATGTAAAAAAAAATAAAATAAAAAGATATTTTTTTAATACAATTGGGCATATTTTTTATACCTCCTGGATAAAGGGTGCATATAATGACAAACATTTTCATGTTTTTAATATTCTCAAATAAATGTCTCTATAAAGAAGAACGTTTTCACATGTTTTTAATATTTTTTGACCAAAGATTATTAAAATATTATTTTCTAAATTTGTTAGTATCTTATTATTGTTGAAAAATCAATAACTACACAATTTATATCAGTATTAAAAGCATTTCACGTAATTGTATGTATTGAATCAAAAACAATTATTAGATAGTTTAAATTAAGTTCCAACTTTTGCTTCGTATTAATTATAGAATACGTGAAAATGAATCATCTCGTCATCGAATAAAAACTCAAAGTCTAAGACGTATAAGTTTTTCTCAAATATTTCCATCTTTTACGAATTTAACTTAAATCGA
This sequence comes from Anthonomus grandis grandis, assembly GCF_022605725.1. Classification (NCBI taxonomy): domain Eukaryota; kingdom Metazoa; phylum Arthropoda; class Insecta; order Coleoptera; family Curculionidae; genus Anthonomus; species Anthonomus grandis. Next base: position 12,137,679 of record NC_065548.1, on the reverse strand, counting down.
TGTTGCCTAATTGAGTACTGAGTGAAGATAAGTCGTAGAACTTTTCGTCTGCTAGGCACCTTTTTCTTAGAACCAGCATTATCAAGGGTGACGTTAAAAGTATTCACCCGAAAACTACTATCACTACCTAAAACCGACCTTCCCCATCTCATCAGCCTGTAACTTTCTTTTTTTTTTCTTCTGGAAATACGTCTTGACTTTCTGAGACGTTCAATGCTACCACTTTAATCAGTCCACTATAATCGTTTTACCAGCTATAAAATTCAATGAAAAATATCTAAAATTAATTTAAAAAAATTAAAATCAATAATCTTACGTATTTTTTAAAAACTCTTTCATATTGGCCCATATACCATCTAATGTTTCCTTAAACACTATTTTTGATATTTTATGAGACGTTACAAAGTAGCATTGCAGGCACCATCTTGCTTCCCTATGTGGAGTGAATGTAGTCGTATCCCAGCGGCTCAAGGCGACGCTTATATTTTACGACCGTAAGTCCAAGTCATATTTTACTTAAATATAAAATCTAAGTTTACTCCAGGAAAGTGTGTACTTGATGTTCTTTCATATACGAGTTAAGCCTTTTATGGAATATGCACTACTTTCTTGGGGAATGTATGAGTCGAGGGTTTCAGCGGAATGATTAGGAGATAAAGTGTTTCTTTCTATAATTATTTGACGTTCTATGTTTTCTTTATAATTTATTTAGTTCTTACAAAAAATTTACAGCCTTTTTCTCCGTGTTATGTTATCGACAAATTTCTTTTAAAAATAGGTTTTTTAATTGAAAGAAGGTTTTAAAAAGAATAATTGCACTTTGTAAATATGTTGAATTATCCATAACAATTTCTTATAATTTTTATTTTTCCAGGTACAGTTTAATTCGACTTTAATTTACCTTTTTTAAATTATATTTTATATAAGATGATTTGAGCTGCTATATAAATCTGCATATTTTTATGCAGATTTATAATATCTTTGTTAATTTATATTTATTTATAAATATTTTTATTTTCATGCAATATTAAAACAGACCTTTAGTTCATTAAAAAAAAAAAGAAAATATATTAGATTCCAATGTAACTAGCACAAAAGTACTAATTTTAAAATATGTAAATTAATTGTTTTTAAATATTATTAATTTATATATAAAATTGCAAACATCAATAACTGTAAGTTAAATAATTTGCAAAACTGTCAATTAATATTGTATTTCACATAGGTGCAATTTAATTAAAAATAAATTATTGTTTGTATGTAATATAGTTATATTATATTCGAGTGAGTTAATTAATTGATAATAATACATTTAATGCTTCTGATTTTATTATCGAATATATTAAAAAGCGTAGTATATTTTTATATTATTCGTTAACATGTGCATTTATTTTAACTATAAGTATTGAAACAATTTTTAGTTTCATATAAAAATTCAATATCGCTGGATTCGATATACCTATACGAATTTCCTATTTTAGTTAAGTTGCATTTAGAATTAAATGAAAATCCTTCCTTATTACATATAAAAAATACAACATATTGAAAGACATTCCATGTACGAGACGACCATATATTCAGAATTTTCACCTCTCCTGGTTTATTCAGATTAAGGTTCTATTTGAACATCCACTTAAATAACATTCACAATTTTCTCCCTATACACCTTTCCAGAATTTGTTGTGTACACAAATCTTTGGAAAAGCCTTTTGGATACCTCTGATTTACCCCATTTCAAGATTGGCTATTATTATATGGTTATCTTTAATTATGTTTTCCTGTTTTAGTGTGTAAGTCAAAATATAGAAGAAAGCTCGGGTTTTGAAGTCAAAATGTGCTTCAGCAACTCGTATTTATAAGATATGTGAAGATAGAGTGCAAAGACGTAATAAACTATTTGCAGAAGTTGAAGCTGGTTCAAACACGACAAATTTATGAGAGTAGATCGTCATTCATTAATGTTCGATCAATGATTTATTGATTTGCCTTTTCTGCTTGATCCACATTTTTTTTTAATTTCTACTGAAATAGTTATTAAAATTTGCTCCTTATACACCTTTCCAAATGCTTTATTCCCAAATCTCTACAAATGCCTTTTAGATTCTTCTGACTTACATTTTCACGTAGGAATACAAATTATATTATTTTATATATCTATTTTCGTCTATAAGGTGTTCTGTACTTACGCAAAAAGTTAAAAAAATGACAGGTATGAATTAGTATTTTTCCTTGACATACATTTTTTGTTTTTACATAAATTACAGGTTTCGGTCCTGTATATTTGTTGGAAAAAATACTGAAATTATTATTTTTGCATGCGCTTACTAAGCTAAAAGCTTAGTTTCTAAAAAGCAAATCTAAATTTTTAAAATCATACATTTTGATGCATAATGTAAATGGACACGATCTAGATATGTTATATATATTAATTTTTTATTTATTTCGAAAGAAAAATATTTTTCGTAAATATTTGGTATATAAGGCCTAAAAAGCAAGTATTATCATCAAGAAGATATTTTCTTATTGAAATCTCTTTCCAACTCGATCTTTAATAAATGAATCTCCCTAAAACTCTTACGGTAAAATTTTTTCTTCCAATTTAAACGACCCAGTGGTTTTTATAATTTTTCTCTTTATCTTCTTGCGTTATTAAACTTCAAAGGAATAAGAAGATCGAAAACAGAATAATTAAATATAACTTTAACTCATATTCCAAATAGGTGTATGCTAGAATGACAAGCAAAAACCAAATAGACTAATCATCTTAAAAGGTTTTCAAACTTTATTCCAATACTGTATATACAATATATTTAAGAATTCTATGTACTCAAATAATTTTTACCAATTTGTTTCTTATACACCTTTCTAGATTATGTTTTATTCCCAAATCTCGGAAAAAGCCTTTCGGATTCTTTTAATTCACGCCATTTCAAATAGGACTATATAGTTTGCCTTTCATTACATTTTCCTGATTTAGTTTGTAAGTCAAAATATAGAAGAAACCTTGAGTTCTGAACTTAGAATGTACTTCAGCAAGTTTTATTTACTCTGAAACATATAAAAATAGAGTGTAAAGACATAACTAATCAGTTCCAGAAGATGAAGGTGGAGGAAAAGAAACAAATTTCTGAGAGCAGATCGTCAATCAATAATAAGTAATTAAGTAATAGAGTTTCAATGTTTCTCTGTTTGATCGATAAGGTATTGATTTGCAGTTCCTGATTCATCTAGGTTTACAATTTATTTTAACTTGAAACTACTAAAATAACTATTAAAATTTGCTCTTTATACACCTTTCCAAATGCTGTATTCCTATATCTCTACAGTTGCCTTTTAGATTCCTGATTTACTTATTTTCAGGTAGGAATACTAATTTTAATAATTTATTTATTTATGTTCTGCTGTAAGCTGTTGTATACTTAAGCAAAAATTTAAAAATGAAAACGATTAGTTTGTATTTATATTTTGCCTCCTCTTTCCTCTCTGCTCTTTCTTAAAAGAATAACTTAATGTATAACTTAAATGGACACGAAACCAAAAAAATGTTTCATCAATACCTGGTATACAGAGCTTCCTAAAAAGCAAGTAACATCAAAAAAACTGTTTTTCTATTGAGTTCTCTTTGCAAGTCGATCTTATTGCAAAAATTCTTGATAAATAAATGAATGTATATGAAGAAGGTCAAATTTTTCGTTCCAGTTTAAACGACCTGGCGGCTCTTATCATTTTTCCCTCCATCTTCTTGCCTTATTAAACTTGAAAAGATACGAAGATCGAAAACGGCAGCAAAGTTAGAGAAAAACAAACAGAAACTGGCGAGAGTCTATAGAGCGACAAAAATCAACACGACTTATGAGTAAACTGAAGCGACTCCGCTCGCTTTTTGCTATTTGTCGTTGAAGTTTAAACATGAGTTCGAATTTGGGTTGTGTTGATTGGAGGGAATGTAATGAATCTATATTAGGTGTGATGAAGATACCGTTCTGAATCATATTATGAGTTTTATGCCTGAACTACTATATATAAAAAAGACGATCATATTTTTTTAAGTTATGCCTTAATAACATTCCTTTTTAAGTAAATCCATAATAGATAATAAAAATAGATATTCAAGAAAATATTCCTATGTTCAATAAAAAAAAGTAAGGGAATAATTTGTTTTTCAATTTTCTTATACGTATATATTTTCTTTTTACACAAATACGAACAAAGAGATCTTTCGATTTCTGAGCTTCATAAACTCGAGGGCGTGTTCACTTCCTCTTCAGTGATTTGGAAATGTGTACTTGATTTTGAATGTTTGGCCTTTTGGAAAGTTAAGGCAAAACTCTTGGGAAGTATGTGGATAATATAGGAAGTATATATTACTTTGCCACATTATACAGCACCCCAAAGTTGTGTAAATCGACGCAACTTTGAGGATTTGAAACTGACTTTCAACTCAATAAATGAAACTTTTAGCTAATTTTCTGTTTTGTATCAAAGGAAGCAAAAAAGGTAACTTTGACTTACCCAAAGTATAATTTAATCGTGACATATTATCCTCGGGGTAAAGTTATTAGTTAAAATAAGTTGCAGGTAAGTTAGTAAACTGTGCCCCGGTTAATGCATTGGGTTCAAAGCTGATTAGTTTAAGTTAAATTGAGTTAGTATTGATTATGCCATGAAATTGCAGCCAGCGAAGCGTGAGTAGGTTAATTCATTTTGAAATTTAATAAACCTTTTAATTAATTATAACACAAAAAAATGTAGTTGCAGATTTTGAAAACTCTTGTCAAGGGTTTAAAGAATAGGTGAACAGACACTTTGTATATTATGTGAGAACATTTTTAATTATAAGGTTTTATTTAATAGTAAATCATGAATTAATAAAACTTTTGCTATACAGAGATAAGCTCACTTTAAAAAAAATATATATAAAACTAGGTATTTGGTCTTCAATTTTTTTGCTATAAAGTCTTCTTTATTATATTATCTGATAACTCAGTTTCTATAAAATTGAGGCCGTACTCGAGAAATTTCAGAAAAATTAAAGTTATATTGTACCCATTTTCTGACCTATATCCGCTCTCAGTCTGAGATATGACAAATAATTTTGCTAAAACGATGGTTTTCTTATATAATTAGATAAACAACGTAAGAAAAAACACAATTTTCAGAAAATACAGACAGCAATAGGATAATGAAACCAGATTATAGATTTCCAAGAAACACTTAAAAATTCCGTGATATTCAACATAAAATCAATAACTCATCCATTATAATTTTATAATGCATTACGTAGCATATTGAACGTTGGCAATTTGACAGCAAAATAAAAGTGTTAGTTCAAGTAAAGTGAAACGATTTTAAAAATTTTAAATATTTTTTTTTTGTCAATTTTAATTAAAATTTTAAAAAAATTATAATAGAAGCACAAATTGAATTTATTTAAATTTGATAAATTATTAATCATTAAAGCAAGCTTAAAGACTTTTTTTTAATAAAAATATTTATGGTATTCATTTAAGTTGTGCATGTACTGAAATTAAAAAGAATAGCATATTTTTAATAAATATATTTATTTATATAATTAAAAAAAATTTTTAATGCATTTCTTTTTACTTTTTAGAGTGTAGAGCCTATAAGGAAATTAAATAATAAATTAGTGACATTTTTGAAATATGGTGAATTATTTTATTAAGAAAAACTCAAAATTTGAAGCAAATAAATATAAATAATAAATGTTGGTACAAAAACGAATAAATTTTTTGTAAAATTTTTTTTTTTGTTTTAATAATAATAGTAATAAAAATATTATTAGCAGAAGTAATTCTTCATAAGATTTCAAAAACTACATTCCTACAAAGAAAAGAAATGCTAGGGATTAGTTGTAAAAATAGTCTTTTTTTGTTATTTTTTTTTTCCAATTTTAAGTCTTTTAATTATAGTTAAATAGTTACAATATCCGTTTAAGTTATGCACCTATTAAATTCACAGTAGGAAGATTTTAAATATTTCTAATTTATTACCGTCTTATATACGATAGTACTCCGCACTGAGAAAAATAAATCGTTTGAATCTTTTAAGTTTGTTACTTTGAAAATGGTGAAATCGACAGAAAGACGTTTGGAATAACCTATATTTAAGAATCAGTCAAACTTTAAAAACGTGTTAAAATTTAATTGTACAGTAAACATATAAATGTTATTTCACCAAACTACAAAGCACAAGTAGACATTTTCTGCATATATTCATTCAAAATTTAAAAACTGTTGATTTAATTATAAGCTTTGTTAAGTCAACACTTTTAAAATGTTAAAAATTTAAAGGTACTAGTTGTAGAAATCTCGGCACGTCATTTTCTTATTTAATAGAATGCGAAAATTAGGGTTTTTACATATTCGTAAGTTCATAATGTCCTAGCTTCCTTTAAATTTCTCCTTTTTCCACCTTTTTCTATACCATCGTTTAATTTTCAAAATTAGGGCTGGATCGCCTGGAAATAGCGTTTTTCCTCCGTAGTGTATCTGAGTAAGAGGTATACTTCTAGTTTTCAGATTAAGATAAGGATATATAAATGTATATGATATTCTATAGCATCGTTTTATTTTCTGAATAGTGTCTGGATTGCCGGGAAATAGTGTTTTTCTCCAGTAATATGTCTATTGTCTCTATCTGTGTAATTTTTCAAGTTCACTTTCTTAAGTTTTTTAAGAAAAGATCTGTTAGAGTAATTTCAACTTTCAGTTCATATTTTAAAAAATGTATTAAATATAAGATACTTATTATTATTAAATTAATAATCTTAAGTCATGAGTTAGTTTTCTTTTAATGCAATTAAAAAAAATTATACTTACCTAAAAATTTATACTACCTTCCAAAATCTAGTAAAATACAAAGTTTGCTGATCGAAAATTTAATAAGAAATAAATGGCCCCTGCAAGAGGAAAAGTTTTTCTTTATTTCTAACTGGAAAAACTACAACAGCAATTATAACCATTTCCCCCAAAACCGCAATCGTCCCAAGTCTGCTAAATTAGATAAGTGGTTACAATTTGAAAGGCCTTCCGGGTATGTGGAACAACAAAAACTTTAGCACCCTTATTACGGTTACATGTTGTTTTAAAGGTTTCGTGTTCCAGACTTCTGGAACAAACAACTAATGTAATAAGTTTATTAAATGCTAGTTTTTTATTATTTCTTTTAATAGGCTTAACTTATTCTTTGGAGGTTAAGGTTTATTGTTTTTAATGCATAACATAAATGGATATGATCCTCAATTTCTTAAATTGAATGAATGTCAAGTATGTGGTACAAGAAACGAATTAAATACTTTAAAAAATGTTTAAATATCACAATGTAACAACAACAATATAACAACTATTTATCTACAAATTATCTTCTTATGAAAAGATTTTTTTACTCAGGCAATCAGGGGTAATTTTAGGGCGAATTTTATAAAAAAACAGTAAACACTCTAAAATAACCTTTACTCTAGGCAGTTGAGGCATATTTAGTTATTAATTAACAATTTCTGTCTAACACATTATTCATATAATAAGTTTGTCTTCGTCCTACTCATTATAAAGCATTTGAATGATTTTATTTTTCTTCCTCCAGGCAGCTCTGGTATATTTGCTTGGTGCTTAAAAAATTATATGTCTTTAAAAATACAAAATTCAAATAATTCTATCTCTGTCTGATATATTATTTATATCCAAGTTCATCTTTGTCTCACCCACTTCCACAGTTTGAACATTTTTTATAATGATGTTCAAACTTTGATTGAATTGATTTGAATTGATTGAAACAATGATTTGAAAAATGTTTACCTATATTAAAATAATTATATACCACCCTCTGTCTAACACATTATTGAGATCATAGAGTGATCATGAGATCATGAGTTTCTCTCGGGTGTATATATAACTAGCAATTAAGTCATTTTATTTTTTCTTTTTGAGGGAGTTACAATTTTTTATGGTTTAAAAAAATGAGCCAGAAACATGATATTTTTTATCTTTGTCTAACACATTATTGATATAATAAGTTTTTCCCTGTTCTATATATAACAGGCAATTAAGCAATTTTATCTTTTTCTATTCCAGATAGTTCCAGAAGATAATTCTATTCCAGAAGACAATTTTTTATAGTTTGAAAAAATAGGTCAAAAAAATTATATGTCTATCTTTGTCATACACATAACAAGCAATTAATTGATTTTATTTTTCCTATTCCAAATAGTTAAGACAATTTTTTATAGTTTGAAAAAATTACACAAAAAATAATTTACCTATCTTTGTCTAATACATTATTGATATTATAAGTTTACCTCTATCCGACAAATAACAAGCAATTAGGTGAGTTTATTTTTCCTATTCCAGGCAGTTAAGACAATCTTTTGTAGTTTGAAAAAACAAAACCAAGAAAAATAATATGTCATCTTTGTTTAACACATTAATATCAAACATTTATCTTTGTCCTATACATAAAAACGTATAGGCTATTTTATTTTCCCTATTGCAAGCAGTTAAAACAATTTTTAATAATTCGAAAAAACAAGCCAAAAAATGATTTGCCTGTCTTTCTCTAACACATTATTGACATCATAAGTTAATTGTTGCCCTACACATAACAAGCAATAGAGAATTTTATTTTTTCTATTCCAAGCAAAATAAAACAATTTTTTATAATTTAAAAAACAAGATAAAGAAATTATCGTTACGTTAAACGTATCGTTGTTTTATAAATTATTGATATCATAAGTTTATCTTTATTCTACACATTATCAGGCTATGAAGTGATTTGATTTTCGTTTCTTCAGACAATTATAAGATATTTGATTAACAATAAAAAAATACAGAATTAATATTACTAAAATAATAAGTCTGCCTCTGTCCTACTTATAACAAGTTGTTGAGTGATTTAATTCTAAATTTTAAGTGCCTGAATTTATTTGAGACCCTTAACAATTTTTTTTTGTAATTGAAAAACCAAAAAAAAATACCTATTTGTGTCTAACACATCTCTTTCCTACTCACTATCAGAAGTTAACACATATTTATTTAAAAATTTCAAATATGTATATAAAACTACGCAAGTAAAATAAATACATGTTTATTAACCTGATAGATTAGTTTTATTTTTTATATTATAAATAGTTAAGACATGTAATTTTTTTAAGTGTGTCTATAAGAAGGGACATTTACTATGATCATTTATTTACCTAATTATAGCGAGTAAATAGCAGAATAAACCTTCAAAATGCGAGAGTGATCTAATAACCGTATCAGCGATCGATGCTTGTTCCAGATTAGATTTTCCTTTATTGGCCCCCACGCCCCGTCTCTTTTTGCTGACAAATGGTTTGTCCCTCTAAATAATGGCTTAGGAATCAGAACTTAAGGTCAACTCGACGCCTCCCCAATAAATACACGAAAAAATATAGTTTCGGAAGAAGTAAATGTACAAAATTTAAGTAGGGAGAAAGACCCTTAAAACTGCCGAAACTTTTTAAGACGAATGCCTTCTTTTATACCCCCAGATTCGAAACACTTACGCCAAATCTAATAATATATCTCTTTCGAGTTTGGCTTGAGGGGCCGACCGGAGAAAAATGTCCCGGATTAAAAAAGTAAGGGTAAAGTTTTCCCTTTCTTTAGGGTGAATTGGAGAACTGATAGAAACTAGTTTAGGGACACGCATATGTAGTTAGGTTAAATGTATTTCATCATTTAATCATTAGAAAATTTGAAGCTTTGCCTACTGGCATATGACTGATAATAATAATCAATCGAATTAGGAGTGGGGTATATATTCCGGGATATTATCTGACTATGCGGCCATTACCTCCGGAGCAGCAGCAACACTAACGATAATTGAAGGGACGTCCTGGCAGCAACTCTATACCAACTCGGGACTGTCCACTTGCAAGTTACTAAATTAATGGAAAAGCCATATTGTTCCAATTATACACCTATATGGACGACAATAGCAATTTAACGGACTACCCGTTATGATTATGAGAAACTTCCTTAATTTGGGTAAATATTGGAATATAATGGTAGGGTGTTACTATGTGTTGGGAATTGCATAATTCTTTGAGAATGATTGAGGTATTTATGCTTATATGCAAGTACCTTTGAGTCTTTGTATGAAGTGAAAACATAATTTTATTATCGTTTTTCATACTACCTTAGACTGAGATGGAGAGACATACTCGCATATTTTGCCAATATTATGTTCAAATAGATTATCTTAATAAACCTTTTGACATTTCAGATGAAGATGAGGATTTAAAAATCAGAATTTAAGTTTATAATTTTAAATTCTGTCATATTAATAGCAAACGTCTTTTAATAAATATAAGAGTTACTGAGATAAAATTCACAGTTATTATAGGCTGCTTTATATAACTATCATATATTTAAAAATTACCACTTTAGACGAGATTTAGCACCGCTGCTACTCCTACATCTAACCTAAAAGGCAACCAGCTGAAAAAAAATTAAATAAGATGTAGCTTTATAAAATGTACCAGTGCTAGTAATAAATAAATTTGGAAAATAATAAGAAAGTAATCAACTATAAAATAATGAAATCTATCATCTAAAGATATAGATCTCTGATGTAATACACAATTCACGATTTTTGTCGAAAATCAAGAAGGTAGATTTAGACGAGTTTATTTGCAGATTGTGGTTTTCTGAAATGTTTATTAAGGCTTTTAGATCATCGTTTATTTTCTTGGCAGCTATTTCTTTACTTTTAGGAAAAAAAGAAAAGTAGAGTGCGAAAATAAAACAGGTCCCAATATGGAACCTTGCGGAACTCCACATAACTAAAATGCAGTAGATGAAATGCCATTACTCGTTTCAACGTATTGATTTCTATCGGTTAAATAACTTTTAATAATATCAATTGCGATGAAATGGAGTAAAATAGAATATAATATTAATACAATATAATTTAAGGTAAAAGCTGATTCGCTAGATCAGATAAAACAACACAAAGCGTAAAAACTCCTCAACATGTTTCCTACTTGATATTTAAAACTAAATACACTTAGATGTTTTATACTGTATTCCATTATATATAGATGGAGCCATATAATTGGAACATTTCTTAAAGAGTGCTGTAGAGTGTCTATATAAATTGTTGAGCGAGTATTTGACTAGGCATAGAACACAATAGGTTTCTCTGGATGGTATGGTATCTGGCAGTCTTGATGTAATTGCAGATGTACCTCAGAGGAGTATACTTGGGGCCTTTGCTCTATATGTTGTACACCTCTCAGTTCTTTAAGTCTTGAAAATGTTGTAACCATATGTACGCAGATGATACTCAAGATACTCTCGATACATTTTTCTTACTAGTAGTATTTTTATTAAAATTTTATTTTTCTTAGTAATTTTTTATTTCTCTTTGTAGCCCTCTTAAATTCTGAAAGCTGTTGCTTAAATTAATTCTGATTTAAAAAATCTATGTCAACCGGCTATTAAGCATATGGTAGAAATTAATCCAGCAAAATGGGTTTAATTAGTATTCTGTAGTGAAAGCATAAAAAATTATTTTCGTAATCATGTAATGTTTAATTTCAATAAAAATCTCCGCTAAATTTTTAGGCTTGAATATTGACAGTAATATGAGGTATAAAAAGCGAGATACACAGGACAAGGATAACATAAATCAAGATACAAAAAAAATTTAAAAGGAAAGCTTAGTGCTTTCACCTATGAATTTTTGTGATAATATTTATGGATTTTGTTTGGACTTTTCAGATATTTAAATAATTCTCAAAACTTACAGAATTCACCTTTGCAATTTATTTATTGCAATTATATTTAGAATACGGCGTAGAGAGTGAATTTTCCATAAATTAAAAGAAGTAAGTTGGCTTAATTTGCAGAAGAGAAGAATTCTACACTCGTTATGTTTTTTTTTCAAACTTTTAAAATGCAAGACCCCATCCTACTTGGCTAATAAAATTGTTTATAGAACAGATGTACACGATATTAATATACGTAGAAAACATATTTTAACAATTTCTTTTCATACTAAAGAAATATACTTTTCATATAATATGTCGATATACAAATCTCGGATTTCTCTATTGAATCGACAGTATTTAAGAAACAAATTGGGGACTTACTACTTCGCAGTCAGTGATCTGGCGTCGTGGTGTTGAGATACTTATCGCGTCTAAATGTGCATATATTTCATTAAATTATCTGAAATTACTTATGTAATTTCTATGTTCTTTTTAGATCCTCCTTTCCACCCCCCTCTGCACTTAATGCTTAAATTCCTATCATTTTATCCTAAATAGTTAGAGTAATTTGGGTATTATAGGTCGGTTATTAACTACTTAATTTTTATTTTTTCTGCGCCACTACTATACTAATAATTATATTTTATGTATTGTTAATATAGTGTAGGCTCATTCAACAGCTCTATTGTAACATAGAGAAAGCTAATAATCCGGCCTTTAAGCCTGTCTTATGATTTTTTCTTTTATGCTTTAATAAGATTTTATTTGTATGATTTTATTTTTACATTGTATATGTTTGTTTTTCTCACCTTTTTTACATTCCTACTCATATGTGAACGCATAATCTTAAACATATTTATTTGCCAACAATACTCGTATCTTATACCAGCACTATTATTGTAATATTATCCTTATTTTTTGGTTTTGTTTTGGTTTTTAATTTTAGTTCATTAGTTTTTAATATTATATTAAATGCCACACTATGTATTTTATTTTTATGTAGCAGATTTTGCTAAATAAAAAATGATTACTTAAAATAATTATATATTTAAAATATTATTATTATTATGACTATATTTTGTTGCTCAAAAATGATAATAAAATAAACGATGACTAAATAAAACAATCTTGTGAATAAATTTTGCAAAACTAAATTTCCATCTTTTACCCATATTAGGCAAACCCAATTGTTTTATCTCAAATGAAGTATGATCGTATTTTTTTAATCCGCATGTATAACAGCAATAAGCGCAGTAAATAAATTAGTAATTCACAGAAAATATATAGAGCTCAACAAATTTAAACTCATTATTGATTATTATTCCCATAGATTTTGCCATTATTTTCACCTGCAACTGCTCTCCTTTAATGCTAATTTTAATGCCACTCACTCACCTACATCTTTCTTTACCCCCAAAAAACGTGGTCATAAGTCAAACTTAAACAGAAGTGATGCCATTTACTATTTTCTCAATGAGCTTTATTTTCAGATGGTGGTGGAGCTTCTGCAACTGTGTTGTCTGACCTCTTACAAGCTTTGACTGCGTTAGCCATAAATCTTGCTTCGGAAGCTTCAGCAATATAGCATAAGAAGAGTGGTGTTGTTATGTTTCTGCTCTAATCTGAAGGATCGTCGAGAGTCGGTGTTTGTGGGCTCTAACTGCTCGGATTATGGAGACATGTATTCTTTATATCAATAACCTGCAAACCTGGGCATAAGGAGAAAATTTACTTAGCTTGCCCATAATAATTCCTGATAGGAAATCCTTTCTTATAACTTTAATTACATATTTTTTGCAGATTAAATAATAGTTCGACTCAAACCTTCGTTATCTCAATACCCAGAAGACTAACGTTTTGTGCTTTGAGGAACACTAGAAGATATCACCCTTGTGGGTTTACAAGTTGCGCAACACACTGCAGGAAAATTTCTTGCGATCATCATTGGCGGCAACCTAAAGTTTAATACTCACTTTTGAGATTATCATCTGGATGTTATGACTGATATGTGGAGAACTTTTTGCTTTATTTAAAACATTTTATGTATTGGAAAACAATAGAGCGATATTTGACTTTGACTTTCAGAAGAGCACAGTAAGAGATGGTTTACTTGGGCTGCAGATAAGGATTGCTTCTAATTTTTCTAATTTCCTTTTAAAAATTGGAAGGCCCTACTTATATAGTACTTTATATAGGCCCAACGACCCTGTTTCTTTTCTTTCAGAGACCCCTTCTCGATATCTTCTATGATAATTCTTCAGCATCTAGCAGGTAATAAGAGTACCATTTGCTTTGTTGATTGAACTATCAGAGTTTGTAGTTTCTCCCAAAAAATCTCATAGAAGGTTACTAAACTAATTGACAGCCATTCTGCAGTGACCATCTGTTCGCAGCAAATCAAATACTTTCCAAGAACGTCCCAAACCTTTTCTCTGAGCAAATAGCAGATCATTTACCACTCAAACTCATCCAGTCTAACATCTTCAACTAAGTTATAAAATTTTAAAATTTATCCGTAACCCTGAAGCAAAATTACTGAAAACATTGCTCGGAGATGCAACTTTACGGGTATTAACATTTACATTTTTGGACAAGCTAAATGATAAGAACACCCTGTTGTAATTATTAATCTGTAGGATGCAGTTGGAGGATTTCCATTTGATAAGATGTTGAAAATTTCATGAGCAATTAGTTTCTAGTCTCCTCCTCTAAGTTTTGAACCATCTGGGAAGAATATATATAGCGCGTGGAGGATATTATATAAGAAAATATTCACACGTCTTTTTGTATTGTTTTATACATTTATAAGCGTTTAATTTACCCTCGTAAAAGAGAATTAAATATTATATCCCTTTTTGTATATTCAAAAAATATATCTAGGTTAAACAAGCAAAAAAAATATAATTAATACAGATGCATAAAATTAAAACCGTCCCACTCTAAAATATATTCGAAACGAACTATACCTTGTTTCCCGGGGGACTAATGAATTTTCATATTTACACGGGCGTAGCTGGTGATTAAAATTCGTAAAATTATCAAACGTCCGCACCGACGAAACAATTTTGAGAGTAACGTATATACTCAAAACTTTTAACGAAACGTGCCTATTTAAATTTAAAATTACTTTCCTAAAGGTGCACTACGGTGCACTTTTAAGTCGGGAGGCGAAAAATAATTCGCGCATGTTAATTTTATTTTATGTTTAAGCAAATGAAGTATTTACCTGAAATAGCCGGGAGTTTAATTATGCATTTTAAATGGGAAATTTCGGATTTATAGAGCTGGAGAAATCAGGTTTCTCACCTATATACTAAATTCTATTAATTGGTAAATTAATATAAATGTTTAGGTAAGACATCCTAAAACTTCACTGCATATTTCTGAAACATTATAAATATTAAAGTATATATCCTTGAGTTTTTAGGATTACTCTAATCTCTAATAGGATTTTTCAAATATAAGTAAAAATTACATCAATGTAAATCAACAATGCGTTTTTCAAGAAATCCATGATTTTTGAAAGAATTCAATCTTTTTTTGCTTTTAAAGCGATAGACATTATTCAGCAAATACAAAAATAAATACAACTATTATTTGTTGTTAACAATATCTGATAAACAGGCAAAAGCAATATAAATAAACGAAAAATAAGAAATTGTCAATGATTTTTTCATAAATTCGATCTCAAAAACTGACAGAGTAAACACATTGATGTAATAACAAGGAAATGACTACCTTTTTAAGAAATCTCATTGTTTGGTATTATTTGTATTGCTGAGTAATTAATAATAAATGAAAATTAATAAAGGACATTTTTGGAAAAAAGTGTGATGTGTCTCGGGATAATTAACTCATTTCGGCTTTTAGTAAGAATGTTTAGGTTTTGATAAAAGTCACTGTTAATAGTAAAAAGTATGTATGTATGTATTTTTTTTACAATCATAACTTATTGTAAATAATATAAAGCAGGGACAGTTAGAAGGCGTAACTGTAAAAAGAAATGACCTGCACTTTGTTGTCGGTGCAACATTTAACGTGGCCCTAATTAATATTTGCTTTTGAGCAATAAAAACCTTAATTGCGAATTTCGAAGAAACCCATAAGATTATTTCATAATTAATGATACTTTGAATTTGAGCAAATACGGTATTCCTACTACTAATACGGTATTCCTCACCATTCTAAATGCATAACAAGAGCTTGCTAGACTAGAACACAGCCTCATAATTTAACCTTCCCAGCATATTATATTGTCTATGAAATGTAACCTCATCAAATGAAGGGATTGATCAGTTGTGCAGTCTTGTGTATACTGATTTAGTAGGAATACCTAATTTTGGATTGAACATCATTAAATTCGTCTTTCTGGATTAAATTTTAGACTGTTGTCTGCTTAGCACTTTGCAAGTAATTTTTGAGGTACAGTTGGAAAGACCCTGACTTGTTTAATGACACACTGTGACTAAGAACCCATCAACAAATTGAACAACCAAGTTTTAATTCTCAGATATTTTAACTGATTGTTGAAGGAAGTCTATATAAAGCAGGTATAGCAGGGGACCCAGTACTGATCCTTAAGCAACACCCTCAGCCATCCTCCTACTCTCTTGATATATATGTACGAAATTATTTGTCAATACAAATGAAGTATTCCCTCTCTGAAGCACAGATCTGAAAGGCATTTCCTTCTTAAACCACAGGCCTCTAACCTTTGGATAAGTACATAGTGATCCATTGTGTCAGAGGCTTTTGAAAGATCAAAGTATAAACTTGCCGTATTGTTACGTAAATATCCAAGTTGTTATAAATAACTTTCAGTGAATTGTATGTGGCTTGTTCAGTTGACATTTTTGGCATATATCTGAATTGTTTTTTATTTACCAAGTTATAACGTTTAATGTAATTTAGCAGTCTCATATGTTCTGATCTTTCAAAAACCTTCGACAGAGAAGGAAGTTAGGACACCGGTCTATATTTATTAGTTACATTTCTGAAGCCTTTTATATAGGAATAATTTTTGAATTTTTTTTTGGAAAACTGCATGTATGAAACATTAATTTATGATGTCAGTTGGTAACAAATATATTCTGCTACACATTTCAAAGCATATGTTGAAACCTCATGAACTTTAGATGAAAATTTGTTCGGTAGACTCATTATTATTCTTAAGACCTTTATGTCGGAATATTTGCTTGCATATTTTTATTGGCTGAAGTTTTAGGTTTATTACTAGTAACTGTGTTAGAAATATTTCAGCGATTATTTCTGGATCATCTATAATTTGATCTTCCTCATTAATTATGTGTACAGAGCTACTCACCTTTGATTTTTTATTAGACTTTTGATCTAAGATACTCCACATCATCTTAGACTTATTCTTTGCGTTATACAGGGTGTTCATTTGAAAACTTTCCACGACGGATTTATCGAAAACTGTTTAAAAAAAACGCCTGTTTTCAGGTAAATGGATAGGGCGAAGGGGGCCTATAGAATGGCCTGCTAGATCTCCTGATATAACGCCGTTAGACTTTTTTCTATGGGGTCATTTGAAATCTATTGTGTTTACTCCCCAACCTGAAAGTTTAGATGAACTTCGTCAACGCATCGTCGACAGCTGCCATGAACAGTGGTTTTCGATAAATCCGTGGTGGGAAGTTTTCAAATGAACACCCTGTATATTTTGCTTTCATTTGATGTTTTTTGGTAAAAAGAAAGTTTTCTTTAAAAACTTTTATGTTTAATTTTGTATTCTAAAAGATCTGCAGGATTTTTAGTTATTCGAAAATTCACATATAAGTTTTTGATGTAGCTGGAATATTTTTTCATGTCCTGAATTGCCCATGAATTATTTTTATTCACCCTGCAAGTTTGTGGTGGGAATAATATTTGAATGTAATATTAAAAAATTGCATTAAATGTATTATATTTTTCATCGGCTACCTGAACTTGATAGAAATCATGCCAATTCTCTTGATTTAAAAATTCATTAAAATGATTAGTATTTAATTGATTATAAAATATTTTCTTTTTGAATTTTTATTTTAAATGGTCATCTGCTTTAAAGTTAACTGTAATAATTTGCTGATAGCAATCAATGATGTTAGAGGCAAAATTTAGCTGTGACTTGATTTTGATCAAAATTGCATAATAGCGGTAGATTTCGGCTTTGTAATGACCTTAATAACCATAATCTAAAAAGACAAAGTTTGCCACCTGTATCTTTACTTAAAATACTTAAAACATCGCTCTCAGAATCTCTATCACCCGCCATATTTTTCAATAATTCATTTTTCTTTATAAATCCTAAACTTTTGAAATCTGCCTTTATTTCTATCAATTTATTGCGTTAAATAGAATTAAAACAACGTCACGCGCTCTTAGATATAAACCCTAATTTAAAAACTGAAAAAAAACAATGATAAAAACGCCAGAATCTATATTTTCACAAGAGATCAATGCTTACGATCAAAGCAAAACGATAAAAATCACCGTTCAATCTAATAAATACAGGGCGCAAAAGCTTAATTTATATCTCACAAAAACACGTTCTGCATAATTGAACAACCCCATCCGATTCGTTTAATACCATTTTATTCGTCGGTCAATCTGCAGCGGCGTAAAATTTTAGCAGCGATAAAAGCGGAACGTGCTTCCGCTTAAAATGTTTTTCGCAGACGCATTTACTGAGTTTACCGCGATAATTTCACCTTTGAGGGCTTTCGTTAATGTTTTATATTTTCTCTTGATCGAACTGCTCGTAAAGTGTTAAAAGCTATTAAACTATGAATGGCTTAACCATAACCCTACAAGTGCAAGGACGTACTGGGAAAATTATAGGAAATGTTTTATAGGTTGTTTCCAGGATATTTTTCTATTACATACATACTCCTGGAAATCCTAGCATGTTGAAATATATTGAATTAATAAAGGGTTTATTAGAAAGCACCCTTTTTTAGACGTGAATTTTCAGTAATTTGCGAAATATTTATCAGAATTATTTATGAATTTTAAATTACAAATTTAAATAAGAATTAAAAAATATTCGTATTATAAGTAGATTGTTTATAATTTATATATTTTTTTTTTTATAAAGTATCTTAAATTAATAAAAATTATTTTAAAAATAAATTCATATGCAGGGTGGTAATTAACTATATATAAATTACTTAAGTAAAGTTTGTTTAAGTGTTAATATAATACAATTTAATTTAGTATTTATTAAAATCTATTGTTGCTGTTATTTGATTGTTAAAGAAGAAATTATAAAAGAGTAAAATTTTCAAAAGAAATTTCTTTCCATATTTCTTGTATGATTTAGAGATAATCAATAAGTGCATTTAATTTTCTTCTCAAAATTAAGCAAAACACCAAAAAAAATTCAAAAAACAAAAAATCTGTATTTTTAGTTGGTTTTTTTTATTGAAAAAGAATTAAAGAAATCTATAAAGCTTAGTGGCGTGCTAGTCATTTAGGTTTTGCTAAGGACGTCACTTACGTGAACTTACAAAATTTAATTAACCTAGAACTACAACACCTTATTAGTATAAATTACACCGCCAAATTAGAC
Organism: Anthonomus grandis grandis; assembly: GCF_022605725.1. Taxonomy (NCBI): domain Eukaryota; kingdom Metazoa; phylum Arthropoda; class Insecta; order Coleoptera; family Curculionidae; genus Anthonomus; species Anthonomus grandis. The sequence continues at coordinate 12,118,357 of NC_065548.1, read as the reverse complement.
AAACATTAAATAGAATAATTAATTTTCAAGATAATCACAAAAAATCATTTTTTTAATTTGAGTTTAACACCTAGTATCTTGTAAACAAAGCCATTGTGGACACATGCTGATTTGAACTTTTTGTCTTAAAATTATTCGAAGAATTGCCTGTCAAATTCATTGTACGTACTTAATTAACACCCTGTATATTAATTTTCTTTTAAATAATTGATTTTTTTCACTATTTTTACGTCCTTAAAAAATATCAGAATAATTTTTTAGAATCCTTGACAAAAATCATAAAAAAAATATTTAGATATTCGGAAATCATACTTAATTAAAAAATAATTTAATTCAATATTTTAAAATAAAATTGTTTAAGCATGGATTTTTAAGAGATTTTTTAAAAAAAAGCTCAATTTATTATATTTATTTTTTACATTTTAGAAGTTACTTAATTTTTTTGTAATTGTTTAAGAGCTCTTTTAATCATTATTTTTTATTAATAAAATAGATTTAACATTTTTTCTCAATAAATTATATTAGTTTCACGTTTCTTTAAGGCCTAAACTTTCTATTATTTTTTTATTCTTCTTTAACTAAAACATTTTTTTTTGGTTGGGTTGGGTTGAGAATTTAATTTTTTAAATGATTTTTGATTTTTTTCTGTAAATAAATTTATTTACAAAAATATTTGTTAACCAATATTTTTTTAAATAATTTTTTTTTTTATTATTTTTACATCCTTAAAAGATATTAGAATAAATTCTTAGAATCCTTGTCAAAAATCACAAAAAAAATTATTTAAATATTCGGAAATCATATTTAATAAAAAAACAAATTAATTAAATATTTGATTACTTAGATTTTAAATTAAAAATTATTTTATAGAGATTTTTAAGATTTTTTTTTTAAATCTAAAGCTCTTACTTTCCTTTTTAAAAATAAAATAAATTTAATTATTTTATATTAGTTTCACGTTTTTATAAGGCTTTAGCTTACTTATCTATTATTTTTGAATTCTTCTTTAACTAAAATATTTTATTTTGGGTTCAAATTTTCAAACCTAAATTTTTGTAATAAAAAATATCTCTCAAATATTTATGAAGACCATAAAAAAAGAACAAAATCAAATAATTACGTGGTTAAAATGCCATACACTTTTGTTCACTTTTTAAATCTTGTTTTTATTCAAATTCTAATTAAAAATTATTTTCAAAAATTAAGAAATGTTCAACTTTATTTATACCTGTGACTAAGACAATTTAATTTTATAAATGATTTTTTATTTTTTTCTGTAATTAAGTTTGCCTAAAACTGATTTCGGATCTTAAACACCATTTCCCTCTATCTATTGTAAAGCTCTGAAGATGAGTTTGATGAAAATCGAAACGTTGGTTAGAAACAAATACTTTTGGAACATTTGACTAAATTACTCACAAACCACCAAATCTAATAAATTTTTTATATAAATTAAATAGTTTTTTTTAATAATCCATTTTTTTAATCCTTAAGTTATCAGAATTATCTGTCAAAAATCACGAAAGAAAATCAATATTAAAATATTTTGTAATCATTACTTAAAATATAAAAATAACAAATCAATTAAATATTTTAAATAAAAAATTATTTTAAAATTAAATTTTATAGAGATTCTTACGAAAAAATTAGATTTAATTTATTTTTGAAAAATTTCCCATTTTAAAATTGATACCTAATTTTTGACTATTATTTATAATTTTTTTTAATTTAATCTTATACATATTTAAAAATTGAATAGTTAGATGGTGGAATATGGATTATGAATACAATTTTTTTAATCTAATTTATTAAATATACCACCTATTTTAGCATTTTTCCAATAAATTCCAATTATTAGAAAATTAGATTTTTTTCGTGACAAATGTACAAAATATCAATTTTATATTTTCCAGGTTCCTGTGAAAAGCTTTTTTTATACTCGTTACAATTCAACGGGCTTACTTGAAATAATCTAATTTCTCAATTAAGAATCGAAAAAATAGTATCGTCATTTTACTTCATAAGGATGGGGACATTAGCCCTTTAATTTTAGGCAAACCTTGAAATCAATGTTACGGAAATGATTGAATATTTCTAAGCATATAAAGAAATACCGCAATTTTTTTACCTAATGATTTTAAAATTATTACTGAAAAAGATTTCAGTAATTCCGAAAAGTTAAAGTGAAAAATTTTCTGCTCTTTCCAGGTCTGCTGGCCTATAAAAAATCGCTGCTATAATAAAAATTCCGTCATATTTATGCCGATAAGGGCAAAAAGCTTTTTTTTTTATACTCCTTTCAATTCGACGAGCTCACTTGAAAAAACCTGAATTTTTCTTTTTATCCTAAAGTTTCGAGTGAGCTTTTATATTTAGCTTAAAATTTATAAACCTAAGCTTTTCTCCACCAACCCTACTTTTATAAAATAGGAAAAAAACATCGAATTTTCCTTCGTTTTATTCATTGCTCCTGCATTTTGCTTGGGTAAAAAAAAAGGTGAATTCCAGAAAAATGTTCGAGAATTTTTCTCTTGTAAGCAGCCGGGCGCTTTATAAAACAATTAAGTGAAGCCAACAGACAGAATCCAGATTTTGGTTACGAAAATGCCCCGCTATTTTTAGAAACTCAGTATAAAAAGAATTAAATTAGAGACACTAAACATTTCCTTTGCAACTTACAACCTTTACAAATTACCACGGGGGAACTGTCACGAAATATAAATTGTGAGAGTCGCGTCCAATTAAGTTATGCATTTAATTTTTCATATTGTTCTTTAGAAATGATGTTATTAGTTTTAAGGTCCTTAATTTATGTTGTAGCATATGAGTGGAGAAAAACTTAATTGCAGTTTCTCTTTTTCCCTAGTGTATGTACTTAAAAGTAATAGCTAGAAAAATGCATTTTACTGTTACCTCCCGTGGTGCCATAAAAGGGGCAAAAGCGTCCCTTTGTTCCATCGAAATTGAACATAAAGGATAAACACGATGCCACAAAGTCGTATCGTTTATATTTTATTGTATTTAATATGGTGCGGGAGATTCCGACAAAACGGACCACTTGGGGAAGTCAGTAATTACCGAATATAAAAGGGTTGGAACAAAAGTTTTTCTTCTTTTTTTTTCTTGATTTCCATTTATCCGACATTTGTTGTTCGTAGTGCGGTGTGGAACAATCGGGTGATTAAAATATTTCCGTGCTCCGCTTGGTCCGTTGCGGATTTTACTTTTATTTTCTTTTGAATTAGGAAATGTTTTTGGTTGCTTAAACTCGAGAACCCTTTTAGTTTTGCTTCGGTTTCCGGATTGTTTTACTTGGGTTTTGAAATTGTAATTGCAGTTTCGTTTTTAATTACGGTGAAATTTCATTATGAGAATCTCATTTCTTTATCTATTGTCTTTAATATAGAACAAATTGGAAATATGATAACAATTTTCGTGTTCAGAGGTACTCAAAAAATTAAAAAATGTCTATATATTCCGGGCATTTAAAGTACTTTCTAGCTCTTTCGTATTTATAAAGAATTCTGAAAATAATACCTTGTCGGCCTCTGTAAGATCGGTAACACTAAACACTTCTTCATTAATAATTAACTTGTTTTGTGAAATTGCTGCAGTAAATCATTTACTTTTTAGAAATTAAAAAAAATATATTATTTTTTGCTCTTGTTTGGCAGTTAAATGATTGACGATTGTAACCCCTGTAACCTTCGATTTATATATGGTCTTCAATACTAATTTCTTATCTTGGAAACGAGTAAACCCAATAATAACAGATCTATTACCTTTTTCTTTTTAGACAATTCTGTAAATATTCGCAACATTTGACATAATTTTATTATTATTCTAGGGATGGGAAAATTCTTTTTGCATTTTCCAAGCTTTTGAAGTAATTTTTTTATACCTTTTAGGCATTCGACATAATTTTCGACGTCTTTTTTATCCCTTCTAGGAATTGTAAATATATTTTTATTTTATTCAAGGTATTTAAAATTGCTTCTAAAAAATTTTTTCTTCTTAGGCTAATTTTTTATACATACCTTTGATGACGTAATTCTCGTATTTTTTTAGGCATTTTTTATATATTCAGAGTTTTGAAATATAATAAATATTAACCTCTAAACTATTAACTTCTTATAGTCCTTGAGATGTTGGAAATTTTCAGGTCAATTTATGAACCAAAATAAATCGTACAATGTACCCAATTTTAAAAAATAAGAAAAGTCTCTTTCCAGTATTTGACGTGATTTTTATTTCCTTTAGAAATGTTAAATATTTTTTTTTAATTTCTTAAGGTAATTTTTTTAAGTCTCTTATGTTAGATATTATCTCTTATGCGAGGATGTTTGGACTTTTTCTTTCTGCCTTTAACGTAATTTACATGTCAAATAATTATTTAATTATAACCTCTAAAATTTAATAAACATTTTATTAAATTATATTCTAAGTATTTAAAATTTCTTTAAAAAAAGGTTTTTTTTTTAAGCTTATAGACATATTTTGTTTTACTGCAGGATGCTTGGATTCATTCTTTATGATATCTGACGTAATAATCGTGTTTTTTTGACTTTTTTCATATATTCAGACTTTTGAAATATAATAAATTTCAACCTTTAAACTTAAAATCTTAACTTCTTATAGCTCTTGAGGTCTGATGATCTAAAATAAATCGTGCAGTGTTCAATTTCGAAAATGTAAAAAAAATTAATTCGTATCACTCATAATCCATTAAAACACATCAAACTACTAATATTAAAAAAAAAATACGAATACATAAAAATTACTACTGAGATAAATATTTTAAGCAGATGATTGTGCTCGTTTTAAGTCAACGTACAAACGAGTGGTCGCTCGTAATAAAAAATCACTATTGAGATATTAGTTTTTCCTCTCTGTTTTCACAGTTGTGATTTCTTTAGTACTTTTATTTACAGATGTGTAAAATGATTTCACTGAATTCATGACAATGTCACAACTTAAAATTTGCTTAAAAAAATCTAACATAAGAACATAGAGATTGATCCAAACTTGTTAGAGCTATCAAAAAAGATTTATCTACAGCAGAATGTACCGTGGTATTAGCAAATAATTTCCCATATTGCAGAATAGTTTCAGATTACGTTCTGATCCGACCAACGTTCACTTCTGTGATCTCTCCAGTTTAGTGATTTTGTAAAAAATACTGCCAAGATAAATATTAAATTCTTAACCAAAAACTGAAGAAAATATTTTTTTCATAGTTTTGGCGATAAAGTAAAATTACTGTTAAGATATTGTTTTTATTATTCCCAAGCCAAATATAATTTTTTTTAATTCCCTTCCTGGGTTGTTGATTATTATTTATTATTTTAATACTGAAAATAAATTTTAAAAAATTAATTCGTAATGTAATTTCATAATACCAAAAAAAAATTGGCAAAACCTTAATTTTAAACAAGAATAGTGAAGAAACTATCACTTGAATCTTCATAATTTCAACGGTTTCTCCATATTATCGAGATTCTAAATCGAATGAGACTGTTATACTTTCCAAGGGAATTTATGGTTCAACAAAATAAATAAATTTTCAAACAAAAAATCACATTTTAAAAAAGTAAAGAAGAATTCCTTTTGTAACACCGCTCTTCGATCTAAAAACACTTCAACAAGTAAGTCCTTTCTCCATTACCGGTCTATGAAAGTAGATCAAAGCGAAATCGCACGAATGCCTTAAAGTTCCCATTCTCAACATTTGTCCGGAACAATATCTCGCTAGATATGAAACTTAGAATGGGCCAAGTTGACATTAGAGCATTTTAAAGCCCTCTCGTGTGACTTCTCGGGCACAAACGGTTTGGGCTTGATATTAGGGGTCTTTTGAGGACTTCTCTGTTCTACGAGCATTGATGGATCTGATTCGGATTTAACCGCTTATATTGTTTTGCTATACAGGGAATATTTTATGTATTAGGAATAAAGATATAGTAGTATTACTGTAAATAAAACTAAATGTAACTGTATTTTTTCTGCTGGCATTAAGCTGCAGAAGCAATAAGAAAAAATTGTACTTTAATAAGAGCGGAAGTAATGGTATATGCTATATGTAAGAGTGAGTGTTATATTTTAATTTATCTTATTTTTTATTAAAAAAAGAAAGTAAAGGATAAAAATGTTATTGCAATTTATATGCTATTAACTGCAAAAAATATTTAATTAACTAATAATTAAAATCCAGTCAGTCTTTTCTCCAATGATCTCTAGAATCTTAGGATGTCCCAGAATATGCCTGTATCATCAAAATAGAATTCTAAGTTATCGAAATTTTGTTATTTAATCTAGAGAAACTTTTGCAAATAAGAAAAAATAATAATATATCTTTATATTTTTATAATCGAATATTTTAATTTTTTCTTTGCCTTTCGAACTTTTTAGGAAATAAAAAAGCCCATTTTTCATAAAACAAATTTAGTTTAAAAAAAATTTTTTTTAATAAATTTGGTTACAAAAGAATTCAAAGAAAATTAAAAAATGTGTTTTTCTTAGTTAGAAAATTATATAAAGTTTATCATTTTTTTTATTTTTAACAGTTTCTAAAAAATTATTACAAGTAATATTTTTTTAAACAAAATTGAACTTAAAAAATATTAATACAAAATAAATTTCAGATAAAGAATAATCAAAAAATATTAGAAAAGTTAGTTAGGCCTAATAATTAGACCCAGTAACTAGTGCAAAAAAAAGTATTACAAATATTAAAGTTTATATTAAAATTCAATTTGATGAAAATTTTAGAAAGTGGTATACTTTAATTTCAGTCTAAATGTCAAAATATTTTTTATAGAAAAAATAAAATTAAAAACAATAGCCAAAAATTGGTGATTAAAATAAAAAAACAATAACAATAATTAATTTAAAATGTGTCTTTTAAAAAATATTGAAATGATTGTCGAATAAATTAAATTTGCAAATTGTGTACATATTTTTATATCTCCATCCTATACTTAAGAACCAAGTAATGTGCCCATTACTTTTGTTTATATTCCAAGAAAAAATTTAGCGTTCTAAAAAATCTAATTTTCCTCTATTTTGCAGATATTAAAAAAAAATTAGTAATTTGTATCACGGCAGTGATTTTTTAAAGGGAAGTAGATTTGCAATGAGGATATTAATTTAATGACTTGAATAGAAAACATTAAATATCGCAACACTGATTTTAGAATCATAAGAAAGTCCAGTGACCCATTCCTAAGCTGTTTGATTTTCTAATTACCCAACAACTTTGATGCTTATGCAAAAATTTAATATCTGAGAATCAACATGGATTTTGTCAAAGCAAATAAGCACCCTTTCTTAGAAACTTGTATGGTGTAAATAACCTTATCGATAGGAATTTGACCCTGATAAATAATTTTAATATTGATGTAATATAGGTGTATAGGTGTAATATTCTCCGATCAGTTTGAAATCTAAATATTTACCTCAGTGGCGATTTTAATAGGGTATCAACACTAGCGGGAAAATTGTGAAATATTCATCTTTGCCCAAATTTAAAAGTTTTATTAAGAGTATATATAAGAAACTATTTCTTTCCTTTGGAAATTAAATATTTATTTCAGCAGTGATTTTTTAAAGTCGTCAATCCATAATAAGCTTAAAAGGCTACTTTAACATATTTATTTTTACAGAGATTTTTAAGAAGGTATTCCAGTCTTCAGTAAAAGAACTACTGCAGATAATCAATTATATATTTTGCCTACGCTTTGATATCTATGAGATCATCCTTTTATCGTATAATTATGACGCACGTCATTCCTTTAACTTTATTTTATTAGATAGGTGTAATTCTAGAATGAAAAAACCAAATTGTTTTATTTTAAATATGTGCATGTTGTTTTATTTACTGTTCATGGATATCAACAGTACCACTGGATAAAAAACCAGAAATATAGCCTTACATTATCTTATATAGGGTTCAGGTAAAAATTAAACAAATTATGATTTCTTCTTTCATTTAATAATTCCACCAATTAATATTTTTTTAGAATAGTTCAATATTGGACCACTTTTACCGCTCTGATACTACACGAGTGAAATAGATGTTTATGAAAACGATACAACTATATTGACAAATACTTAAATTGAATGTTTTCTCAAAGAGTCATAGTGGTCCATCATTTAATAAAAGAACTGCATGTAGTGGAAGACATTTATAGAAATCTGGCCAAAGTTGAAAAAAAATATGACTAGTCAAATGCTCAATTCTGTACTTTATAAAGGTTTATCCGATTTTAATATATTACCTAATTTTATTAAGACATGTACAACTATGAATGCTTTTAAAAAAGTAGTGAGAGAATACTTGTTGTCCTGGTGTCATTTGATCTCTTTTTAATTTGTATTATTCTAAAACAAATTGAGAGAAATTGTTTTTAGTATTTAATTTATAAGTTAGGAAGTAACATTTTTATTTTTTATTTTTACTTTTCTGTTTTATATAAAATCTTGTATTTACCAAATTCTATTTTTTATTATTCGACTTGCACCACATCTGGGTTATGATGCCTTAACGGGGTATTTCTGGGAAAACCAGGAGGCTGTGATTGTCCATGGAATTCCGGGGTGATACCTAATAGTCTCCCAGGACCTAAATTCCCTGTTTCATTAGATCAACCCAAAAAAAAAACCTGTGCATGAAATATCTACATGAGATTATTATTATTATTATTATTATTACTACTAAAACTAAAATTGCATTGAATAAAGTTAAATATTTTAAAGAATTGTTTATTATGTTGTAACTCACAAATAAAATTAAAAAAAACACTTAACACAATTCCAAATTTAAAAACCAAAAGGTTACAATTATAGGAACATTCTATCAAAATGAAAAACTGCATATAGGTACTTATAAACTTAGATATCAACAAAGCCTAGAGCCCTGAGGATGATCTCATAGAGATTGAAACAATGACAGAATATACATAATTGACAGTCTATAGTAATTTTTTTTACCTATATCTAACAAAAATAAAAATTAAGTAAACTTACAAACTAAGGTCACGAGAAATATTTCACAGTGATTTTAATGCATCTATGAAATAAAAAAATTCTTTAAAATTTAATATTTACCTCTGCGGTGATTTTTAAAGGTTAGTCCATTAAGAACTTATCCTATCAATATAGGAAATTATTCGCTATTTGTTAGGAGATTTTTATATTTTAATAGTTAGCTCGCCATACCCACGGTTTTAAATACCTCATACCATTTTGTATCACTCGACATTCCCCTAATTCGGCAGAAGTGCTCGTGATTTATGGCTTTGTACCCGGAAAGCGCTGAAAAATACGCGCCGTCAAAGGATCGGTTCCCGCGATAAGTTCGAGCCGCCTGTAATAAAAAAGAAGTAGGGCATGCAAAAAATAACTAGCGTCTGCCGCCTGGAAATCACTGTGCCTCTGCAGTCAGATGTGTGGTGCTACGTTGCCGCTATTCATATTAAAATACCGGCTGCATATGTTGCGCGCCGGCAGCTCTGAGAGATATTTTTTAAGGTGGTAATTCTAACGGGTTTGAATGAACAAAATTCGAAAGGGCGCGCCTGGGTTGGAGTGAGACTTTATTTTAGAGTTGGATCTCAAAACGGATATCGACCGTGGGTTGGAGCCTCCCATCGGTTGGGTTAGTGTCTTTTGAGCCGCGTACCGGGAATATTGACTTTATTTATTTATTCTATATATATATTTATAACTTTTTTTCGTTTTCACGCAAAAAAACTTAATTTTTCCGCATTTTTTTCCTTCAAAAAACTAAAAATACTATACAATGCCTCTCCTCTTTAAATTTTCTTCAAAAAACGTTTACTCTTGATTGTAAAAATATTAAATAGACCTCTAAAAGGAGTTAAGAATTGATAAAGGTACCTAGTACGATTTCAATGAACTCATAATGTAAGAAAATCACATGGCATTATTTTATTCAACCATTCATGAGATAAATGTGTTGAAAATTGTGCTTGCTATGACTAGGCAACTGTGCAAGACTCTAAAGATGGTAAAAACATATTGCACTTTTCTGAATGTAACCATTAACCTTTGAATTGCTAATTTTTAGGATTCATAAACATTTTGATATTTTATTCAATAAATACCTAGGTATTTTTTTACATAGGTAAAAAACGTAAGATAAGAAAATGCGATTTGTTTATTGTTTATCTGCAAATAGATAATAGATTTAGCTGCATATTACAGACTGAAGAGCATTAACGCATTAAAATAGTAATAATGTAGGATTTGGAATTTTTAAAATATCGCTTTTGAGAAATATGTTTAAATTAGCAATTATTTCAAAAATATTTCAAATTTAGAAAGAAAATAATTTTCTAATGATCTAAACACTATCAATAGAAGGAATAAAGGCACCAATCCAAAATAAAACCATAGTATAGGTAACTAAATTTTATTAATAAAAAACAAAGAAAAAAATAAACTTATTTATGTAGCGAAGGGTTACCAGAAGTAGGACCCAATAAGAGTGGCGAAGCGTGAACTTTTTTTTCGGGTAAACAAATAATAAAAATCGTTAATTAGAAAAAAATGTGTATTCGATATTATTCATTTTAATGAAATAGAGAATGAAAGCGCATGAAATATTAACTCAAAGAGAAAAATTATGTAGTGATATAAAAAAGAAAAAAATAATTACTACTAGCATAAAAAGATAGATAAATAAAAATAAATACTACTTTTAAAAAAACACAACATAGGTATGACTATAACTTATAAATCCATAATATCCATTATTTTAAAATTAATTAAAGACAAATAAAAACACAACTAAAATACAATTGCCAATATCGAACAGTCGTTCATAAATAAGAACTAAAAAAACCTGTAAGATGTATTGCGGCCGACCAGATCAAGCGTGTTAATAAACAATAACCCTCAACAGCATAATAAAATAGCTGGTCGACTTCGATAGACAAAAGCTCGAATGTCTTTCCCGCGAGTAAATTTTGCATACGTAATAGGCTGAATGCTGATGCGGCCGGACCTCTGCCACCTGCTTGATGCGTATATGGTTCGATTAATTGCTCTAAATTTCGGAAGATAAATATCAATGTGTCTTTCTGGGGCACGTATACAATAATTGGGTGTGAGCCCTGCATTTTTATTTTAATTGGTGCGTCAGGCGGGGCGCGCCTTAGATATTATCAATAGATAGATATTATAGCCGTTTAGATACTATATAAAGGAGCGACTACGTTTTGTGTTAATTTCTTTTTAATTCTAATTCAACAATTACATGAAATAATAACGAAATAAATTAATGACAAATAACTGGATAATTTTGGGTAGACAGTGTCTACCTTGTCTACTCGTACGCTTCGCCACTGCCCAATAAGGAAATGAAACCAATTTCTTACAAAAAAAATGCCGACGTTTCGACCTTATCCTTATATTTAGATCATCTTCAAATGTGGCTGGAAATAACACAATACATGCATAATGTAAATGAATATACATTTAAACCAATCACTTAGCTAATGATATTTGTTTATATTAAAATAAACAAGTAAATACAAAATTGCTAAACATTGAGCCTGCGAGACTGCGAGCGAGCACATAACGGCTCACCCAGAATGCGTTTTAATCATAAAATATGATATGTTTGATGAAAGCGGCAACATTGACTATGCTCTGCCGCGAGAGCGAGCGCCGGCGGCACAAGGAACGGTGGTTCCGCAGACGCTAGTCAAAAAATAATAGTTGTAACGAGTCTGAATTTCGGTTTTCGCCTTTAAAACAGTCGTTGGAGAGTAGTCTTTGCGATATGTTAGACCAGGTGGTTGCATATTAGACATGTACCGGGCTCCGCGCTCTTTTATAAAAATCCATAAAATATAAATAGTTGTATATAAAGTAAAGTGTAAAATCAGAGATTGCCGCGATTAACCAGTTAAAGTTTAGGAGAATAAATTAATTTCTCGTAACCAATTACACGACTTTCTTTTTCTGTCTACAAGTCGAACACCCGACGTAATCCCTAATTAAATAGGGTGGAACCTAACATAAAATTTTGATCCTTCGTGCCTGATGTGGAAAATATGGTAGTGCGACCCATATTTAGTGTATTTTCGTCGATGTTCCAGCAACCAGTGTTCCTAGTAGCAGGAAAACAAGTCAATAATTAAAGGTTAGTCAATTATAACCCAAGTAATTAAAGCCAGCAGTAAACCTAGGGTCATCCTGACTTCCAAACCGTTACCTTAACGTTTTTGATGAGCTGTTTTGTTCGAATTAAGCTAAGATTTGTGCAAGTTGGTTTTAATTACACCTATATAGTTTGGTTTTTATTTTCTATTTGCATTTTAACCTTCGTAACCTACAGTAATTAAGCTGTTTTGTGGATTTTTACTTGAAACCTATATTTATATTTTAACCTAGTTCAATAAATGCAACCATAATTTAATGTAGAGTTTATATAACCCTTAATAAACTAAATCTTTCAACCCTAAAAACCTATCTGACATATTATAAACTACATTTTTAGCTCTAAACCTTATTTTTTTTTTATTTAAACTTATATGTTTTTAATGTTTTTAAGATTAAAATTCTCATATTCGCCCTTCTAAGAATTGAGTTATGCATTTTAAATAGATTTTTGCATATATAGCCTTAAAAACAAAATATTTGTATCCAGCCTACTAAACTATTGATGATAAAATTTAATAATTTAATTTAAATTTTATTTGGTGTGTTTTTTAATCTCTTTCAGGTTTTGTAAAATTTGGTTTAGCCTTGGTTGTTTAACCCATTAATTTTTATATTGTTGTTTTAAGATTTGTAACCTTTAATTTTTCTGTTTCTTTTTATTGTTTTCTCAGTTACCATCAAAATGACGGAAGATCTTAGTTCAGAACAAATTTTAGATAAAGCTAAGGCAGAAATAAAATTCCTCATTAACAAAAGAGGTCACATGAAAGCCTCTCTAACTCGCTTCCAAACATTTTTAAATGCCTTACCCCAACTCGAGCTTTTAACTCCTTCAGACCTCGTCCAAATTGAGACCAGGTTTAAAGCTGCTGATTCCCTTTTGCAGGAATTTGAACAAATTCAATTGGGTATTGAAGACATTTGTTTAATGCACAAACTGCCTGATGCTCAAGATCAGACCGAGGTCAGATCAGACTTCGAGGAAAAATACTTCTCAATAATTTCCAAGGCAAAACTTATATTACAAGCCACCAACCTCAAAAATGCTAGCAACAATCCTGGTTTAACCGTTGAGACTCACCCTGAGCTCAGCAACAACCCTATAAATAATATGGCTAGTATTTTATCCACTAAATTACCTCCATTATCCATACCAGAGTTTTCTGGTTCTTACGAATCATGGACCCAGTTTCATGAAACCTTCGAGGCTCTTATTGATAAAAATCCCTCTTTACCCAAGGTGCAAAAATTTTACTATCTCCAGTCTGCCCTTAAAGGAGATGCTGCCCAGATAATTAGCTCCCTTACAGCTACCGATGGCAACTATGCTGTTGCATGGAATTTACTCAAAGAGCGCTATGAGAATAAGAGGGCCATAATTCATGCTCATATGAAAGCAATTTTCAGTTTGCCATCCCTCAAAGAAGATAACCATATCCAGTTACGCAAATTCTTAGATAACTTTCAAAAACATTATCGATGTTTAAAAAATCTAGGTGAAAATGTGGATAACTGGGACACACCCTTAATATATCTACTTACCTCAAAATTTGGCCAACTTACACGTAGGGAATGGGAAATCTATTCCAAGAATTTTGATAGCCCTTCAATCCTTAACCTCACTACATTCCTCACAGAGCGTTGCCACCTCTTAGAGTCAATTGATTTTAAAGTGCAAAATAAACATGATCCAAATCCTCAAAAGAGTTATGGTACACCTAAGACATTCACCAATGCCGTTTTTGAAAATAAATGTCCTGTTTGTAAAGATAGCCATTTTGTCTATGCATGTGAGAAATTCCTCAAACTTCCTGTGAGCGAAAAGTACAGTGAGGTGAAACGTCTAAAATTATGTACAAATTGCCTACGTCCAGGTCATTTTGCATCTGTTTGCACATCCAAACATTCTTGTAGAGCTTGCCAGCGAAGGCATCATTCATTGCTACATTACCCCACAAATAACTTTGAGAAAGATTCCAGGCACATAACCTCAAATGTAAATCCAAGTATTATTAAGCAACCCCCTCAAAATACGCTTTCCGCCCAAATAAGGGCAACCTCAAGCAATAACCATGATGGTATTAACCCAACACAGTTGCCCAATCCTCAAAGAGGTAACATAAATCCTCATCTTTGTGAAACCCCGAGTTTCTTGCCATCGAATCAATTACCCCACGCTACTTCACACCAAGTGGTAGTAGATCAAAAGGTTTGTAATCCTCAACAAGAGAATAATCTTCAGCCTGATTTGCCTATCGATTACAGTTTTGCTTGTGCTAATTCTGTACCAAATACTTTTGTGCTCCTATCTACTGCTTTAGTTTATGTTTATGACAGCTGTTCGAGACCTATACCCTGTAGAGCCTTACTTGATAGCGGGTCACAGTCTAATCTTATATCAAAGACCTTGTTTGATATCCTAAACCTCAAGTGTGAGAAAGTTCGCATCCCTGTTTGTGGTATAAATCAGGGAACAACCTATATTAATAAGAAAACCTCATTAACGATTAAGGACTTAAGTAAGAGTTATCATTTTAATCTGACTGCCTTAGTAATCGATAAAATTACCGATAAATGTCCTCAGCAGACGCTAAATGTATCTAATTTCATTATTCCCAAAGAAATTACTCTGGCAGACCCCACTTTCTTTGAATCCTCTGAAATTGATCTCCTTATAGGAGCTAGTCTATTTTATGACCTGCTTATTTCAGGTCAAATGAAACTTGGAACAAGGAATCCTATCTTGCAGAACACCAAACTTGGTTGGGTAATTTCTGGACCTATGCATGTTTCCAAGGGCTTTACACCCCTGAAATCCATATCGGCTTTTTCCTTGAATAATGAGTTTGAGCTAAAACAATCACTTGAGAAGTTTTGGCACATTGACGAACCCTTCCATGAACCCTGTAAGTTTACCCCAGAGGAAATGGAGTGTGAATCCCATTTTAAGAGTACCTTTACTCGAACTTCTTCGGGTAGATTTGAAGTTAGTTTGCCCTTAAAGGGCACGGTATCCAAACTAGGTGATTCCCAAGAAATTTCCATGAAAAGATTTTTGGCTATTGAAAGGAAATTTACAAGGAACCCTGAACTTAAATTCTCTTACACGCAATTTATTCAGGAATATGAAAAATTAGGACATATGTCAAAAATTAATTCCCAAGAAAAAACGTCAGACCCCATCTATTACTTGCCCCACCATGCCATTGAGAAATTCGAGAGCATTACTACCAAGTTAAGGGTAGTCGACGCCTCATCTAAAACAACAACTGACATTTCTCTAAACGATATTCTAATGGTTGACCATTGGTATCATGTGATTTCGTCACAAAATCCTGCAGATATCTCTAGAGGTATGAGCCCAGTTGATTTGGAGAGTAATAATCTTTGGTGGCACGGACCCTCCTTTTTATTGAAACATAAAAGTTTTTGGCCTTCAAATAATCATGTGTCGAATTACGCTCGACAAAATACCGAGAAATCTAAAATAATCGACATTAATCCTAAATCCTTAATATTCTTTGCAAAGGAGAGCAATGATTTTGTTATGAACCTATGCTCGAAATATTCCTCTTATTCAAAGCTCATTAATGTAGTCGCTTATTGTTTGCGATTTCATTTTAACTTAAAATATAAAGACAAAAGAATTACTGGTGCCTTATCCCAAACTGAGGTAATACAAAGTGTCAATTGCCTTGTAAGGTTAATTCAGAGTTCCGCGTTTCCTGAAGACCTATTCAGCCTAAAAAATAATAAGACGATAAGGCCTAGTAGTAAGCTTAGTACTCTCAACCCTTTTCTTGACAGTGATCTCCTCCTACGAGTAGGTGGTCGATTAAACCATTCTAAGCTGACGTTTAACCAAAAACATCCTATACTGATACCTTATAATCATCCCTTTTCTAAGCTTGTTGTCACCCATGAGCATATCCGCAATCTACATCCAGGAACGCAAGCTACGCTGTCATTTGTGAGGCAGCAATTTTGGCCAACAAATGGCAAGCAACTGGTTAAATCAGTGATTCGGAAGTGCATAATTTGTTTCAAGTCCAATCCTCGATCATTAAAAGCCCAAATGGCAGCTCTACCCAGTGTCCGGGTTACTCCCTCCTATGCTTTTTACAATACCGGTGTAGATTATGCCGGACCTTTTGTTCTAAAGGACTCCAAATTTAAAAATAGGAGGCTTCTTAAGTGCTATATTTGTTTGTTCGTGTGTTTGACAACCAAGGCAATACACCTTGAACTAGCTACAGAGCTTACCACTCAATCTTTTATTTCTGCCTTTTTGCGCTTTGTATCTAGAAGAGGTCTATGCAAAAATCTACATTCTGATAACGGTTCTAATTTTGTTGGGGCTAAGAATGAGTTTGACAAAATTAACACTATTTTAAGGGATGAAAGGTTTCAAAATGCGCTAAGGGATAATAAAATTCAATGGAGTTTTATTCCTTCTCACTCGCCACACTTTGGTGGCCTTTGGGAAGCTTCGGTAAAGTCCACCAAACAGCATCTTAAGCGTGTTTTAAATAATACTCCTCTACATTATGAGGAATTCTATACCCTGCTTGTACAAATCGAGGCCATACTGAACTCCCGACCGCTCACTCCTCTCAGTGATGACCCGAATGACCTCGAGGCGCTGACACCAGGTCATTTTCTTATTGGTCGCCCTCTTAATAAATATCCAGAGCTGGATTTATTGGACGTTCCTGATGGTCGCCTCTCCAGGTATCAGCACCTGCAAAAGATGTCTCAGCACTTTTGGCAGAGATGGTCTGATGAATTTCTGCATACCCTGCACCAAAGGTTCAAGTGGAAGTCCAAGGTCAAGCCATCGGAGCTATTAGGTTCTCTGGTCCTATTAAAGGAGGACAACCTGCCTTCCTTGCAATGGAGAACAGGACGTGTTGTCGACTTACATTCTGGAAGTGATGGAACAGTTCGTGTAGTGAGTGTGCGAACTTCTAGTGGTGTTGTGAAGCGCTCTATAACGAAGATTTGTCCCTTGCCCATAGAATCCCCCCGTGACATTCGCGAAAGTGAATAAAAAAGGGCTATCCCCTTGTTGACGCTGTAAAATGTGTTTATTTTGCTTAATTTAGTGTTATATGAAATCTATATTTTAAGCTAGCTTTTAGTTATGCTTTGTTCTTCCAGTGGAATAATCATTTGTATTTATTTTACGAAATGTTCATGCTAATTTCAATAATACAGTCCACTTCTCATCCTATTTGTACTAGGAATATAATCCTTTTAGTTTAAGATTACCTATTTGTTTTTTGAAAAAGCAATGATGCGTCTATTTTTAAGTGTGATTTGGTAATGTAATTTAAAGTACAAATGTTTTTACTGGTGTATGTTAATTTAAGTACTTAACTGCTTATGTAAATCTTAGTCTTAATTTTGCAGTCTCTGATTTAGGTAAGCATCTCATCTCCGTTTTCTGATTATTTTGAAAGATATCTCCCGGATACTTTCAAGGGCGGCGGTATGTTAGGAGATTTTTATATTTTAATAGTTAGCTCGCCATACCCACGGTTTTAAATACCTCATACCATTTTGTATCACTCGACATTCCCCTAATTCGGCAGAAGTGCTCGTGATTTATGGCTTTGTACCCGGAAAGCGCTGAAAAATACGCGCCGTCAAAGGATCGGTTCCCGCGATAAGTTCGAGCCGCCTGTAATAAAAAAGAAGTAGGGCATGCAAAAAATAATAGTTGTAACGAGTCTGAATTTCGGTTTTCGCCTTTAAAACAGTCGTTGGAGAGTAGTCTTTGCGATATGTTAGACCAGGTGGTTGCATATTAGACATGTACCGGGCTCCGCGCTCTTTTATAAAAATCCATAAAATATAAATAGTTGTATATAAAGTAAAGTGTAAAATCAGAGATTGCCGCGATTAACCAGTTAAAGTTTAGGAGAATAAATTAATTTCTCGTAACCAATTACACGACTTTCTTTTTCTGTCTACAAGTCGAACACCCGACGTAATCCCTAATTAAATAGGGTGGAACCTAACACTATTAGTGTGGCATATTACAGCATATTTTGCTCCAAACAAATATTTCTTGATATTGGATAATCATATATTAATTTTCTTAGAAATTACGAAGAATATTAAAATGTTTCTAAGGGTTCCCCAGTTAGAATTTCAAAATTTTTTTAACAATTGCAAGATTATCATATAGTAATTAAAATCGTTTTACACACTTAATAATAAATCACTCCTATAAAAACGGAGTGAAAGAAGTAATAGCTCAATAGTGACTTTTTTAAAGTTCTGTCCACTAAAAACTAGTATTCAACTAAAAACCTGTAAGAACATTTTATTGATTTACAACCACACTGCCACGTCCAAATTCTCATCTCGAAAGTAATTCAATAGTAAAAAAGCAAAACTGTTTTAATGCGCCCCAAGGGCATTAGAATTGATAAAACCTTTCTCGCAATGGTGATAGTAAAAGTCCGTCGATCCGGACCGAGTAACAAACTCAATCACGGACGGTTTTAATAAATAAGCGCGGATTTAAATTTTATCCTTTGTACATGTAAAACAAGCTTTTTAAAATCTCATTAGTTAAGTGAACTGAAACATCGTTCCGAATCAATATGGAGCCGGGCCAAAAATAGACTCGTTACTCAAAATTACCATACAAGCCGAGTATATTCAAGTCGCTTTTAAGCCAAGAATTCGTCAATTCCGATAAGATTTTAATGAATAAATGCAGGGATATCTTTGCAAAGGAATCAGTATTTGCTTTATGTATTATTAATGATAATATTTAGGTAAAATTGAAAACTTGCTAGTCATAATTGGAGTTTTAATATGTGCATAATTTAATTGGATATTATTATTAATATTTAATAAAAGTTAATTATGCGTTTCAGTAACGATTTTATTATTCTAACCATTAATAATTTAGAATTATATGAGAGCAGCGATACTTTTTAATCGAAAAATGGAATTTTATATGAAGAACTATAACATTTCATGAAACTAATATAATAATAATTAAAAAACCTTACATGGATTTTAATTAAAAATGTCCAATTAAAAGAAGAATTTAAATGGAAAAATCCCTTAAACTCATTAAATGTATGTAAGCTTTCTAAAGAAACGATTTCATATTGTTTATTTTATTTTTGTAATAAAATAAGATATGAAGTTTTAAGGAACCTTTAACAAATAAAAATAAATGTATATAAAAGAAAATATTTTTAGAATTATTACCAGATTTAAAATTCATAGCAGCTTGAGGGTTTACGGACCATAAACCAAGTTTTATGATGAATTGATTTGTTGTTATTAAATAATAAAAATACCATTAAATGAAATAACAAAAACTTGCTTTTTACATCTTATTAAGCGAAATAATCTTTATCAACATCAAGTTAATAATGTTGCAAAATTTTTAAAATTAGAATGTTATTATAGATATAAATTTTAATTGTAATTTATAATATATGTATATATAATATGTGCATAGTTTAACTGAGTTGATGAGTTGAGTAAGTGCATAATTCATTTTGATAAAATTCGCTGTGGGAATGTAAATTACGCATTGCAGTAAGGCATTATAATATTATAAACTTATACTAGTTCAAAAACATACGAGGACTCTTCTATTTTATTATAAAAACATAGAAGTTTATATGAAGAAGTATAAAATACCAATAAAATAAGTATAAAAATAAATGAAGAGCTTTGTATGGATTTAAATTAAAAATGTTTACTTTGGAAAGGAATTTGAACAGAAAAATCCATTAAACTCATTTAATATAAGTGAGCTTCCTAAGTAAACGATTTAATATTATTTATTTTATTTTTTAATTAAAATGAGATATGATAATTAATTTGTTGTTTTAATAAAAGCCTATTTTTTAAGGCAAATATTATTTAAAGATTTTTCGACAATAAACGAGTCACTTTTGCAGATCTGATGATAAGAGAAATAAGCATTATTAACACCAAGTCAATATCTCAGCAGATTACCTAAGAAAATGAACTTTTATGTTGATGAATTTAAAAATATTGCATAAGTTATGGGTGCAATTAACAGATTTTAAATATTTCGAATAAAATTCGCTGTGGGAATGTAAATTATATATCACATTAAAGCATTTTATTATCATAACCATTACTAACTCAGAATAAAAGCAGAAGTAAATAAAAGAATTTATTTTCAAAATAAATTCCAGCTTAAAATTTAGAGCGCCTTAAGGGTTTATGATCCATAACCCAATTTTTAAGATAAATTAATTTATTGGACAAATAGTAAAAATGCAATAAATAGGACAACGAAAATCTGTTTTTTTTTGAAAATATAAATTTGGGATTTTTTGACAATAAAGCCGTTTTTTTATGTTAAGATGCTCTTAAGTTAAACCGAACACGCTTTATGAAGATTAAGTTAATATCCCAGCCAAATTAATTAAAAAAAAAATCCCTTTTATGGTAATTAGAACGTTTACAGACATACATTATAATTTAAATAACTAATAATATGTGGATAGTTTAATTAAATATTAGTGTGAATAGGAAGATCAAGATTTATTATAGGTATATGCGTTACTTTTGAACCAAGAAATCATCAATTCAGATGAAATTTTAATCAGTAAATGTAGGAATATCTTTGGAAAACCATCAGCATTTTTGCTTTATGTATTATAAATGATAATATCTAGGTAATATTAAAAACCTGCTAATTATAATTAGATTTTTAATGTGTGCATAATTTGTCTGGATATGATTGTCAATATCTAATAAATTTAAATTATGTATTGCAGTAAGGAATTATGTTATTATAAACAATAATATTGAGAATCATATAAGAGCTCTGCCATTTTATTACAGCCAAATTAAATTATATATAAGGAATTATAAAACTCCATTGAAATTAATAAAAAAGCTCTCTATGGATTTTAATTAAAAATATCCAATTTGGAGAAGAATTTAAATAGAAAAAACCCTCAAACTCTCTTAATTTAAATCAGTTTCGTAACGAAAAGATTTTACATTTTAGTTAAAATGAGATATAAAATTTTTTATAAAGTCTCTAACGAATTTAAATAAATGAATGGCCCTAGTTTTATGATTAAATGATTTGTTACCGTTGAATATTAAAAAAGCATTAAATTCAGTAACAAAAACCTATTTTTTAAAGAAAATATTATATTGAGAATTTTTACTTACGCTCTTAAGTTAAATTTATTTACCAGTTGTCATTTCACAAAATTAACAAAACTGCAAACATATACTAATAAACATATTTAATTTTTAGTCATCATTATATAACTAATAACAGTAACACATAAAATCTGAAATACCTACATTTATGTCTAGATATGAACATTACAAAATATTTAAGTCTTAGTTTTAATAAGTTATTAACTTAGACTTAATATAAATGCTATTCTAATATTATTTACATACAGAAACAAACTTAAATTTTTTTTTAAATTAGCGCTTCAACAGTTTTTTTATGGAAAGAAAAAATTGCTCTAATTCTCTTTTATTCCTTTATTATATTTCTTATATCTATTATATTAAACTATATTTTTTTGTTAATTGGAAGTAATAAATGCTTTAATATCATTAGCATTAAGTTGAGAAAAATACCCGTCATCAAGATTAAGTCAATATCAAAGCAAAATTATTGAGAAAATTACCTTTTATGGTAATAAAGATGAATTTGGAACGTTATTATATGCATATATTATAATTGGAAACCATACCATGTGCATAATTTAATTGAATATGAATGTGAATATTTAGGTTCAAATTTGCCATGAGAATGTAAATTGTGCGTTTATTTAAGTGCGTTTGTTTATATTATTAAGTATATTTAAGTCGCTTTAGAGTCAGGAATTCGTCAATGTAGATAAGATTTTAATAAATGCAGAGATATCATTGGAAAGATGTCAGTATTTGCTCTATGTATTTTTAATAATAATATTTAGGAAAAAACAAATATCTCCTACTTATAATGGAGTTTTAATATGTGCATAATTTAACTGGATATAAGCGTCTTTATGTAAAATAAAATTCATTGCGGGAATATAAATTATACGTTACAGTGAGGAATCATATTATTATAATCAATACTTAGTACGAGTTATATCTGAAGCTCCGCTACTTTATTATATGAAAATGGATTTTTTTATAAAGAATTGTACAACTCCAATAAAATTAATGTAAAGTAACTTACAGAATCTTTATCGATTTTAATTCAAAACGTCCAATTAAGAAAGAAATTGAAAAAGAACAGAAAAATCTTTTAAACTCATTTATTTTAAGTAAGCTTTGTAAGGAAACATTTTTATTTTGTTTAATTTGTTTTTTAATTAAAATAAGATATGAAATTTTAAGGAGTTTTTTTTAAATAAAGGTTTACAAAAGAAAATAATTTTAGAATTAATATCAGATTTAAATTCATAGCGGCTTAAAGGTTTATGGGCCATAACCCAAGTTTTACGATCAATTAATTTGTTGTGTTACCAAAAATCAGTTTTCTAAGGAAAATCTAATTTTAAGATTTTTTTATGTAGATCTGATGATAAATGAAATAAGTAGTATCTCATCAAATTACTTTAAAAAATTCACTTTCATGCTGATGAATTCAAAGGTAATTGCATAAATTATGATGGCAGTTAAGAATATGTGCATAATTTAATTGGATATGAGAATCTTAATTTATCTTGATTATAATAAAGTTCGTGTAAATTATGCTTCTTGATAAAGATGTAGTAAAGTATTTGTTATTAATCTGTGCATAATTTAATTGAACATGATTATCAATAATATTGCGAATGTCATACAGCACAATACAATAAACTAATTGCATACTTGGTTTAAAGAGAGGATTATCTTAAGGAATGAGGGCGTAAATTGGCCAGCAAGATTATGCGATTTGACGCCACTGGATTCTTTTTAGAGGGCCTATTTACAAAGAAAAGCTTACGAAAACAGTCCTCAAGCCATCCAATAATTAATAGAATAAATTAGACGAAAAATTATTACTCAAAAGATTTTTATTAAAAACGTTCAACTAGCACACATCTGCTATACTTGGAAAACATACTATCACAAATTTCTTCATTAGCATCAAGAAATAAGTATCTGAATCCGATGGAGAATGCATGCAGCCCACAACCGAAGAGGTAGATTCCAAATAAACCTTAACAAATTTACGCCAAAAATTCTCCTCAAATCAAAATTCATCAATGCTTAAATATTTTAATGTATTGTTACTATATATAAAAACACCACCGTGTATCTACTATTAAGATCACATCTAACATACGAATAAGTAACTCACAATTTTTAACATCTGTGGTAGTTCGTGTTTCACTCTTTCACTTTGTATTATGTATATGAACAACACTTTGAGCATTTAGGTAAACAATATCGAAATTAAAAAGTTTAAAAGGCACTACTAACAGTTTTTTTGATAATCATTTTATCAACAATAGTTTACTATAGATAAGCTTCTGCAATTTGTTTTTAACACCTTTATAATATATTCTTTGCATTATAGTTAGATAACCAATAACCCTTATACCAAAAATGCTTAAATTCTTAGGGTTTTTTATATTTCAATAGCATAATCATGTTTCTAAAATTACTTTAATTGGCCTAATTCAGATTACTGAATATTTACTTAGTCTAAAATAATCTAAACAATTTTTATTTATGTCCAAATTTTCCAGTGCTGATTTAACTGCTCTGCCCTCAGATTCCTTAGATTCATTCATGTTCCTAGCTCTATTGTTCTTCTCTCACATCTCATAAATTAATTCCTCCTGATTAACTTCCCTCGCAACCGTATTTTTCGTAGAAAAAGAAGCTATTGTTATACTTAATTGCTCCAGTAATAATTCTCTGTTTAAGCCATACAATTCTACCTATTATAGTTTGAGTTTTGGTTTTAAATTAATATTTCAATTTCACCAATTCTTTTAAGGTAAAATGAAAATCCTGCAGTTTCCCTCCACTTATTTATTAAACAATCAGTTATTCAAGACTCTCGACATGTTTCGGACGCAGTGGTGTTTATCATCAGGGGATAAAAGGATTTCAAATTGGTATAAGATATACGCCCCAGGGTTTGATTCCATGTCAAAAAACCCTCTGTTTTTTATTATTGTTTTATTTTTATTTTATTCTTTTAAGTTTATTTAGAATATTAACCAAGTTTTCTTTGTATGATGGACAGACAAATAGCCTAGCTCTAATTTGTAAAGAATATCAGGTAGGAAACTAAAGAGTTCGGTCTTACTCTCCTTGAAAACGCATCTTTCATTCAAAATAACACAGTTTGTGTTTCTATAGTCTTAAAGTCCAATATGACTGCACTATTTAAGTGAATTTAGATATAATTTTAATGAATAAATGCAGGGATATCTTTGGAAAGAGAACAGTATCTCTTTTATGTATTTTTAATAGTAATATTTAGGAAAACTTAATTACTTGCTAGTTACAATTAGAGTTTTAACGTTTGCATAACTTATTTGGATATGAGTGTCAATATTTAGAGTAAAATTCTCTGTGGGAATGTACATTATGAGTTGCAGTTGACCACAACTCAGAATCATATGGGTGCTCCGCTATTTTATTATAGAAAAGTTGAATTTTATATTAAGAATTATAAAATTCCATTAAAGTCAGTATAAAAATAAATTAAAAACTCTTTATTTTAATTAAAAGTATCCAACTTAGAGTGGAATTTAAACAGAAAAATCCGTTTAATTGATTTAATTTAACTAAGCTTCGTAGATGATTTTATATGGCTTATTTTATTTTTTATTAACATGAGATATGTTTTTAAGTTTTAAGAAATTCTTAACGAATAAAAATAAGTGTATATAAATTTTTTTAAATCAAATACCAGGTTTGAATTGATAAGCCATAATTTACTTACGACGAATTAATTTGTTGTGGTTAAATAATCAAAAAAAGCATTAAATGCAATCATTAAAACTTGTTTCTTAAAAAAAATATCATTTCCAGATTTTTTGGCAATAAAAGCGATATTTTTTAGATTTTATAATGCCCTTAGGTTAAGCAAAATATGCGTTATCATGATCAAGTCCTTATCTCGACGAAATATCTGAAAAAAATTTTTTTTCATGAAAATAAATATGAAGTTATAAGTATATAAACTATAACTGCAATTAACAATATGTGCATAATTACGCGTTGCAGTAAGTTATTATATTAATATAACCATTACTAATTCAGAATCATATGGGGGCTTCGCTATTTTATTATAATATAACAGAATTTTATATCAGGAATTAAGAAATCCTATTGAAATTAGTATAAAAATTGTGTTAAAACTCTTCATGAATATTAATTAAAAATATCCAATTTAGAGACGAATTTAAACGGAAAAAATCTTTAAATTGCTTTTCATTTAAATAAGCTTGGTAGAGAAATGATTTTATATGGCTTATTTTATTTTTTAATAAAAATGAGATATGAAGATTTAAGGAGTCTTTAGGATATAAAAAAAAATGTAAATAAAGAAAATATTTTTAACGCAAATATCAATTTAATAATCATAGCAAGTTAAGAGCTTATAAACATAAACCGAATTTTACGATTAACTAATTTGTTGTGTTAACAAAAAACAGTTTTTTAAGGAAAATATAATTTTAGATGTTTGATTTTTGTAGATATGATGGTAAGCGAAATATGTTTTATTAGCATCAACTCAGTATCTCAGCAAATTACTTTAAAAAATTAACCTTTATGTTGATAAATATGAAGTAAGAATTGCATAAATTATGATTGCAGTTAACAATGTATGCATAACTTAAATGGGTATGGTCGTCAACATTTTATAATACAATTTGGTATGTGTGAAATATGCTTGGTGATAAAGGTGAAGTAAAGTTTATTTGTTATCGATATGTGCATAATTTAATTGGATATGAGCGTCAATATTTAGAATTCTGCTTTATATCGAAGATAAATTTAAAACGTTTGTTTATTATCAGGGTGTGAATAATACATATAATTGGATACGATTATTAATATTTAGAATAAATAGATATTTTCGTTAATATTTTCAGTTAAAGTAAAATTTATAAATAAATTACATTAAAAAATATAATTAAAAACGTGTTTTTCCCTCTGGTAATTC
This sequence comes from Anthonomus grandis grandis, assembly GCF_022605725.1. NCBI lineage: Eukaryota > Metazoa > Arthropoda > Insecta > Coleoptera > Curculionidae > Anthonomus > Anthonomus grandis. Next base: position 12,092,016 of record NC_065548.1, on the reverse strand, counting down.
ACAAGTAAAAAACCACCCAAAAAAATGTAAAAATGATTTCAAAATAACCACTTTGAGCCTGCTTAAAAGCAGTACTTTGCGTCGGAAAAAATTAGTTTCATTTCCCTTTTCGGTAACCCCATTTAATGCGAAGGGCCGCGAGGCCTAACGCGCCAAGGCGAGGACCTTCTTTCACCTTAAAAAAGTTTTAATGAGTTAATTTCGCAAAGGAGGAAATTTTAACCCTTTGAGAGCCTCACTTTTCTTTGTACCGTATTTTTATTTAAATATATTTTTATAAAGTAATCCACCACCTAAAAGGGTATTAAAAGTTTATAGTGAACAAACGATAGAGCTCGTTGAAAAAAGTTTCGATTTGACAAAAATTGTCTGGTATGGCTAACTTTTTGTGTTACTAATAAGGGTAATTTTGAGCATTTTTTTGACAAAAGCATATTATCGATAATAATTGATAAAATAATTATAAGAAAATAATCATTTAATTAATTTCCTTTTAGCTTGATTAACATAATGATAATAGTTTAATCAATTCCAGGCTAGCTATCATTATATTATTGAATGAAATGTTAATTAAATAAATGTATGCATTTAGTGAGTGGTAATTTCGAGTCGAAAACCTTCAAGCTATAATGTACCTATGGCTCGCTTACACAATCAAATTATTTTGATAAGAAATATATACGTGGATTGTAAATTAATATTTTTAATTAAAAATTCAAAAATTATGTGTCTTTTTAGCTGCAAATTGACGTAATTTAAAGCTGATTAATTATGAAACGAAACAGTTTTACGGGTTAAATTAATAATTTTTAGAACAAAGATAAGCGGGAATTCAAACAATTTCAGATTTAATGAAAAGCGTTTTATTGTTGGAATTTCGAATGAAAATGCCGTTCGCTATTTAGACATTTCAATTTTGCATGATGTTTACCCCAATAGAGAGGAAGTAGTGTTGCCGGAATTACATTTTCCATTGTATATAAATGACATACCCTGATAGCAATTTTGAGTTCGGAGAAAAACCTGGATCAGTGATACTTTGAATATTGTGCTATTTATTAAAAATTTATTTAAATATTTTAATAAATTTATGTTTTATTTTTTATCATTGTTAGGCTTTTTACCGATTTTGTCATATTAATTGACTTCCAAATTATATTTTTTAAATTATTATTTGTGAGGGGCCAAATTATAGTGCTTATACTTTAGATTCTATGTTATTTAAAAAAATATATAATTTTTTTGACAAATATCAATTGTTATTAACCGTATGTACTTTCATGCGCATTTTTCAGGCCCTACAAGTGATTTCTGGTGCTTCATTTTGCGAAAATATCGAAATTTGGCAGCGATGAGTAACTTTGATAATTTAAAAAGAGAAATTTCTAATTTTGCACAAAATAGTTGTACAAAGTATGTTTGAGTTATACTGGAGAGATAGGAAACCTAAAATATTCTTGAATATTTGTTAAAATATTTTTTTTATAATTTTTCCAAACACTAAAGGCGTTTTTAAAATTTTCCAGGCAGTTGAAATCGGTGCTGTCCTATTTTAGGCTCCTAAAACAATTTCTGTGACTATGAGACCTATTTTCCAGGCAATTCAAACAACTTCTCTTGTTTCGTTTTGGGAAAATATTGAAATTCCACAGCGATGAGAAATTCGAATAATTTTGAAAAGACAACTCCAAACTCTGGACGAAATAATTGTACAAAGTATGTTTATGTTATACTGGGCGATAGGAAACCTAAGATCTTCTGTAGTTTTCTCCTGTATAAGTCAATTTTTATATAAAGGAACATTATTAACATGTAACATGCATATAATAAAACACTGAAGCTAAATAGCCCATTCTTTTAATATTATAATCACAAACAAAATTCGTTTTCTCGTTATACTCGTCGCCCTTCCTTTTAAACCCCTCAACTGAGAAAAATAAAACATGAAGCGAATTCCCCCCTTGCTTTATTAAATAAGTAATTATCCCTCTTTGCCAGGATAGCAAAATTAAAGCTAAAACACACTGACGGTTTATCTCGCGATCTCTTTTGTGTGTGGAATGGAAATCCTCCAGTTTCCGAGTGCTTTTGTTCAGATTATGGAGGTGGGCTATTTATCTTGCGTTTAAGCTGATGTGTTGACGTCGTTACTGTTTTAAATTCGACTTTACCGTCAGTTTAATTAAAATAAAGTTGGGTATTACTTAAAAAAAGTATTCGTGTTGATTAAAAATGGCTAATAATTGGCCATAATGGTTGAAGTTATAGAGAATTAAAAAGAGACTGATTAAAATATTAGAGAAATCAAGGTAACTTGGCATTTTCTGCCTAAAATAAGTCATTTATAAAGCTTTTTAGATAAAGACAGCCTTTGTTTTTTGACTGCAGGAATCATTACTTTGCAGTTGTTTTTTCTCCAAAAATCTACCATTAATAATTAAAAATCATATGTCACGTCCTTTTTTTTGCTATTTTGAATAAAAGAAACTAATTTTACTTATTCAACTCACGTCTACCCAAATCAAGAAGGACCACCGAGCAGAACGACAAGCAAATTAAACTTTTCGAAAACGAATAGGGGGACAAAAATCTGGAAAACAACAGTGTCGTAGGCGGCAATTGTGATTATCCATGAATAATTATTAGTTTATTATATTAATTAGAGGAATATGGTGAATATTATATTGAGGGATTATTTTATGTTGCTAATAGATTTTCTATACTTCTTTAAAAAAATGACAGAAAGATAATAATCATTTTTTAACAATTTTAATGGATTTGCAATTTTTTCTTTTTCTTGGTCTTTGTTTTCATTCGTCTAATTCAATATTTTTAATTTTAATTAATCTGTACTATTTTCTACCGTCTTTTACAATACAAGTTTTGAGACAGTGTAATAGGTATATATAAATAATAAAGCATTTATTTAGCATAGAAGCTACATGTAATAACAAAAAAAAATTAGAATTAAATATTTGGTTCAATAAAGTGGTTAGATTTACAAATAACTGAAAAAAAAGACATAAATTTGAATTAAAAGAAGCATCACCTCACTAAAACTACATAAAAAAAATTTTAAACAAAAATTTAAAAATGCAAATAAAAATTTTAAATAATATAGGAAATTGTTTGAAGAGTTAACCATTTTGATGCTTGATGAGTGAAGAATATGAGTCTACATCAAGAAAATTCTATATTGGGGATGCTTTTATATTGGTCAATATTTTTTCGCCACAAAATACAACCAACAATCTCCTTGGAATTTAGAAAAAATTGCTCTAAAAACCAGGAAGAAATTTTGAATTATCAAATATTTGATTATTGTTCCATTTTGTTTCCCAATTTTGGTCTGCAGAAGTGGTTTTATCCCCAACTGCCTGGACTAAATAAAACAATAATTTTCTTACAGGCAATTGGAGCAGGGAGCGAAATAAAAAATAAATTAAAAATTAATATAAAGCCATAGAAATTGTGAGTTTTTTCATCTAGTTTTATTCCAGAAAATTTAGTAATGAAGAAGAAATTTCGATTCACAACTTTTTCAAAAACACAAAAAAATAGGAGCTTTTCGTTAATTTTTAGGGCGTTTTAGGTATCAGCTAGTTTTTTTCGGGCAATTTAATAAAAAAAAAACAAATTTGATAACATTAACAATTTTCTCAAAAATTAGTAAATAAGCAAGAAAAGGGAGCTTTTTATCAGCTAGTTTGTTTCGGGCAATTTAATAGAAAAAAAACAAATTTGATAACATTAACAATTTTCTCAAAAATTAGTAATTTAGCAAGAAAAGGGAGCTTGTTATGATTTTTTAGGACGTTTTAGGGATCAACTCACAGAGCATCAAAGCATTTGTCAGAAACCACATTCACTGCATTGAGTTTTCCATATTTTTTTTACAGAAAAATGCAATTAAAAATCTTCTCAAAATTTCCAGAAATTGCTCTAAAAACGAAGTAAGAAATTTGAATTAAGGCTCAAAATATGATTTTTCTTTAATTTTATTCCCCAGTTTTATTCAGAGCTGGTTTTGTCCTCAACTGTCTGGACTAAATAAAATAATCATTTTTTACGGGAAATTGGAGCAGGGTATGAAATAAAAAATTAATTAATAATTAATATAAATTAATATAAAGTATTTTAGGTATCAACTCATAAAGAATCAGAACAATTATCAAAGACCATATTCACTTCATTAAGTTCTCAAAATTTTTTCTCATAATTTCTCTTAATTTCTCTCACTTTATCAGAAATTGCTGTAAGGGTCAAGAAGTGATTTTTGTTCCATTTTGTTTCGAAATGTTGTTCTCCAGAACTGTTTTTCTCCTCAACTGCCTGGACTAAATAAAATAATGATTTTCTTACAGGAAATAGGAGCAGGGTATGAAATTAAAAATAAATTAAAAATTAATATAAATCCATTGACATTATAATTTTTTTCAGTCTTTTAGTTAGTCTGTTCCAGTCAATTTAGTGGTAAAAAACAAATTTCGATAATATTAACAATTTTTTCAAAAACACCAAAAAAGAAATAGTAAAGAACCAAGAAAAGAGAGCTTTTAATGAATTTTTAGGTATCAAGTCATAGAGCATCAAAGCATTTTTCAGAGACTATATTCACTGCATTGGGTTTTTAAAAAAATTTTACAGAAAAAGGCGATCAAAAATCTCCAGAAATTGTTTAGAAGACGAAGACAAAAAAATTAAGGCTTAAAAACGTGATTTCTTTTCCACTTCCTTTCCCAATGTTGTTCCTCAGAACTCTTTTTGTCCTGAACTGCCTGGACTTAATAAAATAATAATTATTTTCTTACAAGAAATTGGAGCAAAGAGAGAAATAAAAACTAAATTAAAAATTAAGATAAAACCATCAAAATTGTAATTTTTTTTAGGCAATTTAATGGTAAAGGAGACATTTTTGATAATATTAATGATTTTCTCAAAAACACAAAAAAATAGTAAAGAAGCCAAAAAAGGAGCTTTTTATGAATTTTTAGGACATTTTAACTCATAGAGAATCAAAAGATTTGTCAAAGACCATGTTTAATGAATTAATTTATTAATATTTTTTTATAGAAAAATGCGAACAAAAATCTCCGTAAATTTTCCAGAAATTGCTCTAATAATCAAGTGAAAAAATTTAACTAAAGCTCAATTGTTCCATTTTGTTTCGAAATTTTGTTCTCCAGAACTGTTTATGCCCTCAATTGCCTGGACTAAATAAAATAATTATTTTCTTACAGGAAATTAGAGCAAAGCGTAAAACAAAAAAATAAATTGAAAACTAAAATAAAGCCAAAATTCTAAATCAAAATTGTTTAATTTTTTTTGCTATTTTTTTTCAGGCAGAAGAAATTGCGATATTCTCTATATATGATTCTGATATTCTCAAAAAAATCAAAAAATTAGGATTAAAAACGTGACTATTTGCTTTCCCAATTCTGTTCTCCAAAACTGCTTTTGTCCTCAACTGCCTGGACTAAATAAAATAATAATTTTGTAACAGTACGTTGGAACATGTTAATTTATTTGCTGAAAAGAGGATGTTAAATCGATGTCATCTATACTGATTTCTTTAAAGCGTTTGACAAAGTTTACTACAATATTTCGATGCAGAAATTAGATCTCTTTGGTTTTTCATGGCTCATGATTAATTTTTTAACTGTCAAGCAACATCTACGTTTTCTATGATATTTAATAAAAAGGTTTTTTATTATCCTGCCTTTTTATGTACTGTTAAAATAAATGTTTAGTGATTAATACACCAATGATCGACGCCTCTGTTTGCCCAGTTTTTCGTCGTTTTCCACTTGTACGCAAACTTCCGATAAATCCGAGAAAAGCAGACAGAGTTTTTGCCAACTGTTCAACGGTTAAAAAGTTATTTTGCCCTCGGAAAAATTTCCGGGAGCCTTCGGGGTTTTACATTTTTTAAATGTGTTGTCGCTCGCCCTACGAAAACGACTTTTAGGGGGGAGAAATTGTCTGAAAAGTTTTTCAGTATTATTGTAACGTGAAATGTCAAGAAGTTTTATTTTATTTTTTTTTTCAAAATTATTAAAACTGACAATAAAATTTTGCAATATGGTTGGACTGTCAGTGAGGACTTTGTTGAACTTGCCTTGGAAGTGTTCGTTCAGGCAATTAGTACAACCTGGACAACGGATACCTTTCCATCTTGTTTAAAACTGGCCAAAGTGATTATAATTCACAAAAATTGGAGGTCACAATGATCCTACAAACCTAAACCCATATCCTTGGGGTCAACACTTTATTGAAAAAATTGTTTAATCTGGTATCATGCCTTTTCTGAATCATTCTAAGCAGCACCCAATTTGGCTTTCAGAAAATTTTAAATACAACTGATGCTGTATACAACTTTCTTTAAAACCTCTGCAGACAAATAAAGAGTGGAGAGAGAGGCTTCTTCGATAGTGTTAGTCATAGGATAGTGCTTCGGAAGCTTCAATACTGTGGTTTCAGAAGAGTAACATTGTCTTGGTTCTCTTCTTACCTTCATGATCGTCGGCAACGCGTATTCGTGGGTTCTAATTATTCTAAATATGAATATCTGTCATGGGGAGGATCTCAAGGATCAGTCTTAGGTCAAATTCAAAAATAATAATTACACTGGCATGAGAACCTAAACTTAAAACATAATTATGAAAAATAACACAAAAATATAAATAGTTTTTATTCCGTACGTTACAAAATATAAGCCTTTTTTTAATTGAGTCTACACCTGAAAGAAATTGTGAAATTGCATTAAACACATTGAGTTACTAATAAAATGAATAGTTCTGGGCTTTTCTTGTTTTTGCTTAATTATTTCTTAAGAGATTCCGATGGTTTGAATTTTATTTTGATTTTGTAGTTTATGACCAAATTTTATTTGTTTTATCGTTCTTAGTTGCTTAGTACCCACTATTGATGGTCTTCTGTAAACATCTTTTATAGGTATGAGATGTTCGTATTAAAACATAGCTCTTTGAATTTTGTACATTAAATATTTCGAAGCATTTCTCTAATAATAATTCTATTTGAGGTTTTTGCTCGAAATTATGCATTTTTTTCAAAAATTCATCGACCTCTAAACCTGCTTAATTTTTGGGTGCTTTTTTAAATTCTATTGCAATTTAAGTTTTTTTTTTAATTTCTATTCTGATTACTGTCCAATCTTGAGACAAATAACATAATAAGATGCATAACTTAAATGGCTTTAGAGTACGTTTAGCTATTAGAGCCAACAAGCAACAACTAGAGCTATATAGGTAATCCTAGATACATAATAGAAACGTATCATCCATTTTTCTCTAAGAGACCAAACGAAAACAAAAACAAAGGTAAGGACACAAAGTCACGGTTTCATACAATCTATATAATTTCTTAAAAAAGCTTAAAAGCTACACGTGTTTCGCTCCTGTCGGAGCATCATCAGGCCTAGACCTACACAGATCACATTACAACTCGACAAAGAGTTGAGAGACCGTGACTTTGTGTCCTTACCTTTGTTTTTGTCTAGATACATAATTTACGTTCAATTTATTGGAAGCGATGTGAGACTGAAAATATTTTCCAGATTTTTGAAAATTATTCATATTCCTGGAATAAAATCATCAACTTTCTTATCAAAGTGAAAAAGCAAAAATCATTGGAAAATGATTCCAGGCACTTAAAAGTTTCTCATATTCCTGAAATAAGATTTTCATATTGCTTATCAAGTTTATTAGATAAAAAAAACAGCAAATAGAGTCAACAATTATTGTGTCTACTCATAATCTAGCTTTAATTTCCTAAAAGATTATTTCAGGCTTTCGAAAGTGATTCACATTCCTTAAGTAAGACTATCAAATTTTTTATGATAGTCAGCAAGCAAAAGCACTTTAACAAATTTTCCAGGCACTTGGATGATCTCATATTCCTAAAATAGACTTGTATTTCTATACTTATAATTATTTAGCTTCAATTTCGAAGCTTTCGAAGGTGATTGAAAGTGATGCCTGGAATAAGAAGACTAACACGTTTTTTATGACAGTCGGAAAGTAAAAGCACTTGCAAAATTATTACAGGCACTTAAAGTGTCTTAGATTCCTATAATATACTTTCAAATTGCTTATCAAGTATATTGAAGCCAGGAAACTAGTAACTAGAGCCAACTGTTTTCTTTTCAACCAAATTTATTAGAGATAAAAAACCAGTAACTAGAACCAACAATTATTTCTCTAGATTCCATTATTCCCTATAAGCCGAGATATCGACCTTGAAAGTTTTGTCATTTGCCTTTGGGCATCGATTTTATAAATATAAAAACTCTCAAAGCCTTAAAGTAATATAAGAAATTACTTTGAAATCTAGAAAAAGAATAGAAAAAATTTCTTCAAAATTTAAAAATTAAAAACGTAGAAAAGGCTTCAAATGTTATAGAAAAAATTAATTTTAAATGCTTTCAAGTGCAGCTTTAAAAAAACAATTAAACATAAAAGTAAATGATTATTACTATGACTACTATAATAAAAATAATGTCCAATATCATATTTTCAGAATACAATAAGGTTTACATATTTATAGAAAACGTATTATTGGACCCTTATGTGTAAAACTGAAATCTATTAACACCATTGAAATATTTTTCTCCTCTACATCAACGATCTTGCCATTCTTGACATACGATGGTGGATCGTTTTATTTGCTAATGACACAATAATCCTCTGGTATAGTCCAGATGGTAAGACATTATCTGCAACAATATCAGATCATCTCCGGAGGATAAAACATTGATTTGACTCAAATATTCTCAGTCTCAATTCCCAACAGATTAGACTTATGCTTCAAAGGAGGACCAGAGGGTGTTACTAATGATCGTTCCATAAATTATCTTCTGGATGTTACGCTGTCAGGTTAATGTGTGAGGAACTTGGACCGGTAATGGGGAGGTCTGTATATTTGGGTCTTATCGAGTTACATCTCCAACATGGTCCATCTGTTTTTGGGCAATGCAAGCTACTACCTCATTCAGTTGCTATTTATCAAAGAGAAGCGTGCTTTCAGATACCTAGATACCTTGATGAAACTTTAAGACTCCTGCTGGCATTTGTTTGTTTAACAAACTGTGCTTACACTGGCCTGCCTTTATATACTTCCAATCACCAGTATAATTCACATGAATCCCCGATATCAGACTCGTCAGCATAGCGATCTACACTACTCATCTTCAATTACCATTGATCATGAAATCTGTTTTTTTTTGAAGATATGAGGATTTTCAACAAACCTACACGTAACATTAAGGATCTACATTCTTTGATCAGGTTTAGAGTTCTTCATTATTGGTCTCTCGAGCATACTACAGCCTTTCGGAGTTTTAAGATTACTCTTTCTAATGTAAATATTTTAGTTATTTTCGTAATTTTGTTTATGTAATGTACATGTGTGTTTTGCGTCATTTTTACTTTGGAAAGTTCTTATTGTTTAGGAAAATATGTAAGTATGTTTATTTATAAATATTAACGATTATGTCTTTCTATTTTTCATGCTGTTTTGCTTTATTGAAAACAATTTCTGTTGTAACAATAAACCATAATTTGACTTGGCTTGACTTAAAGTCATAAAGCAATAAAAACAAATTGTTTAATGAAACTAGCAATATAAAAAAGGTTACTGAGTAATAGAGTGATGGTTCTTCTTTAAAAACAAACAAGTTAGTAAATAAGCTAATCTTTTAATGCGAAAAGCTCATTTTCTAAGAAAATGCTATCCAAACTCAAATTCAGTGACAAAAAACAAAAATTTTTACCAAACTTTTTACCAAAAAAAACGTCCAGAGAAATTTTTTCTAAGAGTATTTTTTAAGAAAATAGAAAGATACATTTTCATGTCAAAATAAGCTCAAAAATTTTGAAGTTACATAGAAAAAAATATTTTTTTTGCTGTTATTTAGAAAATTTGGACGTGCTCACTATAATTGTAGCTAATAATTTTTTCTAATCAAATTTTTTTTAAATAACTCCCTGGAAATCATTTAATGATAATTCAAAGAAAATAACTAAAAATATAGTTAGGTTCCAATAAGTATAAACCTTACCGTAAAGATGTTATCTATCATCGTTGTCAAAACACGCGTCAAGAGACAGAGTCATCGTCAAGAGACATCAGTTGTCTACATAAGAAACCTTTTTTGCCCTTTAAAATCTTTCACAATTTGTAATCGTAATATAAGTTCGAGAGTTTTTACCAAAATTGTATATTATTTTTTATTTGTAATAACTAAGTCGCTTTATGAAAAAATAGACGACTACTTTAAAATTTGATTGTTCGTGGTTTTCCTTCAAATGACAAGAAAATCAAAACTTTTACTAAAACTGCAGTACATAAGCCGCTAGAATTAGCTTACAACCCCCTTTGTGCTACTATATCAGAATGGCATCGAGCCTTCGTTAACGCAACGTAGTGTAATTAGTGAAAGAGACACTGGCATTTAACAATCCCGAAGATAAATTGCAGGAACAATGGGGCTATTAGAGCAAAGTTCCAAAGGGCCAGCCGGGCCTGTCACAGGGCGAAACCTCGACTCCCCCCTTTTGTAATTGTTGCGCCCCCAGATGTATATGAGGGACTTTCAATTAATATTGTTATCCTTTAAGTGAAACAGTTGTGATTAAATGTGTTAAAAATTACACTTTTTTTTAAATATTGTAATGGTTTCACACAAGCATAAGTGAAACGAATGAATTCTAAGGTATTTTTGATTTAATTATATTTTCACAATAATAATGATTTTAGTTAGGCTTGCACATTATGTAATTATTTCTAGAATATTATATTTAGTTTAGTTTTAAAATATTTAGCTTTTATTGTTCCCTTAAAAAATATTTTTTAATATTTATAACTTACATAGTACAATTTCTAATTATAATATCGCTTCTTAAAGAAATTGTAATTAAACTATTTAGCGTTCTAAAAAAATTAAATGAGCAATGGTTGTCTTTAAATTTTCGAATTTTACAGCATTTTGAGCATATTGACTAAAATACGAAAATATTGTAAATAAAATTAAAAAAAGAATAATTCTAAAATATTAATTTTCTGATTGCGCCTTTAAAGACAATATGCTTTATTATCTGTTTATTCTCTTTTTTGAAAATATTAAATAATATAAATATTGTTCTGATATTTGGCTTTTTTTCAAATATTTCGCTTACATTTTTAAATTATTTGAGTTTCTTGAAAATATTGAAAACATTTGTGAATAAAGTACTATTTAAAGTGATTAAAAAATCATTTAAAAATATTCAATTATTAGTTATGCTTTAACATCATATGTGCCTTAATTTTCGTCTGGTTAATACATGAAGAATATTTCATGGATATTTGGTTTTATTTTTTTAACTATTTTGCTTAAATTTTTAAAATATTGTATTTTTTTGAGAATTTTTCAAATTTTTGAGAAAATTGAGCTTTATATTTTAACGTTTAAAGAAGTTGTGCTTACGTTCATATATTCTTCAGTATTTTGAAAATATTAAAGTATTTATTTCTAAAATCATTGTTGGATCTTAGATTATGATTACGGTCGTTCTTAACTCGTGATATATTTAAATTAGTTTTTAGGTATTTATTATTGAATAGAAAAATTAAACTCGTTTAAAAGTTCTAAGTTTTTTATATTATTTATATTTTGGTTGCATTGTACACTTCTAATTCACACAATCTAATTAATTCGTATCCTGAAAGGTATCCCCAGCATAAAATTAAGTATCTGTTATGCGAAAGGATAAAACTGTTGTAAAGTAAAAATCTTGACTTATTATTCAACTTTCCTTACACCTTTTGATCAAACCCTGCATCGAAACTATTTTTTAATTAATAAGTTCGCATGTGTATTCCAATTAAGATTATTTGATAAGTTTAAGCCTAGGTAATTGTATTCTGGAACTTTAGTCAGTCTCATATCATTAAGGTACAAGTTTATATCTTGTTGTAGACCCAAATATTTAAATTTTTGAACATAAAGTAAATGGAAACACCAACACTTTCTATTTGCACTTTTTGATTTATTTATTTGTATGTAATGTTTTTAAGTTTTTGAATATATATTGTTAAGAGTTTGTAAGCCTTTTCTCAAAATTCCATTTTATCTAGTTTATTAAGCAAAATGTCTATACTAATAATGGTATGAAAAGCTTTTTGTAAATCTATGAATATGGTTAACACATATTTATTTGTAACAACTTACCCTACTATATTATTATATTCAAGTAAGTCTACGGTAAGGTATTGCTGCTTTTTTGAAACCCATATTGGTTAGAGTCAAAATTATAATTTTTTTCTATAAAATTGGTTCTTTTTTATAATTTTTTCTGTTATTTAAAAAAAAATTAGTACTAATATTGATCTGAAACTGAGGACCTTTTTTACGCATAGGGATGATTTTTGCTAGCTATAGTTCCTCTGGGAAAACGTCAGTCCCCGAAATGTTACTTAAAATACTAACAATTTTATTATCAATAACATTAAGGAGTTGTAAAATGGTTTTTTTTTGTGATTTTATCATTACTTAATGAACTCTGACTTTTCAACTCATGTACAAATTATATAATCATTCTAGTAAAGTACATTTAAATTAACTTAAATACATACTTATTCTCGTATATATCTTGAATTTTGTCTTTTGTATTTCTTCTCTTTTAAAGTTATTATTTAGTACAAGGTTTATATTTTTGAGTAAATATTTTTACCAATTTTTAAAAAGTATGAAGTAAGCACCTTCTATACTTCTTGTTCATTACGTTGCGGTCACATTTTTTATTTCATAGGTGTATTTCATGTTTTTTTCAGACATACAACATTTAAAACTCTCCATATTTTTTTGTGTATTTGTCTTCACTTATTTTCCTCATATTTATCTCTATATTATTTATTTTACTCTTAAGTTTCTTTTTGTTTCTTGATTCTTAACTAATTTTCACCTTTTATATAGATTGTCCTTTTGTTTCAATTTATATGTTAAATTCTTTTTTGCACAAACTACTTGATGATGTAATTAAGGAAAAAATTCGTAAAAGAATCAAGAATTAATATCTTGAAAAGAAGAGATCGCATGTAAAAAAGTGTCAGATGAAAGTTTTTTATTTTTTAACGCTCAATCAGATACTATTAAAAAAATAGAGGTTTCTATGCAAAAAAGTAAAATTGATCTTCATTTGACCTTGAACACGTCCACTCAAGGTCAAACTAATGACGTCATTTTATAGCCCCCTGGAAACCATTCAAACTTCACATGAAACATTTTCTAAATACATGTTTAGTTTTCGAGATATTGCGATGTCTCAAGTTAAATAGGCCTCCTTGTATATGTTGTTGTTTCATTTACTTGACTTAATAATATCCCCGTAATAATCATAATGTTTTGTTGCCCTTTTTGTTCGTGCTTATTTGCTTTTTGTTCCAAGGCTTGTAATCTCAGTTTTAAAGTGAGACGTTCATCTCCAAGCAGTTTTAACTTAGCCAAAAAACTCTTTAACTACAAAAACTAACTTTTGCTTTTCAAAAAAGACTGACTTGAATTGCACCGATCTTTTCCGCTCCTACACATCTCTTTGAAATTTATCTAGAAACGGTTTAAATGCTTCACCAAGTAAACGCTTAATTTTGTTTTTCAAAGTAACTTCATCCATATTACGCGATGTTTCATTACTTTTTCCTTATTTATCTTCACTTTGTCGCGCATTTGACGACATATAATTTTATTTCTTTATTTGCGATTTTTGTTTGAATGGTACAGCTGGGGTGAGAAAATACAGACTTCGCATCCTATAGGTGCACTGACCCTTTTTTTTTGTAATTTTTTTCCATTTTTTAACACTCAAAAAATGTTACTGTTTACATTGACATAATCTCATATAATTAAAATTAAATATAAAGTAAAACCTCGAAAGAATAAAAAATTATTTCTGATAATATAATATCTGAAACCGAAAATCCATTAAGCACTTTCGACAGCTCATTTATAAAAAAATATTTTTCGGTACGGAGCCGGAGAGGATTAAAATTAATTTAATTAATTAATTTTCCGGGGGCGGGTAGGGGGGAGGGCCGAGTAGTTGATGGATTTCCCGAGAAAATTGAAAAGGCAGCCGTGCGAAATTAATGTCCGATGATGTGAAAATATGTGATAGCTGTAGCGGCGCCGCTGCCTGTCCGGATTAATGGTTCCGTAGCCAGAGTAATTTCTGGGACGTGAAAATCACTTTTATTGGTAACCGAGAATCTAGATTTTTCGACTTTTATTACTCTTTGTATTTTTTTCTCTGCAGCTTTTATAACGATAATAAAAGCTGCAGATAAGGAGTACATTGACGGATGATCTTTTGCAATACTAATGAAACTCTAAGAAATATTTTTAAAAATACAGTAAATATATGAGGGGTATTCAAAAAGTTAGTCTGACGTTTCTCGCAGATGCCACCTAGCGGAGCTGAACATAGTTTAAGTTCAGGTTCTACCATAAGAACGGACTTGGTTTTGGTCGCCAAAAATCCTTTTTTTAACAATACGAGTTTTGGGCGAATTAGGGAATACTGAAAAAGCTTATACTCCTCGACCTACAGATGGCGGTAAATGAGTTTCGCTCTTTTACGTCCTCGAGATTACACGGTCTGTCAAGCATGTGATATGTCATATAAAATGCGGCTTTTCTTTTAAAGTTATTTAGCTTGCAGAGAATTGCTTTATAATTCTGCCGAAAACCTAACAATTTTCATTACTCAAATTTTGCGAAAAATCTTAACTGGAAATCTATTCTGTTCTCCTATTTCGGACAAAATATATCCAGGTGTTTAGTTCAGAGTGTTGTGGGTCAGCAGTGATTAGTTTTCATTTAGGTGTGTTGACGCATGGGATAAAGGAACATTTTTAAAAGAGCAGTGATTTATAATGTAAACGAACTGAGAAATACACTGTAAAAACATTATATGATATTGCATGAGTAGTTTAACAAATAGGTCAATAAACTTTTTTTGTGAAAGTCGCAAGTGCAAATATAAACAGCAAAAAATGGATTCTGAGAAGAGAAAGAAGTTGTTGTGTTAAATCTGTGGATAGGAAAAGGCACAGATTTTCTGGTTTTTAACAGGCCCAATATGTTTCATACTTGGGTTCCTATTTTTCAGCCTCAAAACCATCTCAGTAATACACAATTCTATTTAAAGTTCGATATATGTGAAAATCTCCTAGGCTTATTACAAGGTAAGTTAGAATGGTCTTCGCAACACATGGTCAAATCGAGCTAGCAAATGCATAGCTGATATTTCTTACTGGTATCAATGGTATTTGCCTTAACGGTTAAAAGGCCAGTTTTATCCTTTTCACAGCTATTCGAGTTGTTCAAGATAGAAGCCTATTACTTAGGGAGAGTTTACATGCAACAATTCAATAAAACTTTAAACTTTTGGGAATTATTATTGATCAGCACTTATCGTGGAATGAGCGGGTAGACTTAGTATGAAGCGATTTAACTCGTTATAACTCTGCAATTTTCCAACTAAGAGATGTGGCAGATACTTATATACTTAATATCTGCTGCAGTATTGCAGTTCATATGACATTTTTCACAAATCGACAAGTTAGGCCGTAGCCGTAGTCGGTGTTAGGCTTGGAAATATTAATCACTACAGAACACAAAATGCCTTTTTGATTAAAAATAGTACGCCACTGCTTTTTTCTGAAAACAAAAATAATTTCTAAAATCCTCCTTCATTTTCGAGTAAATTTGATTTTCTGTCTTTTGTTTGTACAATGCAGAGTTTTCATGTAAAAAAGTAAGAACTGTGTGTGTTTTACAACAAAATTCTTCATTTTCTTCAGAGAAAGATAAGGCTAGTCCAAAACATTAAACAAGATAAAGCATTAGCATTTCCAAGTTCTTTGGCCTCTGACAATTCTGGTTGAGGCTCTAGAAATTCATCAGGATACTTATGCGAACTTCTTATTCCTATCAGTTCCTCCAATGGTCAGAATTCATTCATTAATCAGTCGCTTTTTCAGAATGAACTTTGAGCTTTCTAAATTGCTTTTCCGGAACTTATCCATGACCACGAATGTCATCTTCATCTATAATTTCTTTCGAAAAGTTTAGACATTTTGCAAGGAAATTCTTCATTTCATTAAGAGGAGGATCAGATAAGCTAACACATTCACACCAAATCTACAGACGTGGAACCAAGGTAGCTCATTGACTTTTCCAAGTTCTTTGGCTTTTGATAACTACAGATGAGGCTCCAAAAATCCATCGAGATTCTTAAGTAAGAAACACCTACTGGCCCTGCCAATAGTTTCAATTAACGGAATCCATTCATTAATCAGTCTCCTTTTTCGAGAGAGAACCCTGAGTATTCTAGATTGCCTTTTAGGATCTCATCCAGGCCTACGTTAAAATTTCCTTCGAGAGGTTGAATAATCTCTAAGAAAAAACCTTATATAACTCATTTCATTAATGCGTTTAAGAAGATCAATTTAATTCTTCATTAAGAAGAATCAGGCCACCTTAAGCTCTTTAGACCTCGTCAAAGACAAGTATTTAATGAAATGCTAAACATAATTTAAATATTCTGTTTCTTGATCACTCTGCATTATCTTCAATATTATGGACTTCTAGTTATTTTTTTTTTTTTGGAAAATGTATCTTTATCATTTTATCTATTTTCTTCACTTTAGTGACAGAAAAACATGTAAAACTTCCTAATAATAAAAACTCCAGTACTTTGCTTCCAAAATCAATTTTTTTTTATGTAGATATATGATAAATTAAAAAAATATAATTAATGTTTCTTTTTTTTTAACTTTGTTTTATTATCATTAATTGTATGGGTAATTTTAATGCATTAGTTGATTTAAACGTATATTTAATAAATTTTAACATTAACTGATATCATTGCCAATAACAAAATATTTATTTATCGGCATTGATGTTAACGAATCATTCATCTGCAAGAAGCTTTTCCATTTTTTCTTCATTATTTTAGAAAATAGAATTATAAAATTACAATTAAAGAGAAAAATTGTTAGCAGCAATTGTCTTTAAAAAACACATTTTATTAGCTTAAAATTCATTTAAAATAAAATTGTTTTTATTTTATTGTTTTTAAAAATTTTGTGGAAGAAAAAGACTAATTTTCCAGGGATGGGCGCATAATTATTTCTCAAAAAAGGAAGAAATAAGACAATTGTGGACCGACAACAAATCTGTCAAATTAAAAATAACACAACCAAAGCTCTTTTAAGATAATAATTAAAAATCTGTCTTAATTTTAAAACGTTGATATCCTGTATATCAAAATAAAAATTTAAAACACTTTGTATACCTTACATTGAATTTACATGTATTTTATATTAAATATTCAAATAAAGTCATAAATCATATTTTTAAAATGTTTACAAGATTGAGTTATACGACATGCTTTTATCGCGCATATCAGGCATAAATTATATTAAAACTAATTTTAAAACAGCTTTTTTTTAAATCAATGCAGCTAGCATGCTATTATTAAATCCTAAACAAACGTGTTTAAATTATTATTTTTTACTTAAATTTTATGGACTTTTTAAATTTAATTTCAATATAAAACAAGCTTAATTTTATATTTTCCTGTAAAAAAAAACTTATTAATTATGATTCTATTTCATTGACAATAATTGTTTAAAAGCTACTATTAAGGATATTTATCGAAAACAAATTATTTTTAACGAGTCAATTTTTTAAAATTTTTTTGTATTTCCCAAAAACCAAATCATTTTTAAATATCGGAAATATTTTTGTAATTCAACGTTTCTATAGTCAAAATAATTTGGTATATCATTTACATCTACATATCTATATTATAAATAAAACTTGAAAATTTTGTTTTTATTCAAATTAAGCTCGTTTTAACTCTCATACATGGGAGGGAATCCATTTTAGGTTAAATGAATAAAAATCGTTAAAAAGGAAATTTAAAACAAGCATACGTCACAAATTTTAAAGCGCCATTAAGGTTTTCTGAATGGTTTGGGTATAAAATAGGGCTTTAAATAAAAAATAATGGATGAAATAAAAAAAATATTTATTTTTCTTTGAGTGATTAATTACCTAAAAACTGGTTAAACACATTGACCAAATTTAGGAGTTTTATTTAAATATGCCTTTGTATAGTAAATAGTTTCGTTTTTAACAATCATCATAATTTTATACAGTTATGATTAATATGGTAAGATTATTGATGGATTAGAAATGAATGGCTAAACATAATTTGAAAATTCTATTTTTCGATCAGACTACAATAATTTGAATTTTATGGTCTACTAGTTTTTTTTGTAAAATATTCTTTTGTCATGTAGTCTATTTTTCCCTTTACTTTAATAATAGCACGTATGGCTTTGGAAAATCAATAGTTCAAGCTACTATAATTTTCCAAAATCAGTAATTTTTTTAGAAATTATACTAAATTAATAAAACTTTGGTTAATTGTATGTTTAATTTAATTACTTGGAATATATAATTTTGATTAATAAATTTTACCGTTAACTGATTGTAAAGATATATAGAACAATGATGCCAAATATATGTAACATTACTATTATTGAATGTGATATAATATTTCTTTATTAGCATTGATGTTTAATTTAATTACTTATTTTGCGAACAATTTTTCCATTTCTTCTTTATTATTTTAGAATAATTTTTATCACTATACTTATTTCTGTTATAATATTTAAAATATTTTTTTCTACATGTCAGTAAATTCGTTTAAATATTTTTATTTAACTTATAATATTAATAGTCCTTTTGTTACAATTTTGTTAACCATTATTTTATTTTATTTTATTAATTTCTCACTGTTTTTTAAATTAATTTTTTGGCTAAATTTTGTATACCTTTTTTTAGTAATTTATCACAACTCTCCTTAGATATTTTTGTTATATGTAATTTAATTTATTTAATAATTTTTATGTTATTATTCATAATAACTTTGCTTTCTATGCTTATTTTTATTAATTTTTTTTTATTTTTGAGTTTGGACATTTCTTAATGTTAAATCTTATTGATATATATATTTTTCTTTTCTATACTTAATTTTGCTAATTTAAAAATTTTCTTTGCAATATTAAAAATCAACAAATTTTTTTAATAAATTCTTTAATCGCAATTTTGTTGGTTTTTAATTTATCAGAACTTTTTTCAAATAGTAATCTTTAAATACTTTAGTTGTAAGTAATTTTATCTTTTTATTCTTTTCAACAATTTTTCTTCCCCGTAATTTCATTTGCCATTCACAAATTTTTTGTAACTGTTTTCTCTTCTAATTTTTTTTCTTAATTTTTTTTTTAATATGTGTTCTTGTATTTATTCAGTCTCATTACTTTACGAACTGTATTTTTTAATAAATTTTTATATACGGTGATATTTAGATTTTGAAGATATATTGGTAGTTTTCTAAATTCTAAACAAAAATAATGCCAAAGCATTACTTTTTTTTAATGGCTGCTACGCACTGTATTTTATTGTATTATTATTATTTGAAAATTTATATCTGGAGTGATTTTAAAGCTCTATAAGCTCCCAATGATTTAAAAAAGTAATTTTCCCTGTTAGCGGCAAGAATTTAGAATCTAATAAAAGCCTCATTAAAAATGCATCAAAGCTTTATGCAGATCGATTAAAAATATGAATTTTCCAATTGACTTTTTTATCACAAGCATGAAAATAGCTAAAAGTCAAAATTAAAAAAAATATTTATAAGGGCATTTTATTATGATTATAATGCAGATGCAAACAAAGGAATCAACCCTTAAGTTTCTGATGAAAGCATATTTTTTCCTCTTTACCCGTTGCCATTTTCCATATCTAAATGCTTATTTAGTTTTCTCTTTATGCGGAAATTTAAACTCTATATAAAAAATGTAACTATAAAAAAAATGGGATCAAGGCATATTTTTTACTTCCCTCCAACATTTCCCATTTTTCCTATGCCATTTATTCAACTGCTCATTTATTTTTTAGCGAAAATAAAAATAAATATCAAAAAAAAGAACCTCCGAATAAAAACAACCTTAATGGCAAACGATAAACGTATCCCATCATACGTGTCTTCATTTTCTCTGAAAAATGCTTTTTTTTCACGATTTTTTTTTACGCAACAGCCAATCTGCCGCAACATAAAAAATTTAAATACGCCGTCGTTTTTACGAATAATAATGTGATAGAAAAACCTTTTATGTCACTTCAAAAATGAAGGCAAATTTTCTTTGGGAAAAAATCGCTTTTTTGTAAAAATCGATGCGGTTTTTTTTTTTAAATAAAAGCTTGATCGCTGCAATATCGAGCGGATTTCGTGTGTCGAAAGTTCACTTGAAAACTGAATTTATTGTTAACTAACTGGCCGGAAAATACGGAGCCTTTTTCCCTATTTTATCAGCGCTTGACGAGACGTAAACACCGTAAAAAAGTCGGTCAATATTGAGTTTGTATTTCTGCTTAGTCGAGTTTTATTTTGATGGCAAACGAGGAAGGGAGGGGGGAGAAGTGATTTTATTTGTTATTCTGATAAACTGGCTTCATTTTTGTATGTTTCATACCATTAAAAATATTTGTGTTTAGTTTGGTCATGTGGTATTTTTCTCGTAAATTCATTCAATAAGCATTTAATAAGGAATCTGGTAGAGACAACTGATCCTTAAATAAAGCCCGTCAAACACAATAACTGAAACGACTAACAAAAATAATTTTTATGTTAATTCCCAATATTGCTTGCTCCATTGCATGCTGTGTTACTCTGAGCTTATTCAGGTTATTTCATATTATTGTCCAATTTTCCACTCCGTTGTACACTATCGGCAGGACGCACATATCATATATTAAATAAGTAATTTTTATTACATAAAAATTTTTAAGTTTTTGATGATATAACTTAATTTACCAAATGCCGCTCAGTATTGCTTTCTTTATTCTTCTTTGTATCTCCTGTTTTTGACTTTCTCTTTCAAGTACAATTTTTTGACCCATATATATGTATTCCTCCATTATCTCCAATTTCCCCCCCGGATTATGTTTTCCTCCATCGGCATTACTTTCTATTTACTGATGTTCATCCTCAGATTAATTTTTAGAGACTCTGCATTTAGTTCATTTATCATTTTCTCAAGTTCTGCTGGATCTTTTAGTATTATGATTATGTCATTTGCATAACGTACGGGGTTCAAGTTTTGACCATTTGCACTAAAGCCGCGTTCTAACCAATCGAGTTTTTTAAACACGTCTTCCAAAGCCATTGTGAACAGTTTAGGTGAGAGAGTGTCGTCCTGTCTAACTACTCTTTTCAGTGGGACTTAATTGGTTTTAATTAATTTGTATGTTATTGGTTTGTTGCTTTGTTAATATATCTTGTATTAGTTGTGAGTATCTATTCTCGATCCTGTAACTTCGCAGTGCTCTCTGAACGGCATAATCTTCAATAACGTCGAATAGATATATAGATTTAAACAGTATATATATACAATATTACATGTTTTGAGCTTTTTGAATAGATATGATATTACAACCGACATGATGATCGAAGAAGGCAGTAAACTAATAAAAGTGATAACGACCTTAATGGATGAATGTCTTCAAAAAGCTAAAAATTATATTTCTTCATAATAAGGGAGATTGGATGAGTATTAATCAACGCAACAGGGTAGAAAACGATTTATAAATCGTTACTCAACTGCAGATCTCTTGCTTTTATAGACAATCAAAATGCATTAAAGAATTTTAACAAAGCTAATTTTAGTTATATTTACAATACGTAAAATTAGCTTTAACATGTAATCAGAATGATGAAATCATGATATTTAAAAGTTTTTTTTATTGAAATTACATAACATAATTTCTTTTATTAATTTTGATTTTATTATTGATTTTTTTGATGAGTGTCTGTTGAAAAAAGTAAGATAAAAATTCAATTACTTGCGATTTCTCGACCAGATATCTTTTTAGGATCTTTGAGTGAGCTACTTAACAATCTTAAAATTGACAAACTATGAATATCTGCTTTTTACGGAAAACATAAATCTAATGAGTTAATAAAAGAGTCAAATACTTGAACTAAATATTTAAGTATTTTGAGCAAATATGGATATCATTCTGTAATAAATAAAGTTCAGATGAATTCGAGTAATTGTATAGATCATGCATATGTGCAAATTAGAAAAGACAGTTTAACTAACGTAATTCTATTTGCCACGCTGTCAAAACGTTCAAATTGATTATCCTTGATACAGAACCTGGAAAAATTAATTTTCCTTTGAAATTTGAACGTTGAAAAACCCGTTTTCTTTTATTTAATTCTTAGTCAATTTTGTGGTCGAAAAGTCAACACCAATAACTTAAAAAAAATATATTAATTTCAAGGCAACTTTCGTTTTCAATTTTCGTTACGTATTTGAGTCTCTTTAAATTAAAAACTCTTTACGTATTTTATGCACATTTTGAAATATGTGTGGTTGTAAAGGACCTGCAAGTAATGACATTGATCAACTATTTGAATATAGCTGTATTATTTCTCTTTCTGTAAATGCGTGATGAGCAACGAGAGTTATTTCAAGTCAATTCATAGTAAATATCAATAGCAACTTTATGAGAAGTTCTAAGAAACATTCCAGGAATATTTCTTCAAGGTTCAAAAAATTCAAACATAGGTCTATGGAAATATAGAACCTTAATGGTATGTATCCTTTCCCAAATTTCGTTTTCTTTTTAATTTTATTCTTGGTTGATTTTGCGGTCGAATAATCAGCACCAACAATTTTTTTTTAATTTTCCTATTTTTGTATGAGTTTGATTTAAGTTCAGAATATCCTCACTCTAGAACCTGAAAAAATGCAAATTTTCCTTTCAAGTTACATCGAAAAAATCGTTTTACTTTATTTTTGGTCGATTTTTCGGTCGAATAGTCAGCACCATTAATTTTTATTTAATTTTCCTTTTTCTTAAGGCAATTTTCTTTATGAGTTTGGTTAAAATTGAGAATATCTTCGCTGTAGAAGTTGTAAAATTGGATTTTCCTTTCAACTTTCATCAAAAAATTAGGTTTTTTTTTTGTTTTTGGACGATTTTGCACAAGCAAATATTAAAGATCACCATGTATTACTTGTGAAGATAATATTTTAAGCTGATTCAATATATTTATTTTAAAAATTAAGGCTTGCATTTTGGATTATACCCAGGTAAAAATAGTATAATATAAAAAGTGAAAAAGTTGGATGACATTAGGATTAATGGCGTCAATTTTAAAAAGAGAAAAACTACAACGAAGTTTGCTCAGAGAAAAATAATTACATTAAGCAACAACAGTGTAATACATATAGGAATAAGTTAAATGTTTTAATAAAAAAACAGAAAATAAATACTAGATATATAAAATAGAATTATAAAAAAGAAATTTAAAAGGCCTGTGGTGTGATAGTGCAGATAACTAATGAAATTACGAATAAATTAAATGCATTTAGAGATAACATTTTGGATGAAGAGAATAGTAGACTAAATGGTGATTTAGAAATTGCAAATGCCTTTTTTGCAAATGTGGGAAATAATTTAACGAGTAAAATAACGATAAATATTGCTGATAAATTTAGGCCAACGGAAATTTCTGAATCCAAATTTTTGACACCGGTCTTAAGTTATGAAGTACAATTATGTATTAAAAAATAATAAATATTCAGGATATGATGTAAAGATTGATGAAGACATGATGAATGTAAAGATTGAATTAATCAAAGAGATTGCATCCCTCATACTTGAACCATGTTTTATTTATTAGTAGGTCTACCTTCTCTCATTTATTATTCCTTAGTTGTTTTTTAATTAATTTGTTTAGTTTTACATAATTGATAGGTAGTTTAGTTCCACCTACCCTTTTTCTTTATCCCAGTGTCTTCGTGTTTTCCAGCAGTCGCTTGATATTTTCCTCAATTTTCTCCTTTAAATTCACATAAAGGTGATCCATTCCTCCCTCTTACTGTAGTCTAATTTTTTGAAGTTGCAAATACGATATTCGGTTATTTTTAAGTTGATATATTGATATTTTCTTTCTTGCTTTTACTCGATAAAAACTTTTGTTCAAACCAATCAGTTTCTACTTTCTATATCGAATAAGTTCCAAGACCGTAACATCCTGTATTATATGTGTTTGCGTAAATAATGTAATTAATTTCGTTTTTTGTTGTTTTATTAGAGCTGATCCAAGTCCATTTTCAAGACGTAAATTTTCAAAAAAATTAATTTTTTCATACCTAACTTATGCCTCCATAAAGTTCAAGAGTATTTATCCTCTTTTGTTTCGAAAACCATCGTTTCCCTCGAGACTCTCAGATTCCTCTTGTTTGTTACCAATTTTGGGGTTGAAGGCCCCCATACTTTATATAATATGATAAGCAAAATATAACTATTAGCTGAACCATACTAAAATCATAAGCAGTGACAGAAAACTTTCCATAAAATAAGTTCACTCTTCTTTATTTACTGCCACCTTACTATAATGTTTTTTTTTAAACAGAAAAGCAATGCTAAAATTAATTTAAAATGTTTTCCTAGATCTAATTATGGCTAAGAAAAATATTCAATAAATAAAAAAAATATTTAAATTACAATTTAAAAAAAAATTATAAAAAAGCCAACTCAACAAAAGAGTAACAATTTTGAGTTCACTGCGGTTTCTCACGTTTCCTTTTCAATTTTCTTCCACAAAATAAAAATTAAAAAAAGAAAAACAAAAACGTTTAACACTTTATCAAATAAATTTATTGAAATGGTCGATTTTCGTTTGCCAACAAAAATGAAACGGTTTCGCATTTTCAAGAAAAGTTACTTAACAATAAATCGAGTTCCGAAGTAAACGAGAAAACATAAATCTTAGCCGATATGGCTGCACTCTCTCGGGGGTTTTTACGTGTTGTTTTTTTGTCATAAAGTTATAACTTACCTTCTAAATATCCATTGTAAGTAAATTCAGTGTTGATATTGAGCTTCTTGCCGCTGGTCGACTCGAAAACGATATCGTCGGTAAAAATGCTGTCGTCGGGCATAAGGAAAATTTTAAAAATCCTAAAAAAGAAAAAAGTATATTATTAAAAAAAAAACCTAAATATTGATTTTGGACGTCTATTAGAGCCACGTCTTTAAATATAAATTTTATCCAATAGATCCGGAAACCAGCGAGATGGATTCAATTCCAGGGATTCCGGATTTAATGAAGCAAAAATTAAATACGGTTGAGCGTAAGGAATATCAAAAATCAGGTCACAATAGGATTTGGGATAAAGATCGAGCGATTGATTTTTAGAGAAGGAATTGAAGTTGAAAAACTGTCCATAAGGAGTTTATGCAGCAAGTTACAAATATTAGTTTAAAATGAAAATTTCTTAAAAAGTATGAGAAAAAAACAAGTAAATTTTTTGGAAACTTTGAGAATTGGCGAATGCGAGTTCAACATTTACTAAATTTAAAAGGTAACATATGTTTATTTCAACAGTGACTTCAACGGATATTGAGACTTATCTAGTAGTATCTAATATTCAATATACATTGTTTTCCTTAAAAAAAAAAGTATTTTGTAATAGTATTACTAAATCGGGAAACCAAAATTCTTAATTTTGTAAATAACTCTCAGCGATATTCTACGTCATTATAAAAAAATGATAAAGAAGCATAGGACCAAAATATTTTCAATGGGTTTGTAGACATTAAGCCTTAAATTTTGTAAGTAAATCTTCATGGACAAAGCCTTGAGACAGTTACACTCACTCATGTTCATACTATAATTATTTAAAGAATCTCTCTTAAACCTACTTTATATTATGAATGTGAACATTATAGCCTGATGACCAAACTACCGAGGCATACTCTAATCTTGAGCGCCTATATTAATAGTTCAATGTTTTCACAGCTTCTACATTTTTTAAATCTAAAACAACTGTAAGCTTCAGATATTAGAGTATCAATAAATAGAGTAATAGTTTTGAATTAATGTAAATTAGATCCTTAAAAGAACTTATTCGTATTATATTTATCAGGTTTTCTCTGAACAATTAAACCCGAAAAAACACTATTTTTAGATAATCCAGACAATATTCATAAAATTAAAAAATGATTTAGAAAATGGAAAGAAAAGTTTAATCCTCATTTATATATCCCTATCTCCGTCCATTAATTAGAAGAGGACGGGAATACAGTGATATTTTTCAGATTTAGTCTGACCAATTGAACCAGAAAAACAATAATTCCAGACAATCCAGATACTATTAATAAAATGGAAAAATGATATAGACAATAGGTAGAAAAGTTGAATACTCATTTATGTATCCCTATCTTAATCCGTTAATTAGGAGAACATGGGAATAAAATGATATTTTTCAGGTTTAGCCTGACTAATTGAACCAGAAAAACACTATTACCAGACACTATTTATAAAATTAAAAAATGATATAGAAAGTAGGGGGAAGAGTTGAATTCTCATTAATATATCCTTATCTCAGTCCATTAATTAGAAGAAGATGGGAATAAAATGGTGTTTTTCAGGTTTAGTCTGACCAATTGAACTAGAAAAATACTACTTCCAGACAATCCAGAAACCATTAATAAAATGAAAAAATGATATAGAAAATAGGGGGAAAAGTTGAATTCTCATTTATATATCCCTATCTCAGTTCGCTAATTAGAAGAGGAAGAGAATATAGTGATATTTTTCAGATTAAGTCTGACCAATTAAACCCAAAAAATACTATTTCCAGACGATCCAGACACTATTTATAAAATTAAAAAATTATATAGAAAGTAGGGGGAAGAGTTGAATTCTCATTAATATATCCTTATCTCAGTCCATTAATTAGAAGAAGATGGGAATAAAATGGTATTTTTCAGGTTTAGTCTGACCAATTGAACTAGAAAAATACTACTTCCAGACAATCCAGAAACTATTAATAAAATGAAAAAATGATATAGAAAATAGGGGGAAAAGTTGAATTCTCATTTATATATCCCTATCTCAGTTCGCTAATTAGAAGAGGAAGAGAATATAGTGATATTTTTCAGATTAAGTCTGACCAATTAAACCCAAAAAACACTATTTCCAGACGATCCAGACACTATTTATAAAATTAAAAAATGATATAGAAAGTAGGGGGAAGAGTTGAATTCTCATTAATATATCCTTATCTCAGTCCATTAATTAGAAGAAGATGGGAATAAAATGGTGTTTTTCAGGTTTAGTCTGACCAATTCAACTAGAAAAATACTACTTCCAGACAATCCAAAAACTATTAATAAAATGAAAAAATGATATAGAAAATAGGGGGAAAAGTTGAATTCTCATTTATATATCCCTATCTCAGTTCGCTAATTAGAAGAGGAAGAGAATATAGTGATATTTTTCAGATTAAGTCTGATCAATTAAACCCAAAAAACACTATTTCCAGACGATCCAGACACTATTTATAAAATTAAAAAATGATATAGAAAGTAGGGGAAAGAGTTGAATTCTCGTTAATATATCCTTATCTCAGTCCATTAATTAGAAGAAGATGGGAATAAAATGGTGTTTTTCAGGTTTAGTCTGACCAATTGAACTAGAAAAATACTACTTCCAGACAATCCAGAAACTATTAATAAAATAAAAAAATTATATATAATATAGGAAGAAAAGTTGAATCCTTATTTATATATCCCTATCTCCGTCCGTTAATTAGTAGAAGACGGGAATAAAGCAATATTTTTCAGGTTAAGTCAGGCCAATTGAACCCGAAAAACACTATTTCCAGACGTTCCAGAAACTATTAATAAAATGAATAAATGATATAGAAAATAGGTGGAAAAGTCGAATTCTAATCTATATATCCCAATCTTAAGGATTTTGATTTATATCGTTACTTAAGGGCTATTGATTTTAAAAAATTAGTGAAAATCACACCATGGCACTTTTATAGATTTAGCTTGAATCAACCAGTTATTATGTTTTAAGAATATTTTGAAGCCTCCAAAATCATTTAGTTTACTCAAAAGTAAGTTATGATCCAACTGATCAAAAGCTTTTGTAAAGTCAAGGTAAGTGAATGACGTCAACCTGGTCACTGATATTTATGGCCTTAACAATGAATTATTATCCTAGATCTTCCTTTAAAAAAGCGATAATGTTTCGAAATAATTATATATTTGGTTAAAGGACAAAGTCCATTATGAACTAGGAGCTTAGAAACTAGTGGAGAACATGTACGAAGCCATGAGTTAAACCAAACAATTAAAGGCTTAACAAAGATATATCTGTAATAAGTTTCTAACCTATTTTTGGCGATAAAAAAAAATTGGAAATTGAGGGTGATAAAAATTTTTGAATCTTTGTATATTTTGTAGTGGTTTCAAATAATTGACAACACTTTGATCTTTTTCCAGGCAATTGAAGTAAGTATTTTTTTTCAGGGTGCTGAAACCAATTGTTCTCATTCTAGGAAGTCAAAGAAATTTTTATTTTCTTTTAGGTAGTTGAGGCTAGTATTTCGTTTCATTCATACGCCTGGACGCGATTTTTTTTATTCTAAAAATTTGACAAGAATGTTATAATTTATTGGGAAACTTAGGTCCTAAAATGTAGTAAACTAAAAAACTCGGAAATAAAAATAAAAATTACTATTATTTATATTACACAAAGCGATAGTGGCAAGATTCTTAAATTGTAACAACTGTTTAATAATATCAAAGCTATACTTTAAATAAAAAGCTATTGTTCCAATTGAAAATGAAAAATTAGAACAGTTTCACATAGGGAGAGTGCGTCAAGGTGGCTTACTATCGCCTTTTATATTCAACGTGTACTCTATCTATTTAAAGAGACACGGGAGAACATAGAAGCTGGAGTTGTAATAAACTGAAAAATATTAAATAACCTTATGATATGCTGATGATACCGTCCTTGTAGCAGATAGTGCTAAAGGACTAGTGCTAAGTGACTTATAGACAGTGTAGAGACTTGTTTTTGAAAGTGCGTATAACAGTTTACAGGGCAGTCTACAGTTTACAGGTTACAATGGCCGAGATGGTTACATTCCTGAGTTGCACTTTGAATAGGCACTAGAATCACTCTTGAGAAAAAAGATGTGGAATGGAAAAAGCCAGACGTAAATTTAACCAGATGCTTAACCTGCAACTTATCCATACCAGAGTTAGAATTCTAAAGTGCTCTCTACTCTTAACTCTCCTATAAGAAGCAAAAGCGTGAACGCTTACTATGCAAGCACAAAATTACCTCTAAGTTACGGTGCTATCGCCGCATACTCAGAAGCCTATGGATACACCACGCGCAAACGATATAGCATTGCAACTACTATAAGGAGAAAAAGGACGTAAGTCTAACGCAAGACCTTATCGTAAAGATCATATCAATTTTCTACATGTTGGTTGGTGGTTGAAGTCCTGAAAGTAAATGATACTTATAGAGAAATCTTTGGAGTTACCCATCCTTCATCCAATCGACATGTGGTTGTTGTTGGTCCTCTCATTTCCTTTAAAACCCTCCTTCCTTCTTTTTGAGGATACTTCCTCAAAAAGAAGGATTGTTAACTTCAATTAATTAACATTAATTGAAAAATATAGAATATACCTCAGTCTACGACGCAGTATAGTGTGGTTCTAAATTAATAAAATGCATCTCTTGGTTGATGAAGACGTATTTATGTCTTCCCGAAGAAGCTGTTTTCTGATGCATATCCAATACCCGAAGTAAACAACTAGAATACCTAACATATGTCAAATGTAGAAAATTGGAATACTTTGAACATATCGTGCAAAAAATACCACCTTCTTCAACTTATCCTTCAAGGAAAAATAGAGGGTTGATGGGCAGAAGGATGCAGACGATTATCGCCGCTTCAAAACGAACAGGGACCGGAATTACATCAACAGCTTTATTCAGAGCGGCAATGAATAAACTAATTTGGACCAACGTGATAGCCAACATCCATAAACGATAGGCACTTTAAGAAGAAAAGCTGTTTCTCGGAATCTTAATCTTATAATAATTTTCTCAAAAACTTAACATATTTCCTGCTCTGTAGTGTTTTGAATTTAATTACATTAGCTTTAACCAATGAATTATTGAACTCTTTCCAGGCAGTTGAAATGATCTCTTCTTTTTTGAATCTTCTAAAAGCTATTTTGTTGTCGTTATTGGTAATTGACGAAACTTTGATCTTTTTCCAGGCAGTTGAAATCAGCAGTTTTTTTTTCAAGAAACCAACTTTGCTCTCATTCTACGAATTTTTTATTTTTTTCTCGGTGGTTGTGGGCTGCATTTCGTTTTCTTCATGTGCCTAGAAGTACTTTCTTGTTATTCTAAGGGCTGATGAAAATTTGATATGTTTTAGGTGAGGTCTTAGAATTTAGCGAAACATTCGAATAAAAAAAACAATTTACTTTTATATATATTATACAGAGCGATGATGGTAAAGAATTTTCCAATTACAAAACCATCTTCATTTTATAATTTTTTCAAAAACCTAATATAAATCCCTTTATGTGCAGTTTTCAATTTAATTTTATTAACTTTAAATTGAAATTAACCGTTTTTATGATTTTTAATAAACTTATTGCCTTGAACATACATTTACTTTCTTAAACTAATATTTAAAGCCGAAAATACGAGAAGTTTTACACATATCACGTTCAGAAGTCGGAGCTGCATTTTGTATGCGCCCAAAAACTTTTCTCATTTCCACAAGTCACTGCTGGATCCGGATGTAAAAGAACTATTCAATTACAGAGCATTTCTCCGAAAGTTTCCATCGCCCTCTGATGTGACATGCTCCCGTTATTATTATGCTTATTTGAGAAGTCAGTCTCGCAAGAGGGTGATTATGATGTGTTAGCAAGATTTCAATTATTTTATAGTGCAAAGGAGTGAGTGGTAAAGTTGGATAATTGTTGAATAAATAGGACTAAAAGTACATTTTTGATGATTAGTTTTATAATATCTTCTAGTAGTTAGCTAGGGCTGTTTTGGTTTGGGTAGTTGTTTTTAATAAATTTCAACTTTCTTTGGAATATTTTTAGAAATAATGAAAATACTAAAAATATTTTCATTATTTCTGCAAAGTTACGTTTTGCTAATACGTTTTTAGTTTAAAGGTAAATATATTTTTATCCTGGATTTCAAAAACAAAAGAAAATATCTCGCTTTTGATTGCAGCATTTCAACCTCATGAAACTCACAAGATTCTATCTTTATTAGTAAAGAAAATATCTTTCAATTATAACAAAAATAAGACAAATTGTGTGCACATTTGCTATATTTACACTAAATTCTTCAAATCTAAACTTCGAAATTGTAACTGGAATCTATTTTAAAGCATGGGTATCGAGCAATTTTTCTATTCTCAAACGACTGAGTTCTATTTTCGCTTCTAAATGACATTTTTGCGACAACAAAGGAGGTCGATTTTGCCATTGCTGACTGAATAAGAGTATAAGGGCGACACAATTGTTGTTTATTTTTCAGAATTAATTCGATTTCCTAACGGTCGACGATAGTTGCGATAACAAATTTTTCTCCCTGTAATTGAGCCGCCTAAAGCAAACCTATAAGATTTTAATAATAAAAGCTCTATTTTGGGTTGAAATTTATTCATAAATCTTCAGCAATCCCTTAAGGACTAAGGGTGCAAGTTATTTAACGTATGCTCGTGCGAAACATAGTAGCTCGTCAGTAAATCTCATTATGAATAAGGGTTGGAAATTTCGTATTTAAGTTTAATATTACCGCAGCATAATAATTTTTGGTGCGGCTACGAGGATGTCTTAAGGGAATAAAGAAGGGATGTTAACAAACTGTTTACGTACCTTAGGAAGTAATGGGAAATAATATATTCATAATAATAAAATAAATATTTTGAATACACAAGGGGTTATATCGGGTCCTTATTTACTTTCCTTGATCTTCACTATATTTCAATCCAAATTTGTATTATTTGCTGACGATACTACCCTTTAAGCGGAAAACACACATAGGCGATCGCGACTACGATCGCTGGTGTAAGTTAACAGACATATTGCGATTGCGATCCAGTTTATACCAAAAGTGAAAAATGTGTAGTTTAGAGGAAGAGGCACTCATTCTTGCTATATTATTAGAGGAAGAAAATTGTACTAATGAAATAAGAAAGTAAGTACATGTACACACCTTATCTTTTATTTGTTTTTTTTTTGAAGTAGTAAATATTTTATACCCGTTTAAAATAGACGTCACACGCCAAATAAAATAATTTAAATTATAGAAGAAAGAGCAGGGATATTTGGGTACATATAATATATAAATATTATATGGATATAAATAAAAAGCGAAACGAAAAAGGAGAATTTCATAACCTATATCATGAACTCCGTAAGGATGCAAATCGGTTCTATACGTATTTCAGAATGAATTTTAATAGTTTTGATGAAATACTAGATTTTATTAGAAAAGATATTACTAAAGATCAAACTACATTTAGGGAACCTATTGGATCAACAGAACGGCTAGCAGTTACATTAAGGTAATTGAATGAGCATTTATATTTTATTCTTATTTTTTATTAAAGTGTTTTACAACAGCTAGATTACATAGTAATAAAAAATACTTAATAATTAATTAGTCAATATTGTTCGTACAGAATTCCTCATACCAGGTTGTTGTAGAACTTTCTTCAGAGACTTCCTGAGCAGTACAACTGTTTGTCACTGCTCAAAGTGACTTGGGGGAGTTTGGCATGTTTGATACTTCCATGGAATTAAAAGAGGAACTATTCCTTGGTTGGTTTTGTCTTTGTATTCGGATTTCACTTAATTCTTGTTCCATTATTATTTTGGCAACTTTCTATTTGACCATTATCTGTCCTTCCGTCGACAACTTTTTTACACTTGCTGCGTACCCTTGAAATGTTATATCAATTTCATCTGTAATGTTAGTTTTCTGATTTGCAATGTGTCTCTCATCTAGGAATTTGATAAATTTATCAACAGATGAAGCTTGTGGGTTGGATGTCGAGTCTTCCATTGATTTTCTCTTTTTTTCTTGATTTCGTTTAAATGAATTTTTTGATATTTATCGATGATTAGCTTCACTTCCTAGTATACTTTCGCTTTGTAAATCTTCTTTTGTATCACTACGTTCTTCGCATTCTTCGCTTGCAAACTCATGAATTTCTGTTTCGTCAGTTACACTAGTATCAGTCTGAGCAAATTGTAAAAAAGGTCTGAAAACTTCCATCTGTTGCGCCCAAGGCCAGGTTTTGTAGCGGCAGATAGATTTAGCAGCTTGTCCAGTTTTGTCTTTTCGGTGCGGAGATATTTTGAGTAACAATCTCTTAGGTTTTTCTAGCGTTTTTTTAGATCGTTACCTAAATAAAAAAATATGTTTTAATAATACCTACAGAAAAAAAAGTTGCAGAAAACGGTGAATAGTTTATGATTACTGCCAAATCGTTGATGGTAATATGTGACACTTTTGTGGACCTCAATGTCCATTTTCAGGAGGCAAATATAACAGAATTACATTTGTTTTCTACTAGCGATATTTATTTCTTAGCAAAAGAAACTTTATTACTTTGAATAGAACATGCTATTTTTTATATTCATTATTTTAAAATATTTTAATTTTAGATTTTTGGCGACAGGCGATTCATATAAAACAATTGGTCATAGTTTTCGGATGGGATTCTCAACAGTTGCTTCAATTGTTGAAGAAGTTTGTGAAGCAATTTGGAAGAGATTGCAACCAATTTATACCAGAGCCTACAGCAGAAATATGGGAAAACTCAATTTTGGGTTATAAAAATGTATGGTTTTTGTTTGGGTAGTATAGACGGGAAGCATATAACTATTAAACAGTGGATCAAATTACTTTTCTTATTTGAAAAAGTTTTCAATTGTTCTAATGGCGATTGATGATCCTGAATACAAATTTATTACCATAGATGTAGGTGGAGATGGTAAAAACAGTGTCGGAGGTATATTTCAAGTATCGGCTATGGTTAGAAAATTTGCAAATAGCACTTTTAATGTACCACCGAATAGATCTATATCAGATGAAGATCATGATGAAATTCCGTGTGTTTTAATAGACGATCAAGCTTTTACATTAAGTACTTATTTAATGAGACCATTTCCACACAGACAATCCCGATTTGATCGAAATAAAGACACATTTAATTATCGCTTGTGTAGAGCACGTCGGGTTGTCGAAAATGCATTTGGCATATTGGCACACAAATGGAGACTGTTTTTTAGGCCATTAGAAGTTAAAGTAGATACAGCTAAAAAACTGGTCAAAGTAGCTTGCGTATTGCACAACCTTCTACGAGTTAAAAATGTTGATCAACAGTTTGTATACTTACAAGAGAATAATGATAGACCCCTAGTTTTATTTAACAGCTTGCCGGTTGATGGAAGAAGAGCAGTAAATTTGGCTTTTGACATACGTGAGAAATTTGTTACTTATTTTAGTACTTTATACAAATTTGATTAAACTTTTCATTACTTAACTAATTATATAATAAACAAAATGCTTACTGTGTGTTTTAATCCCATATTCTTTGCGATTTCGTCCTATATTTTGTTCTTTATATACGCACATTTTGGTAATCTGGATGGGATAAATCAAATAAAACATGATACGTTTTTACATTTTCAATTAATAATTCCGTAAAATCGGTCATTTTATCTAACCTCAACTCAGTGCGACCTGCGATTAACGTAACCTGTTGCGTTTGATCGCGAATGTTCTTGTATCGCGTTGGACACTGCGATCGGTCGCTGCACAAACGCGAACAGGTCGCAGCATGTATGTGCTGATGTATTCGTTTACGTTTGCTAAATCGGATCGCTATCGCTATCGCCATCGCGATCGTGGTCGCGATCGCGTATGTATGTTCTCCGCTTTAATTACCTAAGAGATTGTTTTCAGGAGAATGTTTATGATCAAGCAAGCAAAGTGGCGCTGATCCGCCATTTTGATTTCACGGTCATCGTAAAAGGTTAGCAGTAGGTAATCTTTATCATAATTTAAATTTGAATAAATTGCATATTCATTATTATTGATACCTTATTAGTGTTGGGCGCCAAAAGTATTTCCTTACCTAAAAACCTAGATCTCTTCCAAAATCTAAAGAATAATTTATCTAACTTTTTTGTTTTTATATAACAAATAATGCCACTTAAAATCAATGCATGGATTTTATATTAAAATTAAATGCACAATTGAATGATAAAATCAATCGACAATCCCCTTAATAAAACTTTGTTGGGTAGCTATTGGGATCTCAAAAACAGTAAAAGTTAGTTAAATTGATGCAAAGTTGCGTAATTTGATCTTTTCAGATCTTTAAGCGACCATTTTATATTATATTAAATGAAACACTTATTTCGAGTTATTTTCATAAAACCTCTATGAGAAGGAAAGAGATCGGTAGATAATTTTAGTATAAAAATATTTTCTATAATAAATTATAGAAAAGAAATTGATACAGAAGCGATATATCAACTTCTAATATGAGTTTGTCTTATTTCTCAAATAAAAAACTTACCACCTAGTTGTTACGTTGTATTGTATAACTTGTGTTGTATTGACATATGAGTTGACTTTATCTTAAGGTAGGTATGAAATTCTGATTTTAATTTTTAATAAATTAATTCTGATTTTCATTCTTTGTAATATTGGGCTTTTTGCCCATTGAATTAATCAATTAATTAATACAGTTTCAATATAAAAGAATTAATTTATTTAAAAAAAAGTATTTAATTTTACTTAATTGTCTCTATCCTTTTTCGCTCTTAATTAATTAATTCTTATGAACTTTTGAATTTATTATCAGTTTTAATTTGTAAAATTATAATAATTATTATTAATTTAAAAATGAATAGTTTTTATCTTTAACTAATTTTAAGATTTGCAACTTTGTATTGAATAATAGGATATTTATGTGTTAGATAAACAGATATAATGTTTTTTATTTCCATATAGATTCTTTATCAAAATATGCCCTAAATATTCTTTTTTATTTTTTTCTAATATTTATCATACATAAGCATAATTTTATTATAAATATATCCGAATTTTTTAAAATATAGTTTCAATTTTAGTAATTTTAAAAACCAGTCATTTTTATTTTTTTAAGTATTTTTTAATTGTGAGCTTAAAGAGTAAATATTAGATGGTTTTTGCAAAATTTTGTTTAAACGTTTTCGAAAATAATATTCGTAATTTAAAAAATAATTCTTATTATTATTTATATGATGAATTTATTTATATTATTGAAAAATAGAGGGAGTTTCAGCCTCTAAAGATTTTTTGAATTTTTGCTGTTTTTTTAAAATTTGATAATTTATACACAGAAAAATAATGCCATAATATAAAACAAAACAGGTCAAAAATCTGCGTGGTTCAGACAATAAAAACCATCACGTTAATTATTTTTGGCCAAATATTCAAATATGACTAAGTTTTTCAGAAAATCAAGGTTTATAACCTCGACAAATCAATGTTAATGGACTAGTAGAGGTTCTTTACATCAGTGGACACCCACACGCGGTATCACGCTTTATAAATGGGTTAATTGGAATTGGAATGCATTAATTGGTATAAAATAGGTTAACTACACATATGCATAAAAAACATTTTGCCCTAAATATGCATTTTTTTATGCAATTATGACACAGGTTTATTTACTTTCAAATGTATTAAATGCTTTCAAATTTCAAGAAAATTAAAAATCATGAATTGTCCAAATTTCCGAATTTTTCACCAAACACTTTTTTCTAATTTTTTCTTTAATATGCACGTTTTATGATTTTTATTTAAATTGTTTTGCTGGAAAAAAATGTGAATTAAAAAAAAATCTCTGTTTTGAAAACATGCTTGAAAAAGTATTTAATCATTTTAATAAATTTTTTTCAATTATGAGTTTGTACATTATTTTACTACCAAAACAAAATATGTATCTTAACATTTTTTTAACTACATATTTTTTCGTAATTTATTGATTTTTCTATTCCTATTCAATGGGCATTCGAAAATTCCCTTTTGCCGCATGCATAAACCCCACTAAAAGAAAGAGACAACCGCAAAAGCAGTTGCTCTATGGAGAACAATGAAATTTCGCCACTAAAATAAAACTCTCAATTTTATTAAAAGAGTTCGTGATAAAATGAACTTTTTTTTTTTTTAATCTGAAGTTCCAATGCTTTTTGGGGCGATATCGCTCACAAAAAATGCATTAGCCGACCTTTTAATGAGTTCAGAGTCACAAATAAAAAAAAAGTACGGAAACAAATTAACACCAGTAAAGCACGCACATGCTACGAACCAATTAATTCAGGAATAAACAGGAAATGTACGGAAATATGGCGCGCTCGATTGAAAAAATTATTGACACACTAAATCGTGGAACAATTTATATGGAAAAGCCGTAAAAAAATACATGGCTCTATTGCTATATTTTTTAAAATTTGAACCTGGGTTATATAGAATATGAAAAAAATGAAAAAACATTGACGTTGACAAAAAAAGTGTGAAGGTCAGTCTTTTTTTTATTTAATTGAGGTAATGTGTTTTAGAGGAACAAAACTTATTATAAAAATTTGAGCACAGATTTTTCAATTAAAATCATTAGATATATAATAAGCACTATTTAAACAAATGACAGAATATTAAAAGAAAATGTCAAAACAATTAAAGCAACGTGCTCTCCTTTTTAAATACTGTTCGTCCTGCTTAGTGTTCTGTATAGTCTTAAGTGTTTCTAAGTGTACTATCGTTCCTTATAATAATTTTCATATTATCAAATGTGTTCCCACTATGGAAAACTTCTGGCTTAACTGACAAATGAGTACATTCCATTCATTAACCTTTAACTATATTTTTTTTTACGCATATAACACCCAACTCATTTCACTGATGGCTTAGACACTGAACGCGCTCTGCTAAGCTTCTAAAAATAAATTGCTTTGAATACATCTAATTTAATTAATTTTTATTGTTGAAAAAAATTAAAGATGTTATATCTAAAATAATAAGAAAGATAAGTTGTTTAGAATGTGTATATATTTACCCATTATACCTATTTCAGTATTTTTTTAAAAAACATTCAGGAAATTACAAATTTAATTTTTTCCCTTTTTTCTCCTGCGATAAAAAGTTTTTGAGTAAAAAAAAAACAATTTCGTGCAGGTTCTATGTCAGTTTATATAAAAATGGAGAGTTTTCTTGCAGAAGATCCGGACTACCTGAAAGAAATATTATTGAAGATGAGCTGCATCGTATCCATGATTCTGAGAAACTCATAACTCACTCTTAAAAACGATTAATTCACTAATGAATTTCATCCATTGCAAGAGAAAAAACGATTAAATATTCGAAAAACAAAAACGGTTAAATATTCGAATGACTATTAGGACAATTTTACTTAAGTCAGCTGCATTATGAAGAATTCCTGAATATCTCAGATATCTTAGAATCTTTAGATCTATAAATTATTGTAAGAAAAAGAAAATTGAAGATTCAGTACCCTTAGGTACTTGCTCCAGAAATCTGGAGCAGCATCACGCTACCTGGACTAAATTAAAACCGTAAAAAGGTAAATTAATGATAGCCACACAAAACCAAAACGTTAGTTTTTAAATTGATTGAAACTTAGTTTGCTTGGTTTTGAAGATGTATTAAACGGATTCAGAAACGTCGTAAGGCAGCAGGTAATATTTGATAAGGGCTGTAAAGTGTAAAAATAAATTATTTATTCCAGGCAGTTGAATTGGGCAAGTGATTTCAACTGCTTGGACTAAATTAAAAGCCTTAAAGAGTAAATTAATGATGGTCACACAGAACCAAAACATCAGATTTTAAATTAAAATAACTGAAATTTAATTTGCTTGGCTCTGAAGATGTACTTAACGGGTTCAGAAACGTCGTAAAGGAACAGGAAATATTTTCCAAGAAATGTAAAAGGTCGAAATGGAGAATTTATTCCAGGCAGTTGATTTAGGAAAATAATTCCAACTGCCTGGACTAAATTAAACGGATGTTGTGAAATGGTTTATATAAGGGTTTTTAATATTTTTTATATAAATTTCTTTTTATTTAGACTAATATTTTTGATCTTAAGATTGATGATGTTCTAGCCAGAACGAAACACGCGTAGCCATTCATTTTATGCTGTAAGTATAAGACCGTGACTGTGTTTTTTTGGTTTTTTCTCAATTTTGTATGGTGGTTTCTTTGCGAGCAATGGATGAAATTTTTGTATTTGTAAATAAATTATTTTACAAGATACAGTCGTTGTTTTACTCATTAAAATTATTAAACGTCAAAGAAATTCAAATTTAGCGGCATTCAAATCTCAAGATCTTGGACAGCCATGACTTCCGCCTTTCCTGTTACTTTTAACTCTTTCCACAACTTTTAGATGGTACTATTATGTTTACAGTTAGTAAAAAAAAATTGATCTTGGGTATGACTTTAATGCGCCTGTCATTTTCGGACAGCTTCGAAATCACGAAAAACAAGCTTTTCGGCGACTTAAGGCTTATGCCTTAAGTCGACGAAAAGCTTGTACGCTTATACCAAAGTAGTAAAGAACTTGGAAATAGCAATAGATCATCTTGGCTTTACGTCTTGAATTAGGTCTAAAGAGCATGAGCTCATCTCATCCTCCTTATATGATCCTGAATCTTTACAGAATATTCAAACTTCTTGATGGAAATTCTAAGTGAAGCTCACATTCTAAGTGAAACTTCATCACTGAGTCACCTTGGTTCTAAGTTAGTATATGTACGTGTAAAGGTGTTAGCTTATCTCATCCTTTTCCTAATAAAATGAAG
Source organism: Anthonomus grandis grandis (assembly GCF_022605725.1). Classification (NCBI taxonomy): domain Eukaryota; kingdom Metazoa; phylum Arthropoda; class Insecta; order Coleoptera; family Curculionidae; genus Anthonomus; species Anthonomus grandis. The sequence goes on along the minus strand of NC_065548.1, from coordinate 12,052,124 downwards.
AACTCCCTTGCAGAATATCAAAACTTTTCGAAAGAAATTCTAACTTGAGCTGATATTCGTGGTCACGGATAAGATTCTCAGAGGCAATCTAGGAAACTTAGAGTGCACTCTCAAAAAACGACTGATTAATAAATAAATCATGTTCATTGTAGGTATTGATAGGAATCAAAAGTTCACAAGGATCCTAGAAATCCATCGAGCCTCGCACAGGATGATCAGAGGCCGAAGAACTTAAAAATGATAATTCGTCATCTTGGTTTCACGTTTTGGACTAGGTGTAAAGAGCTTAAACTTTTCTCATGCTTATCCGAATTGAATGAAGAATTTCCTTAAGAAGGGAATTCTAGGTGGAGCTCACATTCACCTAGAATTTCCTTTGAAAAATGGGCATGAATGACGTTCTAAGAGGCGATCTAGGAATTTTAGAGTTCGGTCTCAAAAAACGATCTATTAATAAATGAATTAAATTCATTGGAGGTACTGACATAAACAAGAAAATTACGTAAGGATCCTGATGGATTTCTGGAGCTTCATTAAGATTTATTATAGACCAAAAAACTTTGAGCTGCCCATGAGTCATCTTGATTGCACTGTCTCATCCTTCTCTGAAGAAAATGAAGAATTTCCTTGCAGAATATACATAGTTTTTATTTTTTTACTCGAAAACCTCACATAGTATGAACAAAAAGCATGGAATCAAATTTGCGCCAAACTGAAAAAGGATTCTAGAGATAATTTTGGTTTTTAAAAATAGCAGTGATCTTTTAAATCAAAAATGCACTTGTTTCTCCAAATCCGTGCACCAAATAAATAACAAATAAAATAAATCGTACAGGAATATGACACACTTTTTTGACATAGAACTTATCCACAGAGTACTCTTTATTACTGTAAAAGATCTACTAAAATATCTTAAATAACTTGGAAGTTATGTGGACAAATGTTCAAAAATAATGGAGAATTCAAATATTTATATATGTATATATTTACAATTTATTCCAAGAGCCTCATCAGTGAGCACTGGGTCTTAATAAACAAAAGTGCATCTAACTCAAAAAACGTTTTTTTTTTCGATGAAAACTTCGTTAGAGTATCGTAAAAAGTTTTTAAATAATCTTTAAAAAACTTAGAATTTAGTAAAAAAATTAAAACAGTTTTAGCTTATTACATTTTTTACTTAACATCACTTTTTTAATTAAGCTTGATCAACAGAAAAACGATTTAAAAGTTATGTGGGAAAATGTACAAAAAAAATAAAAATTCAGATTTTTCAATTGATTTATTGGGTCGTGTTAGACAAAACTGCGCTTAACTCGGAATATTATCAAAGAAAATAATAAGTAAGAAAAATACTAATAGCTAAAATATTTCATTTAAATCAATAATAATTATGTAATACTAAATTTAATAAAATTAAAAATAATTCATAATACTTAAATATAATATTATTAAAAGAAAGGGAGGCAGACGAATTTATATTATGAAATTTTACTAAGGCCGCAATCCAAGATTTCTGTGATTATTATTAATTAATATAAACCCAAACCCAGATTATTAATTTTATAATAGTAATTTGCAAGGGAAGGGATGGCTTTAATTAGAATCCTAATTGTATCTCCAAGATTATAATAATAATGTTTGAAGCGATGGTGTAATGAAGCAACCTTTAAAAAACTATTTATGGACAAACATATTTTTTATTTTTTTTTAAATAATTAATTTTATTCGTAATCTAATATGAAATATCAACCTCAAACTCAACATCAACCTTCTTGTAATTTATTCTTAATTAATATTAACCTGAAAAATAAATTGCAGAGGAAGTTGCATAGGGTTAATAGGGCTAGGGTTATTTTGTTAAGAATTACAAGAATTACATCATATAATTTAAAATGATAAGTTTTAATCATTTATGTACTTGCAACTTTTGGCAAATACTTCTAAGGTTCTTTTACTAATATGCTGATGGTCTGTAATATTAAATACTTAAAATGTAATACTCGTACACTCTTATGTCTACTTCTACTTACTGAATTTGTTCTTCTACAACTACTGCAAAATTCAAGATTATTTTTAAAAATTAAAACAAATTACCTGTCATGTCCTTTCACCTCAAGCCTAATTGGTCCACCACCCAAAGACCGTCGCGCACGTTTATGCTGATGCACCAACGACGTATGATCGTATGTGGCAACATCGTAGTGTTTTATCCAAGAATTCAGGTTAAAATCTGAAAGAGTATAGATTGATAAGTTATTGGTTATGATGTTTCGACTTATTCATAAATTTTCTTTAAGGCAAAATGTGGATCCAACTAGCTATTCAAACAATTCTATTAATCACTATACAATATTTCCAAAATATTTATTATATGATATTTATAATCTAAGAGAAGAAAAATAAATAAAAAATTTTGAATCAAAGAAATGGATTGGTAATTTAAATGGCTATTTGTTTATTAAGATTTAATAAAATAACTTAGATGCAAAACGTACTTAGTGATTGAATAATTAGTAATTAGACGCTGCTTAAAATATATCTCCAGAAAGTTTTAATGAAATAAAATCTGAAATGTTTAAATATGGGTTTCCCGCTTAACGATTCCACATTGTACACACGTACAATGTAAAATGTACTGTTTTCTACTGACCTACACTACTAATATATTGTACGACCAAATCGTTATAGCACAAGATTGACTAAAAATGTAAACTCGACGTAAAAATTGCAAAAATAGACTAAGAAAAAGAGCAAGACATAATGCTGCAAAATGGTCAAAGAATAAAGAACTGCCAAAAGTACAAATATCTAGGCATAAATATTACTTACCATGGAACCTTGGATGATGCCATTAAAGATAGGTATATACAGGGAAGAAAAGCTGTGCCCATGCTAAGCAATACTCGTGGAATTTAAAATTTACAAAAATCGTCTATACAAAACCTTATTTACGGTAGCGAGATATGACCACTTAAAGAAAAAGCAAAGAAAACCTTGGAACCAATGGAAATGAATTTTTGGAGGTATTCGGCAGGCAGGTCGAAGTTTAAAAGAATCCACAATGTCAGAATACGGGAAATTATGAGAGTTCGGCACAGTATTGTAGATGATATAAAAAGGAAGCAACTGAAATGCATGTTCAGAAAATTACGTACGAGCGACTTCCGCAATAGATAATGATGTGGACTCCAGCAGGAAGAAGAGAGAGAGAAAAAACTGGAACGGTAGAATAGATAAGAAAATAAGAAATAGAGGCCTTTGAAATGATCGAGAACAGTGGAGACTAGAAGTCACAAGACATCTTATAAAACCGATATATATGCGTAGTGATTGAGTAAAGACCTATTTGACGTAAAAATATAATTTTTTGTGGTTTAGCCTGAAACGCTCTCTATAATCAAATGGTTTTTCCTAATACCGTTAAGAGTTTTGGTCCCCAAACACCCATTGTCGAATTGATTTCTCCCCTTTAGATCGAGTCAAACCGGGGAATACTATCCGAAAATGGCGAGCGAAGTGACTTTTTTAATTTCACTCATTATTTGAACGACTCGCATTTTTCGAATAGTCCCGTCCTGACCCGTCCCGTCCCATCCTATCCCGTCCGAGTCCATTAACCCCCCAGTCACTAAATTCGACTCTCGTTTAGTTTAAAACATGGGAATCGGGAAATCTAATTTGATTAATGTCTGAGATAATTACGCGCTATATATTGGGTTCGATTGGGTTATACATTCAGGGATTGGATTTAGGTATGGCATCATTTATCTGATTTCAAATTAAGTGTATTATATTTGAGAGAGGAGGTATATAGACGTTACATGTATTAATAGATATAATATTTTATAGTAGTTCCTATCTGTAATATTTCAATATTATTATATTTTCCTCTTAATATTATATTAAATTAGTTTAATTTTGGATTTCTAAGAATAGTGTTTATTATAAATAATAAAAGCAAATAATGTAACTTTTTTGGTATATTTTACGTCGAAAAAAAACAAACGATTACTTACCTATTTTTGACGTTTAATCAATTAATTAATTAATCCATAAACTGCAAAAATAAACACTATTGCTTCATTTAATTAATTTCTTATCAAACAATGAATTTTAAACTCTATGTCAGACGATTTTCAAGAATAGTTCGAAGTTGTAACTGTCAAAACTTTAATGCGAGGTGCAGTAAGTTTGCGATATCGAGAAAACACTTCCTTGACGTGTTGTGCCAAGAAACAGTTATCATTGTTTATTGATTTTTATTACGTTTATATACGCTTTGTAACTTTTATCTAGAATTGTTATGATCAAGTTATATTAGCTAAAAAGTATTTTTTAGAAGTAGTTCGTTAGGAGACAGTTAATATTTTGGACATAATTATCTATGTTCTGCTTTGAGATCAAAGCGCTAAAGCCAATATTTTGATTTCTTATGGCAATTAATAAATGAATATAATAGAGTGTACTAAAGCTTTTGAAAAAAAAAAGAATTATATGTGAGCACACATATACACAGTATAATTTTCTTATGGATTCACATTTAAGTAAAATAAAATAGTAAAATTAACTTATAATCAAAAATCTAATTTGGCTCTCTTTCTTCTTTTGCCATTTTTATTTTTTTTTCTACTTTCTTCATTTTCCTATTGCAATATAAACATTATTTAAATTGTATTTTTCTTAGGTTATTTGTCCCTTATATGATTAGGAGTTACTACATTACTTCAAATATACTTACTACTAAAGAAATTTATAAATTTTTAAATTTAGCAGATTGTATTCCGGTACTCAAATAATATCTAAAACAGTTTAATACATTATCTCTTAGACCCATTTTTTAATATTTTTCTAATAGTATGCTTCTATTAACTTATCACAGTTGCTTATAATTAAGACTTGGCATCAACACGTTGTTTCTAATACAAAAATCAGTTAGTTATTAATATAAATTTCTCATAGACAGAAATAGTGTTGACAGGATTATATTCAGCAAAGCTTTTGGTATTTTACACCTCATGAATTGGTATCACTGCAGATGCTTTCCAGATCATTTTTAGAGCCCATTTTTGGGCTCAAAAACGAGATTGAAAAATTACCATTTTCGAATTTTCAAAGTGCTCTCATTCCCTTAGTTCTGCTCGAATCCCGTTATAACCCGGTATTTTCGTAATGTAAATGATGGGAGTAAGCCGCTGGTCTAGTTAGTACGATTTCGAAAAAAAATCAATATTTGGTAAAAAAATTCGATACGGAACGGGTTTATTCGAAATTTTCGAATATTCGACGTTTATTATTCGAAAAATAAAAAATGCCAAACTTTAGAGATCGATATCTCGGCTTCTATGGGCACTATCAAGGAAATTCCAATGGTTTTGTCTTAGTTTTATATTTCCGAATCCAACGAGGTAATCCGCAAGGTCATAGCTGTTATATTAGCCGAGATATTGCATTTTAAGAACCTATTTTTGGGCTCAAAAACGAGGTCGAAAAGTGACTTTTTCCGAATTTTTAAAGTGGTCTCATTCCTTTATTTTTGCTCCAATCCTGTTGTACCCCGGTGTGTTCGTAATGTAGCTGACAGAAGCAAGCCGCCGGTGTAATTAGTTTGATTTAAAAAAAAATACATTTTTGTTAAAAATATTCGAAAGGAAGATATCTCGGCTTCTATGGGCACTATCAAGGAAATTTCAATGGTTTTGTCTTAGTTTCATCCTTTCAAACCCAACAAGACCATCCGAAAGGTCGTTGGTCTCCTATAAGCCAAGATATCGCATTTTTAGAGCCCATTTTTGGGCTAAAAAACGAGGTCGAAAAATGTCTTTTTCTGAATTTTCAAAGTGCTCTCAATCCCCTACTCATTTACCAATTCTGTATCTTTACACTTGTGAATAATTTTACTTTTGTCAGTCAAGCTATGTTTAAAATAAATTTCTAGTAAATTTAAGGTACTGGAAATGTTTTTCCATGTCATATTATATGCAATAATAAAACTAATAATGATTTTTTTTTTCTGATATATAGGTAGATAGTATAATAGTTCTTAATTAGTTTTTTTTAGTAATTTGTAACTAATAGTTGCAAAAATAACTATAATGCAGATAATAAAAATTTCAATTAGGATGCAAGGAAAAAAAAAGAAAAAAACACACACCAGATGCATTTCAAAAATTAAAATTGCAAATAGAGAACGGCTCCGAAATTCGTATGCCCGTAGATAAAACGAATTTACTGGCCTTACGGGATTTAAAGTTTCGCACAAATTCTCCCGATTTCCAGCAACACGGCTTACACCCGAAAGTTTTACACCACTTTTTCCAGATTTTTTTTTATATTTTTTCCCTTGTCGTTTTAAAACTTTTAAATCCGATCTATTTTCCTTTGTTGGTGGTGTACAGTCAAATAAAAAAAAGGGATAAAAACCCTTTGGGATCAGTATTTTTTTGATTGGAAAAAGAAGCATTTTTTCATCGTCACGTAATTACTTTAAATTAAATCCCCCAAGCTCTTAAACCAAATTTAGAAATTTCGTGGAGAGAAAATAAATTTTAACTCCTAATCAGGACGCCCTAAATATTCCCTTTTATTGCCGCACGGCCTGGATTTTTATCGGCGTGGACGCACAATTTTAAGGGTGGAAAAAAATTAAAAAGGAGGATCGGCCTCGTGCCTTAAATCATATTTATTGCTCGCCCGCTCTTTTGTACTTTTAATCGTAAATTAATTTGTTTTTTATCTCTTTCCACGAATAAAAAGAACGCTGATTTATTATTTCGAGTCCCGAGGTTTACGCTACATTTTTTTATAATTTGATTAAAAAAATTTCTCTTGAAACTAAAAAAAAAATACCTAAGTAAATTGTTTTTTTTTTCTCAAGACATTGGACCGTGATTTTCATTTAAATATACAATATTCCCATTTATGTACAGGATTGATGGATTGTCTGTTAAAGTTTTTCAATGTATGTCAGATTAAGCTTTCTCCTCTCTTGCATTTACAATTAATGTTAGCTATATTTCCGAATAATCTCAAAGTATCTATTGTAAAAACATTATTTAAAGATGGTTAACTAAATGACCCTGCTAGTCATAGGCCCATCTCACTGTAACCATATCTATCTAAGGATCAGGTAGGAATATCTTATTGAATTATGTAAAAAAATTTGAAAAGAACTAAAATTTTATAAGCTATTGCAATCAATATTGTAGCATTTACAGGAATATCATAATATCTGCCAGAGGTTCTCAGTACTCATTCATAAGCCATTTATCAATGGCTTTCGTAATTCTAAACCCTTTTAGAATAAAAGTTCGATGAGTCAATGATCCAAACCAGCTCATAAGTTTTATTGTAGCATAGTCAATGATTCTACAAACAATAGATCACCTTTTGTTTTATCTCAGGTATATCCAACATTTGCTCATTTGGATCCATCGATAGGAAATTATAGAAATTATTTTTGAAATAAAAAATAAAAAATTGCATGGAGGCCATCAAATATCTGCTGAAGTTCTCCCAGTATTCCAATATAAAGTCTGCATAAGCTTTGACTTGCTTCAAAAGCTCTGTTGCACCACTCCTTAAAAATGAAGCATTTTATAGTTTCTTACTGAATATTTTGATCATGACTAGAAATAAACCACGTGTACAAGCTTTTGATCTTGGTCTGTTTCTTGTCTAATTTTAATTTTGTTTCTGTTAACTTTATGAATTACTGTGATAATTTTGTTATTCCTATTTTTTTGTCCTCTTCTAGGTATTTTATGAAATTTGATATTTATTTTACGAATTCAACTTAGATTTTTATTTGTTCCGTGGAATTTTAATATTTTATCATATTTTCTAGGATTTTCAGTTATTTTATATGTATGCCAGGTTCACTAAGTCATTTTGTGTATCTTTCAGGCATTTGAGTTAATTTTCATTTATTAGAGTAAATCAAAATAATATTTCATATTTATAGGACTTTGCTAGTTACTCTTTATATCTTCTAGGTAATTGATTTCATTTTTTATTTATTCCAGAAAAAAAATAATTTTTCATACTTTTCACATTTTTTAAGTGACTTTTTATGCTATCCAGGCAATTCAGGTCATTGCTTACTTTCTCCAGCAATTTTCTTAGAAGGAAATCTTTTCTTTGGAAAATAGAACGCCAATCTTGTTTTGAGAGTAATGTGAAATCAAAAGAGATCCATGCAAAAGAAAAATGAAGGTTCATTATCTTTTCTTGATTTATTGATTAAAAAGTCTATTATTTCACTTGAATTTCACTAACAATTAACCAAAAATTAGCGGCGTTTAATCCATTATTTCCAGACCTATTATTGTTCCCTTTTACTCAAACAAAATTTTTCAGAAAGATTTTGACAGAATTTATCAAAAAGCGGAAGGAGAGTTTAAAACGCATGTAAAAGGACATACTAAATTAATAGAAAACAACTTAAATAGGTTTATTACTAATACTTCTTCTAGCTTCGCTTATCTGGACATAAGTTTGAACCTGAAGAGGAACCTGAACAGCATGTTTGTTGGGGTTGGATCTTTTGAAAATTAGTAAGGATAAACCAAGTTCGAAAGTAGCTTGTTTTTTAATTTTTTGAGTTCTCTGAACCTCCATTCTCATATTTAATTTTAAAACTTTTCCTTTAAAATATAATGCTTTAATTTAAATTTTATTTAATCGTTCCTTCATGATAGAATCGAATTAGTCCATAGTGGTTCAAATTTCGCTGCTTGACCGCTGTTCCTCTGCAGGAATCTTCTTACCATAATATTATAAGATTAGCTGGTTCTAATATGAGCTATAAGATGTTTTCACCTTCGATACAATTTTAATATTTATGTTATTGATTGTTTGTAAGCAGCATTGGTAAGTTTTTTAAAACTTATTTGTAGTTCTAGGCCTTTAATTGTGACTTTAACCTTTGTACTGACTATTTAAATTTTGTACTATTTTGAATATAAATATATTTTAGTGTTCGATTATGAATGACATTACTCTTAAAAAGAAAAGACTTTCTTCTAAAAAAGTATCTTCCTTATTTTCTATCGTACATAGATCCAGAAATCAACCAGAAAGTCTTTAACATCTATGATTTTCTACAGGTTCCATGCCCTGTGGTCCCAGGTAAAAGGAATTTTCGAATTTAAGGGTCGTCTGAATGTCTCAACTCATTCACCACGGCCTCCATTTCATATCTCCGTATCCATAAACGACCAAACAAACAAAGTTATCATTATTTCAGCACGGGAGTGGGAAAAACTAGAGAAAATCAATATCACAGGACGGCACTATTGTTTTAAGCCTTCGGAATACGTAATGTACTACGAGTTATGTATATTTCGTATTCCGGCGCCAAACTATGCGACACGACTGTCAGCTTGCCGGATGTGAGCGGAATATCCTTTGGGACATATTTTCCTTTACTTTTGGGTTTTTCGATATTGTTATGTATGTCTTAGGCGATATAAAATGCGAAAGGAGTAAGGCTCTTTTCTGAAATTTGATGGAAATGAAATTGAACGTTTAAGTGAAATGACAGGAAATGCTCGTCGGTTCTTTTTGATTTGGAACTTACATACATGCATTATATTTTCTAGGAGAGTGTCTTGTATAGTAAACACCACTTTTGCACTCTAAAGAATATTTTATAAATTCATTTCGTTTATCAAAATTATAAAAAAAGTTAGAACATAATTATTTCATAGGAGTAATTTTAAATCTTTTTGGAAAGTTTGAAACCGTAGAATTAACGTTTAAATATATAAATTTTGGCTTACAACGTTCTTCTACTTCTTCCGACCTCCAACATTCACTGATCTCTGTCCTACTAGAGGTCGCTTCCAGCTTCCTTAACCTGATCTCCCTCTCTACTTCTCTCTACAGCATTTCCTTGGTCTTTCTCGCTTTTTCTTCCCCGTGGTGTTTATCCTAGTATCTGCTTGGAGGGCTGTTCTTCGGACATCCTCTGTAGGTCGCCATACCAGCTGAGTTGTTCAATCCTTTCATCACTTACTATGTCATGTTAAACTCTCATTATATGTCCACTGCTCGCCTCCAAAAACAAACTTTTTTCTGACTCTGCTGAGAGATACAAGAGAGGTAGTCTGTAGTAAATCTTACCGCCCAGAATTCTGCCTGTTCTTCATCCTTTATATTAAGATATTCCACCTCAACCTTTTTCTTTACAAGTTTTCCATATATTCGGCTTAATGTATAAAAAAAGACGATTCCTTTATAATTATCGTAATCGTCTCTCTCTACCTTTTTATGTATTATTGATATTAATGACATATTCCATTCTTTGGGTATAGTAATTCTATTTATGCATTCTTGAAATAGGATTGCAACATGTTGATACAGTTTGTTACTTCCATTTTTGATTAATTCTTCCGAGATATTTAATTAATATAAGTCCTGGCACTTTTCCATTATTTTGATTTCGTTAATAGTTATTCAAATTGGGGATGTTATTACTTTTATTCTATGTTGGACATTTTGCTGTTGCTGTTCTTAGAACTAGGTTCTATTTTTGCAAAGTAATTAGTTATCCCACTGCTATAGTGGAATTGGCGTAATTATATCTTTTTTTGTTTTTGGCTTAGGGACTCTTGACAAAACTCGAGAAAAGCATTCACCCTCATATACTTGGTTTTCCATGTTTCGATCTTTTTCTGAGTTATCTTTCTCCGTACTTTTGCTGGGCTTTCTTGTAGTTTGTTTTGTCTTCAAGGGATTTTGAGTTTTGGAAGTCCCTGCATTTGTTTTTTTTTCCTTAACATCCTCCTTAATAACCTCACACAAAAGTTTTCTATATTTGGTATTAACACAAAACCTCCCAGCAGATCTTAAACAAGCAACAATATTCTCAAACAACTAACAAATAATCTACTTTCTCCAATTATTCACCCACCGCTATGTATTAAGTTAAATAGTTGTCTCGTAGAGTCCGAAGAGGGTCTCTTCTAGATTTTCATTTAGGTGTTTTTTAGATCTGCCAATTTTCATGAAATTGCAATATTTTTAGTTCAGTTTAACTGGTACTTTTTAAATAAGGTGACACTAACATAAATCAATTTTGGTCATTTGTAAATCCATAAAAGAAAAAAATAGATCTTTTCAAAATACACTAAAATATTTGGACAATACATAATGTTAACTTTTGAATTATCCGCATCCGATACCCATATCCCTCACCTTAATAATAAAATATTAATCCTTGAATATTAATAGACGAGACCAGATGATGTGCCTATTTTAATCCTAAAAAAATGTAGATTTAGTCTCTCCAGACCCTTGTACCAGATCTTTAATCTTTCCTTTTAAAATGGAGTATTCCCAGATTAATGCTAAGAGAGTTTCCTAAAATCTTAGTATGTGACATCCCTGGTTGAAGACCACGCAAATCTGCGGAGTTAAACCTTCGTACTCAGCTGTATTTCTTGTTGGATAACTTGGAGAAACGATATTAAGGGGACACAATATACACTAACTTCACCAAGGCGTTGGACAGAGTAGGTACCCCACAATATTTTGTTGTAAAAACTTAAAATGGTTGGCATTTATGAACCGTTATTGTCTTCGTTCAAAGCTACTTTTTGGATCCTAGACTGATTATTAAAATTGGTACTTTTGTTTCTAAAACTATTCAAGTTCCATTTGGATTCCTCAAGGCTGTCATCTTGGGCCACTTCTTTTTAATATTTTTATTAATTATATAAATTATTGCTTCATTATCTGCATATTTTTATTGTGCCTGGTTTGTCCTCATCTGGAGTATGCTTCCTGCGTATGATCTCCTTTCTATGGGATATATATGCATGCTCTTAACTAGTTAAATACAAATTTTTCAAGCGAATGTGAATAATTACAGTGATGCAGATATACTTAATACCCTAAATATGATCCCTCCTGTTTTAGCGAGCCGCTACTCGCTATCTTACTAGTTTTAACAATATCCTATATGAAAAATCTGGAACTTTAGAGCTACTTTGAAAAATCAATATTTATGCTCCACTAAAAAAACAAGAGTAAAAGCTATCAGTAGTTTTCACTACCCAATCTCCTATTTTTTGGTTCCTTAGTTTTGAATCAAGGCTTTCTTTGTACAGTTATTGTGCTGTCATGTTGTCGGATGTCCAGACTCCATCAACAATTCGTTTTAAAAGTGAGTTGGTATAAGTAATAAAAAGAATGAATGTGAATGTCTAGTTGATTCTTATGTGTTGCATTCTGAATAACAAATACTCGGATATACTCGGATATATTATACTCGGATATATATCTCCTAAAAACTCTTAACACATCAGTACCTCTCATCCCATAATGCTCTAGAACATCCAAAAACACTGTGTGAGACACTGTGTCAAAGGCCTTTGCAAGATTCATAAACACGACAATGGTTTTTCATCATTATTGAGGTTTTTGGTTTTAGTTGAGGTAATATATTCAGTCGCATCAGTTGAATTTCAATAAATTAATTATGTTATTTTGGCAAAAAAAAATGAGTCTTAACCTTATAAGATTTTTGTTTCATTGTTAATTAAACTAATTGGTCGCTAGTTTTTAATTTTATTCAATAATTCTGTATTTTATGTGTGTATCAATTTTTAAATTTTCGAAAGTTTTATTTATCATAATTAGGGAGTGGTCAGTAACAAAAGTTTGAATAATGTAAGAATTCAAGACAGTGTAAATTGGTTGCATTATTTTTAATTAAGAAGAAAGTCCAAACATGAGTCAGAGTCTTATCTTGTTGTGTTTTTAATATATGGTAAGAAACCAAAATTAGCCAAAAAAATATTCATTTACTTTGATCCTGGTCAAATTATTCAAATTTATATTTATATCGCCTGTAAAAATGTTTATAATATTTTGGGGTTATTGTCAAATGAAAGCTCCATTTCTTCAAGAAACAGATTCATATTTTAATTTTCAGATCTATAAACGCAGTTATACCATATGTTTTTGCAGAAAAAATAAATGTTATCCTATCCATAGCGAGTCCTGACTTTTTTAACTTAAATCGATTGACTTCAGGATTTCATAAACTTTTGATTAAAATTAGTACCTCATTATTCCTATTGTAATCGCCATAATTGTAATTTGTGTTATAACCGTTAATGTTAAAGCATTCATTAGATGGCAATTAAAAACCTTAACTCAGTACAAAAACATTACACAAATCAAGCTTCGCCTGTTTGAAAAAAAAGCAATTTGTCAAAGCTTTCCCTCGCACTCTTTATATTTACTTGTACAATATTAATTTATTTATTAAAATTTCTAATACAATTATCTAGCGCAACTAACTTAATCAGCTGACCATCAAATCCCACGACTATACTTTCGTGATCTATTTTAACCATTAAGAGTCATAATCTATTTTAATTCTAAGACAGCTTAGGTGGAGCTAATATGTTGGATAGTTAATGTCGTTAGAAACATAATTTACCTCATATTTAGTAGAATTTGTTATTTATAGATAAACAGTTGATACACTTCTTTACGTTATTTTACTATACATTAAGCATATTACCGGACTTTTGTGAAAGAATCCTCGACGAGTAAGGAATCCTTGTATGCTAAGGTCTTCATAAATTGGGTACCTTTGTATTCCAGATATACCTTCTCCTAAACCACTGCTTTATGACAGACCACATCCGAAGACTTTAGAGAAATTGTACTCATATTTATTTTCTTTGTCTTCTTTACATAGATCACAGTTCATTTATCTGTAAGTTCTGTCTATGCGTTTTGTTTCCTTTGGAATTCTTCTGTGTCTTCTTTATCCTAGTCGCTTATGGTTTTGTTAACTATTGTTACTTTTAACTTTGTTGGTCATTTACAAAAGTCTCATCCAATATTCTTCAAGAGACCAACATGATATAATTACAGGCTACACGTGCTTCGCATACATTTTGACACTACATAAATAAACAATAATGTTTAGGCTATAATTGTACAAAACAAAAAATAAAAAATAAAAAGTAGAATGCAACAACATGGACCCATCGAGAATCGAACCCGGTACCTTAAGGTTAGAAGTATGGGTGTAAAACCTATCTACTATATAGACCTAATGCAAAATTACTTAACAGGTTAACCAATGTAAGCTGAAGAATATGGCTAAAAAACATATACTTAATTTAGCTAAGTATTTTTTTGACATTTTCCTTTTAGTCATATTCTTCAGCTTACATGTAACGTGTTAAATAATTTAGCATTAGATCTATATAGTCGATAGGTTTCACACCCATACTTCTAACCTTGTGGTACCGAGTTCAATTCTCGATGAGTCTATGTTTGTTGCGTTATACTTTTTAATTTTTATTTTTTGTTTTATACAATTATAACCTAAAAATTATTGTTTATTTATGTAGTGAGAAATGTGTGTATGGCTTTTAAAGGTTTTTTTAATGTTTTTTATGTAAGGTTTTAGTTTTGTTTTAAGTAATATTTTTGATTTTAGCCTAAGACTTTGTGTTTTCTTTGTTTTCGTCAATTTTGTTGGCCATTTTTAGCTACTTCTGCAGGACATTTACTTGAAAGCTTGCTTACTGCATCAAGCTTCAGTTTTTCTCCCTCTTTTTTTATGGGACATTTGACCATCATGTTTTTTGTATTTCATGCTTTCGTAATTCCCATTTTAAGTTCTGTCGAGTTGAAAATTTGCTTAGTGACTTTTTGGATATTTTTCACATGCTGCTTATTTTTAGCCTTTATAATTATATAATGGTGCTCTGTACGCTTGAGTCTTTGGCAGTAACACACTGGCAAAATACAACGGCAATTTACCAGTTGCATTCTTGTCTGAATTTTGAGCTATTTATTTGTTTGTAATATTTGCAATATCCTGTTTAATGCCATTAAGTATTTATAGAACATAGGCCATTCTAGTAATCAAGGCCCTGCAATTTCTACACAGATATAACACCTTATCGTTGTCCCAATTTCATTTTCACACTTTAAACAGTGGCGATTTTCCATGTTCCTTTTTAGGACAGCAGAGGCATTTTAATAAATTTTTGCGAAAATTACTGTTTAATTGGACTTTCCTTAGTAAGTTATTGCTTGTTAGCATTTCAACAACTAACTAGATTATATTGGAATAGTATCACAGTATTTTATAAGTCCTTGAAAATTTTCAACCTTATATACGATTTTAAAATTTAAAATTTCAATTAAATATTAACAGGGTGATTAAGAAAGGTTGGAAAATATCGAAACTGGAGAACTTGTAAGATTCGAAACAAAAGATGCGAAATGACCCAAACATACCTTAGTCCAAAAAGTGTGATCAACAATTTTATTTTCTATTTTTCCTTATGCTTGAGACATCATTTAAGATTTTGGCATAAAACCCGATATAGTAAGGTTTTCTAGTATAAGAAACAAGATTCCGTTTTTTATGGCCGTTTTTATGTTAGGGTCAATTCACATATTTTAGTCTGCACTATCTCCAGTTTCGAGATTTCCCAATCTTTCGCAGACACCCTGTATATGCTCAAACTGATTTCAAAGGTTTACACCTATATCACATCAGTGATTTCACTTAATTAAATCGTCCTATATTCTCATTGGCTTCACACCAAGGTAAATTTATTTTAATCGTGAATCAAAGATTTAAATACAAACTTAAATAAAATAAAATATTTATCTCAGAAAGTAATTTAAAAGTTCCTTGTACCAGTTTTTTTATTATATGACAACAGTGATTTTAAAAGTATATTACTGGTCAATGAAAATTGCTTTATATTTGATTGTTTGTATTTTTTATTAATTAAGTATTAATCTCTAAAGTGATTGATGGTAAAGGGTTTTCGATCCAGAAAAAGGCCTTAAAATTCCCGAAAAACAGAAAGCAGAATTTTTATATCATACCAGTAATTTTAAAAATTTGAATTAATTTTTTTATTATTTTTTTTTAAAGTTATTCTAAGGGTTCAAATAAAAAGGATCTTGTTCTAAGCAGTGATTTCAAAATGTTGCTAAGAAATATTGAAATGCTCTATAAATCTAAACTGGTTTTACCAATTGCTATTAAAAAAAACGTAATATAACTGCACCACTAAATTACGAAACTCAGATTATACAAAAGTCATGTAACTATATAATCTAATAAACCAACAATATTTATTAACCTCCCAGCTATATTCATTAAAAACGAATAAAAATAGTAAACCACCCTCAACAAAAAAAAAAAGTTTGATCAATCCGTCCGTAAAACCTCCCCGCTTTAAAACGGGTAGCCCCGGGGAAGATTTTAATTTGAAAAACCCAATTAAAAAGTTATAAATTAACCCATTTATCCCGAACACAGGCTAATTAACCCGATTTGGTGCTCGCGGGCATGTCGGAAATTATGCGATCCCCCAGATTAAAAAATGTTCTCGGCATAGTTCCCGCAATCGCGAATCTTTGATGACATTTTGTGATTTTTGTCTTGTAAAGTTTGGCTTTTATTCAAATAAATGACTCACAAACAGGGACGTATGGAGTTTTTTTAGGTCCTAAGTTAAAAGTGACCACCCTGATATTGTTAAAACACAATTATTGGAAAAAGTTACATTATTTCCTAATTAATTTAAAACTACGTTCGCATGAAAAAGAAATCGATATGCTAAGGAAAAAAAATGTATATTCTTCCTACACTTTAGTCGACAAGACAATTAAAATAATTAATTTTGCAAGCGGACGACCTTCGCACGGTGAAAAAATCTAGAACGGAATATTGAATTACCTGTTATTAGACAACGGCTTCATGTTTATGCTTATTACTCATTTTGTTTAACAGTAATTGCGTTTTATTAAAGAAAAAGAGGTTTTATAATAATTTTACTAAATTGCTACAGAATTTTATAAATTTATTGCATACTTTTTTTTTAGTTTACTAATTTATATCGATTAGTTTAGTCTTGATACATCCCGAAAATTGAAAACTCAAATGGACTTTAATCGGGCATTTTACTATGCATAAATTAAGTAGATATGATTGCCGTAGTGTTTTATGTCTTGTGTGATTTAACGGTGCAGTGAGGGAAATAATTTAAATAAAATAAATTGTAATGTAGTACAAAACAAGTAATTTTTCTGGCGCAGGACTTTCTTTTCCCAAAACACAAAATTAAAGAAATTAAAAACATATCTGAAAATATAATTTTTCACCTATTTTAGCCAAATTGTTTAATCTTTATATATTTTAAATTTAAGTTAGTTAGTATAAGGCCTGCAGTTGTATAGAGAGTATGTGTTAACTATGGCATAACTTAAATGGATACGATTGCCGTAGAGAGCTTCTAAAACAAAATTTTTAGTAGAATTATTTTTTATTCGTTTCGAAATATAACTCTATATTTCGACTGTCAAATTATGTCAAATTATTAATTATAGTTTATCAGCAAAATTTGGCAAATTATACCAAAAGTATCTGATTCTAAAATATTACTACTAAAAATATATACTAAAAATATATACTAAAAATATAATACTAATAAAATAATACTAAAATACTTATACATATACTTAATAAAATAGTTTTATTAAGTAATTAATTTCCTTCTTCCTCTTCTTCCTCTGTATTTTATATATCACTATTATATCAGTATTTTATATATCACTATATATAATTATATTTTTATTAAATGCAAATAAAACTACATAAAAATTACATGAATTGTTTTATGTAACGTGTCAAATGAAATGCAAAATTTCCCTTATATCCCTTTATGTTTTTTTTAAAACTGGAAAATTCTTTTTATTTTACGCAAAACTTAATTAATTTATGAATGAAAAAGTTATTTTTTTAAAACAAATTTTATTATTTTAGTAAAGCGGTTTTAATCAAAATAGCTGAAAATGTTTATAATTTTCTTTATTAGTTCACGAGATTTTAGTTTCCCCTTAGAACGTCCAAAAATTGAAACGCCAAACTTGAGCTTTTCATCTTGAGAATTTGTTTACAACCCAAGAATGCAAAAAAAAATATTTTAAAACGACGGTTATTTTGGCAGACAGACGACTGACTCAATCTTACTTAATGGCTGGTTTTAATATAGATTTTTATGATACAATTAATACTTAAATGAAGGAAAACATTCCAAATAACAATCAAAAGGATTATTTTCCTGAAAATGAATCGATTAAATGATGAAAAAATTATTATTAAAATTTGTCTTGAGTTGGGTTGCGTAAAAATTCTGTTAAAAAATAATCAGAGTTTTATCAAGCAACTTATCGAAGATCAAATACTAAATTGATTTTCTAGTTTTCTTCGTTAGATTTTTTCATTGACAACATTGAGCAAAATAAAATTAAATGGTTTCCATTTCACAACATAAAAATAAAATAATGTAAAAGATAAAAAAATTCAAATTCAATTTTTCTTATCAAGGTAGAATTATTTAGGTAGTCTACCTGGAAACAAATCGAATTTTCAAAAAAAAAATTAGCAAAAACGTGCAAATTGCGCCAGAAACATGAGTTTGTTTTATTAAATAAACATGACTTAAATATGAGCTGTAATAAAATAAAGTAAAAAAAGTAAAAATGAAAAGGATCTCAATGGAGTGTTTAACTATGCATGACTTAAGTGGATATAATTATCATAATTTTATTTTAGCGGTTAAGTTAGTTAGATAATTTAAATAAAATAAAGTGTAATTTCATAACTTAGTGCAATACAGTACAAGTTATTTTCAGGTTTCTATGGCGTAAGACTTTCTCTTTCTATATAGTAAAATTTAAGCAAATATATGGATGTTAGCGCACTACATGCTACTATTTCTAATGACTTAATTACCATTAAATCGTGGTGCGATTCTAATCATCTGTGTCTAAATGTCTCAAAAACTAAAGTCTTATCATATAAAACTACTATTCAACCCTTTGTACTTAACAACACCAGTTTGGATGTCGTTGAATATGTGAAGTTCTTGGGACTTAATGTTGACTACTCCCTAAAATGGGACTTGCATATTGATGCCTTATATAAAAAATTAAGTTCAGCATGTTTTGCTTTAAGATCAGTTTCCAGGGAATTGAGTTTTCAAACATCAAGAACAGTTTATTATGACCTTTTTGAGTCACATCTACGTTACGCCCTTCCATTCTGGGGCACATGCGGTGTGACTCAATTTGAGCGCATCTTTAAACTCCAAAAGAGAGCAGTTCGGTATCTGCTTGGACTTAATAGCAGAGTTCACTATCAAGAAATCTTTAAAAAATATAAGATACTTACTCTTCCCTCTTTATTCATATTGGAATCTATTTGCTTAGTACGCAAACATAAGTCAGAAATGCCAAGTAGGCCGTCTCACAATTATTCACTTCGCAACGCAGTCCATGATCTTTATCTGCAAACCCCTCGTTCCGAATTAGTAAAAAGCTCTATTCTATACAGAGCCAAAAAGATGCATAATCATTTGCCTTTGGAAATTAAATCAATTACTTCTTTTCCTCGATTGCATAATGCTTTGAAGGCGTACTTTCTGGAAAAAGCCTTGAACGCAGTGGAGGATTTTTTTCTAGGATAACTTTTTGGGTATTACACACACACTGGCTCTTTTTATATCTTAAAATAGAGAATATATTAGTTTTTTTTTTGTAAATGAATTGCACTTTCATTCTGTGTTTAATTAATTTACTGTTATTGACTATTGTGTTTATTTTTATTGACATTTTATACATCATGATGTATAATAACCAGGTACATTGTTTTTGTATAGTTTTGCATGTATTTATTTTGTTTGTATATTTATTTTTATTTTTTTATTTTGTGTATTTTGTTTTTATATGTTTTTTTTATTAGCTTTGTCTACAAAATTTTGTAATTTTTTGACAATAAAGCATATAGATAAAAATAAATCTATATCTCTGTACATTTAAATTATTAATAAGGCTTGTAATACTATACAGGTAATATAATAGTAAGATATCTGTAATAGTAGGGATACAATTGTCGTGGGCTTGCCTAAGAATAAGTAAGTTTCTAAAATAAAATTATTAAAAAGACTATTTATTTCTCCGTTTAAATTAAAAATTGACTTATATGGATCAAAACACTCTTACTAAAAATACATAGCCTCCATGTCACCGTTTATATTTGTTTTTTACAATTTTTTTAAATATTTATGCTTTTTGTATTTTTTTAGAGTTAGTCAAAAGAATGATTCTTTCAACCATGAATCATCATTTGAGGAGAAAAAAACCATTCCGCAAAAATGTGAAAATTTGGAAAATAATTAAGTCAAAACAATTAAGCCCCAAAATAGAACTTAATGAGAATCAAACATTCCCTTTTTTTCTGTCTTAAATTATATTTTTATTTAATGAAAATAAAACGACATAAATATCACATGAAACAAACTTTTTTAATAAAATGAAAAAAATTTCATTTTGCTCTTTATGTTCTTCTAAAACTTAATTATCTTTTTTTTAACAGTAATTTAATTCATTTATATTTTTTTAATAAATTCTATTTATTTAATAACGCAATTTAAAGTAAAACAGCAGAGCATTTTTCGCATCACACGATTTTTTTGAGAGTTCATCAGATTTAATTTACTATATATAAATTTAATCATTTGTTTCCATGTTTCTAAACTATCATTGTGAGAAATTAACATTTTATTTTATAACTGGTTTTAATATAGGTTCATATAATAACATGATAAAAAAATTATAATTAACATAAAATTTGGCTTGGGTGAGAAGCTTAATTTTATGAGAGCGAAAAGTCTGTTAAAAAGTAATCATAGTTTTAATAAACGAATCGTTAAAAAAAAATATCGAAATTGTTTAGAGAGAGTTTTCTACGAAAATGTAAAATTTTTTGCTATAAAAATAAACTTTTTCATTTCGATGCATAAAAAACAAATAATATTTCTTTCTTTAACTGATTGTAAAAGAATATAATTAGCAACGATATTAAGAATACGCAGGAAACATAACTTTGTGTTACTAACAGCATAACTTAAATGGATACGATTATCATAGTATTAATTAACGGCTAATCAGGTGATAAAATCATATTTATTTATTGTGTTTCTAATTTTTTATTATTAAAAACTGTTATCGTTTGGATTTTGAAAAAAATGCAGTTAAAACAAAAAATGAAATTTATATAGAGCCAAAATATCGCTATTTATGTTCCATTTATGTTTCATCACTATTTATGTTCCATTAAATCCCGGAAATAGGTTTTCTTTATGTGAATTTAAAATATCTGTTTTTTATTGGAACTGAAATTTAATTTTTAGAACTGGATGTGATTGTGTAGCAATTTCTACTCTTATAATCTTTTTTTTGTAAAAAACAGTTAGAGAAAGTTTGGTATTATCGGAAAAAAAATATTATAAATGTTAATATAATGTACGTTTAACTATGTTTTGTTCATTTATATTAATAATATTATAATAATATAATATTATAGTTCTTATAATTTTTTACTCCCCTATGAAGTAAAAAATAACGGTAGGTTATAAAAGACCCTACTTTTTATAGCAGTCGCAGAAAATACGAGAGGAAAAGAAAAAAATAAAGAAAGAAAAGAAAAAAATATTAATAAAGCATGTTACCAGGGTGCTTTCACCCTGAAAATTTGACTTAACATGTAACCAGTGTGCTCTCTGAATAATTGACACGAAGGAAGGGTTTTAGTAGGTAGGAGCCGGAAAAGGCTTAATCTCTTACTACCCCAGGCCTGGGGTATTTGTTTGCAGATTTCCTAAACCTATGTAAAGAAAATCGGTAAGTATAATTGACATTTTAGGTAAGTATTTGTTGGGTTGTTCAATAGCTTATCAGATTTTATATTGGGTTCATTTTAGTATATTTAAATTAAATCGTTTCGTCTCAGTACATTCAAAATTCAAATTTCAGAAAACGCCAATCCTGAGCTTTTCATATAATTAACTTTTCAGTGAAGCAAAATATTCCAAATAACAATCAAAACAGTTGCCTTTCTAAAAATGAATTAACTGAAACCTTAAAAGACGTATTAGATAAAAATATTGAAATTATTTACAGAGGTTATCTATGACAATCATTACATTAAGCAAAATATAATTAAATGTTGTTTATTTCACTACATAAGAACGAAATAAAATTAGAGATAGTTATTAATTAATAAGAGAAGTACAACAGAGGATTTTTAAATAGGAATTTTTCTCATTTCTTCGTTATAATTGGAATTAAAATTAACATTTCTTCGTCAAGAAAACTTCCTGGAAATGAAATAATTAGCAAAAATATCAAAATTGCATCTCAAACATAATTTTATTAAAGCATAACTTAAATGGGTACGACTACTATAGTCTTATTTAACGGCTAATCGAGTTGTAAAATTACATAGCCATAGTACATAGCTTTGGTAAATTTGTTATTGTAACTACAAGCAAGTGATAATATTTAAAGTTAACTACAAACCCCTCAAATCATCCAAACTGAACTAATTTCAAATTTCAGCTAATAACGTAGACATAGCTCGAAACCCAAAGCTATCATAGCCCAAGAATATATACATAGCCCCATAAATTGCCAAGATGTTCTCGGCCACTTTCGTAGCTGTAAATTCGCAAGTTTCTGCCGGGAATACTGAGCTGGTTAGAACAAACCCAAATTTATACTGAAACAGATAACTTGCCCCTGCTAAGATACATATCTGCAGCCATTACTTCTTGTTTCTGTTTTAAAGCGAATTTACACTTTTCGAAGTAAAATTGCACGAAATCCTTATAGTTTATTGTTGGATTTGCTGAATAAATGTGCTTTTTTATATAAACGAATTACGGTAAAAAGTGCCTTAATAAAAATTTCCTTCAATATCAAACTGAAATACGCATTTCCTCAACCTTAACTCACTTATCTCTCTTTTCGGCTATAACTAAATAAATTTTCTCATATACACTCCACTCCGCCACCGAATCAGAAATAAACTCGTATATCGTTATTATAACAAATTTTAAGCTCCGCTCTATATCCCTCCACTTAAGTGGGCTTTCACGAAGAAAAATGGGAAAAGGCGTAATGATGAAAAATAAAGTTTCTGAAAAACAACCGAGTTTCTGGATATATATATATATATATATATATATATATGAAGAGTCATAAAAAAATATTAAAATGAAATATGATTGAAAAGGGTACTTTAGTTAAATGAAAAATTTGTTATTTTACATGAAATTTGCATGTCAAAAAACTTGCATGTAATTTGGCCTTTTTGACGTTTTCGTTTCACAGTAAATTTATTGATACTGAAAATCATCTCTAACATTAGGAAAATTATTGATTTTTAAAAGTTATTGTATGCTGGTATACTTAGTTTGATTTCGAAAAAAATCAATTTTTGGTGAAAAAATTCGATACGGGGGGTATACCCGAAAAATTAAAAATTTCAAACTTTGAAGGTCGATATCTCGGCTTCTATGGGAGCTATCAGGAAAATTCCAACGGTTTTGTCTTAGTTTCATCGTTCTGAATCGAACGAAACCATCCGCAAGGTCGTTGCTCTTCTAATAGCTGAGATGTGGCATTTTTGATGCCCATTTTTGGCCTCAAAAACGGACGTCGAAAACGACTTTTTCAGGATTTTCAAAGTGCTCTCATTCCCTTAGTTCTGCTCGGATCCTGTTATAACCCGGTGAATTCGTAATCTAGGTGACCCAAATAAGACGCTGGTATACTTAGTTTGATTTCGAAAAAAATCAATTTTTGGTGAAAACATTCGATACGGGGGGGTATAGCCAAAAAATGAAAAATTCCAAACTTTGAAGGTCGATATCTCGGCTTCTATGGGAGCTATCGGGAAAATTCCAATGGTTTTGTCTTAGTTTCGTCGTTCTGAATCCAACGAGACTATCCGCAAGGTCAAAGCTTTTACGATAGCCGAGATATGGCATTTTTGATGCCCATTTTTGGCCTCAAAAACGGACGTCGAAAACGACTTTTTCAGGATTTTCAAAGTGCTCTCATTCCCTTAGTTCTGCTCGGATCCTGTTATAACCCGGTGTTTTCGTAATCTAGGTGACCCAAATAAGACGCTGGTATACTTAGTTTGATTTCGAAAAAAATCAATTTTTGGTGAAAAAATTCGATACGGGGGGGTATACCCGAAAAATTAAAAATTCCAAACTTTGAATATCGATATCTCGGCTTCTATGGGAGCTATCGGAAAAATTCCAACGGTTTTGTTTTAGTTTCGTCGTTCTAAATCCAACGAGGCCATCCGCAAGGTCGTAGCTTTTACGATAGCCGAGATATGGCATTTTTGATGCCCATTTTTGGCCTCAAAAACGGACATCGAAAACGACTTTTTCAGGATTTTTAAAGTGCTCTCATTCCCTTAGTTCTGCTCGGATCCTGTTATAACCCGGTGTTTTCGTAATCTAGGTGACCCAAATAAGACGCTGGTATACTTAGTTTGATTTCGAAAAAAATCAATTTTTGGTGAAAAAATTCGATACGGGGGGGTATACCCGAAAAATGAAAAATTCCAAACTTTGAATATCGATATCTCAGCTTCTATGGGAGCTGTCGGAAAAATTCCAACGGTTTTGTTTTAGTTTCGTCGTTCTGAATCCAACGAGACCATCCGCAAGGTCGTAGCTTTTACGATAGCCGAGATATGGCATTTTTGATGCCCATTTTTGGCCTCAAAAACGGACATCGAAAACGACTTTTTCAGGATTTTTAAAGTGCTCTCATTCCCTTAGTTCTGCTCGGGTCCTGTTATAACCCGGTGTTTTCGTAATCTAGGTGACCCAAATAAGACGCTGGTATACTTAGTTTGATTTCGAAAAAAATCAATTTTTGGTGAAAAAATTCGATACGGGGGGGTATACCCGAAAAATGAAAAATTTTTCGTAATCAAGGTGACCCAAATAAGACGCTGGTATACTTAGTTTGATTTCGAAAAAAATTAATTTTTGGTGAAAAAATTCGATACGGGGGGTATACCCGAAAAATGAAAAATTCCAAACTTTGAATATCGATATCTCGGCTTCTATGGGAGCTATCGAAAAAATTTCAATGGTTTTGTCTTAGTTTCGTCGTTCTGAATCCAACGAGGCCATCCGCAAGGCATTTTTGTTGCCCATTTTTGGCCTCAAAACCGGACGTCGAAAACGTCTTTTTCAGGATTTTCAAAGTGCTCTCATTCCCTTAGTTTTATATCTTTGACAAAAATAGAATCAGAATTCCTAACAACAATAACATAAAGCAAAACTCGTCATGTGTAAAGATCCTAAAGTAAAAATTGAGAAGCAGTAAGGAATGATAGGTATCGTGACCCTCCCTGTATTGTATATATATGATTGATGATTTATGAATAAAGAAAGTGGAGTCAGACACCAATAAATAGCATGAACCAACTCGGGTTTTGGTCGAAATATAAAAATGTGACTTTATAAGAGTAACCTAATATTATGGCTGAAGATAGTGACAGCAAGGCAGTATTTGAGAAAGTGAAAAGGGACTTGGAAGCAATGAACACCATTAAGAGAAGAAAACTTGAGTACCTTGGACATACTATGAGGAACGAAAGCAAATATCATGAAGTTCGTTCTTCCAGAGGAAGTTTATGGCAGAAGACCAACAAGAAGAAGGACAATATTACGGCTTAAAACTTAAGAACTTGGTTCTTAAAGAGTAAGACCGAACAAAATTGTGTTTTCTTTAATGTGAATGCAGAAGTTATGCGTAAAAAATATAATTTACAGAAGTTCCAGGCCGTAAATTCGAAATGAAATAGTGATGTAAAAAAAGCAAAAAGTTTAATTTTCGTTTATATGTATATCCTCATCTCAGTTTAGATATCAAAAAAAATAAAGATAAAATTATGTTTTTTATTATATTTAGGTAAGCTACAGAAGGAAAACGCAATTCCCAGAATATCTACACCGTAATATTGAAACAAACCATGATATGTTAGAAAAAAGGTAAATACAATTTTCAATTTCAAAGAAATGAAAACTTTTTTATCCTTATCTGCAATAGCATAAAGGATAGTAATGAAATATTGTTTTTGTAGGATTTCATGTGGTGGTAATAAAATTATATTTTTTTTAGTTTAATTGGGTAAAATACGTAAAAGAAACATAATTTTGAAAAGATTCAGATATCAAAACTTCAGTGTCAAAAAAACGTGGTGAAAAATTTAAGTTCCATTCATATATTGCTATCTTATATCTAATTTATGCATTTGTTGAATTGTAAGATGACTTTCCATTACACTTAGATTATCTACTCTATTTTTTAATAAAGAAAATAATAACGTTTTTGGCCAACTTTGATTTGAAAATTCTTTGATCCTATTTTAGTCCTTTAATACATCTTTTACTTTGGACCATGACTTATGAGACCACTACACAAAAATTAAAAACTGAATTAACTTTGTTTTATATCAAAAATGCCCATATAGTATGCGCTTATACGTTCTCTAATACTCCAAACTCCATTTAAACTCCTATTTACCGGTCCGTTCCCCCCACACAAACAATAGGGTGCTGCCGCCCTTCCCCATCCCCTTTTTCGAACTGAATATAGAAATAGGACTCCTGCAGGATAATAACAGGAAGCCAGGAGAGAAGATAAACTGTCACAAGATAGGACGGGAATGGAGTGTGTATGGGATCCAGTATCTATAAATCGGGTTATATAGGGAAGGCGTCGAGTTGAATCTGAGCCTATAGAGTATAGATACATACATACATACGGCGTGAGATTTTTATGTGATTTTTAATCTCGGGGTTGGGTTCGAAGTAATATAGGTGTAAAAATTGCATATAAGAAGCTTTTTTTGGACTGTTTCTTTTGGCATTAGGGATTTTTTTCCATGGAGAAATAACTATTATATCTTTCAATAAATAGTACATCTATGTGAATGTTAATTTGAAAAATTCCAAAAACTTTATTAGCAGAAATAATTGCAAATGACTTCAAATGCTTAAAAGAACATGGAAAATGTATCTAAAAGTAATGGCTTCAGATACCAGGAAAACATTTAAAGTGACTGTGTGGAATAAGATTAAAAATTAGTACAAAAGTCTGACAGAGATATGATTTCATATGTTTTATTTGCGTTACTTGTATTCTTTTTAAATATATACAGTTAGGTATTAATGAAATAATTGTTATTATTATTCAGCAATTTTTTTTTATGACTTAACAATAATTCGATGTTTTTAAATCTATTAAAACCACCTGAAACACTTCTCTCGTGTAATGCATTGAACACCTAAACGAGGATATTCCCTTTTACAAAAACAGCCATAATAACACTGAAGGTTACATATACGATCTGCTTTTTCTTTTGGATCAAGAAAGCTTTCATACAAGCATTAAGGCACGTGAATTCTTGATTTGCGTAATGTTCATATATGCAAAATATTTAATGTGGCAAATTTTGAAAAAATATTCTTAGTTGCTTTTCAAGTTTATTCAGATCGACCCATTTCTAAACAACAAAAGTTTCTAGACAAAAAAAACCTCAAGCAAAAAAAGAAGTGAATTTTTTGATCGATTTTTTTATAATAATTTTGATTTCATTCAATGCTATTTATAAGGATTTGTTATACATTATTATTGATATTTTTTAATAACATATAATATTACTATTTAAATGTTCATTGGGCAATTTCCAAAAACATTATTGACTTAAAGTGGTGGAATCATTTGATGCTTGGCTTTAGCTTGGATCTGTCAAAGGCTGTCAAAAGCTGTCTACTGTATCGATAAGGAGCTATCTATGAGAAAACTTGAATTATATGTTGTAACAGGAAATGCTTTGAAGCAGTTTTATTCTTATGATGATTAGCAGAAAACAAACTGTACAAATAGAGAGGAAAGAGAGAAAAATGGATAGGTCTAAAATAATACGTAATAAGTTAGATATGACACAGGGTAGTATATTGTGTCCTATTTTATTCATAACTTTAGTTAATCATCTTTTCTCCATAGCAGATAGTCAAACAGAAAATAGTAAATTTTTTGTAAAGACACAAATTTAACAATAGGTGCAGTAAACTTCAAAGAAATTGTAAGCAAAGGAAGACACTTTATTGATAAAATAATTGGTTCACAAAAAATAAACTCATCCTGAAAAAAGAAAATACCAATGTATATATAAATATTATATGTAAACTTAAAAAAAAAACTACGCTATACATATAAATAGTGTCAATTTTAAAACTTTCAATGCAAATATCTCTGAAACTGAAAAAGTTAAAAAAGCGCAATTTGGTACAAATACAGAGAAAACATAAAAAACTCCAAGTCTCAAAACATCTTTTTATGTGTCAATCAGGTTACATGTTTCGCGACTGAAGCTTGGAGTTTTTTATGTTTTCTCTAGTTACGTAGGTCTCTTTGAGTTCTTTTAAATGCTATACAGGTAGAAGGAAATACAACCACTAACTCCAAAATTTTAAATAGCACTACCTTTTTTGTGATACCTAAAATTAACGGTCTTTTGTAGTAGTATTTACCTGTATAAGAATTTTTCCTAAACTTTATATATGCTTTATATATGGTCAAAGAATGGTATAAGTTTAATAAAATAAAGTTTGTTTTTATGGGCTAAACAAATATAATCTACTTTCAAGCTCATTTCTCACATTTTGAAACACTTCTCTTAAAATAGATGCTCATTTTGTAATAATCCGTTGCCGCAAATCATCAAGCTAGTTGCGTTTTAAATAACATTTTTTAGGTGACCCTAGAGAAAAAAGTCAAGGAGTGTTAGATCCGGTGATTGTGCCGGCCACTCTCACATTTTCCGGCCCTTTCTCACATTTTGAAACACTTCTCTTGGAATAGATGCCCATTTTGTAATAATTCGTCGCCGCAAATCATCAAGCTAGTTGCGTTTTAAATAACTTTTTTTAGGTGACTTTTAGGTGAGACTTTTTAGGGGAGAAAAAAGTCAAGGAGTGTTAGATCTGGTGATTGTGCCGGTCACTCCATTGAATAAAATTGGTAAAAATTATCTCACAGGAAGAACATAGTGGGGTGGTGCTCCATCTTGTTGAAAATTTAATAAATCTTCAGTTTCGTTTTTTTTTTTACTTTCTTTTCTCTATTCCGATGATGAGAACAAAAACAATTCATGCAATAGACTATATACTATGATATACATACATATAACAGACTGTATCTTTTGCTTTGTGATGTGTTTTGTTTGCGGGGATGAATTTGTTTCTTTTTTTTCTTTTTTTGTTGCTGGTTAATATACTCTTTATAATTTATAGCGTTTATATTATTCCTATTTTGAAACTTAGTTTAGTATAGATAATTCGGTTAGATGAAAGAACAGGCATTTAGATTTCTGAGTCTTTGTGCGGTGAATCTCGCCTTTAAACTATTAACTTTGTAATTGTATTTTTTTCCTAAATAAAAAGACCTTTATTATTATTATCATTATTATTATTATTATTATTATTATTTAAGTTTCTACCCCCATGAATTTCCAACTGATTATCGATTTCTTCAATAATTTTAGGTTGAATCGAGGTTTCCAACATTTCCAAGTAAGTTTAGACATTAAGGTTACCATTAATAAATCGAGGCGCGACAATAGTAT
This sequence comes from Anthonomus grandis grandis, assembly GCF_022605725.1. NCBI lineage: Eukaryota > Metazoa > Arthropoda > Insecta > Coleoptera > Curculionidae > Anthonomus > Anthonomus grandis. The sequence continues at coordinate 12,022,552 of NC_065548.1, read as the reverse complement.
CACCCAATATTCCCGCCCACATTGATTTTTTCTAGATGCTGTGTGGGTCCTTCCCTGAAAACATGCGGATTTTCATCACTGCAGTATCTACACTTGTGTTTAATTACAGAACCTATAAAAAAAAAAAACATCTACTTTCTGGTACGATGTAGAACCTGCATTCCAACTTAATAAACAAACTTTTTTATTTAAAGGTAAAACAAAAGGGGTAGTGTCATTTAAAATTCTGGATTTGGAGTGCATCAGGACCAAGGAGTGACTCACCCTGTAACCAAAATATAGTGATTGTAGTTATACCACTTGTACGAAATTACGCTTTTCGAACTGCTTTAATTTCAGAGATATTTGACTTGAAATTTTTCAAATTGAAACCCTGTATATAACTAACTATACATTGCATGAAAGCACGGCCTCACAGTATGTAAACCCTTAGATACTGATAATTCTTAATGCCGTTGGTTCTAAGTCTGTTAAGTGTGCTTGATTGACGCACTTGAAACAAACAACAGCCGCTTAGCATAAGACCTTAATGTAAGAATACTAGGTAAATAAAAAATTTACTATACATATCAGCAAACTGACAAAATCCACACTTGCATGTTAAATTATGATAAATTATTACTGTCTATTATTTATAGCTATGTACTTGTCTTGTAATATTTTTGTATTGTCTCAATTTATAGTTTAATATTTATGGTGGTTTGTTATACAATCTGTTTGTCATTTGTTATTGAACTTCTCTATAATTTAAGATATTACTCATTTAGAATTTTTTAAATCCTTGCTTTTTTTTCAATAGAATTATATATTCTCTGATAATAAAGTATTATAAATTTGAGTTTAAATTTGGTATTGTAAAGATATTTTTTTATATTTATTTGTCTGGTTTTAACGCCATTTCATTTTGTGTTGTGTTCGTAAATGATGTATATATATATATTTTGACATAATTAGAAATAACGATTTTTTTTATATAGAGTTTCAAATTCTCAGATTAATGAAGGAGAAACTGCATATCAGAATTTAGTATAAAATTATATAAAAATCCACAAAAGTTAATGTGAGGCAATAAATAGAGGTGCTGCCTATATGGCTTGAGCCATAAGGAGAAAATCAATCAAGTAAAATGGTTGGTCGCTTAATGTGTTTTATTTATTTATTTTAGATTTACTTATTCAATTTACTAAATAAATCCTATAATTGTCTCCCTCTTTGATCTCGTTGGTTTCATTCAAAATAGAGGTGATCAATAAAAGTGACATAAGCCAAGCGAAATGCTTTCTTGGCCCTAAAAGTTCGCCTGTTATGGAGTCTCCCCATATAAATCATCCCGATTAGCGAGACTTGCTTCGCTTAGCTATTTCGTATTAAATTCTTGTATGGTTTAGCAACACCAGGTCCGCGTAGGATAAATTTTATCTTTAAAGTAAGCAGTTAAAAAAATATTAACTTTTAATGCTACATCATTAAAATTGATGATGATTACTTTTAACCAACAACAGATGCCTTAACCTTGAATTAAAGCTGAAAACCTTTTTTGATGATAATGCAAAATCGTGATTATTAACGAAATCACGGAAACTGTTTCTTCAAGGTGGGAACGTGACAATGTCATCATGATTCATTAAGTGGTACTAAATTAAATCACTCATTTGTTTGTCTTTTATAATTTTAAATATTTTTTCTTCTTGGAAAAGGGTTTCTCAAATAACTCAAATAATATTACATCATAAAACTTCAAGGTTTTGCCATAAATGCGAACATACATCACCCTTCAAGACCCTTTCCATCAGTTTTGAGCATAAAATAAGGCACGGGAGCGTAAAAAACACTTTGTTCCATTGTGCAAGCCCGCGTCATTTTTCTATTATACTTTTTATGCGTTTCTTTACACCTGTTTTACGGTTTTCCATTTTCAAAATGAAGTTAATCAAATTACGTCAGTTTTCCGGGTAGTATTAGCCACCCCGGACTTGGCGGGTGTGAGTCCATTGTTGTGTCTGTGTTTTATGTTTGTTCTGTTGAGTGGTTTCCGGTTCGGTTGGGTTTGATGAAAGTTATTGGTTAGTTTTATTTGTTTTTTTTTTGTTTAGAGGGGTTGTAGGTAACCCTGTTATGCAATAAATCCACAGCAAGAAAATTGAAAAATAAATAGAGGCTTTTCACGTAAATTGAAACGATTTTTATTGTTATATTGAATATTGTTGATGCCGTTTTTTTGTCAGTTGAAGTTCGAGGGATTCAACACGATTTTTTCAATAATTTTCTCAATATTATAAAAATCTATAGTTATAATTTAAAGACACGCCAAACTTCATATTATATCCTCAATAGACGTCCAGAGGAGTTAAGTATGATGATCTCGTCGGCCCGGTGCCTTTTTCAATATTTTTATCTGTCTATACATATAGTATTTTTACAACTACTATATAATATATTATTTATGTTTTATTATGTTTTGTCTTTAATCTTCAATATTCGATGCAAAAAAGGTTATTTTGAAAAAATGTTTAGCCAGAAAGTGCGTATTTTCAAGTGAAAACTTAATTGGAATTACTGACTCACATAAAATATTTTATATAAATGTGTGATTTTTATTTTCAGATTTTCTAGTTTTCTTTCAACTTCCTAAAAATGTTTAATCCTATCCTGCTCTCTGGAGGAATACTTCCAAACTAAGGGAATATATTGAAATTTATAGTACGTAGACTAAACTTTTTTTTAATTATGTTTAAAGTATTGGGAACATTTATATTTTAGTGACCATGAGATATGCTATTTGAAACCATAACATAAAAATTTAAACAATTCTTGCACCAGTTCTATAATAATATAACTTTTTTACTAAAAAAAAATTATAAATAGTTATATTTGAGCGAAAAGAATAAATATTACTTAAAAATTTGCCATAGCAGGAATTATCCATATACTACTGTACATTTTGTAAATTATACAGTTAAAACTCTTTTTCCTCAAATTGTTATCCCTAAAAAACCCAAATATTTAGTCAAAAAAACAGCAAATATTACTTTTAATTCACTAATTAAAGTTTTTTTTTTTAATCTTATAATGTCTTATAGATTTCACAAAAGCCTGGAAGTAATCTATAAAATTAAAGAAGATTATTCTGAGCTTATTTGGGTAGCATAGCGCATTGCAGCAATGTTTATCCTAATAACGTACCATAAAAGAAAGTTTAAGGATATTCTTATGCTATCTGAATATTTTAATTAAGTATTCCTAAGAATATTAAAAATATTAGGAGTTATAATCTAATTGAGCTTTATTTTGGGCCATAAACTAACAGATATGGTTTAAAATTTAAGTGTAAAATTACTTGATAGTCTTATTATTTTAGTTATGTTTCGCAAATAAAATTTGCAAGCAATAAATTTAATCCTAGGCTCTGGTATCAATGATATTCACTGTTTTAGAGTCAGTTATAAATAAATAAACATAGCTACTTGGCGATTATTTTTATTAGAAGTATTCTAAAAATGTAACTAAAGATGTATTTATTTTCTATATTTTTAAATGTACTGTATTTATTTTGTTTACATACTTTTAACACAAAAAATATCATAAACAAAAGACAATTCGTGTACAATTAAATTATGCATTAACATAATTAAACGAGTCGGTGCTCGGAGCTTTACAATACTAACAGAATTTAAATTATTTGGAACTAAAAGCAACATATTTTGTATTTGTTGATGATACAGTACTAGAATTAGATGTAGCTATTTAAAAGAACTCAAAAAAAACTGGCAAATGACCACTTGACTCTTTATTAAAACTGGCTATGCTTTAATAAATTAACGGTAAATATAAATAAAACTGTTTATATGATTATGAAACAACAAAATGATATAAATTTGTTCCTTAATCATGTAAGGCTTAAAGAAGTACAACAATAAAACTACTTTACTCCAACTAAAGATATCTATAAAATATCAAAGCATGAAACTCGAAAACAAAATACTCAAGAATATTACAAGGACAAAGATCACATTTATATGGCAGCATTAAATCTTATAATAGCTTACCAAAGACATTAGTGTAAGCAAGAACAATAAAACAACTTTGTTATAATTTATAAATGTGTTTAATTTAGTATAAGTTACAGGAAACTGTTTAATTTTCGTTTATAATTTAATTGTTTTTCTATTAATCTAAATTCAGTTAATCCTAGGGTCAGTTATAAATAAATAAACATTGCTACTTGGCGATTATTTCTATTAAAAGTATTCTAAAATTAAATGAATATTCTATTAAAATCTGAATTTTGAGTTTTTTTATTAATTTTGCATTTTTTTATCATTTATACTATATTTACTTATAGGTCAAAGGGATTTCTTTTTGTTTTAAAAAAATTTATGTTACAATGAATTAGAACTAATAAAATTGAAATTCACTCCTGGAATAACAAACTTTATATACAAATTAAAATTATTGCAAATGCTCATCTCGTATTTAAGAAAACAAGTTATTTGAAGCTCTATTAATTATTCTAAGAATAAACAAAACGAAAAAAAAAATATATATATAAGATAGATAATTGTTAACAATATTTTAAAATATGTTATTTGCCTCTACATTTATTAAAATAAATAAATAAAGAATACGTTTATTTATCTAAAAGCTGCATATAAAAACTTATTGAAATTTAATAAATTTTCTTTTAATCATTTTTAAATGTACTTGAACTAGTACCATTTTTAATAAAATAAGACAAATTAATAAATTCATATTGAGTCAAGTCAATATTGAGTTATATTTTTAGTTAATTTATTAGCTTTACATTTTTCTATCAGGATTAAATCATTTCTATTTCTATCAGAATTAAATCGTTTCTATACTTTAAAAACAAGTAAAGAAACATTAAATACCATGACAGTTTAGGATCGCTCTCATAGCTCTGAAGTTCGACAAATTGTATAACAAAAATGAACAGAATTCTAAGTGGGTTGAGGCTATACTATCATACAACAGAAGTTTTGTGAACGATGTAAACTGTAGAACCGTAAAGGTTTAGATTAGTACATGAATTATTAAAACATAGGTAAACAAATATCAGTTTCAGTTTAGTACCTATAGCCTCTTGGCCTATAGCCTCATGGCAGTTAAGTTAATACAGTTGTTACATCAATCATCGTGTCGTCTGAAAAATGCGAATCAGTTATGCTTAAATTATGCTTAAGCATTGCTTATGAAGAATTTATTCGAAAATAATTTCAAAATACTATTTTTTTTAAATATTTTTTATAAACTTTTGAGACAGTTTTTCATACTTTTTAAAGTTTACAGGAAAAAAATTATCAAACTAATGTACTTTTTTGGTAGTGACAATTTTGTAGAATAAATTTTGAACTTGGTCTGAGTCTATGTCAAAAAATCTTTATTTATTTATTTTTAACATAGACTCAAGCTCTGTTGTGTGTAACTTATACCAATTTTACTTTTTATCTTCAGATGATAGACGCCAATTCGTCATAAACATGCCGGGAATTATAAAACAGAATGATGTTTAATAAACAAGTGAGGGGAGAGTGTAGGATTTTTATTTTGCCTTAAAATTTATGCTGTCACTCAGTTTGGATTTGAATCAATTGATTATTAGTTTTATAGAGAATTTTTCGTAAGTGAAGAAATCTTAGCTCAAAACTATATTTAATTTGAATATGTATAAGCCAATTTTTCGTAAAAACAGCTAAATTATAGCTGATCATTCATGCCTTATCCCTTCTTATTGCCTAGAAAAAGTAAAAGTAGCTAAAAAGTTATCATAAAGTAATCAAAAAGGAAGCCTCTTAAAAATATACATATTTCTATATACCGGGTGACAATTTGAAAACGAACAGCGCTTAATATTGACTCTACCAATGATAATATGAAAATTAGGTAAAACACATCAATTTACACGTCAAGGGGGACAATTTTTGAGGCATTTGTTGTCGTGTTACTTACAACCGCCTGACCCCCACCCTTAAAATTTTAAATGGCATCCCTTATTTCTTTTACCATTTTTGTGTTCCTTATAAAGTTCTACATAAATTGCATTTAATCTTTTTTCAAAATCCCGACTTATCATTAGTTTATACAGAAGAAATCCGCACACGAGAGCAACTATTGCAAAAAATTCATGATTCCACCAATGTTATCAGGAACAAACAAAGAATTTTATTCCAAGTAAGGCACTAATTGGTAAAAGGATTAAGAAAATGCCTGGAAATAAATATTGAATATTTTGCGCATCTGTGTTAAAGTGATATTTTCCATTATTTTGTTCATTATTCTTGTTCTTCTTCTTCTCTAGCCTGTATCTATCCACTCCTGAATGTAGGCCTCTTCCAGTGCTTTCCATGTTTGTCTATCTAGGGCGGTTTGGAGCCAGTTTCTCCCTGCTATTCGTTGGATGTCGTCCCGCCACCACGTTGGTGGTCTTCCCGCATTTCTTTTTGTGGCTCTTGGGCGCCATTGCATGATTTTGTTAGTCCATCTAAATGGGTCTTGCCTTGCAACGTGACCTGCCCATCTCCATTTTAGTTCGGCTACTCTTCTCATAACATCCGTTACCTTTGTCCTTCTTCGAATCTCATCGTTTCTAATGTGGTCTCGTAAGCTAGGTCCCAGCATGGCGCGCTCCATGGCTCTCTGGGTTGTTCTGAGTCTTTCTGCGCTCCTCTTTGTCAGCGTCATCGTCTCGAGTCCATACGTTGTAACGGGTAATATGTAAGCCTCGTAGACTTTCCGCTTAAGATTAATTGGGATGCTTTGGGATTTTAAAATGTATCCTAGTCTTCCGAATGCTGCCCAGCTAAGTCTTGTTCTCCGGGATATTTTGGCTGTTTGGTTTTGTTTTCCCAGTCTGACAGCGTGGCCCAGGTATATGTATTCCTCGAAGTTTTCGAGAGCGTGGCCTTCTATAGTTATTACTGTTTGTTCGTTGGTGAACAAACAACGAACAAACAGTTCATTATTATTGGTAAACTATTTTTTAACAGTGTACAAGAACGTTTACATGCAAATATTTCAAAAACACTGTGCTTAACCGAAATAAAAGTAATTCACCTTTTTTTCTTAAAAATCATCATTCTATTAGTTACTTTTATAACAATTAATAAAGCGGTATTAGTAAGAAAGTTATGACATGAAACAAACAAGTCATATTTCTCATCCCCAAAAGCCGCAGTTTTTATGTTGATGAGCTATAGGGAAAAAATAGATTCAAAAATTAAATTTGAACACCCTGTATCTTACTCATGAGCGACAATTTACTAACGCATATTTAAACCGTAACTACAGTTATTAGTCAAATCTTCTGAAAATTTGCATGTCCGCGTTTTTTGGGTGCTCTTTTCATTTTCCATCCCAAAAATAGTGTAAATCTAATTTTAGGTGATGACTCAGGGGAGCTTACCCTTCTCATAGCCTTTATCCTATATTTCCGATAAAAAAAATTAAAAATCCAGCAACACCATCTATTTAGCCATCAAAAAATCTAAAATTTTTGTTTCTTGCGTTTTTTCGATATAATTAAGCGTATTCGAGAAAATCGGTGATAACCGAAAAGGGATCATTATTAACTTTGATTAAAGTATCAAATGAGAAAAAACCAAAGGGGCCGTGACTGCTTTAATTGTTGTTAAGAAACGATAATTTTAGATTTTTTTATTGCTAATTAGATGGTATTCTGGATGTTCAAATTTTTGATTGGAAACATAAAATATGGGCCATCATGAGGGTGAGCCTTCCAGAATCTTTCCTAAAATTGGGTCTTGTTAAAAGGACTCAGAAAAATGGGAACTTGCAAATTTTGAAAGGATTTGATGCATAACAGAAGTAAATGTTACAAATAACCGGTTATCTTCAAGCAGTTTGCGTGGGCTGTAGCTCTGAGAGGGTGTATTTTAGGACATATGTTTATAAGAAAAAAAGGCTTATTTTAACTCTAACAATACGCTGTGAAAATATTTGCACCAAATTTTGTAACGCCCTGTATACCTAAAATATTAGAGAAACCTTTGAGCATTTGCTAGTAAATGTTCTGCAAATTTTTATCGACTTTTTTTCACATATATAGGATTTCTACATACAAAATTACTCATACTAACTTTGAATGAAAAATTTTTTTAAAAAAACATGCCTATATTCCTAGAAGAACTCAAGATAATTCTGTAAACATCCTTTATACAATATGTTTTAAATTTTAGAAAACGTGAGTTGTTTCCAGGTAGACTGAAAGCAATTAGGAAGGTTCTAGGAAAAATAATCATATAGCATACCTTTTTTATCAAGCTGATTTAATAGTTTTTTTTCTATCGTAAATTCCGCATTTCCTTATTAGTCAGACAGGGTCAACAAACAATAACCTTAAAAAAGCAGCCAGTGAGAAATTCAGAATTCAAGTTTTGAATCAAAATATTAAATATATTTCGAAATGTATTGGGTGAGATCAACAGCTGAGCAGGTCACTAACCTTAGTTTCTTAGTTTCTTGGTTTTTCGGTTTAACTGGTAATAGTTTTATGTAATGCATAAGAATAATTAGTACCATCTAAGATTTTATTTAATATAATGTATTAGGATAATTTATTACTTTTATGATGCTTTAAATAAAGTGCTTCTTATAAGTTGCTAACCTTGACATTTACTTTTTCATATTTTGCATTCAAAAATATTTATTATTAAAAATAAACTATAATATCAGGCGAATCAAATTTAAAAAATATGCTTCATACTGCATTAAGTTATGCCAATTTTTTTTTAAATGGCTTAAGGGATATCAACAGCTGAGCAGGTCGATAACCTTAATAACTCATTAATAATTATTAAGAATTTATTTCCAGTTTATTCCCATAGAGAATAAGTTCTATCAAGAAAATCACCATTCTATATTCTAGGTACGCACCTCTATTGAATTGTTTCACGGGTAACGGTGACGACTTGCCTCCTTCCCACGGACACAAGGTAAAAACAACACAGCACACGTAAAACCACCCGATTAAATCCGTAAAGGCCATTTTAACCACGCGAAAAAGCGATATACGGGCATTTTCACTGGTTATTCACCGGGAAAACTTTCGCGCATATTTTCCCGTTTTCCGTTTCGTCAAAACACACGTTCGTTTGGTTTTCGGGTCGGTGGCGGCACCGTCATCCCACGAAGGCCGTGGAAAGTTGACTAAACTAAAACGCGAGTTACTGCCGACGAACGTTCGTTCTCGCGTTGTTTTTGTTTCACCTTCTTCTTCATAGTCCGCGCGAACCGTCTGTATATTTGTTGATATTGCGCTAGAGTTTAGTTTGTTATTTTTTGGTAATTTACGAGGGGTTTTTTAAGCTTTGTTTTGAAGGTTTATTAAAGCTGTTGCATATTATTATAAACTTTTATATAAATATGCTTATTTTTTTGCAAATTGTTTGTGCCATCTTCGCCAATTTTCAATATTTGGTCCGTTTTGGATTAGCACAATCTTTACTAAACGATGACGATAAAAACTATAGGAAAACTTAGATTTAGATTGGATACATGATCAACAAAATTCTTAACTCGTTGCAAGATTGACAACATGTCATATTTATGTCCATATGTCCATTGTTATAAAAATAACGTATTTAGTACGTACTTTTGGATACGTAGTTCGTACGTACATTAGTTACGTCTCGCGGACGTACATACATATATATATAAATACTTGTGTTGTAGTTGTTGAGCTAATGTTTTAGCTCCTCTGGATTATACAAGAAAAAAAAAATATGTATGTTTTTTCAAATATGTATACTTGCGTATTTTTAAATACCTCTAAGTTTTATTTTAAATATTTCTAATTTCAGTAGGGTAAACAGAAAAACACCGTTTACACAATTTCTTTAATCGAAAAAGTCAACGAATTCGGTATAAATTAGACAACTGTCAAATCGAGCTTTCCTCTTTCCAAAGGACTAATATACCCTATAAATTTAGTTACTGACTGTCAAATAAGTAATTGGCAGCATGAGGTAGTTGACACTGTTGACAGTGTTTAAGACAAGCGACAGATGCGAGAACGAACACCCTTCTTTCCACATGTATGAAGCTTGTATGGTGAAAATCGGAATCGCATATCGGCCATCTTGCTTGGCAAAATTGGCAGGAGTGACAAAAACGACATTGACATTGACTGATAGAACCTCATTTGTCATATCATTTGAGTTTGTTTTTGATTTCAACGTATGCTGGAAGCGTAGGTTAGGATTGTTTTCAGGTAGCTATTTTAAACCCTAAAAAGTTAACATCATTTAATATTTTAATTGATTTGCAATAATTCCAGGTGTCCGGTAAGAAAATGTGATTTTATTTATTACCCTTATTTTTTTATAACATCAATTTTTAGTTTGTAATAAAATTAAGTTCAGTTGCTTTCTATCAAGGTGAACACCTTTCAAATATTTAATTTTTAACTTAATTGTGATAAATATTGATTGCCTCTCATTGCCTTTCGACAATTAAAAAATTGATTAAAATTTTCATGTAAGAGTAGGTAGGTTTATTTTAAATAGTTCTGATAAGCATAGTAATAAAAGATTTTTCAATTTCCTTCAGTCCCCATTACAAGAAAAACATGGAGAGAGATGAAATGTAAATTTTATTAAGACTTTGAGCTATAGAATTTGTTCTGAAGGTTCTCTCCAACAAATTTTAAAAACTTCTGGCTTTACACTACAATACATATTTAATTAAAAATTAGTTTTGTTATAATTTTTTACATGACTAATTCAGAGAATTTATTTATATGGTTTGCACTGCCTATTTTATTTCATGCTCTTATCATACGACTTCCTATGTTCAGTGAGACAAGACATAGGTATAGAGACTAACAGAGCTGAGCACCCAGAGCGGATCAGAGTGAATGTTTTTGTTATAACGTTTTTTTTGTAGCCATTTGTCTTTGAATTAAGTTTTTTTTTTCAATATTATAGTTCCAAGTTATGTTGTTAGTATTATCGGAGACCAACAAATATACTTATACTATGTATGTGATATATATGCTATACTATAAGTTGTTTTCATTTTCAAAGAGTTTATTTAGTATTGCAGATAGATATATTGTTTTTTTAGATAATACTCTGTTATAGAATATTTATTTAGTTTTTAGAATATGTTTAATATTTCTTTAAGAAACAGAAAGAAATATATATTAAACAAAGATAATTCATTCAGTAGTAAAATTTAGATTTTTTTTACACAGAAAATTATTATAAATTTTTATAAAATGTTTAATTTAGGATTTAGGTGTAAGTAGTTATATATTATGTACATATGTATTTTGTTGCTCTTTATATCTGGGTCTGATATGTTTTGTTTTTAAATAATATTTAGTAATATAGATTATGTAATCTTTTAACTTGTGTAGGTTGTAACATGTATAGTTTTGTACTACACTTATAAATGTGTATTGTATTTTTGCAAATAAAAGACATTTATTATTAATATATTAGCCTTTATAGAATCTGTTTGTGTTAATAAAATATGGATATTATTAACCTAATAGTAATATCTTTACATAAATGATAAGAAAATAACACAAAAATTTTGACAATATTTTCTAATCTGTTTGGGTTGCCATAGATGGAATTTATATTATATCTGTTATAATAAAATATTGTATATTATGTATATAATTTTAAGTAAGTTATTATTTTTCAGGAAAATTAAATAATAAATGTATTAAAGAAAAACATTGTTTTATTTCCATTTTGAAATTGGTGATATCTTGTACACTATTGTTAACTGACTATTGGAGTACATTAACTCATTTAGATATGTAAAATAAAGCTGAAGAATTTTATTTTATTCTGATCAATATCTGATGCTAACAGGGCATGACGGGTTCATCAGGAGACCTATAGGTCTGCATAACTGCCTTGGCAGCCCACTGTTTCGGCAATTCATCTGATGCTAACACCTAATCAAAAAGTATCACTTTTTTGATAAGGTGTTTGGTTATTGCGATTAAATAATAACGTGAGATTTCTTATTAAATGAAATTTGAATTTTCGTGCCTTATTTTAACCACGTCTTTCTACCATTTTGATTGGTCCAATTAGTTACGTCAAACTGTCAAGTTAGTTACAACAGCCGTGCGGTTGCCAAGCGAGAGGACGCTTGCAGATTTGTCAGAAGAATTTGGATCAGTTTGTATGCAACCACCACTCCTATACTCACTATATATTCTCCTACACTATATATTTGTGTTTTGTGCTTCTTTCAGTCGACTTGGCAATATTGGCGTCATGATATAGGTTGTTCTATATATTTGTGTTCTGTGCTACGGTTATATCCATAGGTTAATATATGGATATACGTAGGTTAATATTTTGTGTTGCGTATTTTTATAACAAGGCGATTTTAGGTGTAAATTTGGCGAAATTAATATAATTTGTGTCTTTAGAAACTGCGTTTAACACGTTACATAAAAAGTATGGTCCTGTCGTTAATCCATGTAAATGAGTAAAGTTTAATGCGTGCGCAGCTCTATAGGCCATAACGGTAAGCATTAAAACATTCTGCCACCCAATCTAGCCATAGCCCCAAATTTTGGCCAATCAAAATCGATGTGGCTACTTTGAGTGGCATAATGTTATTGTATGCGCTACATCAGGGGTCAGAACTATATATTTGTGTTCTGTGGATCAGAATGTCGAGATTGTGGAGGCTTGAGGATGCACTTGTCCGCTAGAAGTGCGTGGTTGCGTTGCGTGTTGTGCTGATTTCCCGCTTATTGTTCTTTGTTTTGGTAACATTTATGCAAAGACATTTTTATTTAAGATTGATATTTATTCATGATGGATACGAAAAAACTACCTTTAATGTTTGAGTATTCAAATGTAAGCGAAAATACTTTTCGTGCAAACTTGCTATACGAGAAGTACAAGAGTTTATTTTAAAAATAAACTCTTAAAACAAAACTAAATCTTGCTTTTTGATTGAGAACTGGCTTATACCTACATCCTACATATCGAGGGTCTAACGTCATAGGGGCGTATGCGCCAAAAAGTAAATTTTACAGGAGAAATGAAATACATTTAATTAATTTATCATAAAAGTTTGAAATATGCCTTTTAGGAATATATAATACCCCTAAAGGGTACATTTTTATCTTTTTTTGAATAATTAAACATTTACGATAAATTAATTAAACGTTTTTCATCTCTTCTGTAAAATTTACTTTTTGGCGGATACGCCCCTCTGACTGAGTTAGACCCTTGATATTATTTAGTTTTATTACAACTTACGAGTAGGTATAATAATAAAATTAATACAAAATCTAACTTCCTCAAAAAAAAAGTTTTTCTAAAAATAAGTACCTATTTAGTTTTCAAAAACTGCATAGTGTTTTTTTTAGAAAATTGTTGAGAAGCAAGAAGAGTTTCAATCAAAGGGGATAGTTATAAATTATTCAGAAAACCCATTTGCTCTCATAGTAGTAACTAAAATTATGCAAAGAGCACATAATTTGCCATTTGCCAAAGATATAGTATTTGTTAACAGTACATCATCATGCGATTCACTAAATCATTGCTTAACGTTTTTACTGACACCTTGTCAAATTGGTGCAGTTCCTTTCTCAATAATTATAACCTCAGAACAGTCAGCAAGTGATTATCTAGCAGGATTTGAACTGCTAAAGAACTCGGTGCCAAATTCATTTTGCGTGCAAGGTTTTCCGAAAATTTCTATGACTGATGACTCCAATTCTGAAAGATGGGCCTTAAAATCTGTGTGGCCCAATTCCAAAACTTTGCTTTGTCAGTTCCATATGTTACAAGCGGTACGGCGCTGGCTGTGGGGGAAAAAACATGGTATTCCAGCAAATCATCGAAAAGAGTTTTATCAAAACTTTCATAATATTTTAGTAGCGTCTACAGAATATAGAGCTAACGAGGAATTTAACTTGGCAATTTTAAATTCTGCTTCATTGCCAGAATGGCAAAAATATTTAACGGATAACTGGAACAGGCGGACAGATTGGTGTTTAGCCTATAGAGACGCAACAACCCACGGACATCAAACTAATAATTACAGCGAGATAAGTGTTAGGTTATCTAAAGATATCGTGCTTTCAAGAAATAAGGCATATAATGCAGTGTCCCTAGTGGATTTTTGTTGCACAGCAATGGAAGACTGCTATCTGCGAAGACTAAGAAATTATATTTATCAGAGAGATGCGACATGTAGGTTGCTTTTAAAAAGGTATTCTGGGAAAATTAAATACTTGCAGAAACAGGCCATTTCCCAGTTATCTAATACCCTATATTCTGTCCCGAGTGTAAATCCGGATAAAAAGTATGACGTTGATATTTCAAACGGAGTTTGCAGCTGTAAAGTTTGACGGCTAGGCTCTTTTTGTAAACACCAGGCTGGAGTTCTGCATTATTTTCAAAAAGCATCTTTAAATACTCCAAGTTTTAGTGTCGAATCAAGGTTTTTAATGGCTTAGCTAGCTTTTGGGGAGAATGTCCAATCAAAGGATTTTTATATGCCATTTACATCTACAAATCAAAACATGACTGAACGAGTGGGTGAAGCTGACGAAAATTTGGCTACTGATGTAAACTTAAATAATGGTTTAATATCGGAAAATAATATTAATAATCACCAAACATTAACTGACCTTCAGCAAGAGGAGAACATTAGTGAGGATCAGTTTACCTCACTTATTATTTTAATAAAGCAAAATCAATTAAAATTTGGTACCACTGCCCAAAGTTCAACCAAATTTATGTCACGACTGAGCTCAATTAAAACAAAAAATGCTTGGGAAACTTTTTTAAATACAGCTGGAAGCTGCAGCCCACTTAAAGTTAAAAGGAGATCAGCTATTAATGTGCAACCTACTGCTGTTACTCGACGAAGACCAGGAGTAGTAAGGGGATGCAAAAGAGCTCCTATAAGCCGCCCAGCCCAATGCGAATCTTTAAGAAAAAGGGCCAAACGGCCACATCATTTGGCAAAAAACGTTCGGGAAAATCGTCCCAATGCCTTAAAACATGGCGATGCACATTAAACTTAGGTAAATTAATGTATATAAAATACAGCTATGTATAATATAAAGGATTAGTTTATATTTTTTTAATATACATTTACCTACATAATAATTATATGTATTTATATCCATTTTTAAACCCTAAAAATATGTTGTTTTTTTATAAAATTAATTTCTATAAATTTTATATTTTCATATTTTATTGACAAGTAATAATCCTACAAGTAATACTATCTGCCTAAATAAATTACCTACTTTTTTATAACTTTACCTTTTTTTATAAACCCTTTAAATTTATTAAAAATTGCGCTTATGCGTGATATACATATAAAATATGATATACCCATCATTGCGATACAATGTCTAAATATCATTATCTCGTTAGCAAAACCAAGTTTTAAAGATTGCAAAATATACTTAATATTTAAAAAATATACAAATATTTAAAACTAACTATTTAATCAATATACTCATCAAAAGACACTCTAAGAGGAACGCATTTATAACGTTACATAGGTTTTAACACACGATATATTATTTAGTATGTGGCACTTTCAAATATTACGTACTGATCCTTGCTTAAAAATGTAATGTCTAATTTAATTTATATTCTCTAGTCTATTTCTATGGATATAAATTGCAATTTAATTAAAATAAAATCTAT
Source organism: Anthonomus grandis grandis (assembly GCF_022605725.1). Taxonomy (NCBI): domain Eukaryota; kingdom Metazoa; phylum Arthropoda; class Insecta; order Coleoptera; family Curculionidae; genus Anthonomus; species Anthonomus grandis. The sequence continues at coordinate 12,006,860 of NC_065548.1, read as the reverse complement.
CTTTCTGAATACAAAAATCAATATAAATATTTTAACATCAAACATATTGTTTGTTAATTATAATAGATATCCTCTGCGTCGAAAACATTCTGCCTCCCAATCTAGCCCATACAATAACATTTTGCCACTCAAAGTAGCCACATCAATTTTGATTGGCCAAAATTTGGGGCTATGGCTAGATTGGGTGGCAGAATGTTTTAATGCTAACGGTAATAACTAGACCTACAGTTACACAGGCTCGTAGTATAACGTTTTTTTCTAAAAAAAAATATAATTTTTTAAATTAGTGTTTTGGTGTAACTTTTTGTTAATATACTTGTGATGCACAATTTTCTTATTTTTCATTGTTTTTTTTTGAAAATCTAAGAGATGTCAATGGCAGCATTTTTATTTTTTAAAATGCAGCAGTTTCTTCCAGAAATTGATTTTTTCATTTAAACTAACTTGTTGGCAGTTATTCGAAATAAATACAAAAGTTTGCTTTTGAAAATTTTACTTCTACGTTCCTAATGAATGAATTTTTTTTAATATATTTTTTATTTACTCAAAATACTCTTGCTTTAATACGTACACTATTACCCTTATATAGAGCAACTGAAAAATCTATATTTTTCTTTCTTTGAAATTGGAACGTAATAATGGAAGAATAAGAAGAACAATATAAATTTTACTTATTGTCTGGTAGCATATCCTTTGCTTTTAATAACTGTTTCACATCTTTTGTATTTGATTAGCACTTATATGGACCACTCAAACGTTCCCTTAAAAGATGATACCTTTGATCAATGTCAACAAGGTGAACGATTTTCGAGAATAAGCTATTTCTATTCAATTAAGTTTTTATTTAAAAAATATATTTATCTGCACTAATGTTCTCCTTTAAATGTCCAAAAACTAACAGTCAAGCTTGATTGCCCAAAAATTACAGGTCATGCAATTCTTAGTAAACATCAGTTGCATCCTTACCATTTCCAAAAACTCCATGCACTTTTTTCTTAAGATTTTCCATGACGAGGGAACCCATAAATTGGTCTTCATGATTACCTGATTTAGGACTCTTAGATTTTTTCTAAGACACTTAAAATTTTTAGTGTAGGCTAATCCAGTTGACCCTAGACAATTGTTTTTTTATAGATTAATATTTTTATTTGCATATTAGTATTTTTATTATACAGAATGGAAAAAGAATGCTAGAAAAAGAATGGTTTCAGGTAACCCCATATCCGGATAACAATATTAGTTAGATAAGTATACATATATGGATCCATTTTAAGAAAGCATATGTCTGTACTAAGCTACATATTTAATTATATCTATCTATTGTTAGATGCGTCATTTAAGGGTGTTTACTTTAGAAGGATTTGTAATAAGTTTTATTAGAATTTTCTTACCAGGTATCCAACTCCGAGAGAATTACATATTTTAAAACGCCCTGTATAATTTTTTTCTAACTTAGACTGGTTTGTTTTAAAAATATTATCACATCTATAGGATGTTAAAAGGTAGATTTAAATATCTTTCTAGGAATATTCTGAACTTAAAAACGATTATTCATCATTAATTAATAAACTGAAGCATTTTTTATATGCATACTTGTTACAACTAATATACTTTAAAATGTCTTTATTACTCGGTTTAAATCAGCATATATTTTATTAATTTTATCGTGAATACCATCGGTGTTCGCGAGTGCCAAAAAATGCTACAATGTTTGTAGCATTTTTTGTTGATGTTTATCATACCCCCTATACCTGTAAATGATCTTGCTAGTTTTTGAACTGGATTTATTTACGTATGTGTTATTAATATTCCATTAAGTGTTCTGTTTAATATAATATAATCCACAAACAAAAACAATAACGCATTAAGCCACTTATGATCCTTTAAGGTTGAATTTACTTTTACTCTTACTTACATGAGGCTATTATATACAGTGAGAGCCAAAAGTCCGGAATAAATTTATTTAAAATTCAGGGGTATGTTAAAAAAAACGCTTGGACACGTCGATTTTTATTGTTAACTGCGGGTTTTCTTACTATAATTTTATGTATACAGGGTGGTCCAAAAATAAGTTACGACCATCAACTTCAATTTTTGAAATGGAAATACCTATTTTTTATTCTGTATTCTTAAAGAACAGAAAATTCTAGACATATTTCATGTACAATGTCCTATACCTATCTTCATTTGTTTTTTTGAGTTATTGACAGTTGAAGATCGGCATATTTGCACTTTTGACATGTTATAAAATCCAAACGGTTAGACATAGTTAGTAAGGGTCAACAGGTACTGAGAAATTTACGGTTGAATTTCTAAAAAAAACATTCAAAATATTAATGTATTTAATCAAAAGTATTGTACAAACGTTGAACAAAAAGAAACTATTCTAATCTAGACCGAATTAAATGTTCAAATTGAGCCCCATTAACTTTTTGACAGTAAGCGAGTCTTGATTCGAATTCTCTCAGAACGTTGTGTATCATTTCTTGAGGTATTCGTTGAATCTCATTTCTCAATTATTTTAAATTGTTGGGTTTATTTACATACACTCTATGCTTTAAATAACCCCACAAAAAGAAGTCCAAAGAAGTCAAGTCGGGGGACCTAGCAGGCCACTCCAATTGACCCCTTCGCCCAATCCATCGACCCTGTAATACCTCACTTAAATATTGGCGCCCGGCTCTACTGAAGTGTGACGGCGCGCCATCTTGCTGGAACCAAATTGAAGCTTCTAGAATATTGGGATTATTTGCATTTGGAAACATCAAACATAAAGCGGGAATCAGTTCGTTCCTTAAGAATTCCAAATAACGTTGACCTGTTAAGGTACCTTCGAAGAAAAATAGACTTATAACTCTGTCATTGATAATGCCGGCCCAAACATTCACAGATTGAGGATATTCGGTATGAGCTTCAATCACCCAATTTGGATTGGAGGAAGACCAGTAACGGCAGTTCTGTCTGTTCACTGTACCATTGAGGCAGAAGGTCGACTCGTCAGAAAAAAATATTCTACGAGTAAAAAGACGGTCGTTATGGCAGACATTCATTATAGTCTCGCAAAACTCTAATCGACGATCTGTATCATCTTCGTTAAGTTCGCGGATTAATTTTAATTTATAGGGATGATATTTTGCCTTTTTCAAAATCCTTCTTAAAGATGTTTTTCCAACATCGTTATCTAGTGCTGCCTGTCTAGTCGGTGTATGAGGATTTTCTTCAATGGACAAAACAACATTTAACTTCTTTTCCTCGGAAATTGAGGGATTGGAGAATTTATCTTTCTAGTTTGCTAACGGTAGACTGAGATATTGTCTTATCAGAATACTTGGTATTAAACATTTCACAAACCTGGTGTTGGGTCCTAATGCGATCACCACATCCTATCATAATTAGTATTTCTATTCTCTCAGTTTCACTTAACTTATTCATCTTTTCAGGCAATATTAAATTTTACAATAAATAAGGATAAGACTGCTTGATACCTGTCACTTCAAAAAATGATGACAACATCATTGCAACAATGGATGAAAAAACACAAAAAACAAGGTTACCTTAGTAAGGGTGTTACATAGTTGCATGAATTATTGCATGTTCAGGAATTCAACCGTGAATTTCTCAGTACCAGTTGACACTAACTAGCTAGTGTCAACAGATGGTTTTAAAAAAGCTTCGTAACTTATTTTTGGACCACCCTGTATACATAAAATTATAGTAAGAAAACCCGCAGTTAAAAATAAAAATCGACGTGTCCGAGCGTTTTTTTTTTTGAACATACCCCTGAATTCTAAATGAATTAATTCCGGACTTTTGGCTCTCACTGTATATATTATGTATACAGGGTGTCCGGAAAGTCAACGATAATACTGAAGGGCCTGATAGAGCAACTCATAAGCACCCAGAAAAACATAAAATGACCTTAGTAAAAAATCGATGGTTTTCGAGATATTGGCACTTTAGTGGAAGTCACCAAAATCCTACTCTTGGATCAGATTTTCGATTGTCACGCCTTAAAAATAGATATTTTTTAGAATCTCTTTTTAGCTATGCAACACCGAATAGCCATTTTACTGATCAAAGACAAACATTAAACTAAACGGCCAAAAAATTTAATAAGAAATCTATTATAAAATAAAGTATTACTTATTTTTATTTTTTAAACTTTGAATTTGACCGCTCATACTAGACCTAAAAATTGTACGGCAACCCGTGTAATACCTTAAAAAGTTTGCTCATTTAATTTAATTTTAAAATTACCCAATATGTTTTAAAAAAAGCTTTACTATTATTGTGATAGAGTGAAAGATAAACCTAATCTACCTTATGAAACAAATTTATAACTATGTTATGTTCAAAAAATATTTTTATTTAACTTAAAAAAAAATTTAAAAATCAAATAATATGTTCGAACTGTCTACCACCAACGCGAATGCAGGCCTGGCATCTTTGAATAAATGACCTATTGATCCATCTTGCATTCCTGGCAGCGTTAAGATCTTGGGCTGCATCATTTATTCGCTGCCGTAATTAAGCAATATTATTTATTGGTCTGGCATAAACAATTTCTTTTATGCAACCCCAGTAAAAAAATTCGAGGGGGTTTAGGCCTGGAGACCTGGGAGGCCATAAAATTGGACCAAGTCGGCCGATCCATCTGTTGGGGTATGTTTGGTTTAAACACCGACGAACTTCATGGGCATAATGTGCCGGGCAACCATCATTTTGGAACCACATTATTCGGCGACTGGCCAAAGGAACATCTTCTAAAAGAATTGATAGATTGTTTCGACAAAAATCTAAATAGGCCTGCCAGTTCAAATTTTCTGGTAATTCCAATGGAACAACGAAATAAAAACATTTTAAACATAACTTAAAAATTTGTTTAATTTTTTTACAATGATATCATAAGATGAATTAGGGTAATTTTTAACACAATAATAGTAAACTGTTAAAAAAACATTTAGGTAATTTTAAAAAGTAGATTAAATGAGCAAACTTTTTAAGGTATTAGCCAGGTTGCCGTACAATTTTTTTGGTCCAGTATGAGCGGTCAAATTTAAAGTTTAAAAAATAAAAATAAGTAATACTTTATTTTAGAATAGATTTCTTATTAAATTTTTTGGCCGTTTAGTTTGATGTTTCTCTTTGATGATTTAAGTAAAATGGCTATTCAGTGTTTCATAGCTAAAAAGAGATTCTAAAAAATATCTATTTTTAAGGCGTGACAATCGAAAATCTGATCCAAGAGTAGGATTTTGGTGACTTCCACTAAAGTGCCAATATCTCGAAAAACATCGATTTTTTACTAAGGTCATTTTATGTTTTTTTGGGTGCTTATGAGTTGCTCCATCAGCCCCTTCAGTATTATCGTTGACTTTCCGGACACCCTGTATATTTAATATTACTTTAACTCGTCTTAAATAAGCTATTTCTTTCTAATATTATGTTAATTATAAATATTTTTTAAGGAATCTCGTTTTAATTCTATTTTGAGTTGCATTTTGGTGTATTTTACTGTTAATCTTATTTTTGATTATCTTGGTATTGTATTTGTGAATAATGTTCTTAACTAGTAACTTTTCGTAATAAATGTGATTCAAATTATTAATGGTGTTATCCCATGTATTAAATAAATAAAATAATATTTTCACTGTTATAACATTGCCCAGTTTAATTACAATTATGTTTAAAATAAAATATCCAAGTCTCTCTAGAACTTTTTAATAAATTACAAAAAAGAACCCACAGAGCATGTTAAATCAGGATGTAAATAAATACAATAAATAAAATAGATTAAAAATTAACAATCAATCGCATTTATTCTAAAATTATCACATATTATACATTATTATTTCATTTTTCAATCTGTAATTATACTAATTCACGTAAATTAACCTTTTAGCAGCATAATACATAATTATAATTGGTAAAATGTATAAGCGAAAAAATTATATGCTCGCAGGTGTTAAATACAGGATGGTAAAGCGATAGAAAAAATATTACATAAAGCACCCTGTGCGAGATTCGATTCTTTTGCCAATTATTATGCATTCATTAAATTGAACTAAGAAGAAATCAGTCTAACCAAAGTGGCAAAAAATCAAATCCAATATAAACAAAAAAAAATGTATTTCTAAAAGGACAACTGAAAAAAGTAATAATTAACAAATAACTTCCTTTTAGAATTATACCATTATTATAATAATCCGGGAAAAAAACACTTTTCAGAGTCAAAAGACATCCATAATCAATACGCAAATGTCATAATATCCAACTTGGAATCCGTTTATTTTTTTAAAGTTCAAAGTAGCCAAGCTTCGGTCAACTGTTGAAAAGAAGTTACATGAAAAAGTTACCGTCGTCCGACGAGTTCGGAGTACTACTGTTACTGGATTGATCCATTTGTTGTGGTGGAGGCGGTGGCGGCGGATTATTCTGTTCAGTTTGACCACTCCTAGACGACGTTGCAGTATTCAATTCGGTAAATAGACTACGTAACAAATTAGGTAAAGTCAAAACTGGAACAAAAAAAAAACAGTGTTAAGGTGCCCATTTGTGTTCACATTTTTGGTATTATTGCTCAATGAAAAAAAGAAGAGAAAAAGGAGAAACGTTTGGGTAAAATAGTGTTTACAAGTGAAGCTATATATTAAAAAGTTATCTTGCCTTAAATTCTTGTTATTCAGGGTCTTTGATTTTCCATAAAAACTTTCCTTTTTTAAATCTAATAAACTGACAATAAATTGGATAGTGTTAACGAACAAGGAACCGAGTATCATGATTAAGCAATCGCGAAAATACCACTGCGGCCATCTAGGAACAAAAGTTCCATTTACAATGACTGCTATTATTAAATTTTTACCTCAAAAGAAAGAACCAAGTGTTTACTGCTAGTGCCGGTTAATGGTGTTTTTTTAAAGAAATATGGAAAAAATAGTTACGTCCAGAGGTAGAAAGATGTTACATATATTGAGATGCTAGAGGCTCAAGAAAATTTGGAGGTAAGTACATTATTTTACCTGATATTAGGTATCAGATCATGTTTATTATCAGTATATTATGTATTCTGTTATTGTATCTGTGGCTCTGTTTTAAGAATCAGGAATTTGATTTATGATGCTCTGTTTAGGCGTCGTTTGATTTATTTTAAAAAAATGTGGTTTTTAATATAATGTTAATCGTTAATAATACGATATTTTTTATTTTAGATCAATATATCTACCAAAGAGAAAATAAATAAATAAATTATTTTTACCTCCACTATCTTGTTGATTAGCCGTACTCCCGTTTTGTTGTTCTCCACCACTACCCTGAGGGTTACTCCCGTCCCCTTCGCCTAAATTCTGTCGACATATAGGACAAGTCCCATGTAATTCTAACCAAGGCCTTATACAGAGCTCATGGTATATGTGAAAACAAGGCAGTTGCCTAAAATTGTTTGAAATAAAAATCAATATCTCAAAATTGTCCTGTAACCACTAACCTGACTTGTTCTTTAAAAGAAAAATGCTCCCAACAAACTGAACATTGCATATTCTGGCTGACTTGTTCCTGGGACACTTCTACCACTTGTATAGCGTCTATGACTGCTTTGGATAGAGGTGGGGGTCCTAAATAGAAAAAATTATCTAAGAAAACCAGCTATTTCCTTGGTTTCACTTAAACTATAGTTATAACAGGGCTTGAAAATGCAATATTTTATAAAAATATATACCTGTACTATCCATCTGATTAAGCATTTGTGTCACCACAGCATCCAATCCCTCCCTGCCCCAAGCATAATCACCAGGATTTCCTAAGAACAGTTGCACATTCCCCGGCACTCCCATATTGACTCCCACACCCAAATTTATTATGAAATCATGGACTAGATGTTCCATCGGTAGCTGCTGTCTAAGATTTGAAGAGGCTATCCGTGTTAGGGGTCTAGAAAAAGATTTTTTTTCTAAATCAAAAGGTAGAAATATATAAAGTGGTTTTTTAAAACTGGTCTTTAGAAATCTCTATTGGGCTTTATACTATAATCCATCTTTATGAATTAAAGTGGTGAAAATCTGTGACCTAGACTATTCAGATTCCCTTAAAAACATTCAAACATTGTATGTTTCCTGAATAATTTATGGCGCCAATTAACTATTGAATTTAAAGACCTTAAAATCAAAAAAATCACCCTATATACAATCACATAGTGCTACAAACGCTATTAGTTCTTGTAAAAAAGCAAACAACAAAATGTTATAACCTTGGAAAACCTCTATACCTTCCATCCATATTTGGTGCAGTATAAACTAAGCCATCATTCTAAAACAAAATTAGAATTATATATATGATAAGTGATTGCTAGTAATTGTTAGAGTACCAAATCTAAGGCATCAAAAAAGGAATTTTGTTCGGAATGTCCTGGGTTTTCTTGTCTGGTTTCTTGCAGTTCTTCAATGAACCCATCAGAGCAATGTGGACAAGTAAAGTTCTGGAAAAAAAGTATTTAGTTTGAAAATGTGAAATAACTGAATCTTCTGGAGGATGATAATGTTTAATTGTTTGTGGCTTAGTTGACTAAAATTCAATACCATTAATGTAAAAAAATTAAAAGATCATATTATTCCAAGGAATTTTTCTTTTTATTTCATTCGTAACACTATTAACTAAAAACAGAACATTAAATGATAAATGGTGAAGAGTACATCATAAAATGATAATAGTACCATAGTGTATCTATTTCTTTTAGAAATACCTAGACATCTTTTTTGTCTATACAAAAAATTTTCTAAAGAAAAAGCCTTGAAGTTCCAAGGAGATTGTGTGATATGTTTGATTGTCACAATCTTATACAAAAAATTATATATTAACAGATGAGGTAACATTTTAGATATATTTATTTATTTTTAAAAATTTACAACATTAGGCAAACAACATCTGTATACTTCTTATGTATCATCCATCTTAAATCACCTGTATTATGTTGTCTATGTATGTACTTAAAAACCAACTAAAGTAGACTTGATAAACATAAATTTAATATTACAAATGATTAATAAAAGCAACATTTTACTAAACATGGGCAAAGCCTGTAATACTGAGAAAAGGATTTTTTTATCAGAAGAGAAAATTATTGACTACACTTAATTTTCTTAGTTTGAATACCATAAGGAATTATATAGTAATGTATTCTCCTGATTCTAAGTTTAAATTTATTAGACGGTAAGACTTCTCCGCCAGACAATTAAGGTTTAGTTAAAACATAATCCTTTATTCATAAACTGGTTAAAGTTACTTCACTGTTAATTTACTAGATAAAATACTAATAATGTTTGTATGTGAATAAAGGTAATAGATATTTAATGATATTATTGCACTATAGTCAATTGAATTAAAAAGTCATTATGTGCATTCATGACATAGAATTGATTAGCTTTAATATATTCCATTTGTAAATAGTCAGTATACATGATTTTTAAGCGTTCACACACTTAATATTAGTTATACAAACATATACCATTTCAAATTTAAAATATATTACTTTTATCACAAATATAACATATATCCACAAAAATAACTGATAACAATTTCGAAAAGATATATCAACAATGCAATGAATCATCATAAAATAAATGGTTTTTCAATGATTGTAATGATAAGCTGATTTTTTACTGCAGTTGTTAATACTTTTATTGCTACAATAATACATTAAAATTTTAAACACAATTGTTGTGATATTTGAGAAATAAACTCATTTAAATACAAAAATCTCATCCATTATTCTCAAAGAGACCAACACACAAAATTGATGAAAAAAAAGAAAACACAAATCTGCGATTATAGTCTCACAACATATAATCGCAAGCTATTTTCACATTATATGAAACATGTGTAGCTTACGATTATGTTTTGTGAGACTGTGACTTTGTGTTTTTTGTGTTTTCATCAATTTTTTAAACTCATTTAGTTGGGACTTAATGTTCCATATAATTTAGAGGCCCTTTAAGTGAGAGGTTGACTATTTGATGTTTTGGGTGAGAGCTGACAAAATATATAAATCCTTATCTACTCTCTTAGAACTAGGATCCTCCAGTTACTATCACATAAAAAATAAAAATAAATTACTAAGTTTATGTTAGAACTTTAACATAACAAGCTCAGGCACACTCTATGACACTCATGACCATAGAGATAAAACACATGTACTCAATCTTTACATAATAAGGCCCAAGTATGTCATAGAATATTGTCGAGTTAAAGGGACAAGCATGTATATGATGGAGCCAGGATCCTTTGGCTAATAAATGAATTAATTAAAACAAGAAAGATATGACAATAAAAAGTCGTTATATTAAGTATCATTATCTTGATTAGACCAAAGGATCAGGCAATAGGGTAATTTGTCCAGTATAGAAAAGAAATTGATTTTTCTGTGCTACAAAAACATCACAGGGATACACTTACGTTGGCTGCATTTTGGAATTCGACGTTGCACACATGACAATAAAAACGGGCGAGCGGCCGCTCCTCGACCGCTGCTTCGGCCATATTTGGTGCCCTATAAATTTTTTCAGCAGAAAAACGGTGAAAAACTTGAATTTTCCAACTAAAAATCGTCTTATTTTGATTAAATTATTAGGGGAAAATGACAACTGACATTAATGACAAATGTCACACGGTCACCATTTTTGTTTTGTGGAAGGGGGATACATAAGATGACATTTGACGGTTTAGTGAACTTTTTGAACCTTTTTCACTAAAGGCGCGTATACAAATAGAACAAAACTTCGTTTCGTAACATCGTCGCGCAACAATTTTTTGTTACGCAGCGAAGTTCGGTGTTTCGATAAATTATCGTGTAAAACAAAGAATTGTCGTATAACCTATAGCAGAACATTCACAAGGCACATCTTTTTCCATTACCTTTTTAGTTTATTTAAAGTAGTTGAGTAGTATCGAAGCAACAATAATAGAAATTGCTGCATTAGAAAATATTTATATGCACTATCATATTAATATTAATAAAAAACGTAGACAAAAAGACATTGGTGGCAAACGTAGTTATACGTTAATAGAAATGTAAACAGTGGAAAAAGTTTATTGTGAGATATTTTTCATCTGATTATTTTTGTCTCATAGAAACAGTAGACTTTGAAAGGCGAACCAGTTACTTTCATAATACCTGCTGTTCCTAAAAAAACATTCATTGTCCTAGTGCAACAAAATAAAGAAAAATGAAAGATCTTCTAATAATTAAATGTATAATAATTAAAAATAATAAAAAGAGAAAAAAAATATGCGCATAGTTTTAATCAAGAAAGAGAGGCTGTTTGAGGAATTAAAAATTATTACTTAGTAATAATTCTAGCTTTACAAGCTAGCGTAATCGTTTAACTAAATTTTTCATTAATAAAAAGTGCTAGTTTACTATACATTAATTTAAGAGATCAGTGCTTGCTTTCAGCTATCTAGTAAATTTGTTTGAATTAATTTTAAAAAGGATTGAGGTGAGATTCTTTCAATAACTATTGATAAAAATCTATGGTTTGCTTCACGAATTTCTTTATTGAGTATTGACCATAAAGTAATCCAGAGCAATTTAAATAAAAGTTTGTTTGATTTAAACGGTTAGAATGCCATAATGCTAACTCTTAAGCCGGGCTCAAACGACTCGTGTATTTGGCAATTATTTGTCACTTGCGAATACTTGCCAAGTCGTGTGAGTAGTTTACGTGGACAATTATTCGGCACTCGTGTTTTTCCCACTGCCTATCGGTAAAAATACTACGAGTCAAAAGAAACGCGATTAATTGCTTATTTGACGAGTCCGGACTAGTTAAGCACTCACACGCTTCGACAAGTGGCTACGTTAGTTTTGGTATTATTTTCTATTTAGTCTTTTTGCGCATACGAATAGATACGAATTCAGTAATGGAGTGGCCAAACGAAGTAATAATGGAATTTCTTGATCTTTATGAGCAAGAACCAGTTATATGGTCTTCCAAACACCCACAACATAAAAATCGCAACGAAGTACCAGGATGCATGGAAAAGAATTGAGCAAAAAATTAGTATTGAGTGTTCAGTAAAAGATTTAAAAAAAAAAGAGAGATTCACTTATGGCCACGTTTCGGTCTTTATTCAGTAAAGTAAGAGCTACTTCAGGAACGGGTAGTGGAGCTTCTCAAGTTTTTAAGCCAGTATGGTTTGCCTATGAAAAAATGGAAAGTTTTTTACATGGAACTTATAAGCCTAGGACTACAGAAAACACAGAGGTAAGTAGATTTTTTTATTTATGTTTATGAATAATTGTCTTGCCATGGTATTTTTCCAACACTCCTAAAATAATCAGAAAATGAATTTCGTATGTCTTGCGCTTGGCGGCCAGCTTTTCTTGGTATTTTTTTAAGTGACAAAAAAGATTAATCCAGCCTTTGGTCTTGCCTCCATGATCTTGGAACAGTATGTCCATCCTTTTCCGTATCAAAAGTTCCTGGTGGAGTATATACGTGTGTGGAGGATCTGCTTCTTCTTAAAAAATTCTGTAACAAAACACAAGTCAAAACTATTTTTGAAGCTTTTTCGGGTTCGAGTTGCATTGGTTTTCTAAAAATTCTAAATATCGCTGCCATTATCCCAAAAACGTTTTCAACTATTCGCCTAGCTCGCGACAAACGATAATTTAAAATTCTTTCTTTGGTGCTTTTTTCATAAATTCCTGCAAATGGTTTCATTAAATGAGGTCCTAATGCAAACGCATCATCTGCAACAAATACATATGGAATGGGTATATCTGTCATAGGCAGTGGCTCATCTTCGGGAATCATTAGGTTTCCTGCGTCTAATTTCTTAAATAAAATCGTATTTCTGAAAACACCGCTGTCACTAATTCGTCCTTGGCACCCGATGTCAGCAAATGTAAAGCAGTAATTAGCATCTACTAAGGCCATTAAAACTATACTAAAATTGTGTTTATAATTATAAAATTCAGATGCACTATTCATAGGAGACTGGATAACTATATGTTTCCCATCCAAGGCGCCCAAGCAGTGGGGAAAGTTCCATTTTTTATTAAACTCGAGAGCTATTGCTTTCCATTCTTGCGATGTTTTAGGCATCTAAAAAAAATTACATTAATAGTAAAACTTAAAAAAAAAACATAACAATTTTAAATATATATATTTTTTCAGGAAATAGGAGCGATTGTTATTACTACTGAAGATGGAGAAAACTCAACGAATGATTATGAGGAAGCTGAATCTTCTAATAAACAAAGTAAAGTTTATTCAGAAACTCAAGAAAATGCCCCATTTTTTATTGAAGAGGAGGAGCGTTTGCAGAAGGAAACCTTCAAGGAACCATTTAAAGGCAAAAATTCAAAGAAGAGGCCCTTGGATATAGTAGAGCAACGTATGGATGAGGCATGAAAAATGTCAGTAATGCTAAGAAGTCAAAACCAAATCAGTGTCTGCTGTTTGGACAACTAGTAGCTGAGAAGTTGGAAGGCTTCGATGAATTTACACGCGCCACTATCATGCATGATATTGACAATATTTTATTTCGGGCCAAGATTAACCAGTTACGTCAACAGTCACATTACATGATATCCCGTCCACAATCATCCCCTCTAAGTTATACTTCACAACCACCTTCACCAACCACCTATTCTCAGGCACTTCAGGATCAAATGCTTATGTCAGTGACCAGACCGAATTCTGGTTTACAGTCAACTTCATTCTCACAACCAACTTCACCGGCAATGTCTTATGATCCTCAGCCATCTCCACTAGGAGGAATACATACAAAAACCAAAACAAACCAAAAAACCAAACCAAACAGTGTACGACACAATCAACAGGGTTGTTACAAGCTCCGACACAATCTTATCAGACTTAGTATGATAACGATAACCCTAATAATCTTACTTATTTGATTTAAATTGAAGATTTTCTCTGTCGTTTGACATTAAAGATTTAAATATTCATATAGTTTTTTTTTTGTAAAATAATAGTTTACGAAAAAAAATTACTTATCTTTATCTCATCCTGTAGAACAGTTACCAAAGCATTACATACGTCAAATACGCACGTTGAAACTGTTTGTGCTGAGAACTTGAAGAGATAGGAAAGGCTTTTGAAACTTTCTCCAGAAGCTAGAAACCTATGAGCAACAGCAAATCTTTCTTGGACGGGGATTGCTTTCCTCATATTCGTATCTTTTTTTACTATCAGTGGACCAATTTTATTCAAAAAAAAGTTGAAGTCATCTGCGGACATCCTACAAAAATGTTCAAACTGTCCAGAAGGTTCGCGGATTAAATCTTGCAACATGTCAGTAGAGTTTCATTATTTTAAAGTATAAAGAAGTAAGTTATTTTTGTACCTGTTTCTACTTTTATTTAAAGACACCATCCACCATCGCCTCTTATTTTTTTGTTTTTTTTTTTGTTGTACTTTTAAATAAGCACCACTTATTACCACATACGCAGCACAAGCAACAACTTTGTCAGTATCACTTTCCATGATGACTGCAGACGAATTAAACCCGCTCGTTTTGTACTTTTAACTGAAAATTGACGAGTAACCTTGGCTCTGATATTTCTTCAATTACCAAGTCGTGTGAATTATAATTACCTGCTTACTCGTATATTTGCCAAATATTCAATTATTTACATATTCGTCAAGTATACGAGTCGTTTGAGCCCGGCTTTAAGAATGGGATAGTTCAACGAATGAATTACATCAGCTGAAGTTGAAATTATTCATTTGTTGGGATTATACAAATACATATATATTATTAATTAAATTCAAGATTTTTATAATCTTAATATTAATATGATCAGTATCATCGGTGTCCAATTACTTTAATAGTAATTAAAGAATTAGAAGTTTTATCTAGAATGTAAAGAAGGCGAAGTGATGGAAGTGCAATAAAAATTAGGTATTAAAATAAAAATAATGGCTGGGATAATAGTTTAAACTATTTCAATAGTTTGGCTATGTCGTATAAATCGATGTGTGTACTTATTTATAATTATTGATAATAGTATATGCCCTACTAAAATAGTAAAAATAATTAGAATTATGAGAGTATGGCCATGGAAGGTATGGTATGGAATTAAGCCTTTAAAAATTTATTTTGTTTAATGAAAGTCCTATAAATAATCTGGATCATTGAGTGATTCCTACCAAAATTGCGAATACAGCTCCTATGAAAATGAGTAGTATCATGAAGAACATTATCAATAGAAGAATTGGCAAGAAGCACTTCTGTGAGTTTTCCTATAATAAATAGAAAAATAAATTCTAAAGCTCATAAAGTGGGTGGATTAAAAGAAATTTGTGTTCCGTAGAAAGTTGCTAGTCAAATAAAAAATTTGAATTCCTGTAGCAATAGCAATTACTATAGTCGTTGCTGATGTGAAGTATGGTCGTTTATGAACAGCGATTCCAATAGCGAATATATGGTGTGATTAATACAATCAATCCAAGAAGTCCAATAGCAGAAATTGCATAAATTATTCCTAAAACCCCAAAGGCTTCTTTTTTACCTCTTTCATGATTAATGTGAGAAATTATTCCGAACACGGGTAAAATTAAAATATATACTTCTGGACGTCCAAAAAATCAAAACAAATGTTAACAAATTATTTTATTTCCACTCACCTGTGGCCGTACCTTGACTCTTCTTAATTTTAGCTATCTCTCGCGTGGGTACCGTTAACAGTGAAATTATTTTTATTTCGCACTTATCTACAGAAATATGAAACTGCTTAAAGTGAGTGCCAATGAGTATCATTTATTCTTATTTTATTACAATATCTGGGATTTTTTGCGTCCTACAAAATGTACGAAGTTACGATGTATCGTCCACACATGTTACGCAAACATGATACGATCGTGTTACGGATATGATGTTTTGTTTAATGTGTGTACCCGGCTTAAAGTGTGTTTAAAAAAACTAAATTAAAAGATGAATTAGGTCATACAATGTACGGTTTTTATATATAAACAAGATGTCAGCGGCTAAACTAGTGATAAAATGTACTATAATATCAGCTTTTAGTGAAATTATACTCGCTCTCTGTTTCTCCTTTTCAGAAAACTTTGCTAATTGTCAAAGTGACGTTACAAACGTCAATTACGTCATTACCAACTGTCACCTCTCTACCCCTTAGACTTTTCTGTCAGATTTTTTTCAAAATTTACTTACAACTTCTTGTTTACTATTGATAATTTAAAGTCACAATTTTCTAATCACCTAATTAACCATTCCTAATAAGACGAAATTTCACATTATGCTTATCTTACCATTATCTATATTATGAACGTAGGATATTACTCACACGGTAAGCCTATATGAACTTAAGACCACACCTTGCCATTCCATACAGGAAATTATACTGCAATTTATTTAACATTAGGTAGTCCAGGCAAAGAATCGGGCGTTGTAAGTGACTGCGACACCATGGCTGAACTGGCAGCACTTCTTAGGCAAGAAATCCCAGAGGGGAGAAGCAACTTAACAGATAACCACACCAACTTGCAACGGGTGGCTGAATATTGTGAAGCAAACTATTTTCAAACCGAAAATAAACGTGGGGCCTTAGAGGAGACGAAAAATTACACCACGCAATCTTTGGCTAGTGTTGCTTATCAGATAAACACTTTGGCTTATAATTTTTTACAGTTGTTGGAAATGCAAGTAAGTATGAAAGCATAAAATGGTTTAATATACTCAATTCCATTGTGTTTATATATTTTAGTCAGCTCAACTGGCAGAAATGGAGAGTCAAATGAACCATATATCACAAACTGTTATGATTCATAAGGAAAAGGTTGCTAGAAGGGAAATAGGAGTTTTAACTGCTAATAAGAGTACTAGCAGGCAGTTTAAAATTATTGCACCAGTGAATCCTGAGAAACCTATTAAGTATTTAAGGAAACCTATTGATTACACCAGTAAGTAATCATTCAATTTCTTAATTACAGGTTTAAGCTTTTGAATCAATCAGTCAAGTTTATAGGTAGCAATACATGTCTAGAACACATTACTATAAGTCAAATCCTAACTAACTAAAAACTTATATAAGTACAATACTTTAATACCACTGACATAATAGAATGGATGGACCCCCACTCATTGCTCCAGCATATGAGAGAGAGAGTAGGAGCTAATTTCGGCAAAAGCAGGTTGAGAGATAAAAGAGACTTTTATGGTTCATTCCTTGTTTGTATCTCATTATTTTTCATGTGGAAAAATTATTTTTTTTTGAAGATATTTAGTTGTTTTTAATGCTTCATCTGAGCTTAAAGACGTTTTTTATTTTTGGCAATTCCTGATGAAACGTCCTTCTGGGTTAAAGATTTTCCAAGCTAAAGCTCTTGTCCTAAAAATTTACCTGAGGTGTTTCCTGCAAATTTAAAAAATCAATTTGTTTTTAAATTTACATTTTTGTTTCAGAAAAGTATTTTTATGGTATTCTGAGCTATTTTCCTCCCTTCAATCATTGGATACACAGTTTTTTTTAGGTGATTTTAAGAGTTTTATTTTAAGAAAATAAATCCTTACATTTTTTTTGTGCCATTATTATCAAATTCAGAATAAAGTATTATAAACCTTTTTTGATCCTAATTTAATGTTCAACCTTTTGGTAATTTTGATTTTTTCAAAATTTGGACCGTTTTCAAGGAATCGCTTATAGCTCTGGGAAATTATGACAGTTTGTCTACTTAAGAATCTTTAATTAATTTGTCACATTTTTTCATAGGTACTTAATATTTATTTTTGAACTTTTCTGTTTTTCAAAATTTTTATAAACAACAAACACTTTCGATCTAAATAATATTCTGTATATATAATTTTCATAGAAATTGGTGGGAAATTAGGGAATTTATTCCTGTTTTTCTACTTGGGAGTTTTATTAATTTGTCATATTTTTATTATTTATAAATATCAGTTTATTCCCCTTCCGCTCTAATTTTCAGACTGAGATAGGGATATATAAATGAGAATTCAATTTTTTTCTCTATTTTCTATATTATGGTTTCATTTTATTAATAGTGTCTGGATTGTCTGAAAATAGTGTCTTTAGACTTTATATAACAACTCAATCAAACCAAAAATTATAGAACCTACACTGGTGGCCAGAAGTAGATTGACAACTACTTATTTTTCAAATTTATTTATATCACGGTTTAGGAAATGATAAATTAGGTGCGACAGTACCTGATTAAAAAACAACCCAGCCTAATTGTAATGTTTAATTATATTTAAACTATTTATTCGTAATACCCAATTTTATTAAAAAAAAAAATTAAAAATAAGTATAGAAAATGTAAAGGGTTTTATTCGTTTATGCATTGCATAGCCTTCACTTCCACCAACCTTTTGGGCATTAACCTAATTAAATTGTCAATATAGGACGTGTCAATGGATATCCAGCATGCCTTCAAAGCTTCAAAAAGTTCTTGTTTATTTTTGAAATTTTTACATTGGATGTGACAATCAATGTAATCCCAAATGTTCTCGATCGGATTTAGGTCCGGTGACTGTGACGGCCATTTGATAACATTAATTTTTTCTTGGGTCAACCATTGCTTAACGACCTCGGATGCGTGTTTCGGCTCGTTATCATGTTGAAAGTAGTGGTTGAGTGGCATAACTTCATCAGAGTAAGGTACCATAACATCCTGCAGTATGTCTTTACACATGAAACGATCCATCGTGCCTTCTATCAAGTGTAGTGGACCCATCCCATAGCCTGAAAAACACCCCCACACCATCACAGAACCACCTCCATGCTTGACTGTGGACACCATATATTTGGGATCATACCTTTAGTTCACAGGACGCCTAACATATCTTTTGCCATCCGAATTAATCAAATTAAACTTTGATCACTAAAAATAACCTTTTTCCATTCAGAGACTGTCCAGTGACTGTTCTCGAGCAAAGCTGAATCGCGCCCGTACGTTTTTTAAACTTAAAAGTTCTTTCTTTGCAGGGCGTCTTGTTTTTAAATCACTGTATTGAAGTCTTTTTCTAATGGTACGACAACTAACTGAACCCACACCTTCTTCTTCCAAATACAGCTTGATTTCTTTTGAAGTTTGGAATGGGTCAAGTTTTGCTTTTTTCAAAATTAATTTGTCATCACGACTAGTGGTCTTCTTTGGTCGGCCAGTTTTTTTTAGAGGAAAAACACTTCCACGGAGATTAAAATTTTTTATTATTTGGCTTACTGTTGCCCTCAAAAGAGAAAATTTTCGAGCAATATCCGCCTGTTTAACCCCTTTCCGGTAATCGTCGATTATTCGCATCTTAATATCGATCGATAAAGTTATACCACGTGGCATTGTGAATATTTTTCAAAACTAATAGTAAGGAAAGTCAAATCAACAGAACCCAACGCATAAAACTTAGAGACTGAATAAATATGTTGTTTGTCAATCCAATTTTGGCCACCTAGGAGTCAAACAAAATTATTGGAATTTGATAAAAAAAATATTGAGAAAAAGTGCAAGCAATAAAAATCTATGGAATTTGTTTCTTCAAACTATATGTTGTTTACATTCCTGAACACTAATAAGCTCAACCGGTTTTTCCTTTGCTTCAGATAAAATATATCCATAAAAATGGAATTTGTCCATCTACTTTAGGCCACCAGTTTATATAAAGAATTAAAACTCTAATTTATTCATAATACAAGATTATTCTAATTTTTAATGCAAGAAATGATAGTGGCGGACAACTGAGAAACACTAAAAATTTAAAAAAATGGTTTGTTCAAGAAACATGTTGTTATTAGATATACCTAAACAACATATACTAATGGGCACTAAATAATTTCTGGTGCCAATATTTGTCAAATTACCCAGTATATATTTATAAGAATTGAAAAATTTCTGTTTTTAAAAATTATTGTGAATAAAATAAATCTAGGGCTCTCTATCTTCTTAACAAACAATTTTTTATGACATTTTTAATCATTATTTTAATATCACTTCCTAAATATCTTTTATTTTTTAAATGTCTATGGAAAGCAATAAAAATTTGCCCAAATTAGCTCCATCCTACACATGCTTTCTCTCTCACTGCGATGAAATTGATATAGTCTTAAGATTTTAAACTGTACTGTATAGGCTTAGGATTTAAAATTGAAATTAAAATTATTCAATTCAATTCAAAATTTTATTTGCCAATAGGGTCAAAATACAGACATTAGTTTCGTCAAATTTCCTAATACTAAAATACAATACATCCTAATATAAAATACACAGATACCTACACCTTTCTTTAATAAAATGGTTATGCAATTTAAAAGGTCACATTCATTAAGATATCATGAAAATGGTAAAAACACAAACTACAAGTAAAGAAACACAAATGTGAAGGTATTATAAAAAATTAAAATATAAAGCAATGTATTCCTGAAAAGTGTA
Organism: Anthonomus grandis grandis; assembly: GCF_022605725.1. NCBI lineage: Eukaryota > Metazoa > Arthropoda > Insecta > Coleoptera > Curculionidae > Anthonomus > Anthonomus grandis. The sequence goes on along the minus strand of NC_065548.1, from coordinate 11,986,437 downwards.
AAAAGCACTGTTTATTAAGAATGTTTTAATTTTGGCTTTAAAGTATCTGATATTAAGTGCTTGTATTCATGTAGTTTATTAAAAAAGCTTGTGACAAGCTTATGTTTGAGTCAAACACTATTTAAATTCATGATTAAATATATAATATGGTTCTTTATTTTAAGTTTTTGATGACATTGGTCATGGAGTAAGAAGTGGAGGAACCCCGAGGCAAAAACCAAGAGGCTCAAGTTCAGGAAGTATTCACTCAGTTAATTCAATACCAGGAAATCCACTAGTAGGACCCGCTCCTACCACTAAGCCTCCAACACCGCCACAAGTATCAAGAACCTCTAGTAAAGGTATTTACTACTTTTTATATGTTAAGATTTTTTAGTTTAAACAAATTTTGTGCCAGCAGTTGCGATTACACAAATTAGGCAATAAAAATTATTAAGTGATAGTTAATTGTAAAAAAAAGTTTATAGGAGGACTTTATAGGTCAAATTTTAGGTCTTTATAGACTTAATTTTGGTTAATGAAGCTAGGAAAATTCCAATTGAGACTAGGATTAGATACCCTATTATTGGAAAAGTAAATTTTCAAACTAGGCCATTATTAGATAAGTTCTTTAAAATAAAAAAATGGCGGTATTTTAGTCTATTTAGAGGAACCTGTTCTGTAATTGATAATCCACGATTTGACCAATTTGATTTATTAGTTTTTATATCGTTGTAGCATCAAATATTTCCTAAGAGTCAATATTCTTAATTCTTTGGAGAAAAAAATCAAATCAAGATGTAGCTTATAGTTAAATAGAAATGGGTTACAATAAAAAAATTTACACGGAGATCTTTTTTTTAATAAAATTTTGAAGGCGAATTTAATAGTAATTTTTTATAAATGATTTAGCTCTAAAATATGCACATATTGCCCGTCGCTTTCATTTTAAAATGAAATAAGTCGTAACAAAGTAGAGGTACCGGAAGGTGCCTCTAGAAGATAAGATAAAGCTAAGTAAGCATTTTAGTTACATTAAAAAGAGTATTGAAATCGATATAGCTTGAAAAGTAATAGAGTTATTTATTTTTTTATTAAATAGAAAAATTAAAGAAAAAAATCTTATTTTATTATTCTTTGAGAAGAAAGTTTTTTTATAATAGTGAATTAATACTGAGAGGGGATTTTTTATCTTTATTAAAGAAAGATTAAGTTTTTGTACCTTGTGTATCAGGGTTTATTAATTTAAGATTTTGTTTAAAATTTTCTCGAGTTTAAAAGGGCTATTTTAGTATATTTTTTATTGTGGAATAAATATTGTTGATACTAGAATAGAAATCAGACGTTATTCGATTTTAAATATATCTAGTTTTTAAAGAAAAAAGTACAATTCTATTTTTATTTTATTATGAAATTTAATTTTTAGTTTTTTAATAGTAACATTTTTTATTTATAGGGATGAGCTTATAAATAGATTTATAAAATTTTAAAGATGATTTTTAGTTTAAAATTTTGTTAGTGTTTTATTACTAATTAAAATAACAATAAGATTTTTATATAATTTATTTAAATATAAATTTAAATTATTAAAATTTAGTAATAATGATAAAATTAGTACAATTATTTATTTTTGTATTTAGTAATTTTTTTAGGTTAAATAAAGGAATTCGGCAAAAAATTTTCCACCTATTTATTAAAAACATGTCTTTTTGTGCATAATTTAAAGTCTAACCAATGAGTAACTTCAATGGCCGCGGTACCTTAACCGTGCAAGAGTAGCATAATCATTAGTTTCTTAATTAGAAGCTTGTATGAAGGGTTGAATGAGAAAATAGCTGTCTCTATTTGATTTAATTAGAACTTTATTTTTAAGTTAAAAAGCTTAAATTTTTATTGAAGACGAGAAGACTCTATAGAGTTTTATACTAAAATTGTTTTAATCTTTTAGGAATGAAGGATTTTAATGTATTTAGTATTCAATTGGGGTGATTGAAAAATTAAATAAACTTTTTCTTAATAAAATCATAAATTTATGAATGGTTGATCCTTTATTAAAGATTATAAGATAAAATTACCTTAGGGATAAGAGCGTAATTTTTTTTAGAGTTCAAATCGAAAAAACGACTAAATTGTACTAAAATTTATGTTTCAGTATCAGTCTCAGGAGGTACATTGTCCAAAGCTAGCAGGGAGTACAGGACTCCTCCCGCAGTTGCTCCACCACAGGTGCCAAGCCATTATGCTCCTAATTATCCCATGGGACATCCAAGAAGAGAACGTCCACCTGGATACAGTGCCTTGCCTATGGCCAATTCACAACAACCACAGGTACTTTTAACACCATATAAAGTTTTATATAGGGTTTTATGAATTAAGCAATAAGAATTATGTTTTCAATGATATTGAGAAAAGAGGGCAAAGTTCGCTTTTTTTTACACAAACAGTGTTGCAGAATCTGCACTTATAACTTTAGTTGGAACTGGTTTCATAATAATTATGACAATTTTTTTCTAATTTTATTTAATTTTTTTCGTTTAAGATTGGCATGGTACATCCAATAACTCAACAAAACCAGCAAAACGTAATTCAGCCACAAACACCTCCGCCGCCGCCACCTCCCACTTCTGGAAGCACTTATGGTACCCATGACTTACATAATATGCCTCGTAAGTTTACCTAAGTTTTAATAAAAATAACTGTTTGTTGATAAGTGAAATTCTGCACGTCTACCTTTAATAATTGTGTAAATAACTAAAAGTTCGTATTTCAGCACCTCCATCTCCTCTAATAAACTCCCAAGAGATGGTTTTGAGCTCGAATCAGCATCATCCCATGATGATGGGGGGTCATCATGGTCCAGTACCGCATGGCAGTTTAGGAATGCATACTCTTTCTCATGCGCAGGGTCATAGGATGAGTCAGGCACTTCAAGCACAATTGGTAAGTTAAGAACTAAGGAACCTTTAAGTCATTAATTATGTTATGACTTATCTATTAAATTCAAATTAATTTATTATGTTTAAAAATAACAATTAAAGCCATGTAGATGTAGATAGATAAATACTCTATTGGTGATAGTAACTTTACAGTCTTACACAAGTCATAATAAATTTAATATCAAAGATAAACAAAATTAAATAGAACAAAATGTATACAAGTACAATTTTATGATATAATAAAAAAACTGGTTTTAATAAAAAAATACAATATTTCAAATTACAAAAGAACACAATAATATTTAAAAGAATTCAATAGATATCAATATGATTAAAAATGACAGGCCAATTTTGATTTTGACTGATTTTTCTAAAATATATGAAAAAGCATTTTATAATAGGTTTAGCAGTTTCCTAAACAATAATAAAATTATTCCAATTGAGCAGTTTGACTTTAGAAAGGGCTGCTCACCCGGAGATGACATTATATCCCTTGTAAATGCTGGGATTCAAAGATTAGATGGCAAAACGATAAGAGTCTCATTTGATTGTTCAGGAGAATTTGATTTGGTGAATCATTTTTATTCTTATTTAAAAACTGCATAATTATGGAGTGAGAGGTATTTCACTAGAATGGGTTGCATCATACCTCAATAATAGAAATCATAAAGTTGTTTTACCAATAGGTGGCCAGGAATATTAATTCCATTTAGCAGATATTGTCAAAGGGGTTGACCAGGGAAGTGTGTTAGGACCTCTGTTGTTTCTTGACTACACGATTGATGTGATCCAGTCTCTGTATACATATGTACTCATATATTTCTATCATTCAATTACAATAAGATCACACTTCTTTAATTTTAAAGAAGTAACCTTTGAATTTTTTATTATCTTTCAAAACAGTTTGTCAAACTATTAATAAACCATGAAATTATATAAAAAAGTATTTAAAGTATTGCCCAATTAGGAAGGAGTTTTGAAGGAAGTATTATATAGCAGGAAATTTGAAAGATAAGTATATTTTGTCTATATTTTTAATTTAATTTAATATAATTTTACTTTAATTACCTTAATAACGGTAGTATATAACTTTTTAAAAAATACCTAATTTGAAACGTTAGTTCAAATTAGGTATTTTTTAAAAAGTAGGTCTCATTGTTTTTTTATCGTTTTTTAATTTTAATATTCATAACAAAGTTAGGTAGGATATTGAAAAGAAGAAACGAGCTCAGAGATTAATAGATTAATCAGCTCCTAGGTATATAAAAAATCTATTATACCTCAAGTAAATGATTGTATTTAAAACTTATTGAACTTAAATTAAATTATGTATATCGAACGATATCATTATAGATTTGAGTTCATTTTTTTTTTAAATACGTAAATAAGTCTATTTATTTTCTTCTTTTCAATTTTTGAGCCTGTGAGATTTCTAAACTGATTTTTGCTGACGTAACACCCAATAAAAAAAACATAATAAAATGAGCTTTTATTAAATCTGAGTAAAACTCAGTTAATTCTATTTAGTACTTGCATTAATGAATCTGATGTGGTTTTAAATATTGATGGTGGTGATATAAATCAAGTGAACTCTAACAAGTTTTTGGGAATTATGATTGATAGTATACTAAGTTGGTCAGCTCACATTTATCATGTACTTGATAAGCTTGCTACTTATAACTTTATTATTTGGAAACTCAGAAGTGCTGTTGACAAAAAATTGCTGTTATGTCTTATTATTATGCTCATGTTTATTCATTGCTAAATTATGCCATAGCATCCTGGGGTTAACAAGAATAAATGAGTAGTTCGCGTGCATAATCGGATATATCCACTTTCAGAAAATTTTCAGGAAACACCCTGTGTTTATATTTAAAAATAGTAATATGTAAAAAAAAATAGCTTTAGTTAAGCGAGGTTGGCCAATTTACTAACATAAAAAGAAACAAAAAAAATTTTGTATATATTCATTTTTGCACACAAATGAGACATAGTAAGCAAAAATATATAAATATTTCTCTTTAAACAAACTAGGTCAAGTAGTATTTGACAAAAGTAATAAAAGGAAAATTAAATATGTATTGCATTTCTTCGTGCAGGCAATCGCATAGCTCATTTTCTTTTTGGGTTTCAAAATTTACCGAAGTATCCACATTGGCTCTGGTGTTGTTACTATCTAATATCAATATCTATATCTAGCGGTTTTTGACCGCACAAAAAATCTTCCCTATTTCGCCCATCGTCCCCAAAATGCTCCTTTATCAAATGATTCAAACTTTTTTTCTGGTATGGAATTACCCAGTGGTAGCATGCTAAGCTGTACGTTTTTTTCTGATTTTTCCCTTCTTAAGAAGTGATTCCCAAGCTGTGTCACCCAATGATGTAAACCTATAAAATTGAGACATTTTAATTTTAACAGTGGTTTTGTTATGTTCATTCTCAATTTTTTTAAAGTGAATTCTTTTGCATTCTGAAATTCCCTTTATTTTTTTATATACCTTTTCCAGTTCTTTACCATTATACATTTGCCAGTCAAGGCCCAGTGTTTTTACCAAACCCACTTCCGAATATGTTCCGACGTATTTTTCTTTTGTTGTAATGACTGAATGTCTTTTTAAGATTTTCTCCACTCTACCAAATGATCGGTCCGCAGGAACAAAGCTATGCCCTCGGACTGGAAAAGTTATTCAATTCTTTTAAATTATCTGGGGGTTTGTTTTTAAGCCAATATATTAGTATATGAATTACATGCGAATTTTTATTCTGCCCCCCACATCCATCGCACAATAGTCTGAGAAGGTGTATTCCTTCATAATTTAAGTTTTCAAGATGACTGAACAAAGCAGAGTCAATTTGAATAGCCCCTCTCCTCGCCAAATTACATAAAAAATTTAGTCAATTCGTATGCTTTGAAGAAGTATCTAACCTTACTTCTGCTTTTTACGCACTTTTTTTTTGCTTTCGCGACATTCTCTTTTTCTACTTCCATCAATACCTTCCTTTACACTTAACACTTAAAAGCGCCTGGAATTACAACTCAACGTCCAAACAACAAGTACTAGAATTGATAATGAAAAATGCATTTTTAGCCATATTAAAGAATGTTGAAAAACCAGCAAAGAAACGGTGACAATCGTCAATAAGCAAGCGAAATTATTTACCAATGTTACACAAAATCAAAACATCTTTAAATGTTTCAAATTTCATCGGAAACGAGCTGTAAACAGATTAGTTTTTTAGAAGAAGTGCATATTTTCACTACATAGTTTGTTATTTGCAAGACTATTTTTAAATACTCAGTGTTTTTCAACGAACTCAAGTGTTTTTGTTGATAGGTATGCTGTTTAAGCATATATGCAATTTACAAAAGAGATACTATCTAAATATAGGTATAAAGATAAGATTTTTCTATCTAATTTACAATTTTAAAAAGAATACATGGTGGGCAAATACTTTTGAGCGGTAGTGTATCTTCTTACTCATCTATATTCCTTTTTTTTTTGCTGTGAAATATAATGTATAAAAATTTTAATTTTTTTCCAGGCTGCATCTAGAAACAGTGGTTCCCAGTCACCACCTTTACCTCCTCCCCCACCCCCAGAAGATGAGCATGAAGCTTTCGGGAGGCCCAGAACTTCTTCCTCTGGAGTGATGCCTATTGTTCCAGATGAAGATGATTTACCTGGTTGGGTGCCGAAGAATTATATTGAAAAAGGTAAAAAATAATACGGTAAAGTTTAACTTTAATGGGATACTTCATTTAATTTGAATATTTCGCTAGTTAAAATCGGTTTGACACAGATTTTAAGATTTTTCAAGAATAGTACAGGAAATTTATTTATTTGTTAATATTTTCCAATCCTAGTTGTGGCCATCTATGACTACTACGCGGACAAAGACGACGAACTCAGTTTCCAAGAAAGTTCCGTTATTTACGTATTAAAGAAAAACGACGACGGATGGTGGGAGGGCGTCATGGACGCCATTACCGGCTTGTTTCCCGGAAATTATGTGGAACCTTGTGTTTAATACGACATATAGTTTAATAATCTGTACCAGTAGTTTTTTTCGGTTTAATTTGGCTACGGAGAAAAATCTGTGTTCTGTTTAAACAATTTGAATGTATTCCTCGATAACCTTCACGGAAAGGAAGAAGTTGCTGCAATATTTCCCCGTAAACAAGACATGGTTATTCTAAAATATACACTTATAGAACGTTTTATAAATTTATAGTTATTAAGAATTAAATGTATTTTTTTTATTATGATTGTTAGGATAATTCGTCTGCTCGTCGCAATATTCTTTTTATATTTTTCATTGCTAGTATGTTTCAGGCAAAAAAAATGTCCAGTGATGAGGGGTATTAGCTAGTTTTACTACAAATATTTATGTTTTTTCTTGTAAGCAGCTTAATTACGTGCACATCTATATGAATTTAAAAGTACAAATCCTACTTTCCACTTGTTTTAGCCCTATTTATTATTATTATCAATATTTATTTTAGTTATTTATATATTACAAGCTTACATTACATGTTACACTGGTGTACAAGAAAATTATTGACCTATAGCTTATTATTAGATAAAACAATTATAGCGTAAGTTTGCTTAAAATTCATTAAAGTTTTATTGATATGGATTAGCGTTGTTTTATTCCATAGACCCAGTCAATAAAGCGTAAACATCGAGTTTTTACGAATTTCTATTAAAACTTTAAAACCGGTTTCGGTCAGTTAGCTTTTATTGGAAAACTGGCAAAAATAAAAACTAGTGTAACCTGAACAAGAGTTCAATGTTTTCGGGTGGCGCATGCCCTTTGATCCAACATTAAGAGCCCCTACTGTTTACATGGGTTGTCGTAGAAAATTAAATTTATAAAACAGGCGAAAGCGGGATTCAAAAAGAAACTAGTCATGCATAGTTAAAGAAATATAAAATATTGAGTTTTTCGTTTTTTACTAATTAATAATAATAATCGTCTTTATGTAAGATACATAGGTGTGCATTTTACGAGGTTTAACTAATAGTTATTTTTCCACCTAACCACTCATCAATATAATTGAGAAAATTTGCCTATTCTATTCAGATAAGAAGAGTTCGTTTTTCATTCTGGTGCACAGAGAATCAATGCTAAGTGTTTTTGAAATGTTGGTCTAAGTAGTTATAACTAATTACTGCGTTATAATTAAAACTTCTTTGAAAAAGAGAAACTCTACAACGAGGCACAGTCAAAAGATCTCTGTCTTATTTTACGGCTGTGTATTACCTTACGAAATATAAGTTTCTCTCCTAAATAAACTGGAGTTGATGTCCCAATATTCTCCATAATAAATGTTAAAATGTATAACTTTACTGTATCCGATATTCTCAATCGTTTTAAACCATTTATTTTCTCCGAAAAATTGTCATATTTCCTAAAGTTGTATATGACTTAGCAGATTGATAATATCAAAAATTCACAGAGTTTTTTTTCTCTTTTTGCTTTCATTTTATCCAAGTATAGCCCAAAAGGCTCTTTGCACTTTTTGAGAATTTCAAAATCTAAAAATCCAAGCCCTAGAGATTGCTGCAATGCAGCCTGGCGATTTTCAGAAGAAAATTAAAGGTACCTCAGTTTTTATTCTCAAATTGTGATCAGAAAAATAATGTAGTACAGACTCCAAATCAGGATTCAAAGATGTCGCAGCAGTATCAGGCTCAAAAGGGTCAAAGTAATTCAACATTTGTGTGTTGTCAGCATATATGACTACATATGAGAATCTGAAATACTCTCATACAGTGTGGTGACTTTAACTGGAATAAATTCAGTTAAAACTAATCAAAATTTATCTCGCAAAATTCCTGAGACCCGTCGATTTTTGTTTATTTTTTTTCACATTTCAAGATAGTTTTTGTATTTTTTCAGCTACAGGAGGGGTCCAAATTAACCCCAACTTTTATTTTTCAAATGGAAAGCCACTTTTTTTAAACTCTCATTGAAAAGAGCCCTTTTTCTTGATTAAATTGCCCTATTTACTTTTGTGATTATCTAAAGGAGAAATACGAAAAAAAAACATAAAAACCATTAAATTATTAAAAGTTGCGTTTAATGTATAAGATGCTCAAAATGCGCACCATTTACTTGTTGGCAAAGCCCAAGACGATAATAAAATTCGTTTCTGACATTTTCTAACACTTCTGGAGATATTTGTCGGATTTCTTGCCTAATACGTTCTTTGAGTTCGTCTAGGTTTCCTGGTTTGCTCATATAAATTTGACTTTTCAAATGTCCCCACAGAAAAAAATCAAGTGGGGTGAGATCGGGAGAACGTGCCGGCCACTCGATTGCACCCCTTCTACCAATTCATCTGTTTGGAAAATTGTCATCTAAATACTGGTGTACATTACGGGCATAATGTGGGGTAGCACCATTTTGTTGCATCCAGATTCTATCATCTTACAAATCTGGATCGAACTGACTCGGATATAAGGCACGTAAGACTGGAACTAGTTCATGTTCAAGAAATTCTAGATATCTTTCCCCAGTTAAAGTATCATTGAAGAATATGGGCCCTATAACTTGCCTGCCAATTATGCCAGCCCAAACATTAGTTTTCTGGGGATATTGTGTATTAGTTTCCCTTACCCAGTGTGGGTTCTCGTAAGACCAGTAGCGACAGTTCTGCTTATTAACATGGCCATTTAGGGTGAATGTAGCATCATCAGAAAAAAGGATCCACTCCGAAGATATGCGATTTTCGTCAATGGCGTTCATCATTAATCCACAGAACTGAACTCTGCTATCTGGAACGTCTTCCAATAACTCTTGAACGGGTTGCATTTTATAAGGTCGTTTGTTTGCACTTTTTAAAATTTTTAGCACATATTTATGAGAAAATAGAGTTTTCGCGAGCTACTCTTCTGGCTGCAGTTACCGGATTTTCTTCCATCGCTAACAATACATTTAATTGGGTATTTTCATCGATTTTAGAAGACCTTTGTCTTGAAACATCCCTCACGTGCTCGACTTCTCGAAATCTGCTTTCGATTTTACTAACCGTACCTTGGTTAATAGGTGGCAAATCTGTATATTTCTGCCTGAATAAGTGGACCACCTCTAGCTGAGTACGACTTCTGTCCCCATAACCAATCATCATTAAGATTTCAATCTTGTGGGATTCGGATAAATAAGGCATTTTTTCAATATAAATTAACTTATTTAACAACTGGTTGAAATTCACTTTAACAGTGACACTACAACAATGTCAGGAAATGTCTCGATACTAATAAAATAAACAAACACGCCAAAAATTTACCAAAACACAAAATATTTCGAGACTTTTAATAATTTAATGGTTTTTATTTTTTTTTTGTATTTCTCCTTTAGGTAATCACAGAAGTAAATAGGGCAATTTAATCAGGAAAAAGGGCTCTTTTCAATGAGAGTTTAAAAAAAGTGGCTTTCCATTTAAAAAAAAGTTTGGGTTAATTTGGACCTCCCCCTGTAGGTGAAAAAATACAAAAACTATCTTGAAATGTGAAAAAAATTAACAAAAATCGACGGATCTCAGGAATTTTGCGAGATAAAATTTGATTATTATTTTTTAACTGAATTTATTCCAGTTAAAGTCACCACACTGTATATGATAAATGTATACAATAACTACAAAAGACGGCCCAGTATAGCGTTTTGCGATACACCGGATTCTATGTCTGCCGTACTAGAAAACCCGTTGCCCATGCGTACTTTTTGCTTTCTATTTGTTAGTTATAGTAAATAAAAAACTGACATGCACAGTCTCATCCTATCCAAGATAACAAAAGATCTTCGACCAATAAATCAAATACCTTAGAATAGCCCAAAGAAACTTAAACAACATAATAAAAAAAAGTCTCATAATATTATCCTTGACCTGCAATTGATGTGCTGTGACCACCACAAAACCCAGACTGGTAAATTTGAAGCAAGTAATTCGGACTCAATTAAACATTGACCTGCGTATGCACTATCCTTTCCAATACTCTGGAAAGAACAGTCCATAAACTTATTGTCGTCAAATCATTCACTTTGTTAGGGTTCTTTATCTTTGGCACAGAAACAACTATCGACTCCTTCCATTTAATTGGGAACTGGGTTTTATAGCTGAGTTTCTAGCTAAGTTCGACTTAATTTGATACAAGTATTTAAGGATATTTTCTGGATACTCCATTCTAAAACTGAAATTTGAATTATGATCTTATCTATTATTTGAATAAAATTGAGTTTTGTTTAAACAGTTATTTGTTTTATTAAAAACACTTATTTATATCTTCTATATTGGGAAGATTGTTAGAACGTTGTGAGATATAGCCATGTGAATTCTCATATTTTTCAAACCATTCCATAAAATTCGTTGATTTCCGTGATGCCGCAGAAATTCAAATTCAATTATTGTCCTATTAGGGTTTTGCTGGTAAGTTCTGAAAATAGATAGAAGAAAATTGGAATCAAAAAATGACATTTCAAAATTCAAAAAATGCGTGTTCTTTAAGAAAATTATTAAAAGTCATAAGGAATTTTAAGAGGAATGATTATTACTTGGAGCAATTCATATGAAAAACATCGAGATTTTTGGTCCTATACATTACGTCCCTGCAGAGGAATCCTCACAAAAAGACCAGTTCAACTAACAAGTCTTCAAAAGTTCACTAAAAACTAGTCACATTTATAAAGATGAGTTATGTTGTTCCCGTCCACAAGTAATTCGTTTTTAAAATATTTTTAAAATTTTTCATGAATTTAAAATAATATTTTATGTTCCTCAACCTTAATGACTTCCTGGCCAATTTTGCTCCAGGAATTTAAAGTAATTTCGAGTTGCTTCCAAAAAAAACCCTTTTATTTCAGGTTTTTAATGTATTCCATGAATAGGCAATAATTTTTCATTTAAAGGCATCTGAAGTTGTTGCCTGAAATAAAATAACTGGAAATAATTTTATACATTTTCCAGGTTTTTGAAGTAGTTTTTTATATGTTCCAGACACTTGACGTTATTTCATTTTTCGTAAGTTGCAAACCATTTTTTATGTCTTCCAGGCATTTAATGTAATTTTGACATTCATAAAAGAAATTTTTGGTTTAGGCATTTACAAAATTTCTGATTTTGTTCCAAGATTTCTGTTTTAAATTCCAGGGAATTAATAATATATATATATATATATATTGTCTTTGGTAATAACTTGTTTTATATTTAAGGATTTTAAGTAATTTTGCTTTTTGTTCCAGTCGCTTGGCGAAATGTTTTCCACAATTTGAAAATAGTTTCATACGTTGTCCAGGGTTTTGGAGTAATTTTTTATCTCTTACATATAACTTAGCCTGGTACATTTTTTAAAACAATACGTAGATTCCAGCTATTTTTGCGTATTCCATAGCAATGTGCTACAGGGTGTCTTATTTAAGGCAAAGTATATTTTTTAAATAACTTGAAAGAGCGATGTTGAATTGTTTTTCTGTATATAGTTTAGGGTTCCTAAGAAATTCTAAATATCTTAGGCATATTAAGCTTTGAAATTGTCTTTTCTTAGATATATAATTTAACTGTTCCAGTTTTAAGTACTATATGTTAATTATATATATAATTTTAATCACCAAAACATAAATGGTTAGTCGATGAAAGTCGTTCTGTATTCAATATAATCTTTCAAATATCAATTTAATTAATAGAAAATTAAACACAAATACAAAAATCTCTAATATTTATTTGCTATATTTGATATAAACCAATAAGTAAAATAACTTAACGGCTAATAATAAATAAACTTTGCAAACAACAACTTATCAAATATCACGTTACGACGTCGACTTTTCATTATAACCAACAAAATCGATGAAAATTTTTAGTATTTTAATTATTTATAATGGTCCCCCAGTAAACAGAATATTTTCACAAGAATTATTGTTAGTTTCCATGTATACATATGTATCTTTATTTATTAATGTTTGTATTTGTATATCTAAAATTATTTTATGACACCCTGTATGTGATCTTTATAAATAAAAACTCTTATATGGGACCCCAAAGAGTAGCGCAGTGAAATTAAATTTAGCAGACAATCATGTATGTGATTTTTCGTGATAAACCTATAATCTACCATTCTATATATTATATTTTCCTGTAAATTACCTATAAAGTGATTTAGTTACGGAGTTTCGTGTGCTTTTCAGTGACAATTTTCTATCCCACCGTACATCAGTCTTACAAACTGAAATAAATCAACGGTTGTGCGCATATGAACACAAACGGAAATTATTATAAAACCCACCTTACATCCTAAACTTTTTTTTTCAACACCCTGTACATTTAAAAGTTAGCAACGTTAAAGGAAAGACGCTATCTAAAACAAACGGAAAATCACAGTGATTTTTCAATACAATTTGGTTAATTTTGAGCTTCTAAGGGTTCGCTTTAAAACAAAAAAGCATAAAGAATACTTTTTTATACTTTTTTGAAATTTGAAAAAAATAGTTTTACCCTTAGTAAACGTTCGTTAGAAGCAAAAATAGTGGCAGTCTTTTAAAACACCCTATATATGTAAACGAAAATACGTTCAACAGGTGGAGGCCGAACAACCTTTCAGTTGAAGCTCGCCCTTGGGCTTTAGGAGGTCCGGATTGTCCTCGGAGGGTGGATGATCCAAAAATGGATAACCCTAAAAAAATACAGTTTCAATATTTTATCATTAAATAATTTTCACAAACTTACTTTTTGTTCTCTTTTTTCCCTAATTTTTCTAGCTATACACTTAAAACAGGCCTCTATGTTTACGTTATCTTTGCAGGAGACCTCGAAGAATGGTAAGTCGAAATGCTCAGCAATCTACAACAATAAAATGAAAATTAGCAGGTTCTATTGGGAATAATGTTTTTTTTTTAACTTTCTTACCTTTTGTCCATTTTCAGTTTCGACAATTCTGTCTTTTGAGTCGCTTTTGTTGCCCGCTATAACTGTGATACAATGGGGAGACGCATTCTGTAAAATTAACAGGTATATGAGTTGGTTGTTATAATCCGTTTTTCTGTGATTTTCAAAATGGTGACCAAACCCAAATTTAAAAAAAAAGAGTTAGACACGGTCAGTCTAAATAATATACTAAAATATAATTTAATTAATTAGCATATTATACGTATAGAACAAAATTTTAAAACACGTTTATAGATGCTTTTACCTACTTATTATAGATCCTAGTTATTAATGTTAATCAATCTAAGGCTAAAAGTTGAGCCGAATCTGGAGGGTGGTAGAACGGTTAGGGCAGCACTGGACAATATTGACATGAATAAAGATGGTTTAAGTTATTTTAGATTAGACTAGGTAAATATTTAACAAGCAAGATACGACCAATTAAAGTAATTTTGGAAACAAAAACTAATGCTATTAATATATTCAAAAACTGTAATAATTTAAGCATTCCAGGTATATTAACGTTAATGGCGATCAAAGTATGAGTTGGAGAAGCTCATTGATAGTGGACAAAATAACAAAAATTTTAAATTTAACAAGTACAAATTTAGTAAACCAACTATTGCTGATAGAAATGATTATCAAAAAAATTCTCAGTAGTACCTTTTCTACTTTTTAATTCAATTATTATTTACCTAAATTATTATTAAAATAGTTAATAATATCATATGGTATATAGCAGATTTATACCAGAATTACAGATGTTAGTACGCCCTTTGTTGATTATGTTCTTACAAATCGAAATGACTTGAAGGTGACGACGGTGCACGACATTCCAAAAATTACAGATCATTGAGTTATTTCTGTTAATTTGTATAGTGTATACTGAATAGATGATTGGATTAAAAAGTATAGGAATACTAGTCAGAAAACATGAACATAGTTAAATGAAATCTATTGTTAAGTAATTGGAATTTAAATACGACTGATCTAAATATTATTTTGGTTGAATTGGTGGTAAATGGTAATAGAATTGTATTGATTACATTGCTCCTCTTGAGATTTGTAATGATAAATCTATATTACTGTGGTTTATCAATAAAAATTTTGACAAAATTAAAGATCAGAAACAAATTCTAAGATTAAAAAACGAAAGGTATTATTATAATAAAAAGGTGGATATATTCAGATAAAACTCTTGATAAATATGGAAAACATTAAGGAGTGTGATTGACAAGGGTGGTTATAATATTTTTACCTTGTTTGTTTTAATATAAGCAATAAGAAAAAAACTCTCAGTAATTGGATAGATATTGCCACTTTAATTCATATTTTATAGATGTTGATTGTTGCTATACTACAAAATTGATGAAGGCATACAAGGTATACAGAAGCGGACAAACATCAATGCTAACTTAAATTTTAATATTTCGAACTTTCAATTGTTAAATAAATATAATAAATACCCTGGATAATAAGTGTCCTATTCATGATTTGTCGAATGCAAAAATGATCAAATCTTTATTTGAGGTTATTGCTTTTTTACATTATTTTGACGAATTTACTAAATACATCTCCTAAAACTAAAACAATCCCAGATAAACTTAAATGTAGTACAATTATGCATATACCAAAAGCTAATAATACTGTAAATGCCAGTGAATACCGATTTATAAACATAGTACTTCCTATGGAAATAGCATGTTATTAAGCATAAACCAACAAAATTAATATAAAATAAATTTTAAGAAAAAATTATATTGTATGGTATAAACAGAAAATTGCATCAGAAAGAAATGGTAAACTGTAATAGTAGACTGAAATATAAAATAGAATATATGGAATGAAATTTAAAAACAAAGATGATGAGATTTTTTTTTTATTCGCTGCAGGTGTGTATCTAATTTTTTTAATTTTTTCTAGGAGACTGTTATTTTAAATAATGTGTAAGCCACACCACAAGTATATAAAAAATACAATTAACTACTTAATTATTTTATTTCTTCCATGCTTTTATATTAGCAATTTATTCAATTTATTCTTTAACCTGTAGAATATAATATATATTTTCTTCTTCTTCAAGAATTTTACTTTTATGTATTTTCATTATATATATATATATATATATATATATATATATATATATAGATATAACCAATAAACTACTTTATATTAAAATAATATATTTAATTTTATAAAAGGCGTCTTTTTACCTTTTTAAGGAATCTTACTGATGGTATATGAATAATGAAAAAAATATATATTTTCTATTATTTTAAAATAGTAGGGAAAAAAATTCTAAAAAGAGTAAATATAAGCAATACTAACTTATTGACTTTAACCAAAAATAAATAAGATGAACATTAACCTGCCTAAAATACATTAAAATACCTATTGGAATAGCTCAAAATGCCTCAGTAATTTCATATAAATAAAAGCTTGTCTTGAAAATACGAAACCTGCAAAAATGTCATTTATTGATCATAAACAAAAATATAAGATAAAATTAGAATTAAAAAAAAAAAATTAATTCATAACATCTGGAAAATATATTGAATTTCTGACAAAGACAAAATATATGTAAAAAATATTTAATGAAATATTAACAAAAAATTATATTGCATGGAATGGACAGAAAATTGCATTTGAAAAAATAATAGTTTTTTAATTAATTGTTGAAGAAAAATTGCTTGAAAAACAAAAATCTGAATTTTAAAATTTTCAAAAAAGCTGTAATTCTCTGGAAGAAAAAGCTTGTAAATAGACAAATTTTAATTAAGGACATTATAAAATCGCTTTAATTGCCTAAAGAAATAAATGATATTACATAAAATAACTTAAGTCCTATAAGGCTTTCTTAATTGCTTTAAAACGTTAAAGGCATGGAAAAGATAATATTTTATTAAAATATTTTGCATTTTAATCCTTACTTCTTCGATGTTCTGGATCCAATAAGTCAAATGGTTAAAACTCTCCAAATTCGTGACATCATACATGAGTAAAATCCCCATAGCACCTCTATAATAGGCAGTAGTAAGAGTCCTAAATCTCTCCTGTCCAGCGGTGTCCCAAATTTGAAGTTTAATCGGGACACCATCTAAGTTGATAATTTTTTGTTTAAAATCAATTCCTAAAAAAGGGTATATTATTATCTTAAAAGCCAGTAAAATTAAGATATAATTCAAATCCTTCCTAATTAATAAAATTCTTTATAATTCCAATCAAAGCTCATTTTATTATAAACTTCCTTTATAAAAATTCTTTAAAAACTGGATAAATATATGAAAGATCAGATATGTATATATATGTATATATGTATATAGGAAAAACCCCAACAATGACTCACGTTCTCCCTATACAGCCCTTTGTTAGCTCTGGAAAACTAATATATGACCTAGACAACATTATATCCAAAGACCATTAGAACTGGCCATACTTACCAATAGTGGAAATATAAGTGTCGTAATATCTCTCGTCGCAGAATCTATGGACGATACACGTTTTTCCGACATTGGAATCACCCAAAACGAGGATTTTGTATGTGGCAGCGAAGTCGAGCGCCATTTTCACGCTTTTCTCGAATCGATACACTGTGGGGGGGTGAGTTGTGTGTACGTTGCTCTCGCACAGCTGACGACTTACCCTCTCTATAGCAGGATGAATTTGATTTATGGCCTTAAGGGTGCCAGTGCTTTTGTACATTCATTTTCTCAACCAATCAAACAAAAGAGATTAATCTTATTGAACCGGCTCTAAGAAAGGTAGAAAAGGGCTTGTAATGTTCTGGTGTTCGTGGTTTCAGAAACACTAGAGGCCAAAACCAAAGAAGATGAAACTGCAGCTAGCAAAGCAGAAACTGTTCAGTATCTGGTAAAACTTAAAACTAATTTGAATGCAGGAACTATAAGAGCCTTCAGGTTTGGATAACAAGATACAAACAAATGTAAACCGATCAGAGTGGTATTTTACAACAATATATGGAAGCTAGTGAAATACTTTACGTTATAAGAACCAATTGGAAAATGAAAATGTTTACATTAAATATGACCAAACCTAATAGCAGAGAGCCTATCTTAAAACTACTAAAGAAACTTAAAAGGGGCAAAAAAGAATGTAGAGGGTGATCTGAAAATAAAATACATTCAAGGTAAATAGTAAGGTAAGTAACTATTACTAAAGCCATAAAAAATCAACAGTCAAAAAACCGCTCACAGAGCTAAACCTAATGTACACAAATGCAGGTTCCCTCATAAGCAAATTACATGAATTCCAGGCCTCTGTGCACTAAAAAATTCCATCTTTTATTTTTTTCACTGAAACTTAGGTACATAGCAAAAATCCTGATTCAATAGTACTACTACATTACTATTCTTTCTACAGACATTATAGAGAAGACCAAGAGAGAGGGAAGCATATTTATTAAAAATCACATTCATAATGAAAATGAAGCTGTTTATCCAATTACAAGAGAGTATAACATCAACTGTCAATCCCATACTTTTAAAAGTAAATATAGGGTGCCAGACATTTACTCTAGAGTTTATATATAGGCCAGAAATAGTTAAAAATAACTTAGAATTGATTACTGCCCTAAGGGATATTTTTAATAAAAGTAACAATTGCATCATATTTGTCGACTTTGATCATTCAGAGATACATGGGCAAAGTCTTTCTGTGATAAAAGCATTCCAAGCAGTAAAGGAATTCCTTGATGCACCTAAAGGATGGAATTGCAAACAATTAATTACCAAAGCTACTCGGTACAGGGAAACAAAGGTTTCGCTTCTACATTGAGACAAAATTTTCATCCTCCCATTAAGTTTTTTGGCTATTTCAGCTAAAAATCCATTAAAATAGGCACTAAGAGAAATATTTACTACAACAGTAGTTTCGTTTGACTATAATATCTTTTAACTGTAGTAATTAATAGAGTCGTTTTTTATAAAGTATTTTCATTAACCTAGAACACTAGCTTTAAAGAAACAGCAGACTCAATTAGAAGATACGGTAAAGTACTTTAGTGATATTAAAAAGTAATTTTAATCTTTTATAAAGCCACACCACCTCTTTTAAATAAGTTTGTTTTTCAAACTAGTATACTCGATTTTTAGTTTAGGCAAGCCCTTATTTTTCTACCACAAAATAGATTAGTGATCTACAATAATTTTTTTTTCACAGGACATACTAAAAACACACCATTTAAGTGCAATTTATTGTATTCGGGCATTTATTGTACATTCCATCGATGATTTTTGTAAAACATTGATGGTATGATTTTGATACGATGTTCCAGAAACATTTTACTAATTCATTATTGCACGCGTGTGAAAGTTTTAGCTGTGATCATAAAATAAAAAATCAAAATGCTTTTGAGGTAAATTTTAAAAAAATGAAAAATTCACGACCACGAACAATAATTGTATACCTATATATATGAATATATAATAAAAAGCAAATAAATAATTTCATATATCCAGTTTCTGACTAATAGTCGTCTAAGAATTATGAATAAAAATATAATATTCTACCACTTCAACGCAATATTACGTTTAACTTTCTACAGATATTTTGCAAAACTATCCCAAAATTATCTAAATTATGTATTTAAATTAACCGCCACAGAAATGACATAGTTATCTTTTAATTATTGGTTGATTAGTTGTTGACGACGTGATGCAAACGTGTTCTGATACTTTTGATAGAATTTAATGTCAGAATAATATAAAAGAAAAAATATAGACTAGAAGTATTAATCTATGGTTTAATATTTAAGATTTCAATGGTGTAATTTCTTGTCGTTTAATTTTCGCATTTGTAAATGAACTTAGTTGCAGTAGTTGCAAGGGCTTAAAATTTGTCTATTACTTCTGCAGGTGGGTAATACTTTTTTATACCCCTAGTTCCAAAAAACAAAAAAAAATATGCAAACAACGTATGTAAATAGGTGTAATTTTTGTTATTTTTGTCTAGATCCCTATGTGTACATACAATCGATCCTAAGAGTTGTAATCTTAGGAGATTCCTCTATCTGGCGATAATTAATATTATATACAGCCCAATTTTCCTTAATCAAAATATATCGTAAAAACTTGAATATAAACATTTTAATTAATAAGGGTTCCAAACACATGAACAATAATCAAGGTGTGTGCTCACAAGAGGCCAGAACAATAATTTGATTGATATTACATTAGGAAAGTCTCTTGTCCAACGCTTAATAAAATCCAAGATTTGAAGAGACTGAAAATAGAGAATATGAGAGGTACGTTTATCATACGTATCTACTGGTAGTTATACTGGCCATCAAGTCTCTAACTTGGGATACACAAACTAAAAGATATTCATTTGTGTTGGAAGATTTGAAGAGACTTTGTGAAAATGGAATATATGAGAGGTATGTATGATAACTCGCCATCAACTACCAAGTCTCTAATTTGGGACACACTTACTAAAGGATATTCATTTATGTTCATTTATTTGTGTTCATCAAATGATACTTTCACATTCAGTTCCATAACATTTTGACCATCCGTTCTGTGAACCCTCATATAAATTTTCAGATCATTTGCGAACATAAGAAAATTTGTAGGTATTTGGAGTAGAGATATTGAAAAAGTACCTATTCGTTACAGGAGTACTCGTTACTCATTGATACCCGAAGTAACGAATACCGAATTCAAAAACATATGATTACTCTGATCTACCTAATACCTATACTCTATACTATTTATACAGCATCAAGCGCAGACCACCGTACGTATGTATGCACGTTTTAAAGTTTTTTCAGAACATAATTTCAATTTGGCCAAAGAACACTTGGAAACAGAAGTAGCTCGGATGATAGGTGCAGAACGCCGGGATTTACCACGTGAAACTGAGCATCTACTAGAAGAAGCAGATTTCGAAACGGAACGAGAGAAAAATTTAATTTGGGCAGATTTTGATAAAATTGCAACTGCGGGAAAAGAAATTGATGCAAAAACAGCAGCTATTTTAGAATGTCGCTCTTATATGTCTGAGGATCTTTTGAACAGAAAAGAAAATCCATTAGACTGGTGGAAAGCTAGAACGGCAATATATCCTCATCTTTGTAAATTAGCAAAAAAATACTTATGCATAGTAGCAACATCAGTCCCATCTGAAAGGACATTTTCCACCGCAGGACAGATATTGTCAGAAAGGAGAAACAGGCTAAAAGGTGAAAACGTGGAAATGATCATTTTTTTACATAATAACCAACATTTATAAGTTTTATTTTTCGAAATGTTACGTTTTGTTGTTTTTTTTATAATAATAAAAAATTTTTTAAAACTATATTCTAATTAATAGGTAAATACCAAATCAGCATTTTTATTTTTAATTAAATTTTAATTTTTTTAAATATTTATTATTAATTTTTGTGCATGATTATTGTCAATCGATACCGATAGCGGTATTTTACATGCAAACACCAATAAAAGTAACACAATTAGTACAGTAATCATAGTAATCAAAGTAACGAATACTTTAAATGATTACTTAATATAGTCGAGTAACGATTAGTAACAAGTAATCAAAAATAACGAAAACCAACATCTCTAATTTGGAGAAAATAAGATGACATATCAGTAATATAAATGTTAGAGAGTAATGGACCAAGTTTAGAACTCTGTGGTACTCCACCGAATAAAATTTTTTAAGTGGCACCATCTGCTAAGCATACCAGTCAGGTAAGATGTTAACACGCAAAGACGTTATGCACTCGATCAAATGCTTTGGGTAAATCGGTTACAACGGTTTCAGAAGGAAATCGGTAACTGTAAGGAAGTTAAAGTGCGGAAGAAATTCAAACTGCTGATTGATAAAACAGCCCTTTAACCTGGTTGACAGAAAATCACAGACATGGCTCTCGAACACTTCGCGGATACAACTTAAAATACTTATAGGTATATAATTGGTTACTTGCAACCTGTGCCCTGATTTAAAGATGAACATAATGAGACCTGATTTTCAAAATTTTAGAGAAACTTCACTATTAAGGGACATATTAAAAATTATAAAAAGTGATCAAGCAAGTATAAAAGCACTGTTTAATAAGATTAGAAAGAATATGATCAGGACCGGATGGGTCCCTTACTTATGTCCAAGGATAAGAGTTTCTTATAAATCATAAAAATAGAGATTCTATGGCAAGATAAGTTAATAGTACTCTATAAAAAAGATCATAGAGATTATAGACTTTATCCATATGAAATCCATTCCTGTGAAAAGAATTCCGCAAATAAATTCAATAAGCAACAAAATTGCAATAGGATAATTTCATTATAAAATACTTAAATATTCCCAACAATTTTTTACTAGAACTTCGAAAATTAGACGCCTCAGTTAACAAGTATCAGGAAGATAAGAATAACAGCCTATCTGAGACGTATGAACAACTACAAGTAATACTAGAAGAAGAAATTGAGGGTAAACGAGGGATAGGGACAAAGAAGAATTTGCCATAGTAGTCGCCAATCTCAATAGAGATCGCATCTGAGGAGGAGAATCGAAGAATAAAGAAAAGATAATAAAATTAAAATATTTTTATTAAACATATTTATTAATATAAACTTGTACATAAGAAAACAGTGTTTACTACAAAATATTACTTTATAAATTATCCTAAAAGACTAGAAAATATTTTCCGTTAAGAAACAGTAATAACTAAATATTAAATAAATAATAATAATATTTAATCAGTAATTCTAAATAGCACTTCTGCTTTTTACATGAAACATGTATATATTATTATATTTTCAATATATTGAGCACCGATATGTTAATTTCATATAAAATCCTGAATATTTTTTTTATTCTAACCTAATGGCAAATCAAGATATATGTGGTTTATACAGGATGTCCTAGGCAAAAAACATGATAAAATCTTAAAGAAAAAAAAATCAGTAAAATATGAACAATTATATTCATAAACGGCAACGTTGCATCGCTTTTTTGCGCAAGACTCGGGACTTAGCATACTGTCGGTGCAACGTTGCCAGCTTGAGCTATTAAGAATTTTGAATGTCCTGTAAATGTTTGCATTTTTATATATTTATTTACATAAATTTGAATCAAATTTAAAAAAATATATATATATAAAATTAAAGTTATCTAAAAAAAAATTATATAAAAATTAAAGTGTTTGTGTTTCTTCTTCTTATTTCTGAGTAGAATCAATCTAGCAAAGAATCAGCGGTGCAACCCCAAAACTATTTGCGAAGATATCTATCAGTCTTTACGTTGACACAATTTGAAAGCAAAGAGTAGTCTACAAGATCTTTATTATATGATTATTAGCAGTAAAACTGAAGAGCACTGAAACCCTTATTACAACTTCTAAAAGCATATTCGTATTATCCTAGACACAGACTAACAGTTATCAGTAATTAGTAGCCTAAACATTTAGATCAATAAAAGGTAATGCAAGTCAGACATCTGCTTATCACCGAAGTAGCATTTTTTACAGACTTACTTGATCGTTACAAAAATTGGCAAATTAAATATATAGAGCAAAAGAAAAATTGTTTAAAAAAATAAGCACAGAATGGCTAAACAATCAATAAAATAAAATAAAAATCTTTGAATATTTATGAATGATTGATGCCTGTGTTGTTGCCAGCCAGGACTAATATTTTTTTATGTAAACACTAAAAAGTATAAACATTAATTGATATATCATAAATCATAACCATTAGGGCAACATTGCTGTAAAGTTAAGGCACAACTGCCTTGAGTTTTTGAACTTTGACGGCATTGCCAGTCAAGAGTAATAAAAATGTTTCTTGTTTCTCGTATTTTTTCAAAAATAAATATAAAGTTTATTTAAATAGAGAACCAATAAAATCTGCAAGGAAACATAAATATCGTACATCTTATCAGCAGTAACGTATTCCAATTCCAAAAAACTAAATAATGTCATGCTATTCAATACTGACAACGAATTAACCCAATACTGTGATGTTGCCAAACATTTAAAACAACTTTATCGTTCCCTCTATTTCTCATGTTTTTTCGAAGTATGCTTCGGACACCCCACATAAATTTACAATGCTGTAGAGAGAATTAACCAGAAAGCCTATAAATCCCACGCCCAACTAATTCAATGGGAGTCCAAACGAACTTGAATACCTATAGTTCTGCAACACCGGTGAATTTTGTGAAAAGGCACTTTCCTGGTTGGACCTCAAAGGCCTCAAATTGCTTTGCGGATGATTAAAACCTAAATTTCCCTCCAAATTGGATCTGAAAAACCGATTTTGATTTGACGCTGGTTGGACGCTCTGCTGGATGTTAATTTGTTGAGGAGCAGTCAAACTTCCCTCGAAATTTGACCTTAAGAACCTATTTGGATTTTGTAGAGAGGTTTGATATACCTGGGTGGATTCCACATTGTTCCTTAGACCTCTAACATTTTGCTGGCTAGAGAGTACATTTTGCTGCCTCACAAACCGGTTATCAGTAGGGAAGTAGCCCAATTCATGCCTGGGAGCAAAGGGTTGCTGGGCTGGCACTATAGAGAAACTGTTTTGGTTAAAACCTGGATTGGCTGTCCCTACTTCTTGCCTCAAAAATCTATTTTGGTTGTTTAAAGTCTGAAAAGTTTGCTGAGGTGTGACAAATCTGTTTTGTTGCAAATAGTTTACGTTCGGTTGCACCAAAGTCGAAACTAAATTAGGTTGCTGCCGAGTAGCATCGTATATATTATTCGATTGTAAAGCAAAGGATTGTTGATTTTGCACTTTTGGCAAAGCAGGAATTTTCTTAAATCCAGTTGGTTCTTTAGTAGGTAATATTTGAGCGTTTTCTGGAAGTTTTCCAGCTTCTAGTAGGGGATCATAGCTGATGCTGGGCAAAACAGTAATATCACCACTGGGTTTCGAATTGATCTGGTTTTGGGTAAATCCAGTAGAAATAGCATCGTTTGGTGTAAACCTATTTAACACAAGACTGCTAGGGTCCAAAGTAGCCAGCTTGGTGACAATTGATCTATCTGGTTCGGTAAAAACTGGATCAAACTGGTTAAAGTTTTGGTTTATGGCTTGGTTGAAATTCTGCTGACTAAAAGCTTGGGTAGGCTGATTTGTGTTTCTAGCAGCAAACCTCTGTTGCTGTAAGCGTAATTTTTCTAGCTCTTGTTCGAGGATTTGCTGCTTTCTTAGCAAGTCTAAGTTGTTAAAAGTAGGTGATTGAAGGATATTCTGATTTGTCTACAATAATATTAAATTAGTATCATATTTGCTGAGGAATTAGAAAGCATTACCTCTTGCTGCTGAGTCAGTGTAGACTGTTGCTGAATAGACGTAGCTGCTTGTGATTGACTTGGAGCATTTTTATAGATGGGTTCCACTTTTTTCGGTAACCCTTTTTCATCTTGGTGGACGGTAAAGGCTGCCACCAATGGGGCAGTGAAGAACTGAACCTTAAATTATTTACAGTAAGCCAGAAAACTCAATTTCACAAAAGTTTCTTACCTGCTCCACTTTGGCTTCATTTTCTTCAGTAGAGACCTCTGTCGCAGGCTCAGTAGCAGCATTAACATTGCCATTTTCATTTTTTTCTGGAAAGCTATTACTTTTAGCTTTATAATTAGTCTGGATGAACTTCTGGCTGGGTTTTACATAAGCCACTCCAGAATTTTCTTCTTTAGATCCTGAAGGTTTTACGTATGATTTAAGAACAAACGGTTCATCCACAGCCTTGCCAATAGAAAACTTTTCTACGAGTATTGGCTTAGACGCTTTTTTACCCTCGTTGTTGTTAATAGCGTTAAAGTTTGCAAAACCTGACTTGGCTGATTGGAACTTCTTTTGTTCACTTTGAAGTACGTTTTCTTTGCTATCGATACTTCTAGTTTGAGGGTTTGAGTTGCCATTTTGAGGAAGTATATTGTTGGAGGCGCTTGTAATAATTTGCTCTGCATCCTTAAATGGATCCAAAGGCTTATCTTCTAGAGAAGTGATGGTTTGGCCTTGCAGAGCTTCACTTTTTTGAAAAAGTACAAAACTGACTTTCTGAGTTGATGTGTCTTCTTCAGATTGTGATGATGCTTCATTAGATTCTGAAGCTGGAGAGGATGATCTAAAAAAGCTAATAAATAACAGTTTAAATGAAATTTTATGAACTCTTACTCTTGTATGGGTTGAGCTTGTTCAACTAGAGCTTCCTCAGGTTCCTCGTTAGAATTTTCAAAGATAGTAATCGCACTGGCTTGTGCTTTTTTCACATTTGCTTCTTCCTCCTCACTTACTTCATCACTGTCCTCGCCTTCCTCAATTTCTGACAGGGCCTGCATTAAATAGAATTGAAAAATTGTGGATATTTCAGAAACATTGACTTACTCTCAAAAGTGCGGAACGTAGTTGTGAATCTAACAGGACCGGACTGCTCTCGGAGGTTTGCTGCTCTTCTATTGATCCTTCTGGTAAAGCAGTTGTTATTTCAGGTTTGGATGTTAATTCTTCACTGTCTTGTGCTAAAGTTATTTGGGTTGTTGTTAGGGCCAGGAGAAAGAAGGCTTTATAAAACTGGAAATAAAAAGCCTTATTAAATAGAGTATGGAAATATCATAGTGCATAGATGTGACAATAATGAAGAACCGGGGAAAACGTAGTTTTTGCAAGAAATTTCAGCTCGGTAAGTTAAATCATTAATTCTAGTAATTTAACTTTTATTAAACTATTATTAAAGAAAATTCTTATCTTTACATCAATACGATAATTGATAATCTTTTCGTTCTCTTCTTCACCAAATGATTAATTCATAAGGAAACCGACGTCCGTGGTTTTTATACCGTAGATAATCACGTCTTTAACACTTGCATAAAACATCCTGCATCCATGTATAACATTAACCCACAAATTAACCGGAAAAAAATGCACCTCCGTGAAAACAATTAATAATAACCGCGCAAGAAAACCGAATATGCACGTTTTTATATCGCTTTTCCTTATAAGGCTACTTACATACTTAGGTAACGCAAACAGATAAAAGTGATTTCGCCGATTTTGATCATGATGATGATCAGCAACATCACGCCCATAGTAAGCAAGTACGTGTTGTTGTGTTGACTTCTTGTTCGATAAGCTTTCTTTTTGCTTGAAAGCATAAGAATGTTTTTAAAGTGGTATTTGGTGTTTGGTTAGTATAGGTGAAACTGTATAAAATAATCATCAGGATGGTGATTATTACACATCTCGATGAAGCTCGGAATATTTCTAAATAGCTGAAGTTGATATCGTTTAACTTCAAAGGATGTCTGAAAGATATATCTAGAGTATCTTTCGAAAACCTCTCTCTTTCAGGATTGTCTAGGATCTGCAACCTTCTAGCATCTATTTAATATATCTGATTATTTTTATAGAATTTCATATATCTTTGGATTATCTTTTAACAATCTAAGGTTACTTTATTGGTGGCTGTCCAATGGTCCCGAAGAGTTGAACTAATAAATCTTGAATGAAAAAATAACTTTGTCATCATTCATTCCTCCTACTAACAATTTATTTTGTTAGTGTCTTGACAATATCTGTTGCAGTGGACTCCGTCATTTAAATTCAGTTGTTCCACTGGTTTTAGATTCATTAGTTGGATCAACTATTTGCTACAGTCTTTCATTCATCTAGTAGTCAGACCTATCATTTAATATTCTCTAGAATTTCGTATCACCTGTGGCAATGCATAAAAAATAGCTCTTGGCACTTCTTTCTATAACCTATCTCTCTCAATAACTTTGATTTCTGGATCTTCCAAATTGGACTTCAATATTCTGTTATCTCCTATTAAGCTTTATTCAATTGATCCATTTTAGAAATAATTTTTTCCAATAACTCTTTACTAAAAATGTAAATATGAAAGAGATATCCAAGTTTCTTTCATTAGTTTTTTTCTTTTCTTTAATATTAAGCTCTTGATCCTTGACTGGTCTTTTAATCAATTTTAGCTCAAGTTAAATTCCATGTAACTTACGACTGCTAGCATCTTTATAAAGAATACTTCTAAGAATCTTTTGATTTCCTCTCAATATTACACCGTTATTGATTTGCCTGGATGCTTGGCTTCCACTAATTTGTAGGGGTAAAACGTAGATCTCTAGATCTTTTCAACAGTCTTGGATCGCATTTGTCGCATCTCTTTATACCAATTACAGTTCAGTTAATGGTGTATTTTAGTTATTTCTTTCTATAGTCTCTGGCTTCTCTTGTTTGGGAGTTTCTTTTATAATTTCAGCTATAGCTTTGAATATAATACTTAAATTAATTAATTATAGTCATCAAGGGACCTGCTGATTTAAAATAGACTAGCTTCAAAGAACTGGGTCTTAAGTTTCCAATGGATCTTTCTCATAGTTCTCCAGATTTCATCAGTGATCTTCTTTTGGATACCAGCGTTTTACTGGATATGTTTCCAGGTTCATAATCACTTTGATTAATTTACACTGGCTGCAAATAAAGAGAAAACCAGTGACAATTTCACATATTTTTAGATAAGGCCTTTTCTTTTAAAAACCAATCTTGAGCCATAAGTCATTAGATCAAATCCTTATGAGGTCTGTCTTTAATATGAATTTCCTTATTAATAAGGGAAATTTCACTTCAACCGATGACTGAAAAAGGTTTTTTTTTTGTATAACCTATCTCTTTCAACAGTCTCTAGGATCTTTTTTCTTGATTTTTTTCTTAATATTCTATCACCAGTTCATACAATAATCTTTAATTCATCGTCCTTTTAAATTAAACTTCAATCTTGTCTCCTTGATTTCCAGTTTCAATTTATTCATTTTGATATTGATACTTCCAGAGACTTGATAAAAATCAACCTTCAACTTCTAGCCTTTGAATCTTTTAACTTTTTATTGAACAGCATTGATTTACTGTATCAAATATCTTAAAGAAGACATTATAGGAATGAGGTGGTAAGTCAGCAAATTGGTCTTTAAATTGTGTATTGTAAATCGATATCAATCATTTTTAAGCACGTTTCAGTAATCACAAAATCATTTGCCAAGAGATATCCAAGTTCCTTCATTAGTTTCTCAGTTTTTTTTAAATTTTTCTTTCAATATTTCAGCTCTAGATCATTGACAAGTTTTAATTATTTTCAGCTCATGTCATGAATCTTATGATCTTTCTGAAGGATATTTCTAAGATTCTTCTAATTCGCTTCCACTAAATCGTTAAGCTTATCTTAATTTGTATGGGTGTATAAACAAAACATACAACTCTAGATCATTTTAGGTAGTCTCTTTCTTTCAACAGTCTTAGATCTCGCATAGCATTCTCTTCATACGAATTACTGATAACTAAGTTTTAAGTTATTATATTTAGTTATTTCAGTTATCTCTTCCTATAGTCTGTGAGCTCTCTTGTTTCGCTTTTTTTTTATTTCAGCTACAGTTGATGAGCAAGTAATTATAATAATTAATTTTATTATAGCCCTGATGTTATTAGAAAATGGATCAGAATGTTTGAAGCTACTGGATCCACAGTGAAAATTCATAATCCAGGCCGCCCAGGAATCGTAAGAAGTGCAGAAAACATCGAACGAGTATGTCAATCAGTCAGAGAGAATCCAACTTTATCTGTACGGAGTCAGACGACTACTCTCAAAAGATCATCTTTATATAACATTTTGACCAAAGACTTGCATCTGCATGCATATAAGATACAGTTAGTGCAGGAATTAAAACCGAGGGATTACAATACACGGGTAGAATTTGTCAATGAAATGATGGAATGATTCGTCGATTTCAATAACATTTTATTCAGTGATGAGGCTAATTATTATGTAAATGGCCACGTAAATAAGCAAAATTGCGAGTACTGGTCTGACGTTAATCCTCACAGAAAACACGAACGTCCACTGCATAGCCCCAAAGTGGTCGTATGGGCTGCTATGTCTGCTGATGGCATAATTGGGCCGTATTTCTTTGAAGATCAAAATGAACGGGCACTTACCGTTAATACCGAGTGGTATTGTGCAATGTTACAAGATTTTCTTGCACTATCTCTCCGACAGTTTCAAGGTTTTAACTTAGAAACCTGGTTTCAGCAGGATGGTGCGACATGCCATACGTCAAATCGGGCAATTGAAGCTGTTCAACAATTATTCCCCAATAAAGTCATTTCAAGAAGAGGCAATATTAACTGGCCTCCTAGGAACCCGGACCTGTCGCCACTTGATTATTTCTTATGGGGTTACCTCAAAAGTAAGGTCTACGGAAATAATTCAGCTGATACAAATCAATTAAAGCAAAACATCCAGGAGCAAATAAGATTAATATCAATGGAACTGTGTGGACGGGTTATCAATAATCTTCGTTCTCGATTTGAAGAGTGCATACAGCGCAACGGACACCATTTAGACAACATTGTTTTTGGTTCATAAATTTGCCATAAATAAATGATCATAGAAATATGGTGTATTTGGTTTATACAAACATCACATTGCTGATACTCTTTTTGGACACCTTGTAAAATTCTTGTCCATCATTCATTTTTATTCTCCATTTACTGGCTTATATCCTAAATTATGATAAAGGAAATATGTTCTGCTCAGTGTATAATAGCCCTATTCAGTGTGTTAAATTTTGATAGTGCTTGAGAATGATTGATATCGATTTAGCTAAAGACCAATTTGCTGACTTACCACCTCATTCCTATAATGACTTCTTTAAGATATTTGATACAGTAAATCAATGCTGTTCAATAAAAGTTAAAAGATTCAAATGCTAGAAGTTGAAGATTGATTTTTATGAAGTTATGAATTCTCTGAAAGTATCAATATTGTTTCAATCCATTGAAAAGCGGTTGTATCTACGAGGAAAATTGTAAGTACCTTAATGGTGAAGAAATTCATCAGCTTTAATATTAAACTAAAACCAATGAAATCGGTAAGTGATTTTCAAAATACGTGATTTGGAAATTAGGAAATATAGTTTGTATCAAAGGAAATTGATAGTTTAGGTTTCGTGAATAATAAAATTTAAATATATGTACAGGTAGAGATACTCAGGATGATACTGATAATAATACTGATACTGATAATGATACCAATAATTGATGGTTTATCACTTGATTCCTGACTTCGTGACAGTGATTCCGTTATTCTTAAGGGTGGTAGTAAAGGTTTGATGCCTTGACTATGCCATTGCTCTTCTTTAAATTGAAAAATCACTAGAGGTATCTGAGAATCCATTGTCCTTGAAGTTAAATAATAAATATAATAAAATATGTACTTAGTAACTAAATTGGTAATATTGACATGATTAATGGACTATTTGCAAACTGGGTTTGGCCACTACATTATGTATTTTTACGAGACGCAAATTACATCTCGGTTACATAATGGGCAATCAGATATTGGACCTGCTAATATTTACATAGTTTTTGTTAATGAAATAAACGGAATTTATGGTTATACAAATATAAGTATGCAGATTTAATACAAAATTAATATTTTTTTAAGTTGAATTTCAAAAGAATCATTTGCATTTTACATTAAATCAGGATTAAGTAACATTCAATTTTAAGTTTAAATTAATTTATTAGAGGGTGCAATATTTTTTATGAAAAGGTCAACATTTAGTTATCATTTAAAAATTATTGTCATGATTTATTATAGTTTTTTTCTGACACACATATAGATGCAAAAAAATGAGGCAATAAATTCTATGTATAATTAACATTTATGCTAGAAGACATATAGATCCTATGTAACGTTATCTCCAATAATTAACTATAAAATTTCTTATTCTTTATTAAATAAGAATGGAAAATCTTCGTGGCATTCCGACTTTCTATTCTGTGAACTTCTATTAAATGCGTGAACTTTAACACCTTCTTGAAGAGGCGTGTATATGTTTAATTGGGTCCATTTATTGCTTCACGATAAAGAAAACTTCAAATTATTTCTTACAGTTTGGTCAAGAAAATACGCATATTTCATAACATATAGACGTAACGTATCACATATGGAAGATACTATGAAATTTACATTATTTTCTCTATAGGCAATTATTTCGCAAAAAAAAGGTCTACATACAAATAAAACGGTGATTAGCGATTCCGAGATATATTAAGGAGTTACTATGAGTGAAAGCAGTTCTTACATTGTTTGCAGGTTTGTGAGAAATAATTAGGTTTGATAAGTGATTCAATGAGGAATTTTTGCTTTTTTTTCTAAGTGTACTGGAATTGTCACTTTTTGCAATATGTAGTAGCAAAATTATTGTTTTAAAAAATATTGAAATATTGATATGCAGCAAAATGTACTTTACCACATAGACGTATTAAAATAAAAATATTTGACATATTCAATCGTTTGCTTTTTCCAAAAATATTTCTTTAATCGTCATTTTTTTCATTGACTTCTCCATTCCTATTTTCTTGTGATTTTATATATTTTTTTTGTTATATTTTATGACAGGGTAACATTTTAAAAAACGCGTTAAAAGCTATTACAAGACGTAATCTTCACTT
This sequence comes from Anthonomus grandis grandis, assembly GCF_022605725.1. NCBI lineage: Eukaryota > Metazoa > Arthropoda > Insecta > Coleoptera > Curculionidae > Anthonomus > Anthonomus grandis. The sequence continues at coordinate 11,954,104 of NC_065548.1, read as the reverse complement.
TCCTTTCTGCTTATTTACTTTTATTATTTACATCACTATTTTTTTTATTCCTCTTTTTCTTCATATAAATATGAAAAAACGATGGTGCAAAAAGTTAAAATTTACATTTACTTGCTTCTCTTTCTTATTTCGTCTTTTGTTCCTCTTTTTTTAATTCTCTATGTGTGCTGGTTTTTTCCTTATTATATTTCTTTCTTTTCCTTTACTTAATTAATTATTATATTTGATTAAATATTATTTTCAATGGTCTCTTTTCTTCAATTTCTTTTTAAACAGCTCACTCCATAAATATAATTTAAATATTTTTTATGATTATGTCCTTTTTATCTAAAGGTACACAATTCAGTACCTTTTTTTTTTTCTTATTTCTTGTATTTTCTTCTCTTGTCCTAATTTACTCTCCTATTTTCCTTTCTTCTGGTATTTTTTTTTCAGTTCTCTCCTTCCTTTTTTGATCCTTCTTCTGTCTTTCTCTATATGTCCGCTTCATGAGGATTCATAAATATATTTATAATAATTGCAACATTAAAATTTTTCTTTTTAGCAATTTTCTTATTATCTTGTTCCTTTTGTTTCTCTATATTACAATAAGATACTGCCCACTGAAATTATTTATATACGTCTTATTTAACGATCAAATGTATATGATTCACAATTTTTTTCCCATTTCTTCGTAATTGTTTCTTCTTTTTCCCTGTTCTCCTTCTTTGGGTTCTTTTAATGTTTCTTCCTATAAATATGTGACTTAAGTGAAATAAAGTAAAAATATGCACTATTATTATATTGTTTACCTTTGAAAAAATTCATATTCTCATCTTTGTTCCCTTCATTCATTTTTATATTTATTTTTCTCCTCTTTTTCTTCTTCTTTTGACTTCCTAATTTCATTTATGAAGACTCCTTTAATATAACAATTGCAACAAATTAACTTTTCTGCTAACATTTTCCATCTTTTTTCTTCAGTCTCTTCTTCATTAACCTTTTTTCCATTTCAATAATAAGTTTAAGAAAAAGTTCTTAATTCATGCCTGAAATGAAATTTTCTTGACATTTGAACCTCATCATCAAATTCTGAAATATTCATAACATTTTCGAAACTAGTTAAATTATAACACCTGTATTGGTAAAAGTATATTTATTTTTTCCCACCCTTAGACATTCTCGTTAACATTTGCCTTTCTACGTGACCTGATTCATTTCTCTCGCCAATTTTGATTCATACTCTGACAAACTAATTCCGATCATCAAATTTTCCTTTCAACATCAATAATCGACGAAATTGATTCTGGTACTTGGCCCAAGGCACACACACCCAACCCATAATAATTCACCGAAGTACCATATCAGGAAACCGATTGGTAATGCCGACAGCCGTAAATTATTACGATCGAAAACGACCCAAATCGTTAATCATGATGATGGTTGTTGGCATAGTCGACAGTACTATACGGGGTTCAACTGTGCAAGTGCGCGGTCAGGTCACAAATCGTTATTAAAGAAAGTGAAATTGCACGAATTAAGATGGTGTATATTATTATCATTCCAGGGTCGGAGCTGCTAAAAATTAGAAGTAAAAGATTGAAATGACGAAAGGGATGTGTTCTATAAACCCTTTTGCAAAAAGGCTCAAACTAATCAAAGAACCATTGAATCTTGAAAAGAGATATGGTTTCTTAAGCATTTGTTAAGTATAGCACAACACCAACTACCTGAATCCATAGCTAGACTGAGATGTGTTTATTAAAATTATTTTCAAAAGAGGTACTGTTGATAAATCTAGCACGGTCGCATTAGAACGAGTTTTTGCACTTCACAGAAATGCTGTAAGTGTTTTGGTCAGATATAGTGAGGATATAGTTTGATTAGTATATTCAGATATAGAGATCAGATATCAGACTATATTCAGATATAGTTTTGGTCAGATATAGTGAGGATTCGCTAACTACCTTTCAAGCTTTGCTAATTCTTATTTTGCTAAAGAATAATATGTTTGTATCATATAATAAATGAAGAGACCATGAAAAAGTCTTTAGTTCCATAGGAGTTTCAAAAAAAAAATATACAAAACTTTTATTAGAATTTCAGAAAAATCTATGAATTCCAAAATCGAAGATCCTGGAGCTGATTACACAAATTGGTTGTTCAATGTTCAGTCTTGTTTGTGATCAATTATGTTTTTTTTCTACCTTTCCTGTGGTTTCCTGGTTGTCTTGCCCTAAAGAAGACAAAAAGCAGAAACACGTTTACCGCCTTTACTTCTTCGCTTCCTATGGATTATCGCGAAAAACTCGTCCTTTTGCAGTTTAATTCTCCAATCTCTCTTTTTTTCTTTGAAACTATATTGACTGAAATTAAGATAGTATCAGACAGATGCTTCCTTAATGTAGATGCTGTATTTTTCCTCCAAAACCGGAGGTACTAGAGCTGAGTACACAAATTCCTGGTTCATTCATGTTCCTGATCCCTTATGTTTTTCCTTTTTCTCTTTTCTGATTGCCCTGCCCTAAAGAAGGCAAAAATCAGAAACACGTGTCAGCAGGTACCAACTATACTTCTTCTTCTTCGCGTCTTACAAAGTATCCCAATAAACTTGTCCTTTCATCGTTTAATTCTCCGATCTAGCTTTCTTTCTTTGAAAGTATGAAATTATTTGAAAAAGTATTAAATATTTAGATCCACTAATTGAAGAAGTGACATGAGTAACTTTTGAGGAAATCAACTTGAAAATTTTTGAAAAATTGGCCGAATCAAACAGTTTTTTGATTACGAAGAGGTAAAAATTAGTTTAAATATCAAAGATCCATATTTAAAAATTCTTTTCGATACAGTGGAATAAAATGCTCCTTTGAAGCAGTAAATCAAAAGTATTTTAAGCATTTTGTAAAAAAAACTATTAAGAGAGAATCTATTATCTTTTTTAGTTTTTGTTAGGTTGAATCAATTTTTTTTGCTATGAGCATGAAGATATCATAAATATGATAAAAGTCGTCCTAAGGGAGAAATAGAGAATAACCGTGTTGAACAGATCAACATATGATTTTTTCGTCAATTTCTGAAACAGAAATAAATATAAAAAATTTGTAGTCAACTACTGGAAAAGAATTTTTTTTCGAAAACTCCATCATTTTTCTTTTTAACAAAATCTATAAGACATAACATCGTTTTAAATAAAAGTTTAAAAAAATATTTCTAAACGGAAATTTTTATTTTTTTTATGCCTTGGCAAAAATTCTTAAGAGTTTAAACTCTTTCAACGTTTAAAATAGGAAATATTAAATATCATGTCAAAATTTTTTCACTTCCTTTATGAAGGAAAATAAAACAATTTAAAAATAAAAAAAACACGTTTTATTAAAATTTTGAGCAGAACAAGAAAGAAGTGATTTGCATTTTTTGAAATTTTTAAAAAATGGCTTAATCAAAAAAGAAAATTCTTGCTATAATGGTAGAAATTTATAACAGGAGAAATTAGGACTCGAATAAGATTTTTTTTTAATTTAGTGGCATTCACAAGAAAAACAGGCTACACATCAAAATACTGAACAATATAATTTAAAGTTAAAATTAAAGGAAAAAAATGATATTCCAGAAATCGGAAGGGATAAAATTGAAATATTTATTTACACAGATAATCTTGATTATTATTCTTAGGATAACTACATAATGCATATTGATCGAAACGTCAAGTATAATCAATAACTAAACCTCTAAAATTTCAATTTAGGTGGATAATACCATAAAATTAATTTTTATTTAATTTTATATACAGTGATGGGAGACCACTAAAAAAATTCTAATGAGAAATGAATAATATTTAAGAAATTATGGGCAAATTACGATTTTTGATTTGTGCATTAGTCTTTTTTTTTAAGAGAAAAATAATTTCATTTTAGACATTTTTTTCAAAACTAATTGAAAAGTTTATTGTTTTTTTTTAGGAAAAACCTTGTCATTAAAATTGAAAGTAAAAGATCTTGGCTCAGTAGTTAGTAATCCTATTTTCTGTAAATTCATTTTAGTACCTAAAATAGAATTACTGTAAGATCCTTTAAATCCACCTAAGGACATTCTACGAATATTTTTTTTGTTTCTATAGTCTACTTAAGTTGGCAACATGATAATATGGGAAACTTTTAAATTATTATTTTTTCCCTATTTACAGTAACAATGCAAATGTATAGGATAGTTAGAAAACTAACTTCAAGGCTTTTGGAGATGTAAGTAATAAATTCATCAAAAAAAACGCCAATAACGGAGGATTGCTAATGATGACGTCTAATTTGAAACAATCCTCTCAAAAATCGAACATCCTAAAAAAATCCTTACGAACAAGGGCAGCTTTCATGTCATATTCTATTAACAAAGATATGGTTTCAAAATTTAAAAAAAAAACTGGTTTTACCCATACAAGCCCCAATCTATTCATACGTTATTAGCGTTATCTGCTTAAGGAATATTAGAAGATAATCCATTTATGGGAAGAATTTTTTTTTCGGATGAAGCAATATTTTTATCAAATGGAACAATCTCTTCCCAAAAGTTTCGTTGCTGTAGTGATACTATTTCAAATGTTGACATTAAAACTAGCGAGCCGTATGCATTGAAAACAATTGGGTGCTGTGAAATTAACCGAATCTTTAAATGCAAACCGTTATTTACTCTTTTTAGAGAATAAATTAAAAGATTTTCTTGACAACGTTTCCCTGCTTCAACGTCAACAAATATGGTTCCATGCCACAGTAGGTTAGATATAAAGCAATACGTTGAAAATTGTTTTAATGAAAGAGTTATAAATCGGTTTTCGGAAATTCTTTGCAACCTCGCTTTCCAGATTTGACGCCACTCATTTTTTTCTTTTGTTACATTACATTACATTACATTACATTACAGGTTATTAGACGTACAGAATCGGTTTAGAGTATTACTACTGTTGTGATTACAGTATTAAAAAACTACAGTATTGAGCATTGAAAAACTTTTGAGATGGAACATTTACCTGTATTGAAAGAAAAGGCATCAGCGAATTGAAGGAGCTAATAATGTTCATTAAAATTACTACAATATTAAATTATTATAATATTATTTATGTAAATGAATCTCTAAAATGTTACAAGACAAATATTAAGTAATTAAAAGGTTACAAGTGTTCAATTAAAATTGAGAGATTACTTCTTTTTAATAAATATTTTGTTTTGTGAAAATTACTTTCTGAACAGAAAGGTTTGTATATTTGTAATAAATAAAAAGTTCGGTAAAATGTTCTTAAACGTTGCTTAAACGTTCGGTACCCCTAGGTATTTTGACAAAAAATTACAAAAAATTTATTTTAACTACCAGGATGTAATTGCATATTTGAACATCGTTTTTATTTCTAACCAACTTTTTTTCATAACAATTTTTGGCATTGTCAAAACCAACTCTCTCTACTCTTATGCAAAATTCACATTTTTTGCAAACCTCATATACGACTAATAAAATTTGATATTAAATTATGGCATGTTAGGTTTTTGACCATGCAGAACTTCTGATAAACAATAATTTTTTTCATAAAACTAATAATAACTAGTTTCTCATATGTTGCCAATTTAAGTAGACACACTGTATAATATCGCAACAGGTGACAACCTTTGTCGATTTATGATCGAATTACTTAATCGTTTTAACGGCATCTCGCTAACCTTTTATTTGTAAAAACCGACCTGGTTCAATGGAGATGACACCAACTTTCACTCGGTGGTTGAAGAATTTCGCTTTTTCACACATTCCGTTAACCAGTCGATTAGGTTTATTGGCTCTTCAGATAAAACAGGTTTGTTACAATGGGAGATTTTTTCTAATCATTGATGATGGATAAGAAAATAGATACTGATCAACTCATAAAAGAATAACTAATGAGAGTCTGCTGATGCACAGAAGAAAAATATGATTAATTACATAAGTCTATAATTATAAATCAAATCATTATTATATTCTTAACTTTTTTCAACAAATGACACGAGTCTCTTAATTGATTATAATATATCTAGTAATTAGTCTGTTAACATCATAAAACCATCATACTTAATAACAACAGTTATAAAAAGTTAACCTTTAAAATTTAAATTTAAATAATGATTTATAATCTCTGAGACCTTCAACAAACTTCTCAAAAAACATAATTATTTCATGTCTTTTCCGTATGAAACATTTCTTGCATGAAGTTTTAAACTTAAGCCGCACCTGACCTTCTGTCGCTTCGAACTCAACATTTAACCCTAATTTTTAAATATATTAAGCAAGACCATGCATTATCTTTGACCGAAATGCCATAGAGGTTAGAAACCCGGCCCACCTAAGCTATTGTGGTATACTTATCGGCAAAACGAAACCATTATTAAAGATCTCTCATCTGGAAACGTTGAAAATGCCATTGTTTTAATGGTAAAGTATTCACGTTTTGTTGAGAAATAGTATTAAGATGTGTTAGGTAATCAAATAGAGCTTAAGAGTGACATAATATTCATTAATTAATTTTTCTTAATTTGTAAGATTTTTGCTATAGTCAGATGTGTATATTTCTGAAACAATGTTTCTCCTAAGAAGCCTTAAAAATCTCCAGATGATGATAATCAGATGTGTCTGTCTACATCTTCAACATTTCTTCTAAATACCACAATTTTCCTATCAACAATCCTCGAAAATATCGTACTCATAATAGTGTCCAAAATACATGATATTCCTTGATTAAGTAGAGATGCTATTAGTTACTAAAGTATCTTTTTCTGTCACATTGTTAAAATTTACTAGCAGACAAGCCTATTATTTAACGTTATAAAATTAATGGTTTGGAAAGTTTTCTCAAGTTCGTCTCTCTTCAGTTTTTTTGATAATGATCATTATAAATATTATTATGATCTGTTAGGAGTAATTAACATTTTATTAAGAATCCTTAAAATGTAGTAAGTTTATCAATAATTTTAAATATTTTTGCTCCTAAGAATCATGTGAAAGAATTCTAAAAATATTCATTGATCAAGTTGAAATCAAGAATTTCATTTTCAATTTTTTTCACTAATTATTGATTATTGGTCCTTTCATTGATTTGGAAGTAATTATTCTATATTCTGTCACATTGTCATCTGAGAGTAATTAGTAAATTTTACTGATTTTGAAGCTTTCATTTTGTTTTTCTTATTTTTCATTGCTCTTGAATTAATGGAAATTTTAAGTGATTACCATTATCTTGGAAAAATTAAAATGCAAATTCCTTTATAGATATAACCCAACGATCTAAAAAGAAAATTTCACAAGGTGGTTATTTCAAATTTCAATATAATACTCGAAAGAGCTTTGAAGGGGTGTTGACGCCAAAAAATGCAATTTTCTACAAAAACTACATGACGAGTCAAATCGATCAAAAAACGACTATGGTATAATGAAAAACACAGAAATATTCGATTCTGAATCAACTACAGATAAACAAATTTTTATTTTAATTCATCCTTTCCTGGTATATCATAACATTTTGCTATGGCTAGATGTGTATATTTCCTTTAAGTGAAACAGTATTCCTTCCAAGATGCCTCAAAAATCAACTTTTTTCCAAATTTGGAAGGGAATCATGGAAAAAAAGTACCGCACTTTATGACAAAAAAATATTGAAAGATAAGACTATCTTTTCACTCACATTATAAAATAGGACTATGACCAGATGTGTCTGTCTATATTTGTAACATTTCTAAATACCATAATTTTCCTGTTAAGAATCTTCAAAAGTACCATGAGTTGATTCATTACTCTAAAGGTTTATCTTTTCTCAAAAATGTTTCCACTTTTAAAGTTTTATCTTATTATCTCTTGTTCTTTAAATAACTTTGCAACTTCTGTGATGATTAACCTTCATTCTCACCAAACTTTTCTTTTAATAAATCCAAAGGATCTTTCATGACTTGGATGATGCTGAGCTTGTATCAGCCTGAGTTTGCTTAACTTATTACAAGAATAATGGCAAAATTTAAAAAAATCAATTTCATCAGCAAATGTCATGTAATGAAAAAAATAGTGGTTAAATTACGCGATATTCCTTGATAAAGGAGGTGCTATTAGTTATTAAAAATATCTTTTTCTGTCACATTGTGAAAATTTACTAGCATATAAGCCTATTATTTAACGTCATAAAATTAATTGTTTGGAAAGTTTTCTCACGATCTTTTCTTTCTTCAGTTCTTTTGATATTATTATAAGTATTATTATGATCTGTTAGGGGTAATCATTTTTCTATTTAGAATCCTTAAAATATCGTAAGTATATCAATTGTCCTGCAGGTTTTTGTTCCTAAGAATATTAATTGATCAAATTATATAGAATTTAGTAAAGCATGGGTGAATATTGATTATTGGATAAAAACTGTTAACTTGCTTTTCCCCACAATTATTTTAATTTTTAGTCACATTTTCATTTTAAAGTAATAAGAAAATTTTACTGATTTAACTTTTTTCTTATTTTTAGTAATTGGTCTTCAGTGGAGCTAATGAGTGATTTTTCTTGGTTTTGGGAAAATTACAGACACCCTTATAAATAAATCCGAAGGATCTTAAGGGAAAATTTGATAAAGTGATTATTTCAAATGTCTACGTAATACCCAAAAGAACTTTGATGGATATTGACGCTAAAAGATCCAATTTTCAGCATAATGATGGTATAATGGAAAACACAGAAATGCTCGATTTTGGATCTGAATTGATAAAGTCTATCGTTTCTTTTCCTCTTGCCTAGCTCTACTCAACTTGGACTGACTCAATTTGGCTTTGATCTTTTCTTCTTATTTTTGCATGTTCTTGCAGCTTCTAGCTTTTACTTTATCATACATAGAATTGAATTGAGGTCTGTCGTCAACAATATCGAAAATGTATTTCTTTGGAGCATCAGAGTCGCTGCCTGATGAATTTGTTGATTATTGATTTCCTAACGTGTTCTTTTTTAGTCTTGTTCTTGTTCAATTATTTAAATTTGTCTTCTGGTGAGAGTTTAAGATCTTTTCATTTTGAGGGGTGTTTCTTCGATTTACTTTATCATGCCTCTCCAAGTCTCATTTCTCGAGCTCTTCTGGTCGTTTTTCTTTTAATTGCTCTCGTTCTTATGTTTCTTGCCTTTAAATGTCCTCGTTACTTTGTAACTTGAGTTTGACTAAAAGTCTCGTCGTTCAAAGAGCGTGTGGATTCTCAAAAAAAATATGCCTACGAAGAGTCACGGATCTCTTTTCCATCCTTTTCTCTGCTTTTGCATTTTGAGGAAAACCTGTTGATTTTTTTCAAAATTTTTAGTTAAATCAGTTATGTAATTTATCCAAAAATTTTTGTATAAAATTTCTTTCTCCAAATATTTCTGAAGGATTTTGGTATCTAACATTAAAATGGCAAACAACTAAATGGAATCTGGAATAACATGATATTTGTATGGAATAACATGATCTCCATAACTCAACTGCCTGGAAGTAATTTTTTATTTATTCCAGGAAGTTAAGTACATTTGACCAACTTTTATGGGATAAAGCATGTGTCACAAACTCAACTGCCTGGAAAATTGTCCCTAATTCTTCCAGGCAGTTAAGTACACTTAAGCAGCTTTCAGTGGGTGTACGTAGTAACATACTCTAACTCAATTGGCTGGAAGTATTTTTTTATTTATTCCAGGATGTTATGTACATTTGTCCAACTTTTACGGGATAAACTAGTCGGACTAAAATCATTTAACTTTTGTAAACGTCAGTTTTGCTGATGACACGCAGATCTGCATATGCTTTATAATACTAAAGATTCAAAAAAATTGAGTATTAATGAAGATCCTAAACTTTAATGTCTATTTTCTAAGGATCACAATTTAAAGCTTACTCCGAAAAAATCCAATGTTATGGTCTTTGGTAACCAAAAAAATAGTTGGTTTTTGTAGAGTAATTTAAATATAATTATAAATAATTCGTTATTAAAATTTATCGACTGTACTTAAAACTTTGAAATTGTTATTGATACTCAACTAAGATTTCAATAACATTTAATAAAACTTATACAAAAATCATTTTTTTCTTTGAAAATTTTCTACGCTGATAGGACAATATTAAGTAAATCTCGCAAAAAAAGCTTATGTGAAACTCTCGTGTTAACTAATTTTTGCATATTGTGACTATGTTTATGGTTTTTCCTTAGATTTGGAGAGCATTAATCCCATACAGAAGGTTTATCTATGGCCTGCGCAAATTTCATCATATTTCCACATTTATAAGGACATTGGGTAGTTAAAGATGAACGATCAGAGAGTTTTGCATTTTTCTTGTTTCTTATTAAAGATGCTAAATAATGCGTCTTTTCCTAATTGAATAAAACAGCGTTTAATAGTTCAAAATACCATTCATGATGTTAATATTACAAATGTAAAGAAGTCAACTATGACCCTGAATCCCATTCCAATTTACCAGCGACCCTTTTCATATAAGTCTGTAAAGCCATATAATTCAATACCATAATGTTACCTTACTTTGAGGTATTTAAATTAAGGGATTTATTTAACCTTAAAATTGTTCGAATCTTTGTATGTCTATATATATATTTTCTCTAATGATTTATATTTTTTTAATATGTTTAATATATCTATATAATAAAAGTAAAAATCAATTAAAAGTGTAGTAATTTAGGTAAAATTTATATATTTTTTATTTTAGTTCAGCTAATATATATCTAAAAATATTATTATAGCATTTTTGTCTGGTTTAGTTGAGTAGCGTTAGCATTGTGTAAGTTTCTGTCTTAAATAAAAGTCATTATATATTTAAACAGAGCGTCTGCCTCCAATTTTTGCAAATTAATACTAAAGACTCCTCAACATACTTCCAAGAGAAACTGCCAAGCGTTTCCTTAAATTTTCATAACTGCTGGTAACATGGCACAAAAGTCTTGCTTTGTCAAATTAAATAGAATTCTAAATTTTTTCAAAAATTTTCCAAATTTAGTATTTTATTACTACTGAAAGGTTTCTTCTTTTTATTTAATTTCTGATTTCTTAATTGAAGTTTCTAAGCACAGAATCATGATTTACCGAAAACTATTTCAGTCTCTTCTTGTTATCTATATCAGAAAAGTTAATTTATATTTTAAAAAATAATGAAGATGGCAAACTACTCTTTTTTTATGGTACTTAGAAATATCAAAATATTATTATAATGTTACCAAAAAAATTTTTTTTAATTGAACATAAACCACTATCGTTTATAATTGGCAAAACAACCTAGAAAGTGTAAAAAAGTAGTACATATTCACCTTCTATGGGATATTTATAAATATCTTACAAATTATATTTTTTTAATTTAAAATGTCCACATTTCATAGCAATACATTTTAATATATATTGCTTTAATATATATTTTACAATATATTGGTTGATAATCTTAGCCGTCATTAATTTAATATAATTCGGTCGTTAATTTACGATAATCATCAATAAGAATGAAATGATATAAGAGATGAAAATTATGAATTTTAAAGAAGCTACTTGCAAAAAAGTAAAATTTAAATAATTTAATTCTTTTTGAGTTTTTAAATTGAGCTCAAAAGTTACTTAAAAATTAGAAATTTGTCTTGGAATTTTTTGCAATATCCCCTAATATCCTAACAAAAAAATTTCTTTTAAAAATTTTAATAACATAAAAACATACCAAATTCATCTTTGTTGTAAAATTTCTTCTCCTCCCAAACAAAACGACCGCGTACCGAAAATGAAATTTTAAAAAGCCACCACCAGTTTCCCGCACAAAATTTAATAAAAACCCCAAATTGGTTTAAACAAATTACAACAATATACCACGGTATATTGCATATATGTATATCGCATGAGAATACTCGCAAGACTAAATGAATTAAAACCGTTGATGCCGCGAAGATTTCGATTTCACCCATCGATGCATGCCTTAACCTTCTGTGGGGCGGTGAGATTGAAGATGATCATCGTCAAAAATTTCTTCGATTTCTTCTGTATATTTAATATTATCATGATACGCCTATCATGATAATAAAGACGAGGAAGCTATGTTTGTATTTTAGTAGTAACGGTGTACACCCTTTCTGGCAAATTAATGTAAATTTTAAGGGTGTGGAAGGATGTGACAGATTTTTAGGAAAATTTGTTCTATGCTTATAAACTTTTTAAAAGAATACTAAAATCATGATGGATATCGTGAAAAAAAGTCTAAAGATGCCATATTAAAACTAGCTTCAAGCCTGTATGATTCCCTTGACGAAAATCAACCAACGCTTTGTATTTTTGTAGACTTGTCAAAAGCATTTGATACTGTGGAGTACAAAATTTTATTAAAGAAACTGGAAACGTATGGCATTCGCAGTATTGCTAAAAAATAATTGAAAGTTATCTTTTAAATAAATCGCAAACAGTAAACATAAACAGCATTCAGCGCGTTCTCAGAAAAGTGATATGTGGCGTTCCTCAAGCAACAGTATTGGGACCATTCCTTTTTAGAGTATATATGAACATTTGACGCATATGTTCATATATACGTATATGACAATATACGTATATATGAACATACTAATACTCTATATAGGAAAAACTTGGAACAATCTAAAAACGGAAGCAGAAAATAGCAAAATGGTTTGAGACAAAGAAATTATCACTTAATGTTTATAAAACAAAATACGTAATTTTCACTTTATACGAAAAATACTTAAGGCTTGTACAAATAAATCAATCAATCAACTCTAGAGACAAGCACCATGAAATATTTAAGTATTCATACATTGACTAGCATCTAAAATAGAATACACAAATAAAGAAACTTACGAGAAAGATCAGAGGAATGGGTCCGTAATTTAACTATCTAAAACAGTAACTAAGAATTAAACAACTTAAAACGTTGTACTATTATCTAGTTCAGTCTCAATTAAGTTATGGCCTTGTAGGGTGAGGTGGGGTAAGAAACTGTCACCTAAGATCTCTAAATACTGTACAAAAATAGATAATTAAAGTTATTTTTGAAAAGAATCGGTTATTTTCAACTCAGTTACTTCACGAGGAAACAACAATAATGGACATACGACAGTTATATTCACTTACTCTTTTGATTAATCTAAAAAAAAATAAAATTCAAATAAGTCCTCTAGCAAGTCCACATCATCAGAAAAAAGAAAAATAAACATGCTGAAATTCCGAAAAACAAAACTTGGATGCAAAAAACGGAAAGATCAATATTTCATAATTTGGGGAATAATGAAATGTATACTCTTCATATGTATTTTATATATTATCTCCATCAAAGTTATATAAGTTAAAGTTATAAAGTTTTAAATAAAATTTTAGACTTGTTTATTGACTTAGTATTACTTCTAAATTTTTTTGCTATTTTATTTTAGGCTTAAATTTTATTTATAAATTTTCTGTATCTGAGACTTTTTTGTGTTTTCTGTATATGTATGCCATTTTGTACAAGCACACACTTTTTTTTCGATTTATTTGCATTTTTTTTATTTTTATTGATTTCAATTTTCTAAAAAAGTTTTTCTAAAATATGTATTATATTATCTATATATTATGTATTACCTTTTGTAGCTTAAGCATTATACGTTATTATAATACATTATTATATTATTATTATAAATAGTTACAAAAATGTCAAAATGTTGACAAAGAACTTGTGTCACTTGCTATGCTTAAAAGTGAATCTCTTAAAAATATATAATAGATATTTTTTCGGACTTGTCAAGAATTTCACAAACAAGTGGCAAATTAGTGCAGGTTATGTGATTACCCGTATATTCACCTTTTTATGTTGATGTAATTTGGCATATAATAATGGTAAATAAACCTATATTTATTTATTTATGATATTTTAAATAAAAAGAAGAAGCTTTTCGATAATAATTAAAATATTACATTATGAACATTTTTAATGAAAAAATATAGAATTCTAAAAAATGTTCCAAAGTTTTTTCTATTTTTCCAAAAAAATTGAAAATTTTTGAAAATATTTCTGTGAAAATTTTAAAAGTTTCTCTTGAAAGTATGTTGAAGAGTTTCTAATATTGATTTGGGAAAATTTGAAAAATTGCCTGGAAGAATTAAGAACTTTCCTCCAGAGAGTTGGGTTGGGGACAGATGTCCTATTTATCCTATAAAGGCTGACCAATTCCAACTTCGTGGAAGAAATAAAAAGTTAGACTGTTGAATTGACATTGCCCGTTTTTCCATACACCCCCTAAAATTTTCTTATCGCTGTTTTTCTTACACAAAAGAGACCATTTCGAACAATTTGAAATATGGCACTTAGAGATTCATGTAAAGGAAAATTTAAAGTAATGAATTTTCTAAACTGTGTATGCTTTATATGTTTTTGAATGTATTATTTTCTTTCTAAAAAATTAACATGAATTTCAAAAATTGAAAATTTACACCAAAATTATTATAGACGCTCATTAAACTATAATGTCCTTCCACACAGATTGACATCTACTGAGAAATTACCAACAAATATTTGTATTTCTTAATTTAGGAAGTTACCAGCAAAAATTTAAAAAGGAAAAAACCAGAATAATTTTTTTAGGAATCTTTACTTAACATATTAGTTAACATGGAACCTTATAGCATTGAGGAATTCAGGAATTACAATAATATCTAAACTTTTTGATTTTTGTTGCAATTCTCATTATATATTGATTGTCAATTATTTATTTGTTGAAAAAGTTGCTTGCTTTCTCTTTTGTCTTTTGTATACTTAGCAATAATATTTTAATATGTTTCTTACTTATTATTTCTCTATAGAAACTTTTTTGACTTAGATGACATTAATTCGAAAATTAGAGTATTTACTAAATTAAATTGTACTTTGACTTTTGACTACAATTCATTTAACTGTGCAATATATTTACTTAAGTATTATATTGTATGGGTCTTTAAATAAAGCATTTGCTTATGTGCACTAAAATTCCTGAAATAATTAAGAACTTTTTTCCTGGCATTTGGGTTGGGGATACTGTATTTATCCTATAAAAACTAGCTTTATCCCACAAAAATGTACTTTACTTTCTGGAATAAATAAAAAATCACTTCCAGGCGATTGAGTTAAAGTCCGTTATTCAGTATACTCCCTAAGAGCTAATTAAAAGCACTTAAAAGCCTGAAAAAATTGGGAAATTTTCTCCAGGCAGTTGAATTGGGGGCAGAGGCTGTGTTTATCCTATAAAAGCTGGTCTAATATACTTAGCTTCCTAAAATAAATAAAACATTACTTTCAGGCAATTGAGTTAGAGTTTGTTACTCTGTATACTCTGTAAAACCTGCTTAAGTGCACTAAACTGCCTGGAAAAATTAAGGACTTTTTTTCAGGCAGTTGGGTTGGGGACAGATGCTCTGTTCATCTCATATAAGCTGTCCAAATGTACTTAACTTCTTGGAATTAATAAAAAATTAAGAGGGGTACTTAACTGCCTGGAAGAAGTAGGAAATTTCTTTCAGGCAGTTGAATTGGGGGCAGATGCATTGTATGTTTCATAAAAACTTAATCAATTTCCCTGGATGGGCTTAGTCTTCATACCATTTATAATGTACAGGGTGGCCAAATAAGAATGCGAGGTACTGTATCTGGGAAACTATTCATCGTAGAAGCTTGCGATAAAAAAAATTATCACTAAAATGGCCAAGAGAATGACCTGGAAAATATTTTCAAGTTTCTAAAATGGCCGCTAGGGGGCGCAACTGCAATCTTGAATCTAGAAAACTGATGTTTCTGTAAATTTTGCTGAATTAACCTAACAAAAAAATAGCTGATTATTAAAGTAGAGACTAATCCGAACCTTTTTTGTTTGAATAGTTTTGCTGTATCTCTAAAAATAAAGTGGTGGGGGGTGTTCAAAAGTTGGCTTAAAACACACCCTGTATACTAAAAACGCCTTAGCCGATTTTATCAAACTTGGGCTAGTTGAAAAGAGCTATTATTAAGCTACGAATATTATTATATTTCATGTTTTTTTAGTTTTACATCTCGCTGCTAGAGGGCTTTTTTCGGCTTTCTGACACAAGTGACTAATTTTCTCAAAAAACTTAAATACAATGGTATAAATTTTTTTATACAAAAAAATAGCTTAATGACGCCTAAATATGCTTGCGAAAACCGCATCTTAATATCTTCATCCTAACCTAAAATTTAGGCCAAAGAAAATTTTATATGGAAATCCCTTAATATTTATAAAAACTACAAAATAATTTATTTCGAATTTCTTTTATAATGTAAGTTGTGGCCCTATAAAGGACCGATTTTAAAAAGAAAGGGTTTTAATGCACCCGTAAATGCTCGAAATGCTGACCATCACGCTCTATGCATTGCTGAAGCCTCTCATGGGTAGATAGAACTGCAGCTTCAATTTCGGCTCTCGGTATGGTATGTATTGCATTACGAATGCGGTTTTTCATATCTTCTCTAGTCGTAGGCTGAGTCTGAAATACAATGTCCTTTAACCGCCCCCATAAATAGAAATCAAGACAGGTTAAGTCTGGGGATCGCGGAGGCCATGGAAACAGGCTTCCTCTTCCAATCCACCGCTGTTGAAAAATGTTATTAATATACTCTCGCACATTCCTAGCAAAATGTGCTGGACAACCATCCAACTGCAAAAACAAATTTTGCCGGACTTCCAGTGGCACATCTTCCAGCAACAACGGTAATTGATTTACCAAAAAGTCGAAAAAAACATTGCCATTTAGAGATTGCTCAAAAAAATATGGTCCAATGATGTTACCTCCAAGTATACCACACCACACATTTAAACTCCAGCGCCCTTGGTGCTGAACTTCACGCAACCAATGCGGATTTTTTGCAGACCAATAATGCATGTTATGCAGGTTGACTCTACCGTCACTATTAAATGTGGCTTCATCGGTCCAAAGAATTTTAAATAAAAAATCTCTGTCCTCGCGTATCATGCCTAATATCCAATGGCAATAGTCCAACCTACGGTCAAAGTCTGCTTCTTCCAATGCCTGATGTAAATTAACATGATATGGGTGCATTCTATAAATATATTAAAAAAAAAGCTGAACTTAAATAAATCCATATATGGCGATGGCTATTAGAATTTACCTATTGTCCTTCAAAATATTTTGAATCGTTGTTCTTGATATGCCTAATTCAAGGGATAATGCTCTTGTGCTAACATGAGGATTTCCTTCAATATATCCCAGTACGCTGTTAATATTGTCCACATTTCTTCTAATTCTTGGCCGTTGAAACCTAGGCCGAAAACTACCATTGGCTCGTAAGTTCGCCACTAATCGGGGAAAAAATCTAACATCGCAAGGACTTCAATTTGGATATCGAGCAGCATAAACTCTTTTTGCTACTGCAGCATTTTGAAGACATTCAAAATAAACCGCAAGCATATCAACAGCTTCATCGTTCGTAAAACGCATTTTGCAAAAACAAAAAATGCTCAAGTAACGTAAAACTTTTGACAACTTACTATTGACAATTTGAGGAATGTTTATAATTTGAGTAGACATTTGTTTTGTTGCATTCCATGGCCTGCTTTCTAATAATTATTTTTTTCGTATTATATCCATAGTGAATATATAACATAAAATAAGTCTGATTTTTGATATAAGCATTATTAATACTTACCTTTTAGTGATATTAGGTAATATTTTCAAAAATGGTAAATTTTGTTTTCAAAAGTAGTGAATTTTAAAAAATTCCAAAATAATTAGTATAAAAAAATTGAAATTTAAGGGTATAAAATATTCTTGGGCCTATATTTTAGGTTAGAAACAAGATATCGAGTTGCGGTTTTCGCAAGATTATTTAGACATCATTTAGCTATTTTTCTATGAAAAAAAAATCATATCAACGCATTTAAGTTTTTTGAGAAAATTAGTCATTTGTGTCAGAAAGCCGAAAAATGCCGTCTAGCGGCGAGATGTAAAACTAAAAAAACATGAAATATAATAATATTCATAGCTTAATAATAGCTCTTTTCAACTAGCCCAAGTTTGATAAAATCGGCTAAGGCGTTTTTAGTATACAGGGTGCGTTTTAAGCCAACTTTTGAACACCCCCCACCACTTTATTTTTAGAGATACAGCAAAACTATTTAAATAAAAAAGGTTCGGATTAGTCTCTACTTTAATAATCAGCTATTTTTTTGTTAGGTTAATTCAGCAAAATTTACAGAAACATCAGTTTTCTAGATTCAAGATTGCAGTTGCGCCCCCTAGCGGCCATTTTAGAAACTTGAAAATATTTTCCAGGTCATTCTCTTGGCCATTTTAGTAACAAATTTTTTTATCGCAAGCTTCTACGATAAATAGTTCCCCAGATACAGTACCTCGCATTCTTATTTGGCCACCCTGTACACCTTTCGTAATGAATCACGATATAATACCTACGTCTCTTCTTAATGGTTTTTAAGTTTATAAATGTTACTAAGAGTACGCTGTCTTATATACTCATAGGACTTAAATAACTTAAATGCTTCTGGTTGGTTCACTTTACGGTCTGAACACAATTTGTGAAGCAGACTCTTTCTAATTAATCACAGTTTGTTTAGTATGTATGTTTTATATGTATGTTTTAGTAATCTATGATGAGATATTTGAATTTAAAAGGGAACATGCCAGGTAAGCTTTTATAGGGTCCTTCCTAGATGGAAACCCGGATAACTTGAGCAATTTTTCCTGAATCGGCTTAGTCTTCGTACCATTTATAAGGTCCACTTATTTCTTTACGTATTTCTAATCTTACCTCAAAATTATCCTGAAGAAGTAGGAGATTTCTACCAGCCTGATCTGTTTATCCTATAAAAACTGGTTATGTTGATGTGTTTATCCTATAAAAGCTGGTATGATGATCTGTTTATCCTATAAAAGCTGGTAAAACGTTCGTAACTGCCTGGATTAAATAAAAAATTACTTCCTTTTAATTGAGTTACAGTTTATTACTCTGTAAACTTCCTAAAAGCTGTTTAAGTGCACTCAACTGCCTGAAAAAACGAAAAATTTGTGTTATAAGTAACTTAGTTCAAAAACGCAATTCAACATGAAAATTGCAAATTTTTTCTTTCTTTCTTTTCAAAAATCTAAAATTTTTTAACCTTGGCAAATATTGCAATTTTTTTAAATTAAAACCATTGATTGCGCAGATGATTTTTGTCAGTTTTTTTATTATTTCTCCACCATTGCAAAAATATTTAAATTTTCTCAAAAACTGTTGGTTTCCTAAACATATTTATGTCAATATAATAGTCAGTATTTAAACTTATTTTGCTAAGACTATGAAAAATAACTCAAATTTTAACTAATTTCTCAAAATTATTAAGTAGTATCTTATGCCACACGAAACAAACGAAAGAAATATGAATTCCTTTAATAAATAATTTTATTAAGTAGAATTCTTATGAGAAATATTTGCAAAACCTAGATATATTTTAGTCATTGTAAAAACCGTTAGAAAGTCTATATATTTTTGGAGAGTTTTTCACTTATAGCTTCCCTAGTGCTGAAGCGAAACTACACTAAACAGAAAAAATACCCTGTAAGATACAATCAGCTATTACTCAACCTGAATTACGTAAAAAAATACATTAAAGAAATCAGAATTTTTAGAAGAAACAGATGTTCAATATAAACTTCCAAATATTGCAACAATCCACTTTCCTTTTCGATCGTATAGATCTAATATATATAATTATAATTAATTTGTTTTATGCAAATATCAAAGCATCTAATTAAGTGACAATTTTTTTTTCGATGAAATTTTATTCAGTACCTCTCTGCAATAAAATAGTGAAAATATAAGGTTACGTTGATGATCGTCACGCAATCCATTTTGATAATGCACAACAAGTGTGGTAAACAATAGCTGCTATTAATTTGGCTCCTCTTATTGTTTAATGTAGAGTAATTATTATGGTTTTTAGATGTTTTTTTCGCAGATTGTATCGGCTCCACGGAAGTTTTGTTTTAATTATGGAAAACTTAGTAGTTTTGTGCTTAATAAAGTCATTTTTGAACAAGATTTACTCACTTACCGAGTAGGTGACGTAATTTCCTTAGTTGAGCAAAAAATAGTAATTAAAACCTTTTAATCAAGTTAAGAAGGTGAAAATAGTGTACTTTAGATTCCAAAAATACTATCAAAATATTTTACTATCATCGGTTTCATCGGTTCAACAGTCATAGAGATATCTTGAAAAATAATTGTAGAAATTCTGAATAACTAAAAAAACTTTATGCACAAAAAATTATTTAAGCCTCTAATATATGATTTCACCTATCAAGTAAAAGGGGCGAAAAATGCACAAAAAATCGATATTTCATTCATTTTTTGACCCGATAATCAGCAGTGGGTTCAATAATGTGCACAATTGTATAAGAAAAATAATATTTCAAGATTATCCAGACAACTAGTGAAGTTGAAGAATAAAAAATTCGGAAAATTTTAAATCATTTTTCGACATATATAATATCTATCTAAGATCCACGAATTGTAAATAATTGCAGCTCTTTTGTCTTTTAATTAAAATGCATTAAGAACTCAAAAAGAGTGTAAAAAAATCTACTTTAAATCCAGTTTTCAAAATAAATATTATTCAGTAAATACTCAGGTAATTTAGTATTTTCTTAAGTATTACTTAAGGTAAGTATAAATTAAATTAAAAAAATGCAAAATATTTAATTAAAAATTAATTTTTTTTTTTAACAACTGGTTGGAGGACTTTTTTTAAAGTTGAGATCTACTGTTTCCATAAAAAGTCATTCAATTTGTGCAATCTATCGTTATAAAATAAAACTGTGACGTTTTTTACCCAACCAGTATAAAAATAAAATAAATAATGAAAGCTTTAGGTACAACAAATAAAACCCGAATAATCTGTAAAAGATATCTCTCCCTAATACCGTAGGTAATAACAGATATTATTTTTTCCAGTCAGGCAATGTGAAGGAATCACGAATTACCGACAGACGGGACATTATTTTTCATCAGATAGATTGATCTCTATATCACATTTAAAGGCCTGGATGACCTAGTCAGTTATTAAAAGGATGAACAAGTTAAAGGCTTTCCACTACTTTCTTCTGGGATAATAAATGATTATTCTCTGGTCGTCTATTTACCAAAAAAGAATCCACTCCGGTATTTGCTTTTTTACAGGTTAGATTTATTCCACTTTTTTCACCTAATATAGGTATTCTCGATGGTATCCTGCTTCTGGAAATTAATTATTCTAACTTAGTTTCTAACCATTTAAATATCATAGGACTTCTCAGTCCTAATTGGAAGATTATATTTGAAGATGGTTTAAACGTAATTGAGGCAGAGCTAAAATGTAATAAGCACTAAAATGTAATAGGGACTTTAAATCCACATTTAACCCTTTTTTCATCATAAATATTCAACAAACGAAGAGGCAATAAAATTATTTCATTTAAATTACTTTTTTTTCGAAAGAAATTAATTTAAAGTCCACGTTTCGACATAAATGAAATCATCTTCAGGCTTGAATTTATTTTGCTAATCCAGCACCTCAAACGTCAGTATCCTCTATTATGAGATAAACATGATTTGGGTAACGTTGGCCTAAATGTTTACGTTTGTAATATCGTGTGTCTAGTAAATAGATCTATAAAGAAAGTAATGTAAGTGGAAGATATATAAATGAAGTAAATAGATAGCAAATAGAGACCATTATATCTGGAAGTAAACTTTCAGATAGGTACACAAATAATGAACAATACCATGGTCACTCAAGACTCGAGTTGAGCAGAACTGTATAAGTATGTACTATATTTAGATTTAAGACCTGTATTTACTCTACACGAATCATTTCATATTTTCAATCTGTGCCTAACTTCTAAAAATTTTCCAGTTGACTGGAAATTATCTGATGTATGTCCTTTTAGTATCATCACATTAATATTTCTCTCTGCAATTGCTAAGCTGTTCAAGCACTGGGTACAAATGGTCTTATCTGACATATTTCAGGAAATAATTGGAGATTAACAACATAGATGGAGGTCGTTCAATGGATATAAAATTGTTTATTTTTAGCAACTATATCTGACTATACACAGACTTGAGTAAAGCCTTCCATAAGGTCAAACATCATTTTCTTATCTCTCATATTTCAAATCTTAGGATCAGCCTTTTAGTTTGATCCTTAAGATCCCTTTTACTTTGGATTAAATCTTATCTGACAACTAAAGAACAACGGATTCAGAATGCTGCTTTTTTTCTCCGATCCATTCCTCAGAACTCCCACCTAGGACCATTGTTATTCGGCCCCATTACCAATCGCCTTGGCTCTATTGAATCTGAGTTCTTACTATTCGCTGATAATAAAGATGATGCTGAAGATTTTTCCACGGATATATAAACAGTGTAAGTAATAAAAGTGTTCTCCTGGTGTAAGCTGAATGGAATGTCGTAAATTATTGAAAAATGTGGCTTTTAAAAGTTTATTCGTTTGAAGCTCTCCCTTTTTGCCAATATGTAGTATCCCCTCAAACCAGCTTGACCAATTCAAGGATTTGGGTGTCTTTTGGACCCAAGTCTCACTTTCTACCACCATTATATAAATAGAGCTAATTAGCTGCTTAGATTTATCAAAAGATCTTGCAAAGACTTTAATAGTGTGTCAGGAATGAAGACACTTTCTATTCACCTAGCGATATCTTTTCTTAAATTTTCCAATATAATTTGGTCACCTCATTTACTGATACATATTGAAAGGCTTAAAATGATCAGCTTAAGTTTATCAGGGTTGCCAGATAGGCTCTTATGAAAATGGTCATGAGTCTTATCTGCTCCAAGACCCTGTCCTATTTGAGTATTAACTCCTTATCTAGCAAAAGGTAGTTCTTTGATGTTTGCCTTGCATTTAAAGTTCTGAGTGGTATTGTTCCAGAGTGTCTGTCCTTTTCTCTTTACATATGTCCTCTTTTACAACACGAAGTCCACATCTGATAATCTTGTTTGTTTTACGGACTTTATTATAAATGTTTCAGACTCTTTGTATACTTAAAGATTTCTTTCAGTTTTGCAATCTTGCAGCCTTGAACAAGTCATAAATGAACGGACTAGACATCGTGGAACAAATGCTACCCTAATAGATCCCATTTTATATTTAAACGTTGACGATATAGTAGACTATGGTGTCGATCCTGCCTTCAACCACTTCGTAAACAAAATCGTTTTACTTAAAGTACCGAAACATTCGCAATTTTAACCAGCAGAACTTTGGCAATGATCATTTATTTATTCCATTTCATATCACTTTTCAAACTCGCGGTAATAACCCTAAACTTGAATTTGAAAAGCATTAATTTCCATAAATTCTGGAGCCATTGGAACTGATGGTATTGGAAATAAATTGCTCAGGTATTGCTGTTCTACCTGTATTGAAACACATAGGTTTCCTGATCTATAGAAAAGTTGATTTCTACTCCCGATTCCACAGGTATCAAATCTTAACGAACTCAAGGACGTTTGAATTAAGTTAAGGATCCTAGAAAGGGTTTAAAACTTTGAAATACGTGGTTAGAAGTAGACAATATCTGAAGCACACAATATATTGCCATCCATAAAGTCTCAAATCTGAAGAGCTGTACTACTGTCCTCCTTAAAGTCATGGACGATATTCTGGAGACTAATAATCGTGGCAGGCTTACTGTGCTCGTCTTGTTGGATTACTCCAAAGCGTTTGATAGGCTTAATCGTGAGTTACTTTTAGTAATTCTGCATTATTTGAAATTCAGTGCTGATACTCAGATTGAGTCAATCAAGAACCTAGTAAAATGTATATAATAATAATAATAATAACGTTTATTAATTCCCAATACAATTAACAATTCAATATTTACATTGCTGTAAGAGAAATAATAATAATATAATTGTGTGGGATTAAATGGCCTAATTTTCAGCATCCTAACAATTACATAGGGGCTGTTGAAGCCACGAAGTAAACTGTTTATTTATTTGTTTATTTTTTTATAATTATATATATAAGAATATATTTACAAAATAAAGAGGAAGAGAGAGAACAGTAGGAGAGATCGAAAGAAAAGAAGGCGTAAAGAAGAGAAAAGCAGAGATGACACTATATTACATATTAAACAATTTTTTTTTTCCAAATTGATACCATTAAGAAGAATTGATGATATTCTTAATGCGGTTCAACAAGGGTCGATTCTTGTACCTATGTACTTTCCTTAAATACTGATGTATTCATCTTTATGCTAATGATTAACAAATTTATCTTTCGTTTTTATCTAAGAAAATCTTAGAAGTTAACAATAAGATTACCGGGGATGTCAAATTTTTAATTATTGCGTCTAAAAGCCCATTGCTTGCATGAGCTAAATCCAAAGAAATGTCAGGTTCTCTTATTCGAACGCAATTCTTCTAGGTACAGAAAAGATTCTCGAATATTGCTAGAAGCCTAGGATTGGAGATATATGGTCAGTTACTGATCACATACATAAGGAATTGCATAAAAAAAGCATTCACTAATCTTAAATTCTTATATATCAGCATCATTTATTGGATATCAAACTAAAAACTATTATGTATAGTTCTTGTCTCCTAAAACAAGATGATATACGCATTCAATGTATACAAAACTATGAAATATTGAATTTGACGATCTTTCATATGGTACATACCAGGTCTATTGCTACTAGAGCAAGGTTGCACATAACTTAAAAGGACTTGCAAACTTAATGTTTAAAATTGAAATTTATAAAGATGTATCAAATTCATATACAGATGAATTAAAATTATTTTTGGATTCAAAATTCAATTTTTAGTTATTAAATAAGTTGTCAAGCTTAGTTTGGGTTAAGATAAGAAGTTAAGCTTCAGCTTTGCCTGTTGTAATATGGCATATTTCAATAATTTTTTAGCAATAAAGCCATTATTAATATTATTGAAATGATATTGTAAACACTGAGGAAAAGGCGTCATTCTGGAATGGCACAAGTGGTACATCGCACGACGTCTCGAAGATTAGCGGGAATCTTTCGGAACAGCGTTTTGCCGAGTATATCAGGAGTTGCATCGCCGATAGTTGTCAGTTGTCATTTCAGTGAAGTAAAGTTCGGAGTATTGGCGCGAAAATTAAATATTTGTAAAGAAATACAGTAAAAATAAATATCTCTAGTGGTCTTGAGTGTGAGTGATCGTGTTTTCGTAGTGAAGTGTGTAAATAAATTAGTTAGACTATTTTCGATTGTTTTAATTCACACCTAACGAACGGGAAAGACGCTATATTAATATTTATTATCATTTCGATTAATAATGTTCCTCTAAACATAACACGATGTGTATTGAAACGTCGACTTTGGTTTAAGGGCTTTTAAGAAAAAAATTTATAAGAAAGTTGAATTCTGTCATTAGTGGAGGAAAAGTTGATCTTCCGATACTAATTTTCAATAATCATAAGCACCAAGTTCTGGACTAAAATTTTCTAAATCAGACCTAATGATGAGATGTTAATATCAATATTAATTCCATGTTTTAAAGCACTCAGTTCCAGAAACCTAGTTCTCAAATTCTTCCAGAGGATACTTGATTTTTCCTTTCACCCTTTTTTAGGTTAAATCTTATTTCAGATTTATCCCTTATGTTCCTTGTCTATTTAAGAAAACTAATAATTTTATAAGATAGTTTTTTTCTGGTAAACTCTGTTCCCTATAGTAAAATATGATATGCCTCGTTTTTCCGTTCCAGCCTCTAAACCCAACTGTCCCTTGATTTTAAAGATTTTCCATGCACGGAATTTTCGCGAGTCGGTGCCTGTCACTGCAGAGATTCGCCGATCCAGAATTATTATACCCCGGCCAAAGATCCGTGCCATTTCCCCATAATATTTACCCTGTTATTTATACACTAGCACCGAGTCGCTTATAGTTTAGCAGCTTTTAGTGGCGGTTTTAATTCGTATTTGTCAATTTCACCCCTTCGATTGTGTACTTTATTGAATAGAAACACTTGGAGCAACCGTAGAGGTAAGAGGCTAATGAGATAAACATGGCTCCAGTGGGAGGATTTTCGGTTTTCTTTGTTTGTTTCAGATTTATTCTTGTTGAAAATGCTTGTAAGTGAAGGGGTGCAGACTAGCAGGGCGTTAGAAAAGAAATATTTAGATGAAAGGGTGGCGAGAGAAGGGATGGAGCTGCTAAAAAGGCAAAAAGAAGAAGCTAGAAGGAGGAAACTTCAAGAGCAGCAGGAGGTATAAATAGTTTTTATTACTGGTTCAAAAATTTTCAATTTTTTTTTGGAGATGAAAGAGATGCTGGAACGTTATTGGCCCTGGGGCAAAGCCAACGATATAAAACCCAGAGGACTGCGTAATCTGAGACTCGAAGAGTTGTATCCCAATAAAGACTATCAAAACGTAAGATTCATAATGAATATTTCTACAGTTTTATAGTCATTTTTTTATAATTGTTCCAGCTTATTTCCAAACCCTTGTTCATTTCATGTTTCAATCATCTCTTAAAAATGGAAAACGATTATATAAACTACAACTAGAATTTTAATTAAAAATTTTTTTAGGCCAAAAGGTTTACAGGTACGTTGGACCTCGGCCGTCCAGGCTGTGGAGCTCCCATAGTAAGAGATGGTCAGAAAGTTACCAGAACAAAAGAAGATCCTGCCCTAAGATTCCAACTGGGCAGCAAAGATCTACGAAGAGCAGTAGACAACGGCTTCAGGTATAAGACTAATAAGCAGGAACAAATGGAGTATAAGAAGGAATTAGGTAGGTTAATTTTTGGATTAAAAAATAAACTTTTCATGTTTTTCTTTTGAAAAAGCTTGGAAGTTCTCTGCGCTGGTAGGAATTAAGAAGTCTCTGGTTTTAACTTCATTTTATCTTCCTTTATTCTAATTTAAATTCAAAAAGTATCTTTATTGCCCTAAACAGAGTTATTGATAAAGCCTTATTTAATCTAAGTCAGTAAAACATAGAACTAGTAGATATCGGAAAGCAAAATATAGTTACAATATGTTTTCCTAATCACACATACATATTTCGTAATCAGGACAGAACATCATTAAAAAACTCATCTAGAGTATAATATTCCTTAATAACTAATAATCTTTTTAAGTGCTTTTTAAATCTAATATAAGAGTCAAGTTTTCTTATTCGAAGAGGAAGGTGATTGAACATTTTCTTACCAATGTAAATAAAACAACTTTTGACTTGCTCTGAATTTGGGATAGATAACCAAAGGGTAAGATGAGTCCCAAAAAACAGCGTCCTATATATTTCTGCTTGTGTTTTTTGGATACCATAGTTAAGTACCATAATGGGTCAAGACTCTATTTTGCACAAAAAATGCCGACAAGATTTACGTCACCTCACTCTACAAAGGACTCTAATTGATTTTTTTGGCATAACAAATACTGTATTGAAGAGATAATGGGCACATGATCCTCAGAAACAAATCCCATGGCGAAGAAGTGAGTTCACAAGGGCATCTTTTGCCAAGTCTAAGTTTTTAGAAATTATTCTAAGGGCATAGTACCTGATGACTCAAACTACTATAAACTTTAATTATATGCTCCAAGAATTTCAATCCGCAAATCAATCCTAAAAACTTTGTCCTATCACTGTCAAAATCCTAACACTGTCGAGTTGAAATCGGGTTTTGATAGTGACAGAATTCATAGAAAATTTCAAACTTAACAGATTTGTTTTCGACGTATTAAAACAAAGCATTGCACTATTCATAATCATAAGCAAGTCAGCAACCAAAAACATTTTCAGTTGATCAATGTGTTTTCCATGCCAAATGATGGTGCTATCATCTGCCAACATAGTAACCATGTCCTTTATGGGGAGCAGAGGAAGGCCATTAACATAAAGAAGAAACGATAACGGCTCCAGGACAGAACCTTGGAGAACCCCTGTTTAGTCTATCTCTTTCCATTTGCTTTATCTATTTTTTCTCATTGTCACCTTCCTTGATGGTATCTGTGTGTGCTTAGTTTCTGCTTTTTGATGGCATTTTCTTTAAAAGATAAAAACCGACGTACAATAATTCATCTCTTCTTAATTAACATGAGTATAATACGAGTATAATGGAATTTTTTTTACGTAACATGCGACGTGACAGTTCCAAAAAATGCCGCGCATGTGAAGATAAGGTCGATAAAATCATGAAAACCGCATCTTCTTTGCCGAAGAGAAAGTCCTGTGAAACAAATAAAGATCCACCGCTAAAACGTATGACAAACATCTATTATTTTCAGATCAGTTTGACGTACGGTTAATTTGTTTTTTTTTCTGTAATAGTATGTGCTACTTTATTGAATTTGTAAATGATGGACGTACAATAGGGATCGTTTTGTGTCTAATTAAAAATACAGAGGATCACTTTCGGTTTTTTTTTCCATTTGAAACTACCCAGGTGGTATGTTAGTCTGAGATTTTATCAAAGAAGAATTTAGGATAAAATTCGATCAGCACATAGTATATGAAATGTTTGCATTATCAATATTTACAATAAAATTATTATAGTATATATGGTGTGCAAAAAAAAAAATTACCAAAAATTCATGGCATGTATCGCATTTCCTTATCGTTTCTAAAAATTGCATTAAGGATGTGAGAAGAATCTGACGTCTTGCAGGAGTTTAAGTTCCTGTAGTTGCTTGTCATATTTGAATCAAATGATTTTAATATGCTTTGGTAGTGCAGCATCTGCTACAGATTTTGTTTTGTCAAAAGCAGATGATAAACAAAAAATGTGTCTTAAGAATACAGGATGGCCCAGGTTCAGAAAAAAACTGTTTAGTTTAGACTTAGAACATCGGTGGTGATCTTGTGCTTGACCCCAAGGTCATATTTCAAGGTCATTTTAAAGTAAATTTTTAATTTCGAAATCAGAAAGAGCGAAAAAATTTACCCTCGGGGTCGAAGTAACATTTCAAGGTCATTTTAAGGCCAAACGGTTTTTTTCTAACAAAAGTTTACATTTTTTATTCCAGAACCTTGAAGGGGCAACCATCTTGCATTCAGATGTGTATTTGACTTTGTGTTCTTAATGACCCCTCAAGGTCATTTCAAGATCAATCGTTAACGAAATTTTTCGCTTGTCCCACCGGCTGTCCGCAATTACTTATTCGTATATTCGTAGTTTTTTAGAGGGGCTTTACTTTATCCGCAAAGTTTTCATCTATTTAATTTCTGCCTCATCTTTTAAAGTATTTCATACCTACCAGCAGTTAAATTTTTATCAATAAAAAATGGTCCAATTAATGTATTATTTAAAAAACCTACCCAGAAATTTCATTTTTTTTTTTAAATAAATAGAAGCAATCAATTTGAAAAAAACCACTTGACCTTGAAATGACCTTGAAGAGTTACTTCGACCCAAAGAATAAATACATCTCTCAATGTCAAATTTTCCACTATTTCTGATTCCGCAATAAAAATAGGAGTTTCCATTTAAAAACAAAGGTTGACTTTGAAATGACCTAGATTCGATTCTCGGAAGTTATAGGAGGCATCCGTTACTTTTATGACATCCTTAACATAATATTTTAAAACTTAAAATCTGATGTTTCGTCTTTCAGAAACCAGCTTCAACTTTAATGTTATAAATACGGCTCTGGATTTTTATTATCTAGAAGACTCTAGGCATATTCGAAGAAGAACTCTAATTCTCAAATGTTCTTGGAATATTTAAGGGCATATTTCAAAATTTAATGGATAAAAATTGTAGCTGATTTAGCTGAAATAAAAAAATATATAAGTCAGATTAATTTTCATTTTTCATTCTATAAATGTGTCTTCAAGTATATTTAGAAAAAAAAAACTATTTTTCAATAGAAAAATGTTGAATTTATATTCCGAGTAAATTCAATTATCCTATATTTTTCCTGTATTGAAAATTAATCAAAACCCTTAATTTTTTATATATGTATTTAATTCTAATCCTATATATTTTGAAAATGCAATTAAACAGCAACGTCTATTTACATTTTAGATAAAATGGTGGAAGAAAAAAAGCAGAAACAACTAAAAGAGAAACAAGAAGAACAGGAATTTGAAAAGAAACAGGTAAGTATATAAAAAAACTAAACTATTTACGCAATAAAATATTTTTAATAACACAAGTATTTTGATCATTTTTGTATAATTAAGATGAATTTTCATATCACAATCATCTAACACGATCACCCTTGGGATAGAACGCACCGATCAAAATTTTGCTTTTCTTTGACCGATAGTAATTTTTATTCTTTTAATAAAAAGTTTTTAAAATCGCCTCCGTGGGGTAGAAAAGGACCAGGTGGCAGACCGTGGAGATACCAGAATGCCATGGGATCGGGTTTTTTGACATCCATGGTAAGCTACACGTTTGTAGCTTACTTTTCGACACTTTTTTTCTATAGAAAACATTTTAGTAATAACATTTATGAGTAAATGCTCAATTGTTCTTTTCAGGGTTGGTCTAATGAGTATACTTTGAGAAAAATGGAAGAGGAGGCTCGCATACAAAGATACTTAGACAAAAGGTAATAAATAAATGAACGAGTTTTTCTTCTGAGTTATAGAAAGAAAATATTTTAGGACTTATGATAATTTCAAGAAATGCAAAGTGATCCCGCCAAACAGGATGGTAAAGCTGGAACCGATCGTGAATCCGTCAAATACCAAAAGGATTCCTGGTAAAAATCAGAAACTCGCGCCGCTTTCTGATAATAAGGAAAACGGTCTGGAGTTGGTGGATTTGTTGGCAAAGGATCGACGTACTCCGACACGTGCGCCGCTGTGTAGCACTGACGTCACTAAGGAGAAAGAAGCAGGGTAAAATATTAAAAAAAAACTTATTTATATTATGTTTAATTTAAGAAAAGTTTATTATTTAAATTTATACAATTCTTGGTCTAGTCAATAGTTCCTTTGTTGATTGATTAAGAGTTAATTATTCCGAAAGTGTCACATTTTTATGTAATTTTTATTGTAAACCACAAGAAATAGTTAATTTCTTGGGCAAATTCCCAATTCGTTAACTAATTCTTTGAGATTTCGAAATATAAAAGTTTTTTTAAAGATTTAGGACGGTTATTCTCTTTTTATTCAATATAATTCTGGGCCAAATGGCTCAAATACAACTCTTAATAAAAAAAAATCAAATATTTTAATTTCCCAAATTGCATCATCTGCTCAATGCGCCTTTTTTGATTATTGTATATATTAATAGAAGGGACACAATAATTACCATATCTATTCTCCAAAATGATTATCATCAATATGATCTATTCTACCAAAGTCCTTTCATCAGGCGTGAAATTTTTCTCTTTTTATATTTTTTTTTCTATTTTTACTGTGCGTCTTAACTTTTAGATATTAAAATGAAATTTGCCTAATAAGATAAAAAAATTTGCTTACAATACGATTTTGGTTTAATGTTTCTAGTCAAATTAATTTTAAAATTTTTATTCACAATGGACGCATTCACTTATTAATACATTAGGTTTTAAACATCCACAGCTAGTATTGAACTTGCAAAAACTGGATAAAGAATTCCCCAGATAAACGGCTTGTCAATTTGAGGGTGGTTATACTTTTATTAATTAAAAAGAAAAATCAATTTACGGCTAAGGAGTTTTTAAGTTTTTGCTGAAGTTTTTCCAAAGAAACAGTGGAAAAAACGGATTTATGAGCGTTTTTCAAAAAAAATTTAATAGAAACAAAAACCCACATTTTTTTTTCAAACCCACAATTCAAGAATTCTCTTTCAACGAGATAGGTTTAGAACTGACTTGTATTTTATACAAAAAGGAAAATAAATCAGAAACTGCGAAGAATTAATAAATTTTTAGTTTTCCCAAAAAGTTTACCAAAAAAAAAATTATTTTTATATGTTACCTATGGACTTATTTTCAACATTTCTGCTAAACACGAATGTTTTAGAGTTATTTAGAAACGAAAATTAGCATTTTGAAAATTCTTCGAATTTTCCAATGGTTTTTCAAAATTTTGTTTGGTACTTTAAAATAATTTTCTTTGAACACATACGCAACTAAATATTCAAAAAATTATCTTTTTTAAATTAATTAAAGAGTGGCTTGTAAATGAAAATCAAACAAATTTTAAAAAAAATCATCGAATAATTAACGGCTCTGAGTCTTTTCAATCAAAAAATCAATAGATTTTTTTTTTAAATCAATCCCTGGACTTTTTCTTTAAACTTTATCCTAAAAATGTTTTTAAGTGTTTTTGAGTTATTTTAAAAAAATAAGAAAATGAAATAAATCGATCAAAAGTAAATTTAATAAGAGAAAAAGGTTTTTCAATAGAGATTTTTGGATCCAATAAAACTAAAGCTTTTTTTTTAATTTTTCGTTCGGCCGTTTACAAAGTCATGCTCACATACAAACTACAGAAAATGGCTAAATCGAATTGACCGGTATTTACTATACACGTCTGGCCAATACGGGTTTTTGCGTACAGGAATCAATTTACGTAAAATAACAAATCTAAGTCACAAGTTAGAAACAGAACGATATTATGTCTTTAACTCCTTCAAAACAGCAAAGCATTATCTTTTTGTTTTAACTTAATAGGCTATATTCTCTTATCCATGAAAGAAATTGTCCATTCGTATATATTATGAAATTGGTGAAAATTCGATTATTTCCTCGTAAACGACTAACACTAAAATATAAAAATAGACTGCCAGCTGCCACTGTTCAGATGTGGGCAATCTCAATAAGATTAGTATCCTGAGGATGACTTTATAACGGTCGAAACGTCACATATAAATTAAGAAGTTTTTTGTGACCCTTATCCAACAATCTTTATTCTATATTGATGGCTGCCACTTTACCTAAAATTATCTGAATTTTCAAGAAATTTATCGAATATATTTTCAAATATTTTCTGCATCCTCAATCAACTTTAACGTTTTCACACCTGCAAACAAGAAACTAAAAAAATTTTTGAAACAGAAAACTCGAGGAGTTATATACAGAATGTCACAGTGTTCAGAATAAGCCTTAATTTTTTATAAACATATATCGAGTAACGCTTTGTTTTCGAAATATAGGGTGTCAATATTTAAAACGAAGAGATCTTATAATTATAACTTTTTTGCTACATTTTTATAAAATTTGATACACGACTTTAAAGTAAGACAAAAATTGAATCGATCAGTGGTATTCGTACGGGATTTTAAATTGAATATTTTTGAAGAATATTTTTGAATACATCTGTGTGAAGCTCTAGAAATATATACATCAGCATCGTTATGTGAACTTCTGATTCCTGTCAGTACCTCTAATTGACAGAATTCATTCATTAATTAGTCGTTTTTTGAGAGTGAACTCTGAGTTTCCTAGATTTTCCTTAGAGAAGTTTCCTTGGATATTCTGCAAGAAAATTCATTATCTCATTAAGAGAACGATGAGATAAGTTGGTGATAACACCGTTACACCTAGTCTACAGGCGTGGATCCAAGCTGACTTATTGACATTTCCAAGTTCTTTGGCTTCTGATAACTCTTGGTGAGTCTTAAGGAATGGAATCGAGTTATTAACCAGTCGTTTTTTGAGAGCGATCTCTGATTTTCCTAGTTTGTCTCTTAGGATCTCATTCATAGTGACGAATACCAGGTCCAGTTAGAATTTCAGAATCTATTTACACTTTACAGTTTGCTTAAGGACACTCAATTTATGAATCAGAGATACTTCATTTGCTTCTTCTTAACTCCTTTGACCTCTGGACACTTTCAGTGAAGTTACAGTGATCCACCATAAATCTTATGTAAGATTTGTTATATCTTGATCCTAAGTATACTTAACCTTTAATTTTCTTTTTCTTACAGATGATTTAAACCTTTGAAAGGAGCTGAAGATTCCAAGATATCCAGGAATTTTTCACAACTCAGATGGCTTTAAGAATATTCAGCCATTACTTTGGTGTACGCTTTCAATGGATAGAATTCATTAATGAAGTCTTTTTTATTCGAAAACCTTGCATCGTATGAAAAAAAGCATTCAATCAAATTTACTCCAAGCTGAATGAAGATTTGAGAAATAATTTTTGTTTTAAAAATATATGTATCTATAGTTTCTGACCACTGCCAAAGAATTAAAGTTTTTTGATTTTCAGTTTAATTGAGTTCTTGCCTTGATAATTTTTAAGAGCAAAGATGTGGTCGAAAGGTACAAAAATGCTTTTTTTTAAAGCACTCCTCCATTTTTCACCAGCAAAATAGAAAAACTTTTTTTTTAATTTTCGTGTTATTGAGTTGTTTCACCATATTACTCAAAACTATTAAACTAGTAAATGTTCCATTTTTAAAATTACTTTTAATTTTTTCTCCAGAAAAACGTGTATTTGGAACAGAAAAGGTTCATCTTACCTCAAAGAATTGACGCAACAAATGATGTCGAAGCAGCAACAGATACAGGTAAATAAAAACGTTAAAAAGCAAATAAATGATATAAATTCAATTTAAAAAAAAAATAGGAACAAAGAGTGCAAGAAGAAGAAAACTCACGTCGTCATTATTCCACATGGACGTCGTTCTGGGGAAAACCTGGAAATGGTGCTCCACGGTCCGCCATTAAAAAAGCCGCCATCGATCGGCTCTTGTACCCCCAAATGGTGCCCATTGGAGTCGCATAAGTTGCCAAATTTTATTATATTAATAATTTTCTTATAACTGTGACGTATTTAGTATACATAGAAACGTCTATTGGTTTTAGGAACTTTTTTGACGCATATCGTACCATCTTTTTAATGTTACATTATGGTGTTTTTAACAAAGTTAATATTAACAAACTTTAGATGATTAGAGTTTAGAAACTATTGCAGGTACTGAAGTAATGTAAAATTTCGAAAATATAGTAGATTTTAAAGTTTTTTTTGGGTTTTCTTTTTTACACCTACAGTAAGACCTAAATTAAAAGCGAAAGTATTCATATGTGTCAAATATTATAATAATTTAATTTGGCATTCATTAGAAACACTTGCGCATATTAAAGTACACAATGAGATAAGCGTAGTTTGGACCACACCCATTTGGAACTTTCTTCTTGGGTGATGTATGAGCAAATGAAAATAAAATCTCCGAAAATTTACATAAAGTTTGTATATTTTAATTTATTTCATGATCTTTTACGAGTTGAATATGAATGAAACCGAGTTTGTTAATGAAGGGAAATCTGTATAATCATTGTTAGTAATAGTTCTTGATTATAATGATCTTTTCATTTAGGAGAATAGTCTTAAAATAATCCGCAATATTTTTAACAAAAAAGGCAAAATGCACAAACGATTTGAAAATATTATTGGTCTAGAAAGGGTATTCCATTTATGTCAAAGAATATTATAGTTTTTGTATATTATTGACTAATTAGTTATGACATATTGTGATTTATAAGATATTCATTTTATATGCTTGGAAATATGCCCCTATTTTTTTTCTCTCCTTGTGATAGCGTTTTTTAATGTTATAGCAATATCACTAACACAAGGAGAGTCTGATAAGGATTTTCCTTGGCTTACTCCATTTTTGGCTAACGTACCTACGATCTCGGTATCACTTAACCCTTTCTATGCCTTAGCCTATATAAATGTTAAATTTTTATTCTGATAAGTTAAATGACTAATCAATTTCTTATTTTCCCATATTATCCGATTTACTTATTTGACTATTTGTATCTATTTCCAATTGCTTGAAGTACAGACATAAATTCTGACGAAATGACGAAATTAGTGGATTTGTATTTTAAACAAAAAAACGTGCTTCCCCAATAGAAATAGTTTTAGATGTGAATATGCTGCAATGTTTATTGATGTTTAATTTCTAAGGGAGGAATATAAATGTCTGCTTCATTATCTTTAAAATTTTTATATATGTATGCGCTATAAGAGTGATTTCTTAATTCTAATTTAAGCAAGTTAATTATTAAATACCGGAGAGTCAGTAAATAAAGGGTATATACCCATTGTGCTTTGTATGGAGCTTAAATAGTCAAGAAAGTGATGATTGTGAGAAATCAAAAGGGGTAATTAACTCTAACATTGGGTAAAAATCTTCATAGACTTTATTGAAAAAGTTGAAGATTGTTTAATTCGCCAATATTGTCATAAGGGACAATATTGACGAAAAATTTTGCATAAAAAATCTGTAATTAGATTTTTGTGTTTCATAAGGAACTTTGAGTGCATCATGCTGCATCTAAATTCCAAGGGAGGTTCTAATGCTTCAACTCAAAGGCGTAAAAATAAAAATACATAATTACATAAAAAAAAAATACGTAAGACTTTAGATTTTATTCTATCAACTTTTAGTAGTAAGTTAATGGACGCTTATATCCATATTCCATATCATGAAATATTTTTAAGTTTATTTGTAATATTATATTGTAAATATTTCTGAATGTTTATTAATTTGTAAATCCCACAGAATTTTACATAATTATCTTATGGAAAACCAAGAGTATCAGATTTAGGGTTTAAATTAGTGGATATTCTTAGTTTCCGGTACCTACCTAAGGTCTAAAAGAGAAATTAAATTAATATCCTGAATATTTTTAGGATTTTCATCTAAATATGACCATAATTATAGGAACATTCCTTGTAGATGTTGCTAAAAAAAAAAACCTATGATAATATTTAAGAAACATATATCGTAGAAACCAAACTAGGTTACACACATCATATTTTCCAGATATTTCTTGAAGTTGCTTCTTGCTCAAATATTCCTACGTAATGTTGAATATTTAAAGATCTTAGAATTATATAAGAACATTCACGTTGTAAATGAATATTTGCGAAATGTTTTATTTACGTATAATTATCTCCACCAAGTCAATTATTTTTAATCAATGGAGTTTTTCTCTTCCTCAAAACTTCCTGCTCGGTTTTTCTTGCTGTCTATGGGATTTTCAAGATTCTGCTTATTTTATACATGTAACGTTTAATGTTAACATTTTGTGAATCTTCTTCCGAGATTGAAAGAAAAGTAAGAGATTGTAACGACGTTTTTAAATCTCATGAATGAGTCTTATTCAAGCTTCTGTAATATATTATGAATGAGCTACTCCCTTTTTCTATCTGGCATTTGATTTCTACGTCTAAAGTTCAGTCTTCACCTAACCAAGCACCCAGATAATAAAACTTTTTCGTTCTATGTCTCCACTCTGGTATGAGAGTATTTTGTATGTTGATGTTAATTCCCACAAGTCGATTGTGCATTTCAAATATGTCTGGGAGCCTTTGGACGTCATTCATATTATCTGCTATCAGGACTGTGTCATCTACATATTGTTGATCTATGTGCCATTTACTTTAATGCTTATACGTTGTCCATCGGCAGTATCTTGGAAGATGTTATCTTAGATGATTTATAACAATTTTTTCTGCCTTTGTAACTTCGTTATTAAATCTGACTGCAGCTGATTGATTCTAGTACAAATTTTCAATACAGCGTATGTCTTTTTAAATTTTCTCTATTAAATGTTTTTTCGTAATCTGTCAAACCCATCACTACATCTGTTCTCTGATTATAACAGATATATAATTAGACTGACTGTGCATAGGGAAATTTTAGCCTCTTGGACATAGAGTGTATGGCGAGAAAATGCCTCAACTGAAGAAGGTTACAAAACACTGATATAATAAAATCTCTGATTAAAATTAATCTATCTGATTCCCAAAGCTGTATCTCTAATACCAGGCATAAAACTGTGCTGAATTATTTAAATTGAAGATATAGGAGACAGTTGAAAATACTAAGGATCTCATTAATCATAACCTCTCATTAATCTCGAATCAAGAGAAGCCAAGGTAAAAACGGATACTTGTTTTTGCTTTAAGTAAATTTTATGTATGTACCTTGACTGTCTCATGAAGTGTTAAAAATTTCTCTTCAAAAATCTCCAGCATTATTCATGGAAGGCATTATTAATAACGGTAATGATTATTGATGATGATGATTACTTGAATATTGATTTTTGGTAAGATTCTTAAAATAACAGCGCTGCTTAAGTTAAAAAACGATAAGGTCAGAGTCATAATTCCAGGTTCCAGGCATCCAGGGTCTCTAAGTGCCTGTAAAAATCATATTTTGAAATTCCATCTCAAATACTCTGCTAAACACATCTTCAGTACGAAAACTATACTGAGACCTCTTCTAAATTTTAATTGCGAATATCCAAGATTTCTTTTGTATTTTGTGAAGTGAATAACCTTCGGAAGCACTTCACACCTTAGAGTGTGACTAATTATGCTGATCAATCTTCACATCTTATTGTGTTGTTCTTTTTTAGTAGTGGGATAAAAAGAGATGTAAGCCATTTGGGTGGGAATTTTCCTGTTTTGTAAATTTGGTTGGAAAAAGCCTTTGTAGCCTCTTAATACTTTCGGTGTCACTATTGATCTAGTCCAACCGTTTCTTCAACAAGTTAGCTTCCAGATTTTCTTCTGAGGTCTGTCATCCATCAAGAAATTGTTATATTGTTCCCAAATTTAGTGCGGCAAGATGTAAAATGCTGTACCAGTACCAAGGAGCGTGCATGATACGTACATGACCATAACGTCAAAAGATCCTTTAGAATAAATCAACGCAGCTTAATTTTTACTGGCGAGGTTTATACTATTATTGATGCCCTAGACTATATAACTCTGCATCCAATATCCAGACAATATTTTATATTTACAGACTCAATGTCCTGTTCAAGGGCCTTAAACAACAGAATCAAAAATATAAACAAATCCAATTATTTTTAAAATATTACAAAAAGTTTCAACTCTAATAAAAATGACATCATTTCGCTGGGTTAAAGGACATTCCGGAATTCAAGGAAGTTTCATGGGTTACAATTCTATGACATCCTTTCTTGCCTTAAGGAAACCAATAGATAAAAATGGAGACGAGACAACAATTTGGTAAATATAAAGCCAATAAGTGAAATGTTTATAGGAAGACCAATAAGCAACTTACCTTGGAGCTATCAGTTAGAAATACCAACCTTAATATGCAATAATACAACTACTGTGTACGATCTAAATCGTTTACTCTTGGGATGTCAGTCGAACCAGCGGGCATCCACTTTTTAAGAACTGGCAAAATTGAACCTGCTACCAACGAATTTATATAATTTAATAAATATATCGAAGGAAGATAATAGAATTAACCATTTATTAGTTATTTTTGTACAAATGGCGGAAGGAAAGCTTTAATTGAGAGTTGAATTCTCCTATATCTTTACGTTATGTAACAATCCTTACCTTTCCGATCGATCTAGTGTTGTGTGTACATAAATCGCCTTAAAGGAGCCCTTGGCGTGAAAAGTGTGTCCATGTCTAAATTCCATTAAATAGTGGAGTACAGGAGATATTAAACAACATACATATACAAAACCTAGTTTTTCTTGCATATTGCAGTAAGCAGCCCAAGTCACATCAGAAAAATCATACAAATTACTTATTATAAAAATTATACCACCTCATGAACAAGTATAATATAAAATAAACTTTTTATGTAACTTTATTGGTCAGAACAAAATATACAGTTTTTAGATACAATAATATATTAAACATTAAAAAATAACAAATACAACGTTTAATAACTAGGAATTAAATAACTACAGCGTATATACAGCTTCCTATACGTGCGTGTCCTATATATTGACTATATTTTTTTTACTTTGGACACCCAAGCTCAAAGCTTTGTTGCATTTATTTTGACTCAATCTTTATTTACACAATATAATATATTTAAAAAAAAATTGTACATAGGGTACATACATCAGATATATGTACAGAACAGTTGCATTACTGATTTTTATATAATTTTTTTAGGTGTAGTACTATACTAAATAATAATATATAAACTAAACCAAATGACTGGGATATTTTTGTTAGTACGTTAAATTTAAATATAACATGTGATTTACATTGTAAATATAATATGATAAAATTGCTGGCAATATATTATAGAAAATTTAATTAATATAAAAAATTGGCTACCCTAACCTTAATATAACGATTTATTTATGAGCAATGGAATTTTACACAGTGTAGAAGAATATTTTTAGTAAAGAGAGACTTTTTTTAATTATGAATATTCGGCCTTAAAGTGAGTTTAAATAGAAAAAAATTGGAAATAAGAGCTTTAACCATATTATAGTACCAGGACAAGATATCTCAGAAAAAATCTGTGTTAACTTGAAAAACTTCTTGAAATATTTGATAGGACCTTTAAGAAGTTTTAAATTTAAAAATTCTTTAAAGTTCGTTAATATACCAGCAATGTACTAAAAATTCAAGCCTTTATAATATACTTTTTACCTGGCCCCTATACCTATACCTTTTTACTTGGTTTACATAAAATAATCTATACGAATCTCTTATTTCTTGTTAATATCTACCTAAATCCAGCTTTATTTGGCAGTACAGTAATCGTGCATTGACTTTCTCATATATATTTTAAAAATTAATTTTGTATGGTTGTTTATTACAATATAACCACACTGTATTTATTACAGCTAACATTTGGTTTTTAAGATGTCTTAAAAACAGAAAAAAAACGATTTTCAAACTCCTCTAAGACAATCAATAAAACCGTCTTACGTATTTAATCACACACTTGCATTCACTCAATCAAATTACACAATTCTTTAATGGGTCTGGAGGCCAAAGGAGAGGAGTTGACTACAAGAAGTGCAGTGGTAATTCCAGATTTTTTGATACATTTTTGCCGATTTTTATTATAATATCTCTAAAATAGAACAACTGTTTTTCACCAACAGCAGATGAAATCGCTCAGTTATCAGAACTAATAACATCCAACCCATTTGTTAATTGTATTAGAAGGATTTCAAGGACAAAACACCGTTGAATGCTCGGTCAAGACTTTTTAGTTATCCGTTCGATACAATTTAATTGATATGAAAAAAAAACTGATTGAGCGGATTTATAAGAAGAAATGCAAAAAATTGGCAGCCAAAAGTGACAAAATACTGCTGAATTGAAAGAAATGGATCTGACCAAGTAGAAGGCAAAAAACAATAGAAAACTAGAAAAAGCGCAACTGAATGCCTTAGAATGCTAAAACTCTTAATTTTCTACGGTATGCGTGTGTTTTTTTTTAAATGTTGTTTTTCCTCTCATAAGTAAATTAAAGCCACAAAAGCAAAACTAAGAAATTGCAAAAAAATAGTTCTTCTTATTTACTCTTCATAAGATATTCCTTATACTGATAGTAAGGCTGTAATAAAACAAAGAACTTTAAGTTTTTTTGGGTTTCCTAAGGATTTTTGATTTTAAATCCGAATTTTTCCACTTTTCGATGAAAAAAAAACATCAATTGGTATTTACTAGATTTCCACGAGTAAATCTTTATACTGATCGTAAAGAGTGGAAGTTTAAGGGACAAAAAGCAGA
Source organism: Anthonomus grandis grandis (assembly GCF_022605725.1). Taxonomy (NCBI): domain Eukaryota; kingdom Metazoa; phylum Arthropoda; class Insecta; order Coleoptera; family Curculionidae; genus Anthonomus; species Anthonomus grandis. Next base: position 11,912,666 of record NC_065548.1, on the reverse strand, counting down.
GAAAAGGCAACCAAGTCAAGTTCTTTGATTTTCTTGGATTTCTTGGTCTGATCTATAAATTTCACCTTAGCCCTAGTCAAAATAAAAAAAGCCTAAGGAACACCGATTTTACACAACCAATTTCCGTTAATTTTCTTGGCATTTGCTGGTTTTCCTTGGCTTTTCATTAGTTCCACTGGATTGAACGTAAACGGCGTCCCTAATAGAAGATATAGCAATAGAAAGCAATTAACTTAAAGTTTTCTTGGATTTTCTGAAGACTGAAGATTTGAACATTACAGTTCACCTTAGAAAACTCAAGTCACAAATTGTTTCATTTTTTTTATTTTTTGGTTTTCCATATCCTAATATTAACTCTGATAATAGGGTTTGGCTAAGTAAAGCAGAGAAAAGGCAATAGAAAGTAAGATCTTTGGGTTTTTTTAAGCTGTCGGTATATTTTCACAAGTCATAAATAAAAGTCTAAAAAACATCAGTTTATTAAATTTCCTTGATATTTCTTGGTTTTCCATGAGTTTCTTTAAATTTATCGTAGATTTTGGAGGTCCTAATCGAAGAAAATAGAAAGCCACGCAATAGAAAGCAGGAAGTTCTGAGTTCTCTTGCGTTGATGTTTTTTTGCATATTTGTGAACTTGTAAATAAAAATTAAAAAATTTGTACAATAAACCCAAGTCACATCAAAGAATTCCAAGTAAGTACAAAAAAAAACATCAATTTCATTCGTTTGCTTTTATTTTCTTGGTATTTTTTGGATTTCCTTGGCTTTACATAAATTAACTGACCACCTTTAACTTTCGGGTCTTTGCTCAGAGAAATTTTATTTAAGCCTGTGTTCATAATGCAAAAATTTGCTTTAATAAGTAAAAACCTTAAAAAACGTGAGAACTTTTATATTTTTCTAAAATGGCAAGTCTCGCAGTTAAAGAAGTTTCCTATAAAGAAAACTTCTTTAGGGAACCACAGGGTATCCATTTTATTGACTTAACGTACTGAGGTCGATGAAACTTGTTTCGTTTCTGAGGTACAAAGGAAGATTTTTAAAATTTTTTTAAACTTTTCAGCAAAATAACATCTTGGACAATTATTACCTAAAACAGTCTCCCTGTGTATTAAAAATCTAGAATCACCAAAACTTCCATTAGATAAAACCCTCTCTAATCCCTAAATTACAATTCTTTATATCTTTATAAATAATAAAACTGAAACACACTTCTTGCGTTATATTTATATCAAGTATTCACATGTTGCAAAGACCTTATTAAAAAAAAATAAATAGTTTCAGGTAGATCTAGATTTAAAGTAAATTATTAAAAACTCGTACATTACCAAAATAGCGGAAGAAAATTTCTAAGAAACCAGTCTCCACAACAATTACACGCCATAAAAATCACACTCGCCCACTAAGTATATACATTTTGGATAAGTAAAATATTAGAATTTAAAAGACTGCTATTTCATCCTGTTGAGCACGTAATCCGCCGTAACTCCGAGTCCCTTCTGGAAAGGGCTTTCTTTAAGCATGCTCGCTATCCTCATCGCTTCCTGGCAATGCTGTTTTGCCAGGAATTGGGTCTGTTCCAGGCCCTTGCTCTTGTGGACCAGCTCGAAGGCCTTTTCTACGTCGCCTGGCTCTTGGAAACGACGCATTATCATCGGGTTTAGTTCTGGATACTGGAATTGCAAGAGAAAAGTTTAAAACAGTAAAATATCGGTTTTTGGATATTTTGTATACTTGTTTAACAACAAATGTGCTAAAGACCAACTCAAGCACACTGAACCACATACTAGCTCCCCGACAAATTCGCCGAGAACTTGCTTTGGTCAGGGAGTATGGAAAAATTAACGCCGATCCTGTGCTCAGCTCCCACGTTGGAATAACAGGCAGAACCATAACCCCCGAATCACGAAAATCCTCTCTCAAAACTGCATCGAAGCCAACTTCAACATGATTGAACGGTGGAAAGATGACTGGGAGCAAACCAGGGAGTTTTTATCAACCAAGACGAATCTAGACAACACTTAATAGAATAAAGGCGCATTTCAGCACGTGCTCCGACTCACTTTTCAGGTGGGGAAAAATACCTTCCCCAAATTATGACTGCGACTCTGAAAGAAAAACTATTACAAAGTACCTGGTCCAAGAGGACTGTCCAATTAATTCCTACAGCGGCAACCCATCCGATTTCCTCATTGCGACAAGAGACCCAGTAGAATATATACGTAACCTAAGTGTTTGTGAAATTTTGTTATTTTTCTTATATACTTACCTGAGATGTAGGTTTATGATAAATGAAAAAAGGGCCATTAGAAAAAACTTATTCAAACTTAACCTTTTTTTTAAGAATCTCAACATCAGGAATAAACAAAACCTCGTGAACATTCTGAGGATAAATGTTAAGCTAAGGGATTAAAAAATGTGGAAATTAAATAATTTGTTGGACCCTAAATTTGCTTTAAAAATTTTAAATTTTTAGAAATTGTAATGGTAGAGACCTTCTGGTTAGTCTCAAGAAAAAATGAAAAAATCGTTGAAACTAGGTTATTTGAGGCTTATCCAGTTATGAGTTTGGACGATATTTTCTTGATCCTAAGTTCGACTTTAGAAAACAATCTTGATCTTCAAACGTAAGCATTTTTAACTTGTCGTTTCCGAATATTATCAACCTAAAGTTATCAACCTATAAGCCACCAAAAAACGGATAATAGCGGAATTTGGGCAGAACCTTCTGAAAATTTGTCATTTTCGACTATTTTACTGGAGCCTAAATTTGCCATAAAAAATATTCTGAATAGTTGAAAGTGCAATGGTATTGTTATGGTTTTCGAAGGCTGAAGTTAATGAAAAATTCTTGATAAGCGCGTGAATTTGTACTCAGGGGAGCTTGTAGTATAATTGAGTTTTCCACACCTATGGACTAATTTTCAACTTTATTCCATGCATTTAAAGATTCTTCTTCATATTTGTTCCAGGCCTTTACAAGCATTTTAAAAAGTTTAGTTGAAAAATTTTAAAAAAAAATTAATTTGATTCCAGGCTTTGGAGTAATTCGCCATCTTTTTCAACTACAATAAATTAATTTCTTGTTTTATTCTATATATGTATTCCATGTATTCCAGCCTTTTAGATTATTTTATTTATTACAAATAACTTTACATGTCTTTCAGGCTTTTAAAATAATTTTTTCTAGGCTTTTGGAGTAGTTTTCTTTATATTTGCCAAGCATTTTAGGTTATTTCTAAGGTATTAAGAACAATTTGTCATTTTATTCCTGCTTTTTTAACTAATTTTTCATACAAGAATTGCAAACATTTGTTCACGTCCATGAAGAAATATATATACAAGTTAGTGTTCCCGACGACTTCTACAAGACCTATTTTCATCTTTATTCCAGACATATTAAGGCCTTCTTTCGACTTCAGGCTTTTAGAGGCATTTAAATAAAAATATGCCAAATATTCGAAATTATTTTGCGTTTTATTTCAGGTTTTTGAAGTAATTTTTTATGCGTTCCAGGTATTAAATTCATTTTTCATATCTGTCAGGTATTAAGAACATTTTTAAAGTAATTTTTTTATAAGCATTATACATAATTATTCACGTCTTTCAGAAAATATATACAAGTTAGTATTCCCGACATCTGAACTAACTGAACTTTTGTTGATGGTGACAGTTCAACTTTATTCTAAGCATTTTATGCTTCTTCGAAGCATCTAAAGTTCTAGACATTTTTTTAAAATTTATTCCAGATATTTGAAATTATTTTTAATTTTATTCCATGCTTTTAAAGTAATTTTTCATATTTTCCAGATATTTAAAATTATATTCCATTGTATTTCAAAGTCTTAAATAGATTTGTAGAAATTTTTAATTATATACCGTGCTTTGATGTAATATTTTATATTTGCCAGGCATTTCCACTGAAGCCTTAATTTTCCTACAATCTTTCCATAGTTGAGGATTTGTAATGAATCACTCCAGGCATGAAGACTTTGTCTGATTTTTTCTTTTTGGTATATTTTGAAAAAATGTCTGTATATTTTGAAAAATGTGGCAAAAATAAATAAAATTTGTTGTTGCTCTAAAAGTTTTTTTTAGAGCAATTCTGTGCTTAAATTTTGAAAACCACGCTTTGGTTTTTTAAAACTACCATCAGCTTTTTTTCCTTTATATTGAATTTTCATGTTTACAAAACCTTTATTCATTCTCCTTGTTACAATATTCTTGTCTGCCTGGTTAACTGGTTTTTGAGGGATATTCCCAAGTTTAATACGGGATATTCTACTGAGAATTCTATAGAGACAAATTTAAAAAAATGCTATTCATCCAAGTTATAAATTATATCCTTCTTATAATAACTTCTTTCTTAGTGTACCTCCTTCTGATTGTCCTGTTTTGGTTAAAAATCTTTTACTGCAGACCTGAGTAGAATCACTATTAAGGACCTCTCAATTTTTTTTCACTTTAATAACACGTTGCTGGTTTGGTTATGTGCTATTATTTTTCTCCTATTTTCAGTACGATTTGTATGCACAATTTGCAAAAGGAAATAGTCAATTAGGTTTCGAAGGCTCTTTGAAGTATATAGGAGATATATTATCATTATGTGGAATCGAAGTGATCAAGCGATGACAGATTTTCTAATTTTTGTTGATTCTCTTCTGAATTTGCCTTTTTTCTATGGATTATTTAATATTCCTAGGTCAGCTTTTACAGATAATTTGCTATCATGATTTGTCTCTAAATGATGGTGCTCAAAATTACTTTAACTGAAAACTTGAAAAACTCCAATAAAATTATCAAATATGTCCTTTTCAACTTTTTTACTCACCTTTTCACAGGCAAACAAGACAGGAGCGGTGGCCAAACCCAGTTTCAAATCTGCCGCGGTAGGTTTACCCATCATAGCAGAATTCGAAACGAAATCCAGTAGATCATCTACCAATTGAAATCCTAGACCTAAGTTACGCCCATACTGGAACGCTAGTTCTGCTAGTTGTTCATCTGCTCCAGCCAAAATAGCCACCTAAACATTATTTTTGTAATTATAACAGCATTTGAGTGTATTATACTTACAGATTTCATTGAATTCGCCATAAGACTAGCAGTTTTTCTATAAGTTTTGGTTAAGTAGTGAGCAAATCTTTCGTTTTCGGTTTCTTTTGATCCTAGCTGCATGAACTCTCCTTGGACTAGGTCAGTTACTACCTAAGACATAAAATTATAGATATTTTAGTAAATTAGATGCTTTTTTTTGCAAGTTTTACTAACCTGGCTAAGAACTAAGGTTACATCGTTATTCTTTATTCTAGCAATCATCATAGAAGCTATAGCTAAGATAAAGTCACCGGCCATCGTAACCTAGAAAAAAAAATTGTTTTTACTTTAAGGCATAATAACACATCTTAGACCTAAATGATTACAAAGTGTGTTATCATATAAAAAAAATCTTCTCTGCACCCTCATTAAAAATTCGTCAAACTGCTTTTAAATAGAACAAAAAGAAACCCGTATATTGACCAATTCCACCATAAGCAATAATCAAATTATACTAATTAACCAAACTTTTATTTCCTTTATAAAACAATGTAACTATAGTAGCTCCATTATATTACTAAATAACGATGTTTCAAAAATTAAAATAAATAAAGTAGCGGCGTCCTGTTTTACTCAATTTTGTGGCATCGGTGTGCGAACTTAAGTGTAAATATTGTAACACTTCTTGTAGCGCTTCTATTGTTAGGAAATCTCTAGGATGTTTATACAGTAATTGTTAAGATTTACGGTTTTAAGTTAGTAGTTATGTCTTTAGATCAGTGCAAAATTTAAAAAAGTAGTTGTATTTTAATTTTTTTGGTTAGTACGTATAAGTTACTGGCTTTAACGTCCTTAAAGAACTGTCGAAAATATACCCCTTTCTATTTCAGTCAATTTTCAGTTTATTTCGGACATTCGAAATAATTATTCATTTAATTTCAAGTATTGGGAGTAATTTTTCTTTCAAGCATTGCAGATAATTTTTTATGTCTTTCAAGAAATACACACAATTGTACCAAGCATCCACAAATAATAAATTACGTGTTACAACTAACTTTCCGCTTTATTCCAGGTGTTTTCAGTTACTACCAAATATTTCATTTTTTTTAGTATTTTTTTAATTCCAGACATTTTGAACTTTTAGTTTTTATCTTATTAAAGGCTTTTGGATTTTTTAAAAATTCTTTTGGAATTTTAAATTTTAGACATGTGCAAAAATTGTAACTTACAAGGTTTAAACCGATAGCATAGATATTTAGAATGTCACTTTAAACAGGACCTTTCTAATCAATCACTGTGACAAGTGACAAATGGCAGTGACATTTCAAATCAATTTTCAATATTATAAGATCACTTTGATTGCTTGGGTTTATTAGAAATTATAAATATGTTTAAAATGCCTCTCGATGGTATTATACACCCAAAAATCCATTGAATATGCACATGCCAATATATATATTATAAAAGATAAAAATTTCGCTATATCTAACTCTAATTCTAACAAGGCAAAGTTGCCGATTTATGAAAAATGTCTGCTTTTGTAAAAAAAACCGTTTCAATAAATGCGCTTATTGGTGTTAATAAATTAACTTATTATGTGATGGATTTAATTAATGTTGTACAAATGTGACGTTTTACATCTTAAGTGTGCACATTTTAAACTCTTAAACCCTAATTTGATTAACCCTGTATACACCATTTTCAAGGTGGGTTAAATTATTTGAAAAAAAAACATTTAAAATATAAAGTTTCGTCTACGTCAACGTTTCGAAACAGTGTCAAATTTCAATTTTTTGAAAATAGTGATGTGGTTTTTGAAAGCCTTTTTGAGCATTTCTTCTTTAGCATCATCAATTCGTCCTTTTTTTTGTTAAATATCTTTTGAAAATACTTATCAAAAAAACTGTAATTTAGGGCAAACATTTTAAGGTAAAAATCCGTTTTTCTACTCGTTTCTCTGATATAACAGTTTTTCATCTACATACAGAGATATCCGAAAATTAAAATAAAAATTAATGGCACTTTGTTGGAATCGCTTTCCCTTGTCAACAGAATAGTGTCTCTAATCTCCTAAAAATGAAAGAAAAAAAAAACAAAAAACACGTGACAAGAATATCAAAAATTAAAAACTCCTTATAATCTCCTGAATATAACATATGAGTTTAATAGAATCCATTAAGAATATACAAGAAATATGATAACTAGTAAATTTACCTCACATACATTAATAAATAAATCAGATTTATACAATAAATCTTCGTTTGCAATAATGGTTCCTTTTATCGGCCTGTGACCTCATAAAACTTTGATTTCTCCCCATCAATCGAATTTGCGTTTTGTCACAAGACATTTGTTGTAGGTATGTACATCGTTCGCTCGAAATGGTGCCTTTCATTAAGGACGTATATAAATTGCTAAACGTCCATCATTAGAGACCATTGCCCTAGACACACTTCGGCAGGCGATTTTCGATTGCTTAACGAAATTATTATATTTTATACCTTTCGCATGACGGTCTATCATTAAATACTCGCAAAGGCCATCAGTCAAGTGCATATAATGATAGGCATTACGAGAAAATTTATCTATTAAAATGAATCTAAATTATGAATGTATTTTAAGGGGTTTTTATATTTTACAATGTAGTGGATATGAAATTACTTTTAAGAAATATCTAGTATATTCAATATTTTATGTAAATTTACATTAGGTGCTTGACGTGCTATACTTACTTATACAAGGCAGTTTGGTATGAGATTTTCCTATTCTTAGTTTCTCTCCGTTCTGTGCCAGACTATCTCTGCGATATTAATTTTAAAATTCGACGTTCCGTTTTGAATCTACATCATCAATTTAATTTTCCTTGCACTAATCCTTTTTCTCACTCATACCTTGGCATGTTTCTTTTTTTTGCTAATTAGATCCTTGCACTTTCTCTGAATCTCAACTGATTATTCCTCTAGGCACCACCCAAAAATCTTCACTATATAGCGGTCTGAGCCTTTATAATATGTTGCCGGAAATGTATAAAGAATAAACCGCAAAAAGTTTTAAAAAAGAAATTAAACAATTCCTCATCAATTCATGTTTTTATAGCATAAACGAATTTAAAACATATTTTAATAATCCTTAAAATTCTAAAAAAAAAATTATGAGGACACTGCCATAGATTGCATACTTTTTTGTCTGTTCTCCAGATGTATCTTTGTTTGTCTTTATATGTAGGTTTTCTATTGTGTTTTGCTTTTAGTCTAATGTTACTTTTAAATTTAATTCATATTATGAATGTGATATCTAGGATTTTGTGCTTTTTTTCTTTTCTCTTTTTTTTTCTTTTCTTATTGACGAACCTTACAATGTAAAAATTGGCTGTAAAAAGGAAATAAAGAATTCGTATTTGTACAATTCCACAGATTTTCTATCATTTCCATGCTTTCTTCAATAAATTAACTAATTATGTAGAATGAATTTGTTCATTTCAACGTTTTTCTTTGTAGAATTGGGTGTGGCCAATAGAAGGTGAGTTGCCTTTTGATGCAAATTAACAACTCTTAACACCCTTAATGGCATTGGCGGGTTAGAAAAGAACTTTGGCGCAATATAACATTCTTTTTTGAATTTTTTGAGTCATGGATACTGGACAGGGCCTATACTACAATTAACCATGCTCTTTTTTGTTTTTTTTTTAACATAAACCAAGAATTCAATTTTTAGCCATATTTACATTCAAAGAAAAACTTATTCAAATTAAATTTTGTCAAAAAAATAGTGGTTGAATTATTATCGGGAGGTGCAGTGACAGAGGACATTAAAGAACACGTTGAAAAAATATATTGTTGTTGAAAAAAGATAATTTACTGCCTTTACTGTAATAATTATATTTATTTGCAAAAAAAAAATTCGGGAGCCATTTTTTTTAATATTTTGTATTTTTACATTTTCCGTGTAAATTTACATTACTTATGTAACTAAAAATGATCTTCTTTTTGCACAATTTTGTCGAATTTTAATAAAATATACTGTAAATCTTATACAAAGCCTTTTTTCTATATAGTATGACTTGTAAAAGGTGATTCGTAACAGGATGCAAAGCCAAAAGGAGGTGATAGTCTAGGCCACTCACTACCTTTTTAGCCATACATGTCTCAGACCAAGTAAAATTTTTTTCTTAATTTAAGATTTAAGAGTTTTCTAAAAAAACTCCAAAATTTGACAATAAATCGCTAATAGGACTTTTGTTACTTGTTAAATTGTGAAATTTTGGACCTTTTTTAAACAAGTCTTAAATTTAAAAAAAATTAATTAATAAGGCTTCACATCCTATTAACAGGTTGTTTGGTAACAGGATGTGATATATGATTATAAAAAAATAAAAGTGAATGCTATTACATTGTATTTAGCTTTTTGTATTCTTATGTGAAATACCGAGTAAATTTTATGGAATGAAAATATTTAAATAACTTAATGTTAACAAAAGGCGACTATTAAAAAAAAATAATTTAATGTAGATATAAGAAAAATCGCTCGCGTAGTAGAACATTACGAACATTTACAAAAGAATACTAATCATCTTTGTCTATAAATAATAAAATCTATCATTTTAAAATACCCATGTGAATTTTCATAATTTTAATGTCATTTTAAATATTTTTTTTTGGAAAGTTGCTACTAAATTCATGAAAACTTTGGAAAAAATAAGGTAATTTTGACAGGTCCTGTCACCTGCAATTGATCATTTTGCAAACAAATTTCAGGGAGATATCCAAAAATCCAATTATAATAATATATAATTGGATTATTGGTTGGATTTGTGGTTCACCAGTTGTCATTACAAAATTATAAATTTCCAACATGTCCTGATGATATCCGAAAAAAACATTATTTCAGATTTCTTCTCGAATAAGTTTTGCCAATAATGAAAATCGAATTTAAGATCCTGCATATGACCCACGAATAAATTAGACAACGTGTGATTATTATTTTGTGTTTTTTAATGACATTAATTATAGAATTTGGCTGCTGATGTAATTTTATTTAAATGATATTAGTCTAAGAGTTTCTTAATAGGCTGATCAACGGAACCATAATAAAACAACGGTTTATTTACTATATCTTAGAATTTCTATCGGATTAATAAGCAAATTTCTAGGAAAATATACGCTAGTATCGAGAAAATAACACGAGTAAATAAACATAATATTATACGTATTTTTTGTTAACGTTTCTCCCACAAAATTGATATACAGTGTATCCAAGTTTAGGCAAATTTGTTTTAATTTCAAAGTTATTAAATGTTTTTGCTATATTTTAAAATTAATTACAGGTTCACAATTGGCTTTTTTGGACATCCTGTAAATTTGGTTTTTATTGGCTTTAAAATTATTAAGACATTTATTTATTTCGGATTTTGAAGACTTATCGACCTAGCAGAGGAAATTTAGATTTTTATATTTAAGAAGAGAAAAAAAAATTTTTTTATCAAATTTTTTTCTTATCATAATGAAAAATTTAAAAGTAATATGCTTTAACTAATACTGAACAAAAAAAGGTTCATTGACTTATTTCTAAACAGTGATGAACTTATATGGCATATTCAATAAAGGAACAGCCTCTTTACATCCTGCCAATTTTAGTTCAGGTGTAAAAAAAATACGAGTACTACATTGGGAGTAATTAGGAATTGGAGATCTTGTGCCCTACATTGCAGACTCATTTAACAACTTGCGGTATACAGATACCTTATTCTGTGACTTAAGTAGGGCATTTCATTGTATGACAGACAGAATACTGCTTCAAAAACTCGAAAAATACCATTTCTCAAACAAAAGTATTTTATTTTCTACAGTTATATCTGCTGTGTTTCCCAATAAGACTCTGTGTTCTTGAACTGAAAGTTAATTTGTTTGCGGATGACACTGCAATATCTTCGTCAGCCGCGTCATTCGAGCGTCCTTTCTCCCAAGTAAAGGGAGTGCAGAAACATGATGAGGAGTGGTTTAGTTCAAATAGTATGAAGACAAATCATCCTCACATTTACGGTTATTAAAGGAATAGGTTTTGATGCAAAAAAACAGAACAAAGTCTTCAACCCAAGGAGAAGTGAAAGAAAGAGCCTCATCTCCATTGGGAGAAGATTCGATATTATTCAAGAGTAGAATTTATAAAATATGTGCTATGATTTTTGTAGTTGTGTGGTCGAAGACCAGTACGGTTCTTCGATGAAAGATCACTGTTTTTCCTTTTTTTTGCTATATTTTTTACTTGAACCAACTTTAATCAACTCCTTAATATTCCTTTATATAAATAAGGTAATAGATTTCATTTTCTCAAAGCGAATTCGTTACTTCCTAGTCTTTCAGTAGATTTTCTCTGGAAGAAAGTGAAAGAAAGGCTTAATTGAATCAAGAGGAATTTTCAAGGATATTTTAAATGCTTACCCATCAAGATGAATGAGATGACTGCTATTCTTCATCACCTAGTTCTTGAATGATTTGAAGTGGCATCATGATTACCTTAAAATTCTATGTCAAATTTTTAAAAGTCCCACTTCGAAATGCTACGCCGGAATAAATATATTGACAAAATAGCAGCAAGCTCTTCATTCTTTACTAGGCTGTGCCTCAGTTATAGAAAAAGGCAATTTAGATTCTGAAGGGAGTACACTACGCCTGCTGTAGGGAAACCTTTAGATTTCTTGATATAATAACTGTTTCATCAATGTATAGATTCAAAAATTTATTATATATCCACAAACATCGCCAAAACTCTAATACTTATGCCAAAGTTCATAATTATTATAACACCAGGTTTAGAGAAAGATTAGTGCCATTGGTTCAACGTAAACCCTGTAAAAAGATAAATTAATGAAAAAAAGTATTCATGATTTAAAAGTTTGTCAACGGGAAGCCACTAAAAAACTGATCCCTTATGCTTGACAATAATAGAGCCTACGAACCTTTAAAACGTCTTAGCAGTAATTTTAAAGGTTTATTAAAAATTAAACTTAAGAGCACGTTGCATCAAGTAATGGAGATTTCAAAAATGGTTCACTCGTTCGAAACATAGTTGCTTATTTCCTTTAAATCGCTTATCAGAAAACGCAAAATAAAAATGTAGCCTGTGTCAAGACCGCATTGATTTTGAATCGTTTACATTCAAAATATATCAAAGTCGGATTTTATTAAATCAACATTACGCGTATATGTATTCGGTACATTATACAAATGCCAAGCGGCGTGGGTCTTTGGCAATTCATTAACTAAATCTTTCTCATTTTCTCTAACCATTTCTCTATGTACCCCCAATAAGCATAATCCTATAAAAAAGCATATATTCGATTAAAATTATTGATAATTTTTTTAGCATTCAAACGATTTTCCACCATCTGTGTAGTAGCTGAAAAAAAAACTGTTGCATTTCCGTCAATATCGCACACAAGTCTAACTTCTGAAGATCTTCAGTTTTCAAATTTGCTTCCCAATGATGATACTACAATTTAGCCTGTTTTTGCATCTACATTCTTTCTAGTGAAGCTATGAATAAGTATAAATAAGGGATCAAAAGCCACCTTTTCTAAAATTGGACGTCATCAGATGCAGAGAGATGATTCAAGCGAGGTTTTTGACGATTGACGGTTCTGGGTCTTCGCAGTTTCAACTTTTCTGTCTTCAACAATCGGTCAATCCAAAGTTTCAACTCCAATGTCTACGTTTTTTCCATGATCTTTCAACAATTCAATAATTTTATAAATTTGTTCTTTGCAACCAAGAAGGTCGAGCCTCTTTGATAGTAAAATATTGACAACCGGCTCAAGGAGGACTATATTGATATTAAAGAGAGACAGATGATAAAGTTTGATAAGGGCAGTGGTTTTTATTGCACTGCTCTCTTTTGTAGATAGTACTTTAAATAGTTCCAATCCATCTACAATACTGACAGAATGTTCTTTTAAAATTGCAATACTCTTGTACTTTTCCGACCATCTTATTTCACAGAAAGCAGGATTGTTTAGGATATGTTTCCTTCTTTTGAAATAATGTCTGTAAAAATTCGGGATTCTTTTTATTGTCGCTACAGTATTGCGAATTTGCGAAACTTCATTTAAATCGTCAACAACTAAATTGAACTTGGAACTTGCACAATGGAAGTACAAAGCTTGATGATAATCATTTCTCAAAATAGCCTATACGCCGTTTTTTCCCGGACTGTTTATAAAACTATTCTAGGCTTCTAGTTCGACCAAACCTGTGAATTCTTCTCGGATAACTCAAATTTTCCTTTAACCCACGTCTAATTAAATAAGGAAGAAATTAATAAAGACATATAAGAAGTTTCTTTAGCGCTTACTTAATCCATATGTACCTGTTCCGCATAAATAACAGGAATTCTCATTGTATGTATCATAAACTTAGAAAATCGTGTTAATGACGTGATGTAGTCCGCGGTTTTTCACGACGAAATGTCATCGAGTTACAATGTTTCTACACTATTATACAACTCGCTGTTATGTAAATTATGTTAATAAATTTAGTAAAACACGGAGAACTTTATAAGTGTAAGTTTTATTATTTGTGTATACATATACGGTTAGGAATTCAGGTTAGGTCAGGTTAGATTTACGAGTAAGTGGTTTGATTATACAGTCTTCCAATTTAAGAAATTCCTTTTGTATAGAGCAATTTAAGAAAAAAATGGAAATATATTTTAATTTTAAGGAAAATGAAGTTAACAACATTTAAATTAAATTAGTCTGGATCTTCTGGAAATATTATTTTTTTGCTCTAACTTACCCATTACCCTGAGGATATTCACTAGCAAAAATCATTGACATTTATTTAAAATCATTCAACTCAATTTAAATTCATAGATCAATTTAAATAGGCTTTTTCTATATTTTGCAATCGATAAACTTATGCCTATACCCAGAGATAAATTAAAGCAAATTACACATTTTATCTTACAAATTATCGAATTCCAGTAGAACCAGTACGAATTTTGCAACAACCCAATTCGCCAGTCACCAGTATGGTCGAATGTCATTATTATGCACTTGCCGGTTGGACCAAGAAATTTATTAAACTTGATATTTCATATTAGATTTTGATCGTAAGGTGCAATAGCACCGGTTTCAAGTAGAATGTCGTGTGCTAGATTTCGGATTTGCGAATGTTTTGGTTTCCTAGGCGAGTTTCGACATTATGGCTTCTCAGTATGTTAGATCTGACTGTTAATGACTCAATAATTTCGCTACAATAGCCTAGAAAGTATGATTTTATTTTAGTTTTAAGTACTCATAAAGTCAACATTGGTATATTTTCATTTAAAGTGCACAAAGGTTCAGAATTAGTTAGACCTTAGACGTATTGCTAATGTTCAGCTGTTGTCTTGATTTCTTCAGTTGTTTTCAGCTTCTCCTCTTCTAACTAAAGTCTACTTACTGCCTTTGATCAGAGGTATATTTCTAACTAGTGATTAGAGACCGATGACACAAATGACAAATTAAAACTTTAAATCAAAGACCTTGACTACTAAGGAACAATGAACAATGTCTTAACATCGTAGTAGGAAAATTCATAGTGAGGCAGCAGAAGATTGCAGCAAAGCCAATAAGAAAGCAAAAATTACAAATGAAGACCCACAGGAGCTTGATGTTTCTATCTAAGACTTTCATGAATTAAACTATCAAATATGAAATCCAAAGATGGGAGTCAAAAATCTTGAAAATGACTAATGTCACAAACAAAGAATACGTTCCAGAATCTACGAAGCAAGGTGCTCCTAATCAAACGGTAAATTGAATATTATAGGTCTTTTTGCCTCTTTTCATTCTACTATGAAAAAAACTTAATACGTGCTATTTCAAATTTTATATTTTAAAGAAATATGACTTTCATCGATATGAGGCACATGTTATTAAATAAAAAGTTTGCAAGAAAAGTATTACATTCATTAGCATTATACTACGTCAAACTTCATTGAGAAAAACGAAAAGCATTGAATAATAGAACATGAGTATAGTTGTTGTAGAATAGAAGGAAATTATTTTATTACACGAATGTTTTAAGGTGATGGGTAATGGAAGCCATTTACTTATTGCATATCATAGAGAGGACAGATCTTCAGATCATCCAAAACAGTCATAACCTTGACTGGATTGAGTCGAATGTTCTCTGCAAAAATCACAGTCCTAAGGAATATAAGGAATATTTCTTGAAATAAATTCGAGAAATCTGCAGTCAACCGAGCCTACATATTTGGAAACCTTTACTAGATACCGTAACAAATTTAATTTAAAATAATTTAAAACATCAACATTATTGTTTCTTGGTGACCATAATTTACTTAACTTCACAAAGAACATCATACACGATGCTCGTTCTAATGAAGAATCCTATATAAAGATGTTCAACAAACAGATTATCCAACAATTTAGATATTATCCAACAACGATTGTCAATTGAGCCTTTATAACGGTATATGTTTCAACAATATTAAAAAAATTTAATGATATTTCAAATCACAATAATGTGGTTTTAGATCTAGTGATGTCTAACTACATAAATCTATCCGTAACATTGTGTGACCGTTCTATGACAATGACGCTAGACACATATTATTTAAATTTTCCTAAAGCAGATTATGATGGTTTAAGTGATTTTTTTGAAATACAGGACTGGACATCATTTCAACTTGAACTGTAAGGTATCCTATATTTATAGCATCATCGAAATTAAAAATCAATTTGTACCCAAGGTTTTACAGAAAAATCCAAATTTCCATGTTTATTTTTCTAAAGAGAGCCTTATAAAGGAAAAAAATAAACTCCTAAATAAAATCAATCAAACCAAAGGAAATAATGCCCAATTTAAAAAAAAATTACAAGGAAATAAGAGCTATTCCAATAAAAAAGAAAAACTTATAATCTAAAAGGTGTTTACAGGCATATCCAAGCCAGATGCAATTAATTAATAATACATCGTCGGATCAGTCAGTATCTCTAGTTCCAAATATCCAAACTACTCAACCGAGTCAACACATGCCATCTAACAATGACACCTTGACACAGCTGATAGGGTGCTGTGACAAGATAGCTCCTGTATTTGCACGAAAGTGCAGTCCAACGTTAAGCTTGCCACTGAGTTTAATATATCAAGATTTACTTATGCAAAGCAAATTTCCTACTATATGGAAAAAAACTACTGTAACTCCAATATTTAAGCGTGGAGATAGATGTGATATATCAAACTACCGGCCAATATCAAGTTTCCGTATTTCGACAAAATTTTAGAGTCTCTAGTCACTGATGATCTATCTGCTTACATACACTAATGATTGTCACCTAAACAGTATGGGTTTCTACCCAAGAGATTATGTGAAGTTGATACAATATATTTTGACTTCAAAAAAGCATTTGAAGCCGTGGACAAACTCTATCCTTCTAACAAAGTTGAGCCACTATAGTATTCAAGATCCACTGCTGTCCTGGATTAAAAGTTATCTTACATCACGAGTCCAGAATGTAAAATTCGGTCATGCACTCGGTCCAATGATGTCTTCGTTCATTCTGCTCAGTCTCCCAAAGATCTCACCTTTGACCAATATTGTTTCTGATCTTTATAAATGACTTAAACTTTTTAACCTCAAAATTTTTAAGACAATAAAATCCCTTACTGATAGTGTGTATGGCATTGAAGATACTGCACTTGGTCGCATAAATTTAGTTAATGATTTGGATGTGCTTTTTGATTCCGAACTAAGATTTACATATCACATTGAAAATGTAGTTTATAAGGCCTTAAAATCTATGCTTTATGCTTTGGTTAGAAACCATTTGAAGTATTCATGTATAGTTTGATAACAGATATCCAAGAATCATATTAAACGTCTGGAGAGAATACAGCCAAAGTTTGTCAATTTTCTCATTATCAAACTACACATGAATAAGGATTAGTTACTATGAGCGACTTAATGTTCTGGGTATGGATACATTGGAGATGCGTCGAATAAAACTTGATTTAAGTTTCGGATTCATTTAAATTCGGGATCACTTGAACCATTCTCACTACATCTGTGTAGGACCGATATTGGTAAAAAAGAACCAGCTAACCAAATAATGTCACTATTAAATTATCTATTTTATATTCATTATCTTCCAAATAACTATAAAGTTAGCGACTGTTTATTAAATAGCTTTAAATTATAAATGGGTATGATAGTTAATGATTTGTATGAATATGTTTAGCTTAAATGATATAAGGGGCATTGACAATTTACAGTTAATAATAGTAATTGCTTAGATTTAGCTATTTTATTACTTACTTACTACATTGAATTGAGTGATAGGTATTTTGTAATACTGTGAATACTGTATACTGTTTAGGTTCTTTTTACCTATTATGTACTTTTATTTTTAATGAATAATGAATGAATCTTTATATTTAATGAATAGAATAGTTGTTTGATCTTAGTTCACACTGTATAACGGTTGCAGATTCTTCCCAATCGAAATGTAATCTTACTTTTTCTCTCTAATAATAAATGTAGGGGTGGTAGACCAATTCAAATCCAAATGAAAAAGTTTTTTTGAAATATGTTTTGTGGGAGAGATGCAATTCTTCTTAATAAATATCTGTATTATGCCCAGATTCCAAAAACTAAGAAGGCTGTACCCTTGAACATTTTCCACGAGTAATGTTCAATTAAAATATTAAATCACCTTTTTCATATTTTTTTGACAAAATACGCAAGAAAAAGAGAGAAAAAACTTTTACGGCAGAGCCTGACTTTTTTTCAAAGAAACGTCAAAAACATACAAATAAAGTTGATGCCCTACTCCAATCTCCTTAAGCCAAAAACCAAAAATTTGATCGTATCGATATCATATAATAGTATTCATATTAAAACTGTCATCGACAAGTTCGATTTATTGGTAACAAAAATTTAAAACTTGATCTTGAGGGTTGATATTTCTGAAATATCTCAAAGTTTAATCTGATACAGTACTTGGTCATGATGTTGTGAACTCTATATAAAAGAATTATAGATTCTATAGTAATATTCCATGAAAAAGCCATACTTAAAGTATTAAAAAGTTTTCTTTCAGCTCTGATCACTGCACAAGGCTGATCACTGCACAAGGCACGAGCCAAAACTACTATAGAACAATTTAGTGGTATTAAATTGACACTTAATCATTCTCACATTCAATGTTTGATCCTAGTAGAAGTAGTGTATTTCTTGATTTCCTTCTTTATTATTATGACTTAAAGAATTTTATTGATTCTGTCTATATCAGTTTTTCTAATAGCCCTTCTTTATTGATTACTGTTTCTGGTACTCAAAAAAGGTTCCCAAACAATTTGGTTACTCAAATATTAGATCCATTCATCCGGTTATCAAGGTTTAAACAGATGACAGACATTTTCACATGCTTTTTTGAGATTTACATAGAAAAAGTGTATTTTTTTGTCTTATTCATTTCTTGTCTTTTGACCTTCTTATTGAGACTCAAAGTATCTTTTATTGGATCTGGCATGATTTTTACTTTTAGCCATTATCTCTTGTCGCTAACAAATATGCACAGCTTGAGGTCCCAATAGAACCCTAGACTTCCAAATATTATTTTAAAAATTAATTTATTTGTTATGCTGACATCTAAAGTCCAAAGCACGGTCGCCACTTTCTCAAATGCCGAAATTCATGCAACGCGGAAGAGATAATTATTAACTGAAAAAATATTTCGGCAAGGCCGACCACATGGTACCACCACCGTGATCTTTATTGCCTATAAATTTATAAAATACGATATTTTTAACTGATACGCGGATGCATTGTTAGTACTTCCGTGTTTTTTAAATAGTTTTTAGGCTCTCAGATTTGTTATTTTTATTTTAAACGAGGTCAGACGTGCACTCAAATTTGTTGAAGGTTTTTATTGAGAGGAAAAGACGAATTATGTAGTTAATCAAAATATATTTAATTTTTTGCTGAATTACCTTATCTTTTTGGGATTATAGGTGACGGTTAGGTTGACCTTTCCCTCCTAACAAAATCATGTTCAAGGTTCAAAAAATGTGTTTTTTTTATTTTAAGCTATTTAAAGTCATTTTTAATATTTTCCAGATTTTTAGGTAATAAACATTTCCAGGCTTTTGATACTTAAAAAAAAATTATTTAACAACTTATGTTTAATATGTTCCACACTTTTAAAGTAATATTTCTATCCAAATATTTCAAGGTTTTTGTTGAAAATTTTTTAGGTTTATTTCGCGCATTTCAAATACATATTCGTACTTATTTCAAAAACCATACATGTGTTTTTACCTTTCACCTAAGTAATTTCCGATATTTCAAGTAATTTTAAAATTATTTGGGTCATTTAAAGCCATTTCTTATATTTCTGTTAATTTTTAGGACACTTCTTGCATCCTTCTTGTAGTAATTTGTTATTTTTTCCAGATGATGATTTCCATGTTTTTACAGGCATTTGAATAAATTTTAAATCCTTTCCAAGTATTTAAAGCTAGGTTCTTGCATGTAATTTAATTCCAGAAACCTCCAGTGAGTTATTGTTTTTGGGTTCTTAAGTCACTTATCCCGGGTATCAATTCTTATATTTTTCAAATATGATTTGTTTTCAGGAACTTAAAGGTATTTTTAATTTATTTCAGGTATTTAAAGCAATTTTTTTTCCAGGCTTTTGGAGGCACTGAATATCTTCTTTTATATATTCCAAAGTTTAGAAATAATTTTATTCCAGGCAATTGAAATCATTTTAAAATTAATCTTGGTATTTGCAGCAGTATCTCTTATTTTTTAGGTACTTACGGTTCCTTCAAATTAGGTATTTTAATGATTGATATTTTATATCTTCCATGTTTTTGGAGCAGCATAACAGTTATGTTTAGCTTTCTCCTCCGGACGAAATAATTTTCAAGGCTCAAAAAACGTGATTTTTTCATTTTTCGGCTATTCGAAGCTATTTTGAATATTTTCCATTGATATTTCCATGAATATTGCCATTTCTATTTAAGGTATTTGATATATTTTTTTTAATGTCATTTAAGTTATTGAAACTCATGTTTAATATGTCCCTTACTTTTGAAATAATATTTCAATCCTTCAGATATTTCAAATAATTTTTTGAAAATTTTATGAATTTTTAGGTGTTCCAGGACTTTTGAATTACTTTTTTATCTTACAAGTATTTTAAGAAATTTCAAATATTTTCAGTAATTTTAATTTTTATGTCTGTCTTAGTTTTTGGGGCATTTGCATCATTGGCATTTTTATAGTAATTTGTTATATTTTCCAGATGGTGATTTCCGTGAATTTGAATAAATGTTTAATACTTTCCAGGTATATAAAACTTATTTCTTCTGAATTCTTAAGTAATTTCTTGGATCCGTGGACAACTACTAGTATAGTCATTTCTTCTCTTTTCCAAATATGATTTTTTTCCAGGCATTTAAATATTTTTTTAATTTGTTCCAAGTATTTAGAGCGATTTTCTTGTACGTTCCACACTTGGTGATATTTTATTCCAGGCTTTAAAATGATTAAGTCTTTTCTTTTTTCTGTCCTTGGACTTGTAAAGATATTGTCAATTTTTTTCCAGACATTTCAAAATCTTTTCTCCAATTATGTATAATCCTGGTATAATTCCAGGTGTTTAGAGAAATCTTTCAGGTATACTAAGCTTTTTTTTTAACATTATCGTTCCTTCCTAGTATTTAACGCAATTGCTTATTCTTTCTAGATTATTAAAATACAGTAAAAACATGATGGTTTCGACCTGCAAAAAAAATAATGGAAATATCTGGAGCAAATAAGCGACAAGCTCCATATAGACTAATTCATAATAAGCACCAACAAGCAGAAGACATCTCCAAAAAAATAGTCATGTAGGAAAATTACATCCGAGACTTAGTTGCCGACTTATAAGAAGTGTCATCTATTAGCAATAATCACCAAGGTATAATAAAATGTGAACTAGAACTTACTAACCAACTGAAGAACAATAAGAGTCCAGGATCAGACAATATTTATCCAGAAGTTAATTGGTGAAGAAAACTTGGATCTCTTCCTAAAGCTACTAAACCCAATATATTATTCTAGTAAAATTCAAACAGAATGGCTAGAGTCTACATTTCTTTCTATTCCTTCATTCGTCTGATAAGCAAAACTAAAGATCCTTCTCATCAGAATTGTCCACAACCGAATTGTGAAGACTCAGAAATGCATGGATAAGCAAAAGAGAATATGTTAACTACAAGAGTTCGAAAGATAATCCTAGGCCTCTGGATTTGTCGATTACAAACTTAGAAATGGCCCATAGGTATGACCTGGAATAAAATAATGGACTGTGGCGATAGTGATCAGTTTGACACTCAACGAAGCTGTTATAAAGAGTAGCCACTGTGGTTATAAAATTAAAAGAATACCAACAAGAAAATTTAATACAGCAGATTAGAATGAATGTTACCTTTTTAATTGAATTTTATAATATCAGTACCCCAGGAGATTCAAGGTCCTACGAATGCTTTGTTGACTGCGAAAAAGCATTCGACAGCGTTCCTCCAAGGAGCTGTTTAAGTCTGCACTATAGAATATTTCAGATGGAATTAAAGTATATGGGGAAACTGTTAGCATAATTTTTTTTAATTTTCCAGATTTTTTATTTAGTTTTTTAATATTTCTTGTATATGTCGTTCAGGTACAAATAAAAATAATCCAGAGCTATTTTTAAGGAACTTTAAAATAATGTATTTACCTTTTTGTGATTCCACATGACGTTCACGCTGGGCTTCCCCCTCCTGAAATCTGACTGATCGATGACGTCGTCGTGGACCAACGAGGCGGTGTGGATCATTTCGGAAATCATCGCCACCTCCCTCTGTGCATTCAAAAGTGACCTAAAAATTATTTATTCAAATAAATATTAAATAAAACATTATATAGGAAATGTTAATATATATATATATATATATATATATATATTGAGCAACACCGATTTTACTAAGCAGTTGACCTTTTTACACGCTATGAAAATATAAATCTGAAATGCATAAATATGCGGATTCTAAACTGTGTAGTAGGAAAATATCGTATAATTATTTATTACCGGAATTTAATATCGTATAATTTATTGCAAATATTACAAAAGTGGCCTCGCAAATTCTTATTTGAAACCAACCTACAAAAATATTTTAAGATAGTATGGTAAAAGCGAAGCAGAAATTTAAAATAACATCCGCATTCTTCTGCTATTAAATTTTACCTTGAAATTTGAATTTTGATTGACATTTCGACATCGTTATCTAAGAGATTCTTCTAATAGATCAAACAAACTTCTAGCAGGTAAAATTAGAAAAAAGATTTGAAATTAACAGAAATAAAAGCCAAAGAGAAACCAAGATTTGATCATGCTCATTGAGTTCTCTACTTCCATGTCTTCTTGAGACATGAGTCTGTCTATATCGGGTCTTTGGATGATGCAAGTAGTTTCTTGTTTTTCTGTCTATTGCTTTGAGTCCGTTATAATATTCTAAAGCTACATTGCAACGCAGGAATTATTAGCGTTGTGATGACCGATAGTTTATTTTTGCTGAACTTGTGAAGTCTTGAGCATTCCTTTGAGTCTTCTTAGATATTCCTGGATAAGTTTTTTTTAGTCTGCTTATAATTAATGTTCTTATTTTGCTTCATTCCGAGGTATTTATATATTTTGAGTTCTTTGACAGATCTACTGAATTATTTTACTATACCTAGTTAAGTTTGAAGCTTTATACGATGGATTTCTTATTTAACAGATATCTCATGGGTATGCGATATCTGTTTTAAGTATGTTCCCCATATTTAAGGATTTCTTTTAGTTTTTAGATCTTTAATCTCTGAAACCGATTAATCACGTGAACAAGTTGCTTATAATGAAAGAATTTAGAAATGTCTAATGACCTAATAATGATTTCATTTTCTTATTTCTCTCCTTCATACTCTAAGGTTCTCGGCAGGTTATATATTTTATTAGAATTATATAGAAACCCCTTTTTTAAAAAGGGTCTTATATTTAGAAATAAATTTGGTTTTAATTCTGGTATCTCTAGAATGCATGTTAAAATTAGTTTTTATTTTTTCTTGGAATAATACGGATATACATTTTTGTGTATTAAAAATTTCATAAAAAATAGTACCAAAATGTAGTAGACTTCTGTTTTCCATATTATTATTTAACCAACGAATTTCGTTTATTTTATGAGAAATATTACCAAATTTTCTAAACTTAAATATTAAGCGACAGCATATATTTTAGATTTTTAAATTTCAAGTATTTTTTTCGTATATTTCCACGTCTTTTCGATATTTGAAGTATTCCAAAATTTATTTTAAGCATTTGAAGCTATTTTAATTTTTTTCCACGATCTTGGGACTATTTCTTCGAAGCAGATAAAATCATAGTTTATTTTCTCTATGTAAATACAAATACATTGAAAAGACGTGGAAATTTACGAAAGAAATACTTGAAATTTAAAAATCTAAAATATATGCTATCGCTTAATATTTAAACTTATATTTTATGTATTTCAAAGATAATAAAGATTTTATTTCAAGGAATTTCTTGTATTTTCAGATTGTTGGAGTCATTTTACTCCAGAGATTCTTGCAATAAAATTGCTTCTATTCCAAGCCTTTTAGAATTGTTTTTTTATAAGCATTTTTATGCTAAAGGTACTTCTTGTGGTAGTTATAGTCACTGTTTAATGTTTCTCTTAAATGATGTCATTTTAAATATTTGGAGTCATGTTCTACTTTATTCCAGGGACTTAAAATAGTTGCAGTTTTTGTTGATTGATTCCAGATATCCAAAGTTATATTTTATAGTTATAGATTTCTAGAATATTTCTTTTATATTCCAGATATTTTTAGCAATTTCTTATATAATTTTTTTTTCGAATAAAATAATAATTTTAACCTTTATTGGCATATGAAGTTATTTTGAGTATATTCTTCGCATTTATCGTAATTTGTGATGTGTTCGCGACATTTTCCAGGTTATTTTAAGTTTTTTGGT
This sequence comes from Anthonomus grandis grandis, assembly GCF_022605725.1. Classification (NCBI taxonomy): domain Eukaryota; kingdom Metazoa; phylum Arthropoda; class Insecta; order Coleoptera; family Curculionidae; genus Anthonomus; species Anthonomus grandis. The sequence continues at coordinate 11,888,560 of NC_065548.1, read as the reverse complement.
GGTATTTGAATGTACTTCTCATGTTGTATATTTATAATTATTTATTTCTTAGTAGTTTTTAAAAAAATCCGATTTGACTGATGATAACTTTCGTAAGCAGTTAAGTGATGTCATGCTTTAAGGCAGGATAATAGGGAATGGACCCTTAGTGTTTAATTTAATTCAAAATCTAATACAATTTGTTCCAGTTAGTTTACTTTCACTAATTGAAATTATTATTAATTATTAATTTTTATTAATTATAAATTATTAATTTATTAATTACTACCTACCTATTAAGGTAAATTATTAATGAAATTAAGGTTTTTTTTTAATTTGAAGCGCCTAATTAATTAATTAACTCTTTTAAATTGTACAATTTATTTACTACACTGTTTCTAAATATTTGTAAGCATAATGTTAATAAATTGGTAATTAAATTAATGTTTTTTTTTTCAATCGTTTTTTATATGGAATTTTCGGATTGGGATGGTGAAAGCGTCTAACTACAAGCATAATTAAATTTACACCGACTGCATTTTTAAAAATTAAGAAACTTTTTAATTTAATTATGTAAATAATTAGTATTTATTCTAGAGTCATTTCAGTTCTATTAAGTAAATAAATGAGTAAGTTATCATGTTTTCTTAGCCCAAAATCCTTTTTTGTTTAATCCAAAATGCTCTTGTTGTATGGAATTTTCATTAAAGAAAACCTTAAATTACGCGCCTAATTACAATTACACCAAATGAAATTATTGATTTGTGACATTATAATTTTTTAAATTTAATGAAGTGATTTTTGTGACGCTATATTTTTAATGTAATTAAAATTTTAATTAGGCATTAATCTTGTTGTAATATTTTATTTAAATGAATGTTTTTTTTTAATTAAACATCCTTTTTTACACGAAATTTTCATTGCTTTTATAGTCTGGAAAGGCATCAAGGGTTTAATTGTAAAATTAATTACAGGAACTACGAAATTTAATTAATTATTAATTGAAGTTAACAAAAAACCTTTCAAAAAAAAGTTTTTTTATTTTTAAATAAATTTTTACTTTCAGTAATTAATATCCAAAATAACAAAATACCATTAACAGTAAAAATAAATAAATAAAATAGAATATTAATGAATGAAATATGTTTCTCTCTTTTAGCTCCTCTAAACATATATTAAAAAACTTAATTATGATAACATTTTAATTTAGTAATATGTTGATAAATTAATAATCAAATTAATGTTTTTTTTTGTTCAATCGAAAACCGCTTTTTATATGAAATTTCAGTTTGGGAAGGTGAAATTTTAATTATATTAAAAATTCAATGGCTTAGTATGATAAATTTTATAATAAACATTAATTTTATTGTAACATTTTATTTAAACGAATGTTTTCTTTAATCAAACATCCTTTCTTACACGGAATTTTCATTGCGTTTATAGTCTGGAAATAAGGTCTAATTTTTAAGATAAATTTGTAAATACTGCCAATAATTAATATCCAAAATAAGAAAATACCATTAACAATAATAATAAATAAGTAAAATACATTACAAATGAATGAAAGATGTTTCTCTCTTTTAGCTCCTCTAAGCATATTTTAAAAAACTTCATTATGATAAAATTTTAATTCGACTGAATCGGAACAAATTTTTATTAACTTTTACTTCGGCCACTGATGCATCGGTACCATATAAACCGTATAAAAATATTTTAAACCTGCTAAAGGCACCGTATCACAGATAATTTAGGCCATTCGAAAGTAAAAACGGCTGCTGGTGCTGCTGGTAAAGTCTTATGAAACTGTTCGTTTGTCATTGACCAGATATTAGCATCCATACGGTGTCGATCGCCGTTGCTCAATATTAACATTTGTCATTTGGGTAATATCTTATTTTTAACTTCTTTTTTTTGCTTTTTCGTCTGTCATTATTTTATAGAACAAACAGGTTTTATTTTATGTAAAACCGTTTCGACACCATTGCAGCTGTATTTGATTTTAAGTTCAATGTTTGATTGAGTACGGTAAATGGCTTAAATGCATCTTTAAGGTCATCACAGCTCCTACTGTCGAGTATCTTCAGTGTGTCTAGTATTTATGAGGAATGTTAATTTTTGCTATCATCTTTTTATGTTTTAAGATGTCTTTTTTACTCTAAATTTCTCAAAAAAGCGTGATTTTAATTCGGCATTTGATCGGTGCTGAGGTGTCTTATTAGTATTCAAAATGCCGATTGCTTCCAATAAAGCTTTTTTAATATCAGTAGGTCATTCTTTGTCACTATACTGTTGTTCACAGTGGATTAACAGCCCAGGAGAAATATAAGTTCCTGAAAAATAGGACAGAAAAATATACACGAAATACTTCAAATACATGAAATACTTCATAATACCGAAAAAAAATTAATGGCTTAGTGGTGTAAAATAAAAATTGACTTTCAATATCTGGAAAATGCCTATAACTAGTCAAGGACCTAAGAAGTGCCTTAACAATCTAAAAAATGGCTTCAAACATTTATAAGTTATAAATAAATTATAGCAAATAATAGACTTAAAATATCTAGAATAAAATGGGAAATTGAATTTGAATGGAGGTATGGATATTACTTCAAGTCTTCATTTACCTGAAGAAATCTACAAATATCTCTGGAATACAATACTGACTGCCAAATAACAGTCCATGTTTTTTAACTATATGGTACTAAAAATAGATTGAAATATTAGAAATTAATTTAACATTAAGTGACTTCTGCCTGGAATAATATTGAATACTGTCATAAAATATTTAAAAAGTCTCGAACACAGTAAAAGCTTTGACAGAAAAAAATAACATAGCTTTAAATATCCGGAATAAAATGGAAAATGAACCCAAGAGCCTGGAAACTAAAAGTAATTATTTAAATCTCCTGAAAATGAAAAAAAAAGCTCTAGAAATCTAGAATTTATAAAATATAGTTGTAAATACCTGGAATTATACTATGATGATAAGTGGTTCAAAGAAATAGCTTTGAGAAAAAAGCAAATATTGCTCGAAACACTAGGAAGAAATTTACATGCCAAATTCAAATGCCTGGAATATTTCATTTATAATATTATTCGTGGAAAATTGCTCCAAAAATCTAAGAAATGTATGCTTCTTGCTAAGTGAGTTGGATCTGGGGTCAAATAAAACTCAGGTTTTTTATTTCAATACTTCCGACGTTTCGGCCTATATTAGGCCATCCTCAGGGTGTTAAAAAGTAAAAGCCTTTTGGCCATGAAGATTGTACTTTTCAGTCATAAAAAGCGTATTGAACCTCGAAAAATGCTTATAATATGCACTAGTATTATTGCTTAAGTCTAAAAGAAAGTAGAACCAACTAAACATCAGTTGGTCAAAGATTAGTTCGTTAGTAAAATATTTTTGGGTCATAAAAAAACAACAATTTAAGAAATTATCTGAAATACCGGGATTAAAAAATAATTACTTCAAAACACTAAAATAAATAACTATAAATATACAGGGATACAATATACGTGCCAATAAGTAATAAATGAGAAAAGGGTTTAAATACCAGGAAAAATCTTAACATAACTTTCAATGCCTGGAAAATATTCCGAACACATCACAAATTACTATAAATGCCAAGAATACCATGCCTAGAACAGAATTGGAAATTATTGTTTTATTCCAAAAAACTGCAACATCATAGAAAATGCAGAAAAATCTGGAACTATAGAATTTGACTTTGGATACCTGGAATCAATAAAAGGTAAAAAATTATAATGATTTTAAGTCCCTGCAATAAAATAGAACATTACTCTTAGTATCTGGAATATAAAAGACTAACTATAACCGCCACAAGAAGTAATCCAAAAAGAAATAGGAAATAGCTTCAACTGCCTGGTATAAAATTGTTTATGGCCCCAACATTCTAGAAATAATAACCTTTCCAAAAGCCTGGAATAAAAGCCATTTTATTACTAGAGTAACATGTCCATCAACAGTTTGAAAATACAAGAAATTACTTGAAATATCTGAAAGATGAAAAACTGACTCCAAATGTTCTCAATAGCTTTAAATGCATAGAAAAAATAAACCACGATTTTATCTGGTCCACTTTTTAAATGAGGTAGTGTAGTGTTATTTATTTATTTATTTAGCAGTTTATTTCCAACAGGCAAAGCCCAGTTACAGAAAAATCTACAATTAATGTTTTGAAAGTGTAAACAAGTATTAAATTACTATAAATTAAATAACAAAAAGAAAGAAAAATAAAGAAAAACAAGGAAAACTTAAATTACTATAGTAACATCATGTATATATCAAAATTAAAGGAGATGTAATTAACATTAGAATGAACAAAGAAAGGGATTCATGGGACAAGGGAAAAAAGGAAGAGAAAAGAAATTATGGTAACTGTTGGTTTGTCAGAGACAAAACTAGATCCTTTATGGAGCATACAAATATGTCACAGATTAACGATACTGAATTAAAAATTCTGCACATTTGATATACGGGATCCTGAAACCTAATGTTAGTTCTGGCGCGATCTAAAGCAAAAGTGATATTTGCTCTAGAAGCAAATCGTGGTACATGAAATAGAATATCGTTCAAGAGAGGAGGAGATTTTATTTGATTATTGACCAACTTCCATAAGAATGTTACAAAATGAATTGTTCTCCTCATGGCCAGAGATTGCAGATTAAATCTACCTAACATCAGATCATGATCATGTCCCCTAACAGGATATATTCCATCCTCACGAAACATAAGGAACTTTAAAACCCTTCTCTAAACACTCTCGATGTAGCCAACATGGCATTCATAGAAAGGACACCATACCAAGGAACCGTATTCCAGTCTTGATCTAACAAAGGAAAAGTACAATAGTTTTATTGAGTTTGATTTGTTAAAGAGTCGGCTATTTCGAATGACAAAATCCAGAAGTTTCAACGAGGAGGTCACTGTCTGTTCAATATGTGACACAAATGTGAGCCTATCGTCGAATACAACCCCTAGATCTTTAAATAGAAGTACTTCTACAGAGGATTTGATTGTCTATATTGTAATTAAACAAAACAGGATCGTTGGTTCGGTGAAAGGAGATCACACAGCATTTCGAGATGTTAAGACATAATTGATTTCGACTGCACCACCCCCTAATTATGTCCAAGTTACTCTGTAAGAACAAGCAGTCCAAGATACTATTGATACACCAGAATATTTTCAGATCATCAGCATAACCTAGTCTAAGGCAGGAAATCAATTCTATAAGATCATTAATATAAAAGATAAAAAGAAGTGGGCCAAGATTGGATCCCTGTGGGACTCCAGAAGTTGAAACAAAGGTATTAGATCTGCAACCTTCCACCTGAACAAACTGTAGACGGTCAATAAGGTATGACGAAAGCAACGAAATTAGCCTTTCTGAGAAGTTGAATTGCTTGTTCAATTTTTCCAGCAGAATGCTATGATTTATCTGATCGAAAGCCTTACTGAAATCAGTATACACCACATCAACCTGACTTTTTCTATCGAGGGCTGAAGAAATATAATGAGTCTCATTACAGAGGTTAGTGAACGACCTTTTAGGAATAAAACCGTGCTGATCTATAGAGAGTAGTGATTGAACTTGGGGAAGAATATTATAATCCATTATATAAGTAATTAGGTTAAAATCAATTATATAAGTAATATATTTAATAAATTGTATCAAGTTATCCTGCGTTAAAACAAATGATAAACCATAACGTAATTGATGTTCTCACCGAAGTCGTCGTTATTAAAATTTGATTTTTTGAAAAACTACTAAAGCAAACTGAATGAAACAAAATTGTATCGAATTTAGACTTAAATTCTCCTAAAATAACTTTGGGGTGTAACGGCTCCCACCTCTTAAGTTATGACACAAGACCTTATTGGACTTCTTACCGAAGTCATTGACATTAAAATTGAATTTTCTCAAAAACTACTATGGCAAACTGTTTTACAATTAAATTCTTTTAGAATCTAATTAAGGATCCATGACTGTATAGTCAAGGCTTTTCCGTATTATCCTACCCTAAAGCATTCTATATATATATATATATATATATATATATATATATATATATATATAGATATCATCGTTAACAATAAAAAGACAGAAAATAGTGAATAAAAAGTAATTTTAATTTATAATTAAAGGCATGCTTATTTTATCAGTTTTTTAAATGTTATGCATAATTGAAATGGGCACGATGAAGGTTTTTTAAATTTTTATTTCCCAAGAAACCTTTAAGCTTAAATTTAAAAAAAAAACTTAATTTAATTAATAACTTAATAGCTAACTATTAACAACTAAATAGCTAGTTACTTGTAATTAAGTTAAAAATATTTTCATATTTAATGAATCATTTAACGTCTATTGTAGTTATAGTTAGTCGCTTAACGGCCTCTTTTAATGAACATTTTACATAAAAAGTTTATAGTTACCAATTTATGAATCGCTCTGTGAAACAATTAAATTAACGTCATAAAAATAACGTTTTAGTATCCACCAAAATTCGGCCTAAAAAGTAATAAATTTGCTGGCATAGGCATGCAATTAAAATCCGTATGTTGAATGAAATTAAATTAGGAATTTCTTAATTTGATCATAAATATTTTTATGAATAAATGCTTTCCACTTGAAAAAGGATTTTTGATTAAAAAAAACTCAATTTATGAACTTAGTAGCTTTGCAACGCTCTCTTTTTATGAAAATAATGAATCACATATAAAAGTTTGTTTCCTAGTTAAGGTTTGTACTCTACTAGGAAACAATTTAGGAAGTATTGGGTGTTTTTAGGAAACGTTCTTTGTACTAGTAATGCAAAGTTAACCTATTAAAGAAGTTATACTTTATTCTCAGCTGTCTTTTGTACGAGTAATATATCTAAAGCCTTAGATTGCGTTTCATCAAAATCTTGTAAACCTTAGCACCACTAGTATAAAATATTTCAAAAATTCTACTTTTACACTCTTATTCAACCAAAAAATCATAGTATGCAAATCCAAAATTATGCAATAATTTAGTCACATACGTTAACATCATAATTATACATTTAAATTTTCGACCACAGGTGGGCGAACGACAAAATACCAAATTACACGAGGTTCGAGCAATTCAAATTTGAAAACTGTTTGCTTTTGGATTATCTAATGTTTGTCAAGTTTTACATCTAAAAATAATACAGGAATTAACATGTATGGCAGCAATGGGGTACTTTACAAAAGAAACCGCCTTGGGTTTTTCAAAATTACTCATCTGGTGATTACAGCTTCTTATTTCGTTTGATGTTTTATGCATGTTGGTACGAAAGAAAAATTGGATACTCTTCACACATATTTAACGTGCAGCCGATATTTTATCTATTAGTCTGCGCAAGTACGAGAAGTGAATTAATTTAAGTTTTTTTTGCAACGCTCCATTGTCTCTCTTCATTATTACATACCGATGCTACTGAACATTTTATGCTTTTTAATTATATTTTTGTTTTTATTGGGTTTTTTTAATGATTGGTTTATAAAAGTTTCATATTCTAGGCATATTTTGTTAGGAAGTCCAGGCATCTAAAAATTATTAATGTAATTACGTCAAACATGGCATTTTAGTACCATTAAATAGATAAATTAGTAATTATATTAATTTATTTTTTAGTCCAAAATCTTTTTCTGGCAAGTCGAATGTTTACTACAGAAAGCTGTCAAGTATATTTTTTTATCAACAATTTATTTTAATATGAATTATTGCTCTTGACCTCAGTTTCTAAGTTTGCTACATTTTTTTCCTGTTGACCTATATCCAACAAAAAAAATAAGCAAATCTGTTTTAATATATAATTTTTATTTCATATTCAGTATTTTTAAACTGTTGCACTTTTAAAGAATCCCAAATCCAGATATCTAGGAATTATGAATGTCGAATAGCTTCTGGAATTTGAGACTTAAAGTAGTGAAACCTATAGGGTTAGTAGCTGATACAGCCACCTACTTTTGAATGCAATTTCATATTTTTAGGTCAAATAGTTATTATTTGACACTCAACTGACCCTTTATCTCCTCAGGATTTGTAATTTTTTAAGGATTTTTATTCACATGGTGTTAGATAATTATGCGACAAAAATTTAAAGGGATATTTTTCGATCTATTATAAGAATATTTTGCCCTTTGATGAATTCTGAAAACCCCTTTTGCTTCGAAGATATAGAGTGAATAAAATTTGGAACAGTAACAACATTCTTTTATCAAAAAACATATGTAAAGTTGCTCATTCTACAATAATTTGTTCGAAATAACTTTCTTCAGCCTAAATACAAGCGTTCAATCTTCTCGTCACTGATTACAAAACTCTTTCAAACACACCATGGTTGTTTCTAATCGAGTTACACCCAGCAATCTGATTTCGCAATTCGTCCAAATTCTCTACTAGAGTAGCAGAAACTTCAAAAATCCCATAAGAATCAATCCAGAGGGTTTAGGTCAAAAATCACGAGCAACCAAACTGAAATCTGGTGGTGCACCATCATTAACAACATTGCAAATCTTTTGGCCAATGGTATTTCCTTCAAAAACTAGAGCAGTGTTCCTTCCAAAAAGTTACGATCTATCTTAGTAAGTCTTGCTCGTGGAAATACCAGTCCAATTAGATAGTCACCCACAATTTCTACCTAAACATTCAAAGAGAACTAATGTTGAAATCGATCTTCATAGATATCATGCAGATTGTCCTCACACATGTTAAGGAAATATTGTATTGCTGTCTTGAGAATTTAGCATCATCAGAACTTAAAACAATGAGAATTAAAGTTTGCAAAAGGTATTGACATAATGCCATACGTGGACGATAAGTTCAATGTGGTATAGATACAACAAATATCCTTTTTACATTCATTCATTACCAGTATTGGCAATGTGTCGCGTCAAAGTACTTGGATCTTCCTCTATATTTCCAGCACATTCTTTTCGAGTTGTACCTTTCTTACTGTGATTAATCTTCCAGGCCCTGCATTTCATTTCAATCCCTATTTCACGAAGACGTCGATGAAAGCTTTCGCATAGTTTTATGTCGGGATATTAGACCCAGGGAACTATTTAATGTACAATCGACCAGCATCTAGCAAGTCCATACATAAAATGCATGTCAGTCAGTTCTTATATCTGGTAGAGGACCTATTAAGGAGCTGTCGAGTAGCCAAACTCAATACACCCCACAGGAAACTAAGCCTGAAGAAACACATTACAACCAACATAGGCAAGTGCAAGCAAGCGATGTCCCAACTTTATCTTGTCCTAGGCAGAAAGAGTGAGATGAGAAACGTAACGTAGCTGCACATCATCAAAACAGTAATGAGACCCCAACTAACGCATGCGTCCACGGTAAAAACTAGTATTAAAAGGCTCTTATCTCTATTTACTGGTTAATCAGAAACATTGACATCCACCGAGATATAAATTGGACTTCAATCCCATAATTTATACTCAAGAAAGCCACCAAATTCTACGAAAAATTAACAACTCATCCATGTCAAGATCTTCGTCATCTAACTAACTACGACGAAGTAGAAGAAAGAAGTTATCTGCTTACTAAGATTCCAGAGCAGATTCAGGCTCTCTAAACCTTATCGTAGAAACGCGGAGATCGATAGGGAAACAAGTTATAGAGACAAATTCCTAATTCACGAAAAGAAGAGCTCTTCTAAAAAAGAGCAAAGATGCACCAGGTCCAGTTGAGCTGGTTAATAGCCGGTTAGCGGTCAAACCTTGCTTGGTGAGTGGTTTAATGGGTATTCCTGTTTTACCAGGAGAGCCCTACACTACCCATCAGGAGTTAGATGTAGAGAATTCTCTCGTAAAAGAGCATTCTCCTACCTTACCAAAAAGACAACGTAGTCATCGTCAAGAATTGTAAAATACTTAGTAAACTTATCGGCGTACGCTATAATTTAATTTAATGAGTTCAACACCCCTTAAATTTTTTCCGCATGTTTCCTTAACATTCTACTTATATAAGAATTTTTAGAATATTCGTATGCATAACTTAAATGGATGCGAGTCTCTAATGGTTATGGTTTTCTACAGAGGTAAACATATTATAGTCAATATTGAAATAACGTGTTAGAAGCAGGTTTTTAATGTTATTTTTAGTATAAAATTTATAATTTAAAGTATGGAATTATGTCATTTTAGTTTTTAGAATATTATGCATAACTTAAATAAGCAAGATGAAGGTTTTTTTTAATTGAATTTTAATTCCCAAGACTTTTTTTTATTTTCGCACTAGCAAAAGTGATGAAGAAAAGTTAACTTCTGCTAAATGTTTCATTTTTATTATTGAAAAACTATTATTACAGATTTTATATAAGTTCCTTGTAATAATTTATTTCATGCAATTATGTCATTTTAATTTTTCGTTTTGTTATTAAACAGGGTATTAACCTATTATGTCATTATTTAAATGAGATATTAGGAAATTTGTCTATATAGTTAAGTTATTTTGGAACATTAATATGCATAACTTAAATGGCTAAGTTGGACGACTTTTTTTAAATTTTTACTTCCCTAATGACTTCGTTCTTTATTCACAGTATAATAGTAGTTGCCGCATTAGCAAATGAGGTATTTCATGTTCATTTAATTAGAAAATTGATAAAACCATTGCATTTGAATAAAAATAAACAAACGCAGTAATTTCTTAATATTATCCTTAAAAAAATGGTTGCTTTTTAATTAATTTTCTATTTTATTTCTAATTTTCGCATTAAATATAAAAATAAAAAAAGCTTTCGCCAACGCTATTAAGATGGCTGGAAATACTGTAATAATGGTAAAGAGGTTATTCAATAAAGTTGAAACACAGGCGGAAGTAATGGGTCTTAAAAAGATTAACGAGGACATAACTAAATGCATGTATATTAATAAAAGAACAAGAGGAGATAGGATAGGGAAAAACGTTTCAATGGCGAAGTACAATTTCGAGTTAATAGAGCAGTTGCGTCCAGTAACAAGCAGCGAACTAACTGAACTTTATGAGGAACTAGACTTTATCAAAGTAATTAAGGCCAGACGGTTGGGATGTGCTGCACATATACATCAGACTGAGAATTAAGTCCGGAAGGGCGGAGATCTATGGGGCAACATCGTTGCAGATCTTAGAGTGATGGGAATAGAATACGATCCTAAATTGAAGCCAGATAGAGAAGGATGAAAAATGATCGTGCAGTCAGCCAAGACCCACCAAGGGTTGTAGAGCTACAACTGATGATGAAGATTAGGAAATAGAGTAGTATCAATTTTATATAAATTGCTGAAAAACAATTATAATGTCATGCAACAATTTCATTTTAGTTTTAACATATGCATAACTTAAATGGTCACTATGAAAATTTTTTTGTCAAAAATTTTAATTTCCTTATCGCTTTGTTCTGTATTCAAATTATTTTTTTTTAGTTTTCGGATTAGCAATTGGAGAAATTTCCTTAGATTCAATATTGTCAATTTGGTATATTTTCCCATTTACATTCATGGGAAAATGCTAGACTTAAGCTACAAAAGATCTCCTTCACATTAAATCGTAAGTTCATCGAACCGATCAGCCTTATGTCACAAAACCCATTCAAAACCGTTGCATATAAGATATTTCTTTCCAGATAAAACGAACATCCGCATATTATCCCATACCATAACAATACACGTATTATGCACGCAAATATGAATAAATCATGACATATAGTAGACACGATCATGCGGAATCATTGCTGCTTTTGTTGTCACCTGCTACACTCATGAATGGCTTCGGGACCTTGAATGTTTAAATACGACGGTATTACAATAATTTCGTTCATATTTGGATTAAAATATTATTAATTATTTGTAATAGATAATTTCTTTAAATAGACTTACCGGTTTTCTTTGTACATGTGGTAATTCATGGCTCGGGCCATTAAAATTGCTACCATGGGCCTAAGGGCTTTACCGTTTCCATCGAAATAGTATGTCGCTATTTCGTAAAGGTCTTCTTGGTATGTGTTTCTTCTAAGAGCCTAAAATGAATTGAAAGAACAGATAATAAATAAATAAATAAATAGCTGTTCGAGCAGTCACCCACTTACAGGAAATACAAAAATCAATAATAAATAAGAATGATGCTAAAGGTATTTTAGTTTAACTTCGAAACTACAAAATATAATTAAATAAGAAGAAAAAAGAGACAAGCAGAATATTACTGCACCTACCTAGATATTAGCAAAGTGGTGAGGCATTTTGCAGACATAGTGTAAAGAGCATCTTAGTAGCATATTAGTGTTAGGACGCTCGCAATAAAACAATTACGAATTGAAGAAATTCAATTTTGACTTGAAATCTTAAAACTTAGTTAATTAAGCAGATTAATGCAGTCAATTTTACTATGTAATAGCTTATGCAAAAATGATATGGCAATAAAGTCGTCAAGATCTTAAAAGGTATTAAAGAGATAATAATAATTCCTTTAACAAAAAATTAATAAATCAGTACTTTCGAGAACTTTTCCATCTGTCCTGAAAAAAGCTTTGCTAAATTTAAAACAAAATAGAAATAAAACATACAAATAAATAAAATACAGACACAAAAAACTTAAAATGAAAAAAATAAAAAAAATAAAATTAAAAAAGTTAAAATTCAATATTGTGTAACTACATCCAAGTGATAAATCAAATAACTTTATTAACTTCTAATATTTGATTAAAGAAATTGAAAATATCCTTGAATCTCATCAAGATATATCTGATAGAACTAATTGAACCATGATTCATACCCACGTTCGTGACTCCCCACTTAATTTAATAATTCACTATTAAAAACAAAAGGTTCAATTTAACCGTTGTGGGTGCAACTCCATGTAATATATAGTTTCTTTATCTGTACGTCCTCGAGTATCCATAATTTTTACATAGTTAAAGGCCGCAGCAATTACTTTACTTTACAAGTTTCATCTTATAATTACAACAATTGCACATCATTGTTAAAAAAAAAGAACAATAATATTTTCAATTAGTTAAGCCTATTGTTGAAGATACTAGACCCAGATGAGCTTTCAGTCGAAACGTTATTGATGTCAAGTAAGTGGAATGTTCTGGAGATAAATGAATACTTACGGTTTTAATATAACTATAAACTTCTTTGAGGTCGTCCTCTAGTAATCTATAAGGGTCGACTTGGTATTCTGGCATTGGTCCAGGTTGGTGGGTGTTCATGGTCGCGTAAGTTCGTATGGTTTCCGATGGGGCAGCTGTGTGACCCAGAGGGGTGGGTTGTAAGGGTGATAATCGGTTTTGTTGGGTCTGAAAGAGAAAAATAAATGAGTAAAGGTTATGCAGTAATAAAAAATGGATATGAATTAAAGTAAATAGTGTTTTATACATCAGATATGGGATAGGGATATATTTAAATAAGAATTGAGTTTTTTCATTTTTGTCATATTGCCGTTTTATTTTTAAATTACTGACTGGATTTTCTGGAAATTATGTTTTTTTTGGCGTATTTTACCCAATTACCTACATAAAACATAATTTTGTTATGATAACTTAGAGTGGGATCGGGATATAGAAACGAAAATTGACCATTTCCTCTTTTTTCTATATAAACATTTAATTTTTAAATTACTGACTAGACCACCTGGAAGACAGCCAATTAGGTACGAAAATAGCATTTCTTATAATAAGTTAAACTGAGATGGGAAATTCTATTACAAAACGTATTATGTGTACTTGCTGTAGGTAAGATTATAAATGTAGAATGAAAAGAGATCTCGGAAATAACTGAGTACTAGATATGCTCTAAATCATATGAAAAAGAATAAGACACCGGATGAAGATGAAATTCTGATCGAAATACTTAAAGAAGGAGATGTTTTTATGTCAAGATTGTGCATACTATTCAATCAATGTATAGAACAAGGAAATATACTCTATATTATTAGACAAGAAAGGAGATAAAACGAATTTAGAGATTCGCCTGATATCATTATTATCGCAAGTATGCAAGCTATTTACAAAAATTCTTACGAATAGACTGACCAATAAGTTAGAGCTATACCAGCCAGATGAACAAGCTGTGAGTTATGTTTTTGAACGTTGCATGATGTTGCAATCGCTTGCAAATGCAATAATAGGCTTCAGGTATTCCAGCTTCATTAAACAATACTATGGGATGCTCTGGTATCTATTGTAGTGTGGACGCGAATAGAAGATATCGAAGAATCGAAATACTTATTAGGTCTAAGCTTTCTTATCTAGGTTAAAGTAACTTGATTTAATAATAAAGATATTTCACTTATTACCCTCAGGTAAAGATAAAGAAGTAGTTGGTGAGAATTAAAACATACTTAAGTAGGAGTTGTTAAATGAATTGCAGCTTTCATCTTAATTATGATTTTAATATTATAGTTTACGACATTTGGTAATAGTCGGATTCAGCTATGAGATGTCCATACTCTTTGACCAATAATAAACTATAAATAACTAGTAAATGGAACGATGGTAATTTTTGAGATGGAGTTTATGCTCAGCCCCACTAAAGTATACCATTCTTCTACGATACTTTTTCCTCATATGAGGTTGTCTAGTGAGTCCTTAAATTGCTTTTAGCCATGATAGGAATATCATTAGGGTATTCTATGCAGGTGTAGTTCTATGTGGAGCGGTTCATCAATTACTAGATTCCACAACAAGGCTGAAAAGAAATCTCTTGAAAACGATTATAGATGTAAAGAAATTATTATGGAAAATCAAAATTTATTACTGGACGAAGTGTTCATATAGGTTCTATAAAATTTTAGTTTTATTGTAAATAATTTAAAATATTTCTATTTTGCTAATAAATCTAATGAACAGTATACCCACTTTAGTGTAATTTTAACCCATTAATGGTATTAGTCTATTAGCTCAATAATAAGAGTGCTATAGATTTTTGTATCGTATAAAAGTCATTATTCGAGCCCTTCTAATTTTCCTTGAATCCCTTAAATTGATTGCCAAGTCACCTTCTACATTTTTTAATGTTAAATATACGAAACCCATCAAAATACAAAGATACATAAGACAAGGGCTATCTCCAAAATTATAGCCATTATAGCGACATCATCTGATGATGCCTAATACAGGCGAAACACTTGTAATCCTTGGACCTTAAATTTAATATACTTGAGACCAGTGACTTGGAGTTTACTTTATTACTATTTCCTCAATATTTGCCGCTTTAATCTTAAAAACGTCACTCTTTAAATAAGAAAAAGTCCAAAGTTGTTAAATCTGGAGACCTGGGTGGCCATTCAAAGCTGGCCCTTCTGTTAATCAATCTTCATGGAAATACATCATCCAGGTACTCACGGACAGATCTTGCAAAATGAGGAGGCCTTATTTACAAACCTTACCGAGTAGACCTGGAGAGTTAGAGAGATTATTTACAATCTTGTACAAAGTCAAAAATATCCAAAATAGTACGTCTCTTTTCCAATTCTAAGATTTTAAAATGTGAACGAGCATTAGAGAAATACTAATTCTCAACGAAAAAG
The DNA here is from genome assembly GCF_022605725.1 of Anthonomus grandis grandis. Lineage (NCBI taxonomy): Eukaryota > Metazoa > Arthropoda > Insecta > Coleoptera > Curculionidae > Anthonomus > Anthonomus grandis. The sequence goes on along the minus strand of NC_065548.1, from coordinate 11,873,027 downwards.
TGAGTCCTGTAACAAATGAATCTTAAAAACCGGATCTGTATCTTTTCAAGACTCTCGATATTATTCTTGTATCTAGGACTCCAAATGACTGAGGCAAACTGGATGTTACTAACCACATATGAATAACAGAGAGTTATCATGGTCTTATGATTATGAAAGTCAGCACACTTTCTCTTGATAAACCCCAGTATTTTATTGCAATCGTTAACTAGTTGATCAATATGCAAGGACATTTTGGAGTCAAATAGAACACCCAAGTGCCTTATAGGTGAGACCAAGACACTACCACGTACTAAGTCTATAATTAAATTTAATAATTTGAGATTTATGGAAGAATGATAGTACCGAATATTTATCAAAGTTTAAATATAGTTAATTAGGCAGACAAGATTTGCTTGCAAAGTCTCACAATCAAGCACAGAGTCGACTCGGACAAAACTTTTTAGGGCATCAGCATAGCACAGGAACAAGCCGTATTCAAATAAAATTTTGATATTATTGATTTAAATTATAGAGTAAGGACCAAGATAGAATCCCTAAGGAATTCCAGAAAATGTTGAAAATCTTGCAGAACAAAAGCCCAGTAGGGCATTTATCTCATTAACAGCTCTGCCAGTCTGTTAATCATGAACAAGCCTTGTTAAACGCTATTGAGTTATATTTAATTCTAAGTTTTTTAGATAGACTAGTTTTTTGAAAAGTTTAGATAGTAGGAATATTAGATTCTGGAGTATTTCCAGAAGGAAAAACTCCAGAAGAAAGAAACTGATTAAACAGTAAGATTAAGCCGAACACCCTTTTGCGAAAATAGCTGGAATTTCATTTGGCCCTGCACCCTTTTTCTCAACTAAAGCCTTGAGAACCTCAATCTGACCTTGCACAGAGATTTATTTTTGGTTTGACCACAACATTTGAATAATTTCTTAGTAGATGGATTTTGGAGCAGTAAACTCCAAAAACCATAAACAGTTAAAAAATTAGAAAATAATTGCTTACATCTCTTGCCATTTCATTTTTCAACACCATCTCACTAGGAGTTCTACAATTGAACGTTATTTTTGAGACAAATTGCCAAATTTTTTTATTCTGTACAATTTCGCTCTCTATATTAGTGAAGCAATATGAGGAAAACTGCTTTTAAGAGAGTTTTTTTCTTTATTTATATTATTTATTTTGCTATGAAATATATTAACATTATCATTTATATTTTGGAGATAAACAAAGAATGCCTATCAATCATGTTTAGTTCTGTGTGTATATCATTTGCCTATTTAAAGTTTGGTTATTCCTTTATTTGTCAAATTTATTTTAACGCAGGAGAACATTTGTTAAATTAGAACTCAAGGGAGGAGTGGTTAATGTTTTCAGGTAACACAGGCCTATCATAATGGAACAAATTATTAATAAATAATTTGTTACAAGACACCATATTCGACAACCTGGACTTTGCATTAACTACGTTTCTAAATGCAAAAGGCTAGCATCAGAAAAAGATTCCGACATCTTACAGTAATTAGAAGGTACATTAAATGGTTTAAAATAGCTGTTAGTTATTATTTATGATTTTATATAAATATAGTCTTTTTCCGAAACCAATTATTAACTTAATTAATAAAAAGCGAAAAACAACAACGTGAAACGTGTGTAATCGCATTAAGTTTCCCTAATGAAAAAAATAATTATTTAAGCTCTGATTGTCGAGGCGCGCGCTGTATGCGAGTAAAAGTTGTCCATCCACGTAAAAATCGTTGCAATTTTCGATTTCTATCAAAGAAATCTTATACGCAGGTCGTCGTTGTCGCTTCAGCACCTGTTATTTCTCTTATTTTAATTTGTTTGGCATAGAAGAAAATAAAAGAGTAATATTTGTGATTAAATAAAATTGATTCCTTCTGAGGGCTTGGATAAGGCTCTATATCCCCCTATTAAATTCAAAAAGTTTTAATAATTTGTCCCTACGATAGTTTCCTATCCAGTACTCTGTAATGGAAACTCGATATAGTTTGATCCTTTTGATGCCTATAAGTCGGTCTTAATAACAAAAAAAAAATTGTCTACATTGGCATGAAGACCTCGCAATGCGTTAAGCAACTTTTAACTTATTTATATTTAATTAATAAGTGTGTGTGTGTTAGAGTTACATAACCTATTAGCACTTGACACAGAAATCCTGACACACATTCCGTATGAACCATTATTTCGATAATCACTAGGTAATCGATACTTTTATCAATGCGAAACTAAATGCCAGGTACTTAATCTAATTAGGAACCTCACTTGTCTGTATTCATTCTAACAGTAAGAACAAAGAAAAGAGAAATGGCTAACCTAGACATTGAAAATGCAAATCGCAAAGAAAATAAATAAATAAATTATTAAATTCTCTGCTGCAGTGTGTCGTTTCGCCGACATTGTTTACGAATCATTGATCTCTTCGTTCTTTCTTTTTTATTTCACTTTTTAAGATTAGAGATCTTGCACCACTTACGTAAACGGTAAAAGCAACTGTTATTAATTCAGTATTGAGATATTTATTTTTTTGGGATGGAATAGAAGCCGGATAGAGGAAAAGTAGAAATTAACTTGATTAACTTTTCAAACCAATCAAATAAATCTTAAAATAAAAATGAGCACCTGTTATATGGAATCCAACTGCGGTACTTCTTTCATTAAAATTTCTTAGAATTTATTCACGTTTCCTTTTTTAATATAAAATGATGAGCACGATGGATAGTTATGTCCTATATATAGTTATGTATATTAAAAAAGAAGCAGTAGTGAAAACATACGATTAGATACATAAAAGCTAACCGAATAAGATGGACAGGTCATTTAGTAAAATAGGAAAACCGCAGAAAGATAAAGACGGTATTCTTTGAGAAACCAGATGGCAGAAGATCAATGAGTAGACGGAGAAAAGGATGGAAAGATGCTGTTGGAGCAGATTTGTCTAGGATGGGAGTACAAATGGACAAATGGAAGCATCGGACCTTAGGAGATGGAGAGCAGTAGTGAATGTTCCTAAGACTCACCCAGAGTTGCAGAGCCAGGAAAGAAGAAGAAGAATAATAAAAAAAAACTTTCTTAATACTTGAAATATATGTGGGAAAATAGTAACTTGTACATTTTTTGACTTTTCTCCATCTCTATTCAGTTCTATACATACGTCAGACCTAATCTCATTGCGATCGTTCATGACTCTGCGGCCTTAGTTGGGTTTTTTGTCATTTCCTTTCTCAGCCAAGCCTTGTATCGCTCTAAAATGATGATTTTCTTATGTAGTTGAACCATTCACAGACGAGAAGCACCATTTCGTAGCGATTGTCAATGATTCATGGATCTAAGACGGGTTTTTATGCGGAAAAATTAGTAAAAAGTATATTTTTTTACTTTCTAGTCACGTCATGAAATTCCTTCAAATTATAATTTTCTTATGTAGGGAAACCATCCACAGACAAAAAAGATCACTTCTTAATAGTATTATAATAATATAATTATATAATATTTATGGTTAACAGTTATTATAATAACGTATATAACAAAAAATGTATTCCTAATTTCTTTACTAATAGATAGGACGTTTTAATAAAGTGCAAATAACAAATTAAAAAATAAGAATCAAAAATCATAAAATAAATTCAAAGAACTCAAATTTCATTTCAAATCAATCAACCTCAAAATGAAAATGACCAATTAACTTGTGGCATTTTATATGGAACGTCTATTAAGTTCAAACTTATCTGCTAATTAATTAATTAATTTCATTCAATTGTGTGTTTTTAAGATTCAAAAATAAAGAACATGGAAAAAATAAAAAGTCAAGTTTCATTTCAAATCAGTCGACCTCAAAATGAATATGACCAGTTAACTTGTGACCTTTTATATGGAACTCCTGTAAATACCAAGGAAAAATTAATGCCTAATTTGTTTGTTAATTAATTAACTTGATAGAATGTTATGTAATTAAGACTTAAAAAAATCTGGAAATATAAAACAACTTAAGATATATTCAAGGAACTTAAGTTTTATGTCAAATCAGTCAATTTCAAAATGAAAATGACCAGTTAATATACTATATATTGGAATGACCATATTAATAGTAATAATAAATTATATTATTATTAGTCAGATATAGCGTCGAAGGACTATTTCCTAAAACGCTTTCCACCCAATACATCCAGGAATTTAAAGATTAATGGCCACAAAGCCGACGAAATTAAACATGGTCGTTTTATAATTAATTTTTAAGCTATTGTGTCCCAATGCAACATAAAATAATTTATTTTTTAATGAATTCCTAATTTCTTTACAAATTGGAAGAAAATCACAAATGAGATTGAAAACCCTAAGCATCAATTACTACAAATCAACCAAATTTCAATAAGATAATTAAAAATTACCTTATGATAATGCAAAAACCCCATTCATTCTTCTCAAAGGGACCAACATACAAAATTTAGTGTGAAGGTTGTGTATGGCTTTTAAAGGCCTGATGATGCTCTGGCTAGAGTGAAACACGTGTAGCCTGTGATTATATGTTGTGAGACCGTGACTTTGTGTTTTCTTTGTTTTCGTCAATTTTTTTTATCTTCTATATAGAACATGTGAAAATTTAATGTCTGTAAACAAGACACCAAGTACAGGGAAACCCTGGACAAAGTAAGGTACAAGGTCATAAAGGAGAGTCAAAGAACCAGATTACCAATTTACTTGGAGCCTTCTATATGGATCCCTGAATCACATCCAATAAATAATGTTTTAATTAAATGGTTCCTACTTAGTTGACTGTTACTCTCATTGAGACATCAACAGTCGCACACATAGCAATCTCCCAATATAATAATATATTCCTATATATTCCCAGCAGTATTCCGCTTTACAGATGATGTAAGAGAAACAAAATGAAAGCAGGACAATAAAATTTAGAAAAATAAGAAAAAAATTATTAGATTAAATATTTAATTTCCTAATTAATACTCAATTTCTTTGCTAATTAAGAAGTTCCTACTTACACGACTGTTCACCTCATTGAAAAATCAACAGTCACCTACATAACAAACTTTTTGCCCCCACAAACGTTCACAATTACTTAAAGGGAAAAAGTGTGACAATTATATTAAATATAATAACTATTACATACCAAGCGGCATAAAATTCCCCTTATAAGGATCACGGTAGTTCTCTATTAATCCAGTTATCGTAACCGTATGCGAAAACGCGAAACCGGGTAGTGAATGATGCTGTATTCACTTTCACATTCCGTAAAGAAATCTGGGTCGAGTGAATCCTGTTTGAGCGACGCCCTGTATATTATTAAACACCTGTTGGTGGTTTGCTTCTTTTTGACTGATTTGTCTTTAAAGTTGAATTTTGTCGGGCTGATATTTAAAATGGTACTACGGGATTTATGGCGAGGTCGTACCGTTACAAGTTAACTTAATACCAAGGTTGGTCAGACAACGTTTAGAAAATAAGACTCGAAGTAATACAGTTCTTAGCTCATCAGGTTCCAAAGGATATTTGGGAAGGCTTAAAAAATGCTGGAGGTAAACTCGTTTAAGGTCAAAGCTCCATTAAGAATCCATTCCAATATCTGAGGACATGAGGTGTTAAGACTTACTTGATCTTCCATCTTTCACATGAATGATCAACTGATATTGCATGGTATTCTGGTGAAGTATTCTCAATAGCAGCTTTTACAGGAATATAGCTTTAATAAGTTCCAGTAAATTTTAAAAAATTTAATCCAAGTCTGTGGAAACATCCAGGGAGTCCAAATCAAAAAACCAGGTGTATATGTTTGTAGAAATTTTCCTTTGCCAATTTCTTCAACCTTCATTATACGTATTTTAAATCCTATTGTCTCTCCAAAAACACATATTGGTCGTGTTAATTGAAAATTTTGTAATAATTAAGTAGTTTTTCTAATAAATTCACCGAAACACGACGACGACGACGACGACGGTTTCTTAACCTGAGTTTGTCCAAGGGCATGATTTTTGTTTGCATGATCATTGTGTCTCGACGAATTTCTAATATTTATCAAATAGAAGTTGCAAAGTAATGTTGGTAAATTATATTAAACTCGGCATTGGTGGATTTACTATTTACTTTTGCTTCAAGGTACTAATCAGTAGGCTGGTTAGAATTTGGTTTTTTTTTTGGGAGATTCATGATAGCAATAGGATGAGATAATGATATAAATAAAATGTCTGATTCATAGAGTGAAGAATAAAAAGAAGAAACTGTGGACAACATTGATTAAATAGTGACAAAACCTATTCAACAGAGCCCAAGATGTCCATGGCAACTTAAGCAGTAGACAATAGACTTTCTTTAGCAATTTCGGTCCCAATTGGATCAATCAGTAATCCTTCAGAGGAAGGCATACTCTAAATATCTTTCTCATATTCTTTCTCCTTAAATTAACAAAACTAACCCCACTCCCTAACTGAATGGTGAACGTTAAAGCAATGCAAATCCAATCTTTTACTGAATAAGTAAATTACTGAACGTAATAATAAAATATTTTATCTACGTTGAAAAAATGCCACGATGTTCGTATGAGAAAGATTTGAGTAAACCTGCCAAATGTCGAATTCATTAAGCAATATTGTAGACTTATAATCGTTTCAAACAATTTCATTATTTTTTCGAGGGGCATTTACGATATTATAAAGACGTATTCTTCCTATTTCATGCCAACTGTGTCAACCTGATCACTGACAACAGTGTTCTTACCGTTTATTCCAAGTAAGTGCTGACCTGGTCTTGAGTAAATCTTGTAATAGAGAATAAAACCATTATTGGAAAGACTATTGCCTTGACTGGAAGAATCAATGATTTCATTAAGACTGCAAGATCTACAGGAACGTTTCAGACTTGTCTCTATCATAATTAATCAATTTAAATTTTTTTATCAGTTAGTACTATACCAATCTAATATATTTAACTGATGGTTACTATAGGATTCGTCCTTTGATCAAACATTTAGTGGAGCTCTTCGAATAGAAGTTCCTATACATCAAGGAAATGAATTTTACAATCAAGATCAGCAACTTCACAAATTCTTTCTTCCTATAGTAAATATGTTCAAAATGCTCATCACTGTGACGCTTTCACATGTTTGCATCAAGATTCAACTCAAATAATTATTTATACGTGAGCCAAAGACTTTAACAAATAACCCATACCGAACATTTCCAATTACGTCAATTCTCATCCACTCAATTCATTCAATTTCCTAGTCGAAACCAGACTGAGTAAACAATCGAATCTGACATATAACAAGAAAATAATTACATTCTCACAGAGGGGTGCCGCGATTGATTAATCCAATAAACTAACGCGGGAACAATCATAATCACCCGCGAATTACATAAATTATTCAAATTTCTTGTTTCGTAAAAGGCCGTCTGCGTTGTTCAACGAAATCGGCAGTTTTATTTGATGAACGCATGTAGAAAACAACGCCACGCCTAAATAGTTAAATGAAAGTAAAGTATACGCATACATTTTGTCTTCTTTTTTATTTGGTTAAAGTATGTTTTCTTTAAAGGTTTTTTTTATTTATTCAGGTGGTGTTGGAACACGGAATAGCACTCCTAATTATTAAGCAAATACTAGATCAGCTTAGTAAAAGGTATGAAGGATGTAGGCACTGTGACTGAATCAGCTACTAAAGAAATGCTTGCTACAGTTACCAATGTATGAAACTTTCCATCATCTTAGTTAATTCAGAGACTAGTTTTCAAAGAGTATAACTCATAAACTTAGCACAAGCTTTTCACTTTTTCACTTGCATTATAATCATTCTAAAATTGTAAGAGTTCTGTTGACTTTTTTTTTCTGGATGATTTAATGATTTCTTTGAAGTCTACCAGATCTGAAAAGTTGCTAGAAGTTCTAAATTTTCTTTTGAGAAAAACTCATTCCTTTCATATAAGTCCGAACCTTCTCTTTGAAAACTTCTCTTGAATGAACTTTGATGTTTAACGGTTTCAATATAAGCAATATCTTTTGTCCGATCTTTCAGCTTTTAATAATTTATTAAATGAAACATTCATTTATTTAGCTTTTCAGCTTTTTCCATTCTTCCTTCATATCTTCTTGCATTAAAATATTCCAGGAAAAAGAACAAAATAAAATCTGCCATATGAAAACATTCGCGTACAAATAAATTGATATTTCCATAATCAAGAATCCGTGGTACTACAGGTACCTTATAATATTCGTCTGATGAAAAAAGAAGAGCCATGAAATCTAACCGCCTCGGCTATTTCGCGGTCAGTTGCCGAAGAAAGTAACATGTGACCCAGTTAGGGTACACCAAGGCCACTCTCACTTGGTTGGACTCACGGTATGCTTGGGTATACCATTTGTCATACCAGAACGATAATATTTGTTTAGAGTAGAGAGAAGTGCCGTCGATTGGTGAGCCGGTGGGCAAGTAAATGTAATTCGTTGGTAAATGATGAGCTCTCTCTGATTATAGTATTTGATTCCGTATTTCATCCTTTGCTTGGGTATTATAAGATGTTCATTCAACCAAGTTAGATGTATCTTTGCTGATGACAAAAACTGAAAGCGGATGCTGAAGAAAACTTGTATTTACAGTTCTTATTTTCCAATGCAATATCAAACTGAATGTACAAGCCTAAATTACTTAATTGATTAAATAACTATCTTATTAATTGCAGAAGATCATCGACATAAAATCTATAAATAAAAATTATGATTCAAGGCATCACGGAATTGATGAAATAATCATCATAATGAATGTGAATGAAAAAATCAAGGAATCTAGAATTGATTCATAATTTCAAAGAATAATCTAAAATAATAACAGCCTTCTCCTATTTCTGATCAAAACCTGACATTAATGGTTCATATAATAATTCCTTTTGCTTGCAAAACCTGCACTTTAGACCGACGAATAAATAAAAACACAAAATTAAGAGTGCAATTTGCACAACCCAGATGTTGAGAACCAGATCTGCGTGAAATGTTTCTAATTCGGTCTTGGGCAACGGACCGCAGAGCACCCATTAATTTAGGAAATATTATGCGATGTTGAATGGGTTTTTAAATGGACTTTTTAATTCCTTAATTGGTGTCTAAAAATAGTGAATTCTGTTGAAAGAATTTCCGAAAATTTAGTTCGCCATTTTGACAGTAGCTAATGCAAATGTCTGTGGAGACCACTAGTTGATGTCATTTAAACATGTTTCTGTCAGCATGGAATTGATTAATTAATTAGAATTATAATTAATACATCATTAAAAGTTTATCATGGGTAGGTATCAACAAAAATGAAAGTGAACGGAGATATCATCGGTCATGCAATAATTAGTGTGATTTTTAATGATATTTTTTGTAATTAAATTTTGCTACAATATGTGTCTAATTACAATAAGAATGATCAATCTAAAATCAATGAAATAATTATTACGATGCAATCTGGAATTGATTCATCATTCAGAATTTACAGATTCTTTATAATAAATGCAGAGAGGGTTGACATAGAATAAATGAAATAATTACAATTATGATGATTCAGATGAACCCTTTTTTCCGCGAATTGATAAAATAAATATCATAGTGATTTTTAAAAGTCATAAATCCAAATTCAGCTAATTGATTTAGCAGTTACCACTATATTAATTTAGAAATAGTTAAATAATCAATATAGTGAATTGAAAACCAGTTAAATAAATGTTATAATTCAGATAATTCTTATGAGCTGAAATAGATTAAATCCATATCATAGTCATCAAGAAGAATCATAAACCGAAATCAATCAATAAATTATAATAGGGATTGTAAAAAAACATCAACCGAAAAGCAGTGAAGTAATTGTTGATTATGATTATAAACCTTCTATTGATTTTAAATCGATTAATTTAAATTGATTAATTTTAATCGATCATTGTAAAGAATGATAATCAGTTGAAAAATTGTTATTTTTGGTATTGGCTTGAATTTCATTAATTATTTAGTGGATTTTAAATGAAGTCATATTTATGATTCAAAATAAGCGTGGTTTGGCCTGTAATTGATTAAATAACTAGCATAGTGACTATCAAGGATTATTAGCAGATGTTTTTATTACGACGTAAAAATCAACAAAAAATAAAAATACCATCACTTATATAGAATCCACGATTTTTCGGTAACTGAATTATGGATATACCCGGGCTTATTTCTTTATTTTCTTTATTTATCAAAAACAAAAATATATAAAATTTAAAAAATATATTATTAATAAAAAATAAATAATATATATTTTTTTATTTATGATAAAAATAATGGTATGATATTGCCAATGGGGATCATTAGTTGAAGTCACTTAAACATGTTTTTTATCATGGGTAGGAATCAACAAAAATGAAAGTGAACAAAGATATCATTGCTCATGCAATAATTTATGTGCTTTTTTAATGATATTTTTACTAATTTAATTATCTCTTAGTATATTAAAGTCATCGATCTAAAATCAATGAAATAAATTGTTAAGATGCAGTTGACATAGATTCCATGAAATATGACGAAATATGATGAATAATTATGACCATTCAGATACATCTTTATTTTTTAAAGGTCATAAACCCAAAATCAATTAAATAATACAGTAAACATTGTATCAACTTAGAATTGACGAAATAATGAAAATTGTTATAGTTTAGTTCTTACGGGTCTGGAATAGATTAAATACCTATCATAATGATTGTAAAGAAGTAATTGTTGATTGTGCCTATAAGCCACTATTGATTTTGAATTAATTAATTATTTACTGGATTTTAAATGAAGTCATAGTTATGATTCAAAATAAGACTTGATGCTACTTGACTATGCTAGATATTGAATAAATTACTAGTATAGTGACTATTGAGGAATATTAACAGATTTTTTTATTATAATGTAAAAATTTCAAATATATTTACGATTTTTCAATAAATGCTTAGTTTGCTGCAAAAAATATTTAAAGAATCATTTACTTAAAATCAATATTTTTTTGTGATTCACATAAGTTCAATTGACTATGATTATGTCACCATTATATTGACTTTAAAAGGTAACAGACCTAAAACCAACTAAATTATTATTCTCCATTCATTATCTTTGGAATTGATTAATTAATCATAATTCTTTAAAATTATCAAAGCAATGTCATCCATTAATAAAAATTTAATTATTTTTATAAGATGACGAACAAATCAACAAAAATGAAAGGGGATAAATATACCAGGAATTTCATATTTTTTATGATTTTTAGGTCGATTGATGTAAAAAGTAAGAAGTTTAAGAAGAACGAAATTTCCATCAAATTAGTATTGATTACTTAGCTATCATGGTAATTGATAACGGCCATAAACCTAATATCACTTAAATATGTTTTGATTGATTCAATATATTATAAGCTTGATTAATTAATTCGAGTTTTCGGTAATTGAATTGTTTGTTATGATAAAAATATTGCCGGATGCAAAAAATATGTAAAGAATCATCCACTTGATATAATTTTTTTTGTGATTCAGCATAGCCTAATTAATTATTTGACCGGTATATTGATTTTAAAGAGTAACAGACCTAAAACCAACTAAATTATTGTTCTCCATTCATTATCTTTTTAGCTTGGAATTGATTAGTTAATCATAATTCTTTAAAATTATTGAAACAGTGTCACGTATTATGCAAAATGTTCATATTTTTTTCAAGTTTTTTAGGTCCACTGGTGTAAAAAGTGATAACTTTAAAATAAATGAAATTCTCATCAAATAAGAGTTGCTTATTTAACTATTATAGTAACTTTAAAGAGCCATAAACCTAAAAGCACTTAAATATAATATGTTTTGATTTAATGTATATCTTATGGGCTTGGACTCGATTAATTAAACCTATAATTAAAATTTTTTTTTTAATTTTGATAAATTGATGTAATGCAGCTAAGCTTTTATTAGCTTGGAATTGATAAAGTTACTATTATTAATAAAAATTTATCCATATTAAATCATTGAAATTCAGAATAAGCCTTGATTAGCCTGCAATTGATTAAATGACTAGCATAGTGACTATCAAGGATTATTAACAGATGTTTTTATCACGACGTAAAAATGAATAAAAATTGAAAACAAAGATACCATCACTTATATAGTAATTCACGATTTTCGGTAATTGATTTTTTTATTATAATAAAAATAATGCAAAAAATATGTAAAGAATCATTTACTTGGAATCAGTATTTTTTTTATTATTAAGAGTCAATTTAGAATTAATTATATCAGAATTATCCATATTAAATCATTGAAATTCAAAATAACCCTTGATTCGCATCTAGTTGATTAAATATGACTAGCGTAGTGACTATCAAGGATTATTAGCAGATATTCTTATCACGACGTAAAAATCAACAAAAATTAAAAACAAAGATACATACATAGTAATTCCTGAATTTTCTTTAAAAAAAACATTCAGTTGAAATCAATAATTTTTTTTGATTTTGACATTGATTTTAAAGAGTAATAGACCCAAAATCAACTAAATTATTCTTCTCGATTCATTATTCTTTCAGCTTGGAATTGATTAAATAATCAGAAATTTAAAATTACACATATAGTGTGTCATAAAAAAAAAAGATTTTTATACGATGACGTAAAAATCAACAAAAATAAAAGCGGATGAAGATGAAGACGCGTATACAGAAATTTCATAATTTTGATTGCTGTTCTTGAATCTTGATTTTTAGGTGCATTGGTGTAAAAAGTAATTAGAATTGATTAAATAACTACTATAGTAACTTTAAAGGGCCTAAAGCCTAAAATCACTTAAATATGTGTTTCGATTTAATAAATATCTTATGGGCTTGGACTTGATTATTAATCATAATTGAAAAGAGTTATTAAACAAATCTTATGCATCAATTAATTATCATGGCGTAGAAATTAATGAAATTGGAAGTCGACGGAGATATTAGATGATTGATTATTATGCAGCTAAGCTCTTATCCACCTAAATTTGCTTTAATTGTATTATTATCAATAAAAAAATAAATATAATGTTTATTCATGTACAGAATAGATATATGGATACATAGTAATACAAGACAAAAGTCTTTTCTCTTGAATGCGAAAATCATAATAGTCAATTTTGGGATAAAGTAAAATTGGAACAAAAAAAATGTATTTGATTAAATCATTAAAATGATTCATATATTGATTTAAACGTGATCAATGAATCATTATTTTTAAAAGCTAATAGTAAGTATTATAGTAGTAGTGATTTTAGAAACGTTTTCATTGGCCTGGAATTGATTAAATACCGATCACAATGATTACGAGTATAAGGAGTCATAAAACTAAAATTAGTAAAACTCAATCAGCTTGGAATTAATAATCGAGTTTCATCGAAATTCGATTTAAACTTAAAACAAATTAATATTTCGTTAAGACGTAAGAGACCTATAGTTTTTTGAATACCCAGTATACAATCGATCAATGTTAAAGTATGTTATGAAATACGTGTAAATAAAAATATTGCTTGCAATATGGTATTATCTTAATAATTTTACAAAGAATATGGGTAAGTTCTCATCACGCTGAAAATATTTCCAATAAACTGCAGAATATAAATAATGAGATGGTTGCCAAATCAAGAGATGTGAGTACGTTGGTTGCACAAGTTAGGTTAGGTAATAACTTGTATCGGAATTCAGCAGATCTTTTACACTGCGTGCTACTTTTTGTATTTTTCAGTTGAAATTCTGCATGTTTATAGTCGGTCTGTGACATTTACTTGAGTAGGCTATTGGAGATTCACTCTTTTAATGTTAAAAATTATTAATTTAAAAGATAAATGTAAAATTTTTTGGAAACAATTCCAAAGAGAAGTTTGTTTTTTTCGTGTATTACTTATTAACTGTTCTTTTTTTTTGAAAAATGTTTGTTTTACAATAAAACAAAGACAAAAGGTCATATCAAAATATATGTTTTTTCTAAATTCAAATATACTAATAAGTCTTAGCTTTCAAGAGTTTAACGACTACATCTTCATAACACAAAACCGCATATACATTTGCATATGGCATAATTACGTTTACTTATACAATGCAACTATAAGGTCAATAACTCAACAAGTTTAATAAACTTTAACATTCGCTTAACCGCGTTTGCCTTTATACTTTTACAATTATTTTGCGGTAATTGAAAAAAAAACTTAACTAATTATGCGTAAATATACACTTTATAATATAATTGATGAGTGCGATATAGAGATTGCGACATTTCTCACGTATTGTACAAGGTTCAATTAGTTAGGAAAAAGATCTTTTATGTTTTTATTTGCCAGAACAAATCTGAAACTAACCATGGTTTATTCTAAATGACGCATAAAAGATGCCATAAATGTATTGTTTAAATAATTAACTGCCAATAATATTAATAATGCATGCGGATAATATTGCTGTAGTTAAAAGAATATTAAATACATTATATAATATTAAAGAATTTCAATTAATCTTAAGTGTTGACTTATTAGCTGTTTTTTGTTACTCTTAGTGTTTAATATTTTGGCCTTTTTTTACAAAAGGTAAAAAGAGACACACATAGACTTATTGGAATTTGACTCGGAATTAGATATAGGCATTAAACTTTCCAATTACCTCACACTGACGAAATCATTCATGATTTTGTCAGTTCTTATATCTGAGTGGACCAGTTCGGATGACCAAAGTTTTGTCATCCAAATACCGTAATCTGGACTGGACTAAATGTTACTTTTCATGGCATGATAATCCACAAAATTGCTTAACTGTTTTGCGAAAATTTCAATTTTTTTGTAGGATTACCAAAGAACATTCGTAATTTCTTTAGTTTCTATATTTGAATAATAAAATTTGAATTTTTTCTTAACAATCAGACAAAAAAATAAATCATCATTTGAAAATCACGTCATTTAAAAGAAAAGAAATTTGGATCATTTCAAAAATCACACAATTAGAAATTTGCCCCGAAGGGACCAGTTCGGACGGTCAACATTTTTTTATCCACAAAAATGTCACTCAAATTTAATTTTTTATAGCTCTGAAATTTCTTGTGGAAATTTTAATTTTTTGGAGAATTTCTACATAAAATTCATGATTTCTTTAGTATCTAGATTCTAAAGAAAAATTCTTAATTTTCCCTAATAATTTAACAAAGAATCCAGAAATCGACACTTAACATGATAGTTAAAATTCTCGAAATAAACGCTTTAATCCAGCTGGAAATTCTAATTTTAAGTTTTGACTTATCAGCGATCTATTAGATTTATTACTTTTCTAGAGATTAAGAGGCAATATTTTTTACTCTTTTTTTTTACAAAAGGTAAAAAGAGACGCAATTATTGGCGTCTGATTCGAGTGTACTATACAGGGTGATTCAAATTAGACTCTCAACATGGACATCTCGGAATCTATAAAAGATACGAAGATAATTAAGTTGGGGCAAAGTTGAGAATTTTTGAGCTGAACAATATGCAATTTAAAAAAAAATTAGAAATTCCGAAGATATTCGAAAAAATACGAAATTTTGAAGGATCGATTTTATTTGTTTCTGACTTTATTTCTTATCCCATGTAAATGGTATGTATCACAAGTAAGATTTTTTATTTTTTAAAACTTGAATTTTTGAAAAAAACTATATTTGTCGCAGTAGGCTGTGCTTAAACTGACAAGACAATATTTAAACTGTCAATAAATATTACACGTTAGACCGAAATACTGGCACTGGAATACGTAGTAGTGCAGATATATTACTTCAGAGTTACACCCTTATTATGTGAAGTCATTTTCCATTTTATTTTACAGAATTACGTTAAATACCTGAAAGGCAGAAAATTACGCAAAATTTCTGGAAAATATAAAGAAAGTGATTGAAATCCCTGGAAGGCGTAAAAATTTCCTTTAAATGCCTGAAATAATATAGAAAATTAATCCAGTTTTCTGGAAAACCTACAGAATTACGTTAAGTCTGGAAGTCACTCCAAGCGTCTGGAAAATAGAAAAACTGATTCTAAAAGCCTGGAATAAAACAAAACTTTATTTTAAATAAAATTTGAAATAATTAAAAGATTACTCCGTTAACCTGAAAAACTATAAGAAAAAAATACAAAAACATGCCAATGTCCCAAATTTAAAAAAAAAAAACCTAAAAACGCAATAGTCTTAAATTAAATAAACCCCGAAAATTAAATAAACATTATATTGCAATATTATAGATATATTGCAAGACATGAAAAAATTATTTCAAAATCTTGGTATAAAACAAAATTTGATTATAATACCTCAAATAATGTACAGATAAAACTTCTGGAATAAACCTAATCCAAAAAATTTAAACTAAAAAAAAATTATTTGAAATAGTTGGAAGACGTGAAAATTGACCCAAAGTCCTGGAATAAAACAAGATTTAATCCAAATGCCTCGAATATCATAAAAATACTCGAAAAAACTGAAAAATATTAAAACTTTCAAATATTGTAAAGAAGTTTAAAAAATCGGGAGATTTCAAAAAAAAAATTAAATTTCAAAGTTTCTGGAATTAAAAATTGGAAACAAAACTAATCCTAAAACATTAAAATTAAAAGAAAAATTATTTGAAATACTTGAAACATGTGCAAAATAACCCTATAGTCCAGGAATAAATCAAGATTTTATTCCAAATTCCTGGAATAATATAAGAATGCTCGGAAAATGTTAAAATTTATTTCAAAAATTAAAAAATTCTGACTTCAAAAACTGAAAAGAAAAACTTATTTTAAAACATTAAAATTAAAAGATAATTGTTTCGAAATAATAATAATTATTTTCCGAAATTGTCGGGGATTATTTTAACTCCAAATGCGTTTATTTTTTCTGTTAAAAATGCCAAGGTTTATAAATGTACTTTCATCGGTCCCCATATCTTACTTTTCTTCATTTGTAAAAACTATAATTGCTTAAATTATTAGTAAAATAACTGTCAGTTTGTACTAGAATACTTACAAAACATACAAATATTTAAAACAAGTGATATTTATGACAGATTATATATTGTCTTGTCACTTTATCACAGCCAACTGTGGCAAATTAAGTTTTTTCAGATTTTACAAAAAAAAGATATAACTTGCGATACATAGTTAAAAAGGTAACTTTGCACAGATTTTACAAATGTAAAAATCCAATATAGCGCCCATAAGAAAAAACCGAATTGATGATGGTTGGCAAAAGACAAAACGTCGTATTAAAAATCTAAAAACACCATCACGTAGCACGAAAAAAGTGGCCTTTACCACAATTTAACCATCTTTATAGATTCTTTTATAGATTCCTAGATCTCCATGTTGAGGGTCGAATTTGAAACACCCTGTGTGTACAAAATGAATTTTACTATAGTACTAGAACAGAAACTAAGAACGAGTAAAATATACATTAAAATTATTGAATTAGGCATTAAATTTTCCAAATGATATTATTCGTAATTTCTTTAGTTGGATATATATTAGATGTGGACCAGTTCGAATGGCTAAACTATTTCGTTCTGAATAAGTGGAATCCAAATTAGTTCAAGAGAGTGTGTAGTGATCCTAAAATATTGTAGTAGCCTCCTTTTTTTTAATGTAATTTCCACAGAAAATTCATCATTTCTCTAGTTTCTATATTTTTATAATAAAATTGGTAATTTTTCCTAATTATCCGACAAAAAAACTACAGGAATCGTCACGCCATTTGAAAGAATTTGGAATATTAATAGAAATTTGCTTGGTAAAAATTTTTTTCCACAAAAATATCACAATACACTGATACACTGGAGAAAATTAAAATTTTTGTAGTTTTGAAATAAGCCCCGAAATTTCTTAAATATTTTGTGGAAATTTTGATGTTTTGTAGAATTTCCATAGAACCTGTACTAGTAAATTGTAATGAAATTTTTACGGCTTTTAACTGAACAACAAATTTGTCGCAATTTCTATTTTTTCACAGAATTTACACAGAAGATGCGTAGTTCCCTGGTTTCTATATTTTATAGTCAAATTCTGATTTTTCCTTAGTAATCCCACAATCTAGAAAGTGACACATATGTTACATGGAAATCAAACAAATAGAAATTTAGTTCGAGGGGACCAGTTCGGACGGTCAAAACTTTTTTGTCCACGAAAACGTCACTCATTAAGATCTAAACTGATCGACTGGAGAAAATGAAAATTTTTATGGCTTTCAAATTTTTTCAAATATATTTTGAGCCAATTTTTCAAGGTATTACTATTGAAAATTCACTTGTCACAAAAATCGAAATAATAAATAGAAATTATTGAAGTTGGGATGGTCCAAGCTTCAATTATTGCTAATTTATATGTTTAACCATGCAAACTGGTCCACTCAAACCACATTTATTGCAACCCCTAAATATCCTTATTCAACGGATTTTTATAAATAAACAATATTTTATTATTAATACTAAAAATGTATTAAAAAAATTCGATATCAGCGCATTTCAACGAAATACGAAAATTTGTTGCGTACGTGAATCTGGGAGTGTTCGCTTTCACTTCAAGTCTCGACTGTCTATAAATGGTCTAAACACAGTTGGCTTATTAAAGAATCTTAAATGATTATTGGTTAAAAGATACATAAATAAAATATAAGAGAATAATGTTTTCAAAATGTTGGCATAAAGGATTTTTTATAGGTTCCTGTAGGTAGACTGATAAGTTATTACGTATTTAAATGTTCAGCAAAGGTTTAATGTATTAGTATAGAGCTTAAAAGTAAACATTTGTTTAAAAAATATATAAAAGGCCTTATACATTTTGATTTAATTGTTATATTAAATAAATTTCATTTAATACAAGGTGTCCAAAAAAATTAAAATTTAATGACATAAAACAGCAAGCCTGTATTATTTATTTAATTTTTTATTCCCTTTAATATAAGGAATAACTTGTATTTGTATCCCGATGTTTCGCTTGAAATAGTCATCAACATGATTGTTTTCACGTAATTTTTTAAGGAAAAACAATTTATTATAAAAATTAATAATTCTTGAGAAATATGCATATTAGTTATATGAAAAAAGTAGAGTAATCCTCTGAGAGCGCCATCTTTGCGAATTACTTTTATTCCATCCTGTATATTTGTAATTAAGAAAATATTTTTTAATACTATTATTTTTCCAAATTTTTGCGAAAAAAGGGATAAATCAACCATGGCTTTAATTGTATAATTTCCTTAATATTCCTTAAATGACCTTTTCTTTTTATTTTAAAAACAAACTGTTCAAAATGTTTTGCTATTTATTTTAAATTGCTAATTAGTTTTATAATTAATTTATTAGATCTGGACTAAGGAATCTCAATATACACCAATGGGAAACTTCTTTATTTCTATTATATATGTAAAAAGAAAGAGACAAAAGGAATGTTTTATGTGTTTTTTTTTACTAACAGTTTATTCCAGATCTTAGATACAAAGTAACTGTCACCAAAGTCTTAACACTAATTTTTTATCCTAAACCTAACCTAAACACTTTAATCCATTTCTAATAACATAAC
This sequence comes from Anthonomus grandis grandis, assembly GCF_022605725.1. Taxonomy (NCBI): domain Eukaryota; kingdom Metazoa; phylum Arthropoda; class Insecta; order Coleoptera; family Curculionidae; genus Anthonomus; species Anthonomus grandis. Next base: position 11,853,464 of record NC_065548.1, on the reverse strand, counting down.
ATGATAATTATATACCTATATGGAGAACAGTATTTGATTTTACTTAAATTAAATTTATTTCATTCTTATAATAATAAGCCTGATAATAAGTAAAAAATTAATAAAAATTTGTAGAAATTAATAGAAATACATATTTTTTATTATGGCTTTTTTTAAATGTATTTATTTATCATTTAATATAGCAAATACATAGATATTACATATAGATTTAGATATATGCATAGTATATAAGTTCTACTTGTTCAAGCATTTTGATTTTTTTTTAATTTATTAAATCAGACATTTTGTAAATTTATAATCTTTTTTCCAGTTTTTCAAAATATGAAAGTTTATATTACCTATAAAAATAAATTGTTCTTTTTACTCTTCAAATGTTAAATGGACCCGTAAAAATGAAACTTGTGCAGAACAGTGCCATTAGATACGGGAGTGTGGTTTTGAGGTTATGTTATCTCACCACTTTTAATTTATTTTTTATTTTTGTATAAATGTGTATACATAGCTATAGAAAAGTTGTAGACAGGAATATTTCCTATCGAAATGTAACCTTTGAAGGCCCAACATTTTTATTTTTCAGTAATACACGCCCAAAAAAACTCTGTATCACCATATTTTATTTCTCTGCGAATTTAAATATAGGAGTTAATCGTTATTTATTTAATTGTATATTTCTATTATTAGTTGTTATTTAATTAATATTTCTCTTAATAAAATAACACCAACTAAATAAAAATTTAATGGAACCAATTTTAACAGAAAACAAAAAAAAAATGCTTAAATCAGGCAACTTTAAGACTTCATATCCCAGTAAATTTTAATCATACACACATTACCTTGATATCATTCTAAAGAGAAAAAGATATTTTTTTATAAAGTAATGCATTTAACTAAATTCACTTTTCAAATCAACTTCGTAACATTAAAAACGAAATTCATTGACGTCAAATTTACCCTATAAAATCTAAATTATACAAGCGACTTCTTGATAGTCCGTTCATGCCTTATTATTACACAAACCGAAAATCGATTAATTAAATAAAACACTCGTGCGCATTGCACGCCAAAATCAAAAAAACAAATTCACTTTCAAATAACATCACGCACACAATATATGCATAAAGATACGGCCGGGCCGTACCAAAAGTAAGCGCAGTGAAGCAATTACCGCTAATTAGTATTTATGGATCACCCTGTATGTCGAAATGTCTGGAATACGTTATCGACAAGGAGAGAGAAGAAAGTGTTTCTTTTTCGTTTTCGGTACGTGTTGGAATAAAGATGGAATGAGAAAGCAGACGAGGATAAAATCAAAATGTTTTTTTTTCAGTATTTTATATGCTGGTTTTGGATACAATACATAAAATGTGCCTTTATTTTTAGAATGTTAATCATCGTTATGTCATAAAATGCCATCAGGTATTGCATAAAGCACCTCATAAATACTAAACGAACTTGAAAAATACACCATGATAATTAGAAATTTTAATTTTTTTCGCATTATATGGATATACCGAGAGACCATTAAAACTTTTTCCCGCCTTTTTTTTTAATTTACCCAGGGCATTATTACCTGAATATTAATAAAAGAATAAAATTACTCAGCTGTTTGAAATTTAAAAAAATATTTTCTTGAGCAACTGCCAAGAATAGTTAAACTATTTGTAATTTTTTCTTATCTAAATTTCTTATCTTAATTGTCTTATCTGTTTGAAATATATTACAATTTATTTTTATTTATTTATATATTTATTATTAACTTACTTGCTTGAAATAATTCAAATTTAATTCGAGGCTGGATTGTCTCACAAAAAATAGATATATAAATTGCCTAAAATCTACAGTTTTTTTTAATATTTAATTTAAGAAATTTAAAATAGACCCATGATGATTTTACTGCCCAAAATTGATAAAAACATGCAATGGAATCCACTCAATCGCCTGATATTGAAAATAAAATATTATGGAAATACTATACACTGCCAAAACAAACAAACAAAATTTTACAATTGACAAATAATGAAAGATATATTTACTTCCAAGTTTTACCATGTACGGCTTTTAGATTTTAAAAAATGCCCAAATTATACGCATGGTATTTGGTTTTTAAATTTAAAAGAAAGCTATTTTTATTTTAAGTTAGAATCTTCAATAAATTAAATTTTTATTTGTTTATTTTTTTTAACTCATCACTCTCTCTGTTTACATGAAAAATGTAGGCTTAAAAGTTCATTATATTAAAAAGTCTTAGTTATAAAAGCTGTGCTATTAAAATTAGACTAACAAATAACAATTATAACATAAAAACGTAAATTTTCAATTTTATTTGTGGTTTCACTCTACTGCCTGAAATTAAACAAAATGTAACAGTAAAATCACAAAGTAAGAAAATCATTAAACCTGCCAACAACTGATAAATAAAATACTAATCATATTAATCTCAATTATTCAAAAGGATTTGATGGTATGGATTGTTCATTGTAAAATTAAAGTACTATGGTTATAATAATGTTGTGTTTGTCACTTAACAATATTTTCTCTGACGTTAAGCGTATTGATTCGGGTGTGCCACAAGGGTCAATCCTAGATCCTTTACTTCTTCTAATATACACTGTTGATTTACCAAATGTGAGGAATTCTGAATATGCTGATGACACCTAAGCTATAACCAAAACTACACTTGATAAGTCAATACTCAAAAGAACATAACTTAATTCTGAAACAAGTCTTGGGTTTGAATGTTGACAGCTCTTTAAGATTCCTGAAACAATTAATAAACTGTTGCAGAGGTGTTACTTGCGAATGCATATTATGCTACTTGCAAATAAAATACTAAATTTTAAAACAAGAAAAATGGTTGCAGAGTCTTTAATTATGTTTATTTTGAATTATTGCATTTTAGTGTATTAGGAAAACAGGGAGTACAAAATGTATACAAAAAGAATATACAGAATACATATTTCGGTTAGAGTGGTTAAAGTGGCCCTTATTATAGAAACTCCATACAGCTTCTTTTTTATACAGATTGTACAAAAATAATAGTCCAGAACATTTATTGAACAAATTAGTACTAAGAAATCATGTTCATATACGAAATATTAGGTATAATACTTTAACCATATCACATCACTCCATGTTCGAGGGTTGTTTTACATACATATAATATAATTAACTTTGTTAATGTTAATGTTTGCCTAATCTAGTAAGTAGTAAAAATTCAGAAATTGTGGAGAGACAAAGTCAATGTCAAAACTTGTTAGTTTTGAAATCGGATTTAATGTGAACGTCAGCAATATTTTTTATGTATTTATTTTTTGTTTTAACTTAAATGTTTGTGGTGTTAAACGAATAGCTTTACCGATCTGATGATGCCTTAGGGCGAAACACGTGTAATAGTTTTTTTACAAAATAAACATAATCTGAGACCACTGACTTTGTGTCCCCCCAATTTCTGAATTTTTATTATAAAGAGGTCTCTTTGTGAAAAATGGACTACTTTTTTGAATAGTAAGTAGTACTTGGAATATGTAATTATTTAAATAAATGCATGCTTATTTATTTATTGATTTAATCAGAAAATAAGGAAATCACGTAATTGTGAGCAAATGAAAAATTAAATATCAATTATTCTCTTACCTGAATTTTAGAAAAAAACAATAATAGTGATCAAGAAGCTCAATTGTAAAAAAATCAAATCGTTTATATGCCTGACATTAAAAAAATATATTTCTAACCAAACTGTTTAGAATAATAAAAATTCTATACTGCTTGCAGTAAATAATATATGTATAATTTAAAGGTGGACTGTCTGATAAAAAAATAAATCCAATACTGACAACTATATCTCAACAAATGTTTAAATACGTCAACTGCCAAAATAATAAATAAAAAGCATTTTTTTTTTAAATAAAATTAAATGTCTATGCTGTCTGGAGTATATACATTTTAATTCAAGACTAATAAACATAAATATATGGCTTTACCGTTTAAAATTGTTTTAAAATGTCCAAAAAAAAAATTAAAAAAAACAGTTAATGCTTCTACAGCATGAAATTAAACAGAATCTTACCGTACAATCGCAGAATAAAAAGCTGATTAATATTTTCAACTATAAAAAAGTAGGGCTGCCGTAAAAATTAAAAAAATATTCTTGACCAAACTACCTAGGAATAATAAAAATACTAATATTGCCTAAAATATGTAAATCTTAATCCAAGAATTATAAAAGATTAAAAAACCGTTAATAACTCCACTGATTATGTATTGACCTACCATTTAATCTAAAATCTATTCTCATAACAGAGAATCTAAACCAATCAAAAGATATAGTGAAAGAAAAAAATAATATTAAAAAACAAACAAAAAAAAATTAAAACATATCTAGAAAATTGAAAGATTAGAAAAAGCTGATGATATATAATATAATATTATGATATTAAGTATATATAAAATATTTTAGGCGGAGTAAATTATTTCTGAAAGAGACCATAAAAGTCAAATATAGAAAGAATTTGGACCGCTCTCACTTCACTTAAACAGGGAAATCACTAAGTGCCAACAATTGAAGAATAAAATATGAAATATTTTCATAACTGAAATTTAGCAAAAACCTAAACACAAAATAGTGATTTTAAATAGTAGTCTTATTAAAAAGTCAAATTATTTAGCTGCCTGACATTAAAAACAATGACTTAATATAAGTCGAAACGTCGACATTTAGGTAAACAGGTTTCTGTTTTATTTCTGACCCCACCCAACAACCCTCCGCAATATTGAAGATATTGGGTCACAAACACGAAACTGAAAATTAAAAACAATATACAAATACCTTAATAATAAAAATTCTATGCTGAACACTATCTCTCAACAGCAGTGATAAGATATTTAAATAACTCAGCTCCCCTAAATGAAAAAAAAATTACTTCCTAGTAATCCAATATTCAAAATTCTATATACTGCCTGGAATAAACAAACTCTAATCCAAGACTACTATAGTACTTTTTTAATGTTTAAATAATAGAAAAAATCCTGTAGTATCTCTACCACCTAAAATTACTCAAAATGTAACCTTGCATCATAAAATAAGGGAATGTATCGGCTTGAACTCTAAAAGAGTAAAATCACTTAGCAAGTCGCGAGTAATTTCAGTACCAAAATACTCACATGAAATGAGTGAATTTATTTTATATTTTAATTTGATAGCGATACTCAGCTCTCACACAGAATAATCACGTTATCAAATACCTAATTAATCTCTCTGGTAGATAGCCCAAAGGCCTCTTAAGTAAAAAATCAATTTTGAATTGTAAAACATTCATTACCGCGTGACCCAAAAAATAGACGGGCCCAAAAATTTTCACAATTTTTAATAAAATGCAAATTTCTCGTATGAATTTCAGAATTTTTTTTTTTTTACGTAATTGTTACGTAATTTTTACGTTTTGTTTTGCATTGAAGAATCGTTACATAAATGAAACTGGATAGTTCGGTATTGGATGCCTAAGGTATTTATGAGTGCGTTATTAAAGGTTAATAACGATATTTTAAATTATTTGCTTACCCCAAATTAATATATTTCTTTAAACTACACCCTTAATAAAATTATAATTAGATTAGTAAAGAAAATACGGAAAAAAAATATAATTTTTTGATAACTGAATAGATATCCAGGCAGGTTTTATTAATTTTACTTTTTTATTATATATCAGTTCGACTTTAGATTATTATTCACTTGTTCCATATTTATTCATTCATATTTGTTATTTTAGACAGTTTATTATTCCATGTAGCTAAATTATAGTTTTATTCTTTTATAATTCGAGACATATGTGTAATAATTTATTCTGGTCCAACTTTTTACTGTGTTATCATTTTATTTTTGATTTTTTTAATATCAGTTAAATTTTGAGCCATTTTAGAATTCCAGGCAGCTAAAATCATGAATATTTCTTTTCATGATTTTCGCTTATTTTCCAGTGTCTTCGATATTTTTCTAAAGTAAAAATCATAGCAATGACCTGAGAATGAACTGTAAAATTCAAAACGTCGACAGCCAGAAAACAACCAACTTCTTTTTTAATTGACGCCATTCTAACACCTTCTTCTCTCAAAAGTTTAAAAATCTAACATAATCATATTGTATTGGATTGGGTTGGGTTGAATTGTAATTTTTTTAATCTAAAAATATTTTTGAGATTCTGTGCCTTTATCTATCTGTACATTGAGATCAACTAATTGTTTGAATTTTATAATATTAACTGCCAATTTATTCCTTTCTCAGTTAATAAGAAATAAGAGCATTGACTTTTTGTGTTGTATTATAAAATCCTGAATGAGGTTTTCCATAAATTATGAAGAGGTTTAGAACTTTATTTCCAGATAATTTCAAATATGCAAAAACCTGATCACAGACTTGCATAATTAGATACTAATAATAATGTTATTTATTACGCAACTATATGAAAAAGTACAAACCATTACATTAAAGATGACATTCACAAAGCTGAGTATCATCAGCATAAAGGTGAACATTGAACAAAAAGTGAACATAAAGTCTGATTACAATTCGAATAATTGTAATCAGACATGAAATATGTCGAGAACCACTTACAGTAATGAGCAAAGAACCCAAAATAATGCAGCTTAGCCAACAGCATCTCATGGTAGATAAGATCAAATGCCTTGCTATAGTTTAATACAATACAAGACAGGAGATAAGTGAGGCATCCTTATTCTTAGAGATGTCAGCAAGCACCTTGCTAAATGCTCTTGATGTACTATGAGTCCTGAAAGCGGACTGAATTGTAGGCAATATGTATCAAGGTGCAACAAAGTCATTGATCATGTCAAATACCAATAACTCAATAGAATGTTTCCAAGGACTGATAGAATTCTTATAAGTCTAAGCTCAATGAATAAGGTAATCCTTGCTACCTTAAAAAGAGATCTCACCACTGTAATTTTCCATGCCTGGATATTCCCGTGTTTCCAAACAAAGATAAAAAATCTTTATATTTTAATGTTATGTGAAAGAATGATTTATAAATATTATATTCAGATATTACTTTAAAGGGAAAAATTTTCAGTAGGAGTAATAATTTAACAGTCGTGTCAACAGGAATAACCAAAACCTATCTAAGCAAAGTGATTACTTATAGCAGTGACATCCCTTAAAAGTCTTCTGCAATGAACACTTCAATCATTTAATTTTGACCAAGTTTCTGTATATATAAATGCTTTCTTTTTCAATTTTAAAATATCTTTTATCAGTTATATAGAGTTTGCAGAGCCTACGAGATCTAATTGTTTGTAAAGGAGTAACTTAATCAAAGAGCTCCGTCAGTTCGAGATTTACCTTAACAGTGGCCTCGTCAATAGATTCTAATAGGAAGTTGAAGTCTACGTAAATTATAGAAGAATCAGACAGCACCCTACTGAAGTTACGAAAATCTCTATAAATTAAAAAAATGGGTTTAGGTTGTTCAAGTATAACATTTAAATTTAAATAGAGTAAACAAGCCGATCGAATCAACTCTAAACTAGGATATACACAAATGACGTCAATCAGGTTTATTAAGTTCGTAGATTCAGTTCCAGATTTCCGGTGTAATTTTCTTTCTCTCTTTCAGGGATTTAAAGCCATTTCTTGGAGTAACCTTAAAATGTTTGAAATAATTTTCGAATTTGGGATAATTTTCTATATTAGTCCAGGCATTTGGAATCAGTTTTCACTTTATTCCGGCATTGTAAGTTTCTTCTAGGAATTTAATTTCTCATCTCTCGGACTTTTGGGGTAATTCTTGAATAAATTTCAGTCTTCCGGTGCAATTTTCACTTTTATTTCTGGCATTTAAAGTTTTTTCCAGGCATTGAGAGCCATATCTTGCAGCAACTTTAAGATTTCTGGAGTAATTTTCGAATTTATTCTAGGCATTTGGGGTAATTTTAATTTTAGTCCAAATATTTGGAATTAGTTTCATTTTTATTCCGACATTGTATATTTCTTTCAAAAATTTAATTCCTCATATCATGGGTAATTCATGAATAAACTCCAGTTTTCGGTGCGATTTTCACTTTAATTCCAGGCATTTGAAGTCTCTTCCATGGATTTAAATCCATTCCTTGCACCAATTTTAATATTTCTGGAGTAATTTTTAAATTTATTCCAGGAATTTGGGATAATTTTTGATTTTAGTCCAGGCATTTAGAATTAGTTTCACTTTTATTCCGCGCATTTGAAGCCATTTTAAGTTTCTTCCCGGAATTTAATTTATTAAATTTATATAGGAGTAAACAAGCCTATGGTCCGTCATGCCATATAAATCCATGGAACCCGATTGAATCAATTCCAAACTACGATATACACAAATGACGTTAATCAAGCTTACTGATTCCCGAGTCACTTGAGTTGGCTCATTAATTACCTGGCATAGATTATGCGTCTGTAAAATCGAAAATCAAAAATCAAAATAACAAGTACAGTTAAAGCTATAAATAAATGGATAGAACAAATACTAAAATAAAAAAAGATCGAAATTTGTAAAATGTTGATAATCTCAACGTTCCTCGTAAAGAGCATCAAGTATTTTCGTATTTATAATAAAAATGTCCTTTTTAATCAATTAATATTAAATTCAGCTAAAGAAAGAATTAGTGAAAAAATATTTCTACACAAGAATATTGATCAAGGATTGAAAAATCTACTGTATGTTTCATTAGAAATGAAATATTAGTAGATTTTTAGAGACTAGCTGAAACTTAGAAGGATTAAAATAGGTATCAAAAGTATCTCGTAAAAGAATTATAGACAAACTTTATACAAAAATTAAAATAAAAAAGAAAATGTATAAGTAATAATTATTCATAATTTATAAATTATAAATAAAATATAATATTTGACATGAGGAAAGTCGAATAGAACAATAACATGTATTCAGCTTAAGAAATGGTAAAAATATTTGACGAAATCTATTAATTTAAAATTGAAAAAGAAAATAATTTAGTCAGTAGTTTTTTTTCTATGAAGGTAGTGATCAAGTTATAATAATAATAACATTCATTATTTAAGATATTAAAAGAATAATCTACATACAAAATTTACATGTGGAGTGAACTATTATCTAAAAAAATCTGTTTGTTTATTCCGTTATAATTTAAAATATACGGAATGGAATAGCACGAAATTTGGCATACTAACTTTTTTATCTCAATGCCTCTCTATTCTGTTCTACCTACATGGCAAAACTTAAATCCAAATAAAAAACCCTTAATTAAATTTATTAAATTATCCTAACAAAATATAATAATAATAATAATAACAACAAAGGCAAAGAAGTTGTGAGCCTTTTCCTTGTATTAATTTGAAAAACATTTATAGATAGCGAGAGGTCCGGTATATGTTTATTCACACCTGTTGCGATATTATAGGAAAAGATGCGTTTAAAAATCATAGGATTTCCTTGTCTTATGACACCATAAGTAATAATTCTGCACTTGACGTCCGTCCATTAGCTAGGGAGTACATTTATTTTTTTAAACTCTAGAGCAAAATAGAGAGTAATTTAACTCTCTTCTTTGAGATATATTCAGCCACTACATATACAAGTCTTTTGTGTTATTTGTGTGGTCTACTTGCATGAATTTTTGGACAAGGGGTTGAAGTTAATATCCATGAATATACCAAGATTCCTACTTATGTCTTGAAACGAAATTGGTTCATTATTGATCTGCAAATGAATGCGATTAAGAAGGTTTTGTATTCAAGTGTATTTAGTGAATAACATAGCCACAGACTTCCTGGGATTTAGCTGCAACTAACTATGTTTTAAGGATTGGTCATACAGTTTAGATCTTCCTTTAAAAAATCGTTGGTATACTCAGGAATTAGAGGTATCAAAGGAAAAAATTAACTTTTAGACTTTTTAAACCTATAAATCGAACAAAGAAGGGGACTCAAAATACTTCATTGTGGTACATCGCTTGAAGCACTACCATCCTCTGAATTTTTAAAGTATAGATAAATTTTATACAAAAATAAAAATTAATATAAAATGATCTTAAAATAAAAAACACACTATTCAAAAAAAACTCTTTTACAGAAATATCAATTAAATTAAAACAAAAAACTTACCCCATGTGAAATCCCTGCATTACGTTCCCTCGTAGCTCCCAAATATCCACACTGATGATGTAGCTGACTTTTGGTACCGAACAACCGTATCGCACCTACGCCCGTCTGCACCCCGACACCCTTTTTCCGTATGATACCGGGCGAACCGAAAACCAGGTACCCGATTTTCTCGTGAAACCGGACCAAAACGGTTTTGGAAGCCATCTCAGCTTATGCGATTAACTGAACTGGCCCAACGTCGTTTTCTTTAGAAAGCAGACGGGGTACCACCACCGTTATGGTGCTCGGGGGAACCCCTTCTTCGACCCTCTCTCTCCTTTAACGCGATTTTTCGAAGCTCGCTATTGTCTATCGGTAGTAACTCGACGGTTATCGAAAGTAAAAATTGACTTGATGATGAGGTATGATCAGTTTTTTTTCCTTCGTTTGGTATTCTTGGCGGAGGATGATTGAAGAATTCGGGTGCCGTTGGGTAATCTTGTTTGCGATTTTCTTTTTTTTTTCTTTGGTTTGGTTATTTATGTGAAATCACTTCCGGGTACTTATTTACTACGTTAAGGGTGATATCTTTGGTTTTAGTCTATATTTGGTTCCTTAATTGAACATGATCACAGCCTCTTTAATGTGGAAATTCTGAAAAGAATTAGGTTTATTAATGTTTTTTTATTGTGTCTAAGTGAGGCAATTTTGTCAACCAAGGTCCAAAAACCAACAAAAAGATATATCAAGATTTTTTATGGTTTATTGGGGGATTTCTTGAAGACGGATTCAAGAGCAAAAGTGAGTTTCTGGATGAAGGCAGTGTTGGTGGAAGCACTTTATTTGCTTAATTTTTTAGCAAATGTTCACTATTATAAGCATATTTTAACGGAATAATAAGAAGACTCCTAAAAGACTTTCGGGCAAAGAGGATTTTAAAGAGGAGAAAGTACCTCAAAAACTTGTTGAGTTATTTGTCAACCAGGTCCAAAAACCACCAAATTTGAAGCTTTCAAACCCAAAATATATATATATTTTATTCGTTAATGGACATTTATGGGCATAACTTGAAAGCTAATTAAGATCAAATGAAATCAAAATCAAAATAGATATTAACACAATTAAAAAAAATAATACTTCAAATTTTTCATAGTTTGTTAAAATATATTATATTCTACAGCTGAAGCAAATTTTCTTATGTTTGTAATATTTTTTTATATTTGATGGCATAGAATTGTAAATTTTTGGAAATGTATAATAATAAATTCAAATTCAAATTCAAAAGCTTTTTATTTATCCCAAAATAAATTACACTTCATTTTTAAATATAACAATAATCTCGGTTGATGATAAATAAAGGACTACCCTGCGATTAATAAACCGATTCACAAGTCTGGAACTTATTTTCAGAAATGTGTAGAGTGATGTATGTATAGTTAACTGATCTTAAGTTAACAACTGAATAACTTTCAGTTGTTAATTTAAGATTTAAGAAGAATTTTCTTTTTATTTCATTTAGTTGATATCGTCAATCATTTGATTTCCTAAGTCACTTTATTAATATATTTAAAGGAACAATAACTTTATTATATTTAAAGGACGAATTTTCTCTTTATTCCAGGCAGTTAACGATGAATGAATGAATTAATTAGGAAATTAACATGAGAATACAAAGTGGGAATCGCTGTTACTCCAAAATGGTTTCTCGAGGAACATGTATGAAAGAATGCGTGCAAAACGTGGACCATGACCTATAAGTTTGGCAAAAGTGAAATTTAGATTTTTCTCAAAAACCGCTAATTTTGCAAAAAATTTTATTCCTACATCAAAAATAGTAAATCATTGGGTATTAACCAGCCTTTGATTGACCTTTTTATCTTCAATAGGAAAAAAGGGAAAATTATTCTTAATAATTAAAAAATGTTTACCAACTTTAGATCCAGCTTGTATACCAGACCTAAAAATCATATCTCAAGACTGTCAAAGATCAAATGGGTCAATTTGCTATGAAAATCATCGAAAACGTAGTTCTCTTAAAAAAGATTCCGTTTGCAACCAAATTAAACTCGATTGTCTCCATTGTATAAAAAACTATTAAATCCCAACGTAAACATTTTTCTAATATTGTGATCTGGTAAACCAAAAGCCAATGGTTTATTGTTGATTGATCACTACAACATCTACCTAATTGCTCTATTTTTAGACCAGTGTCTATTTACACCAGAAATAAAAATTTGTAAAAAATGTGGTATTAAATTACAGATTCTTCAGACATCAAGAACCCAGTTGTTTCATTTCTAATGCATCTTTTACAACTTAGAAAAGAATGTAGAAGTGTCATTGTTTTAGAATACAATGGCCAAGCTTTTGATCATCGGTTTATTTTAAGCCCTATTATATAGGCACAAAAAATATTCTAATGCAGTTTGGAAACATTAAATTTGTAGATTCTTTAAACGATTTTCCTATAGCATTATCTGCTCTAGAGATAAAATGATCACTCAGAAGTTTTCAGAACGGGGAATGGTTAACATGCTGTGTTACTTTGTGATTTTTATAAACTAATACCCATACAGTATATACTTATAACAAAAATTTTATTTTAGGAATTCAATATACAATAATTGTATAGAGTATGTTCTTTTTTTATATATGATTTTTAAAATATAATTTTGAGTAATTTGAAGTCGATAAAGTGAGTTTTTATACAGGCCTCTCTACACAATTAGTCCATACATATATAAGACTACTAAAATTTTATTAGTTTGATTAAGTTTTTCTCTTACTGTGTAAAATTTGTGGGCAATTAACAGCTGTGAGTGAAAAAGCAATAGGTTTTGTTTTACCGAAGTTTAAGGTCAATTTAAAGCAATCCAACTCTCTCTAAATTCGGTCCAGGCGTCTCCAGAAAATCGAGCAACCGCATCATCAGCATAGAAAATACGCCATGCATTAAATAATTGAATGACCGTACGAGAATTTATACAGATAATAGAAAGTACAGCTCCCAGTACAGTTCTTTGTGATATACCATTTTTTATATTTTTTTGCTTCGTTTACTCAGATAACTTTCAAAGACACCCAACACAGCTCCGCTCATAAGTACTTAGAACACAAGAATTGCAAGATTCAGGAAAAGTGGCAAAAATATTTTTTTACTGTCAGTTACCAAAAAATTTTTATTACAAATGAGATGTAATTTGTATATATGTTTGGCAAGCATTGCACCTTCAGTGCTTACGCTATTTTTTAAACCAAATTCGTTATCGAAAAATATATTATTGCTCTGAAAATGGTTTATATATAGTATACATTTAGTATGTTGAATTAAAATATTCTCATAATTTTTTTTCGCTAATGTATTTTCTGAGGATGTAGTATTTTCTTTGAGGGTAAAAATTTTATTCTAGGCTTATAATTTTAGTAGTTACAGCCATTTTAGTTGGCACTCTTTTTTTGCTTATTTTCTTAACAAACAGGTGGAGGAACAGTTGACCCTCAGTAAATGTGCCAATAAAACGTTCCTGGCATATTTAAATTGCTGACACAAATCAAACATATTCAAAGAATGTTTAAGTTACATAATATTCAGTGGATGTTGGGATCTTAGGAATTGTATACAAAATGAACATTTCTACCCAAACTTGATTTGAATTTTATTAAAGGTAAAGAAAACTGTGCGAACATGAGGACATTTTTCTGAAATTTTAATTTATGCCAAAAACATTGAAAAACTGATGTATTACGTCACTCGAAATGCCAAACGTATCATCATATCTGAAAAATCCATAAAATTAATAACAGAAAACACTTTCTATTGCACGAACAATTGCAAATAAACTGAAACGATCTTCCTTAAACATTAGGCCACCAAAACATAATATAATAATTGCCAAACAAGTAAAATTCGCAATAAACTAAAACATTATCCAACTGGGTCGCTAAGTTACGTTGTCCATAACATACAAACTCGCTGATTTTAATGAAAGTAACAATTTTGCGGCAATTCTGCAAACAAACAACTTTTAATTTCTGATGTTTATATTGGTATCTACGTATTTGGTTTCTTTTATATTATGGGCATCATCGCAGGTATTATTACACTCGACAAATATCATAAAGCATAAGCGGGAAATTACTATAAATTGTTCCAGAAGGCCAATGGGTTTTGGTGGTGGTCAATGTCCAATTTTTCTTAATTTGTGACGTTGTTTAATGGGCCTTCTGGTATAATCTGACCTATGACGAGCTGACGTCAAAATTATTATCCCTTGACAAGGGATCTAGATTATCTATCTATGTTGATAATTCTTACAAGAAACTCCCTTTGTCATTGTTTATTTACTTTTCCCTAAGATCATATATTAATTCTATAAAATTAAATAAATCTAATTAAATAAATAAAATTAACTAATAATTATTCTAACCTGATAATTCACATTATCAACATCAATATTGACATATAAAACGCGTTGCCCATTAATAGGAATCAAGGTTCGTGTTCAAAATGGTGAATTTGGGCAATGCTAAATAAAATAAATTATATAAATAAAGATCTCATAATAAGATTAGACTGTCGACTACCTGGAATAAAAGAATAAATTAAAAATTATAGTTTAACTACCTGGATATTGGGTATGTTATGTTTAGAAATTTGAGAACTATGACAGGTAATAGCTAGAAACTACTTCCAGTATCTAATAACATAAAAAGTATTTTAAACCTCGACAATTCATGGCATATTGGCAACAGTTGACAACTGCCTGGAAAGAAAGAATATCTTGTGTTCAAAAGAACCAATATATATTAATAAACTATATAAGTAAAACTTCTGCCAAAAATAGAAGTTATAGGAAGTAATTTCAACAATGATAGAACAAAATATAAGTTATTACAAAATATTTAAAAATAAGAAAATGATGTTAGAGGTATCGTTAAAAAAATCATTAAACACATGATTCAAGTAATAGATGAAGTTCTTCCATCCTATTTTTTAGGGACTGTATATTTCGAACAAAACTGCTGAAGCTTTTAAATGGTTTACTGCTTGTCCTGCCTGGCTTCAGGAAACACCAGACTTTGTAATTAGTTCAGTAATTAGTAGAAAACTTACAATTTCCACCGACAAAGAGAATTTTAGGTCGATCAACGGGTGTATTTGGCGTACATACGTTTGATAAGATTTGATGTTCCTTCAATGCACAAATATCGGATAAAAAAATAAATTAAATATTATAGTTGAACTAAGTTGAACTACTATAGTTAAACTGGATATCGGGTATTTTATGTTTGGAATCTGGGAAATATGATAGTTGACGGGGGCAAAATGACGCATGTGATCCGTTTTGGGAAATAATATAGACAAAGGTCAAAAGTTATTCTCTGAGGATTGCCAAACAGTGTTGTCAAGGTCTGAGAAATTTCTTAAAATGTCAAAAATTCTAAGGAAAACGATCGTTAGTCCCTCGCACAGTTAAGTCTCTAATTCATTCTGAGGAAGACGATCGTAAAAAATTGGCAACGATGCTGGAAACATGCGAACAAATTAATGTCCAGTAAGATTTTTATTAAAACTAGTTTATTTATTGTATCTTAAATTTCATACTGATTTTTTGCTTCCGAAATTAAAATCATTTTAGTTTATATAAATAATATAATTCACTTTTCTTAAATAACTGTTTATCTATCTAGTTGTATTTTCTAGGTTGGGTAAACAATTTTGCCGCCTATTTTAAAGTAAATAAAATATATTTGTCTGTAAAGAGAAATAAATGTAATCTAAATAAACCGTTTTTTTTATTTAATTTGATCTTTTATACTTGACCAAGAAATATAATTAATTATAGCAAATCCTTTGACTGCGGTGCAAGAACTCCTTATATTTAAGAAGTCGCCTTCTATATGTCAGAACGTCGATGGACGTTTAATAACCTACACTTCTATAACAATTTTTTCCGATAAAATAGGTAGCATTATGGTCTTCTAGCAGCCAATTTTAAAACTACGTAATATTTTCTACTTTATTCACCAAAAATTATCAAAAATCTCCTATTTTTACCCATGCATTTGCCAAAAAATCAAAGTGTATTGATTATAACCTTCAAGTAAACTTCAACCAAACATTGAAACAAAACTGCCAATTCCCTACATATATACAATAGAATAAACGAAAATAACGCATTAATAATCAATAATACCCTTCAGAAAATCAAAAAGGACTCTCAAAACTTCCTTTTTGGTAACAACAAATAAATCTCGCAATTAAAAATCGCACTCTAACGCTTACTAACTCGACGGCGTAAAACGAAAGAGAAAACTCTCACTTTGACATAAACAACAAACGGGAAAAGGATGTCTTTAAGTACCTTCGTTTCTCGAGTGAACTGCGCCTTCAGGAATTTCGAAAGGGCTTTATTTGGGGCCCTCACTGGCAGATATCCTCCAGGTACAACTTTAAATTACATAACTTTAAGTAGGCACGTTTGTCACTGACTTAACCTTACTTTTTGACAGGAGAATATGGGGTTTGTTTGGATTATGCATTAGATTCCCCCGAAATTAATAACAAAAATACTAAAAATAAAAGCATCTTGGAAGAAATCTTAGGCGATGGGTTCCTTTATGCAGTACCAAAACACAGGAGGACCATAGAAAAGAGGCTAAAAAGGAAATTTGGACATCCCGACTATCACTTGAAAATTTTGCTACCTAGGAAGGATTTGGTGTCTTGTAACACTTGTGGGGATGATCATGAAGCTGGAGTGTTATGTCGTATGTGTTAAGTGAATAATAGCTTTGGAACTATTACTAAGAATTGTTAATTTTTAGCAACATGCTATAAAAAAGTCATCGAGGAGACCAAAGCGATGCAAGAAGCCATTCAAAGTGAATTGAAATTAGAGCCAGTAGAGCAGGAAGTGGTTGTAATGTATGCAGGTGAGAAGGACAATCATCCTGAAGAGTTTTGGAAGGGCAAAAGGATAGTTGAGTTAGAAAAGCCTCGCCCACAGTGGTTCAGTGATAATTTGTTGCAAAAAAGTACTCAAAAGGGGTCTGATTCGAAAGATGTTAAACCATCACAGCTTGGTTAAAGCAGTTAGTATTAATCTTTGTAGTATATAAAATTTTTGAGTAAACAATTGTGTTTTTTTTTTATTAATTATTGAATGGGGCTAAGAAGCCTAGACTTGTTTTATGACCAATTAAATGTTAAATCCCAAGGATGACTTAATATAGAAGTTTCTCTCAGGGCATTTTAAGTAAACATATTTTTTTATGTTTGTATGAGTCCCTTTCAAGAAAATTCCATCTATTGGATAGTGAAATTAATTAAAAAATATATTTTGTACTTGTATTCAAATTTAACGCCATTTTAGTGTGTCCCTCTGGTGGTAAGAAAAGAATTAAGTTTGGCGTATGTCACCCAAAATGGAAAACGTAGCAAAGCCCATCGATGTTTGTCCCTTTTGATAAGTTGCGACAGCTAACCAATCTAACAGATGGCGGTATTTAAATTAGCTAAATAATAGAGCCTTTACAATATCGCTAAGTATCAAACTAAACTATTTATAATATAAATGATATAATTTAAATTATTTGCATAATCACGAACACTTATTTAAATTTGGCACCAGTTAGTGGTGCGCTCTGGCGGAAAAATTAAATTTAACATATGACAGCAAGAGTGTGATTTTTCCCATTTTACCTAATTATCCATGAATTCGTAATACAGGAGCTCACAATTGCTTAAATATGAAACTGCTAGTGCGACGCATGAGAAATTATTTTTTCCAATTTATCTTTTAAATATTTAACGATCCAAATTTGAAACTATTACGTAAAGGTGCAAAATATTCAATTAAATTTGAATTCACAGAGTTCTACTTCGCACTTAGAATAAATTAGGTAAACGTTATGCGCACGCGCAGTACGCATGCTCTTAAATCGGCGCTCGGCGTTTTCGTGCTTTCTCGTAATAAATTCAGGGTTATTAGATTCTTAATAATTGTATATTTTATTGAGTGAATTGAGGCAAACCTCGTGGGTAAACAAAATTTAGAATTTTCTATTATCGGCGACTTTAACATTCCTAGTTACGTAAACCTGATGTTGAGTAACGACTATTTAAATACACACGTCTTTTATTTTTTCTAGGTAATGGTGTACTTCTGGATCTTGTTTTTGCATCTTTTGATGGTGTTAGGGTTGATGTGGTTGAGAATTCTATGGTTGCAGTTCTCACTATCCGTATTTAGGTATTTCCTTTAAAGGTAAAGAACGTCCTAGACATTTCAAGGTTACCTCAACTACTAAATTCAACTTTAGGAAGGTTAACTTTTGTGAAATCATTGAGAGATTCGGCAGATGTCATGGAGAAAACTTTACATTTGAGGACATAATTTATTTAGGTTCTGTAGAAGTTGCAGATTTACAAATCTTACCTCATTCTGTCAGTAAGTCCATGAAGCTGTCAATGGAAAATTCCAGGCTGATATTATCTCTACAGATATGGAGAAAGTTTTTGTTAGAGTGAGACAGTAAATAATTTTTAAATCTTTGTCAGATTTAGATGTATTTTCACATACTTGCCTAATTCGGTCATATCTCAGTTGTAGGTTCCAGTATGTTGAAATTAAAGGTTCCAAGTCATGTTTCTTTAAAAGTACTTCTGGTGTTCTACAGGGAATCAATCTTGTACTACTCTTGTTTTTGGCTGCTATCAATGGTTTGGTTTGCAATATTAAAAATGTAAATGGATTAATATTTGCTTCAAGATTCAATTATAGAGTATTCAATATTCAGATTCAATCAGAGAATAATTGTCAGGCTTTGCAAGATTAATTTGGTAATATTGCGAGCAGGTATGAATTAAATAGTCTCAGATTAAATATCAGTGAGTGTGATTGTATGTCATTCACCCTAAGTAGTAATTTCTTAATTTTTAATTACACCTTAAATGGTGAACAATTTTAAAGAGTACCCCAACACAAGGATCTAGATGTAATTTTTGTAAAGTAGAAGATGCTCAAGAAAACTTGATTGGCAACTTGGAATATTGGACTATTATTTAAGTCCCCCAGTACTGTGCATAATAAATGTTTGATATACGACAGTAATGTTTGACGTGGTTTAAAGGAAGGTTTTGAAGTGCATGTATTTCAGGAAATTTGCTTTAAATCCCCAGAGTGTAAGCTGTGATAATGGTCACTTCCTAGGAATGTTCGATAGTCTGCTCCTGAGTAAAAGAAGAATTAAAATGTTTTTGTGGACAAAATGTTAAGGCACTTATAATTGTATTTTATTGGTTTAGGTAATTTGTGTATTTTGTGTTTATTTTCTTTTCCATTTCCTTGTTTTAAGGTATCTAAAGTTAGTATCTAAAACCGGCTTAATAGCTGTGGATACATGTAACAAATAAATAAATAAATTATGGATTAAGTTTGTTATTAGTATAATGTAAAACTTAAAATAATATCAATAAATGCATATAATAAATAATTTTTCTCTAAAATGTATAGATATACTTATTTCATAAAAATACAACATACTTATGTGTATATAACTACCGAAGAAATGGGTTTTGTTTGTATTGTTAGCAAAAGATCGATATCCAGTTAGTTTCACATCTGCTCCTTATAAAATCATAAAAAATGGCTTTAATGTGGGAAGATAAAGAAGTAAGTTTTGATGTACCTTATTCGTAAGTATATTACTCCTATCATCCCAAGGAAAAATATTATAACTTAAGCGTTTACAGCGAAATGCGCCTAAGGTTAGGCGAAAAAGTTATCGACCGAATTGAAAGCATCGAAGACACCAAAGGGAATGCTGGTGATAGAGGAAGACTCATTATCACAAACCTTAGGTTGTTATGGCACTCCATGACAAGTCCTAGAGTAAACTTATGTAAGCTTATGTAAATCATATACATTCTAACCATGTTAATTTCTCTTCCTTTCAAGCTATTGGACTAAACTGTCTTTTATCTATTAGTACAAGAATCGTTAACTCGGTAAGTTCAAGTGTATTACAAAATAATTGTTGTAAGCCGATTAATACATTTTTCTGTAGAAAATTAAAGGTACCACTGAGGCCCTACATTTACTCACACTTTCAAGTGGTACAAGATATGAATTTATTTTCACCAGTCTTATACAAGGAAATAGTAGATTGTTTACCTCAGTTGTGGGAGTTCATAAGTATATAATGTATAACCAAAAATAATTTAAATCTACCCTAAAACATGCGTTTTTAGAGCTTATAACTCTTCAAAACTCTACAGGGAACTTAAATTGCGTGGTGGGGTGGTACACAACAAACAACTAAAGATATTACCTTTAGAGCAAGTTATATCCAGCGTGCATGGTGTGTGGAACCTCTCTAGTGACCAGGGTAGCCTGGGCACTTTTATTGTCAGCAATGTTAGGTTCGTCTGGTTTGCGGATATTAATGAGGGTTTTAACGTTTCCTTGCCTTATCTACAAATTGATTCAGTAGGTATCATATTTATAATAGTAATTACTAAATGAATGATTCAGATTCGTATTAGGGACTCAAAATTTGGAAGAGCTTTGGTCGTCAAAAGTACGGAACGTAGTGGAAATTTTGTATTAGGGTTCAAAGTGGATCCGGAGGAAAAATTGACCACTCTGTATAAGGAACTCACCTCTTTACATACTGTTTATTTGAATAATCCTCTGTATGGTGTGGAGTATAAGTGGAACTTAAAAAGTAATGATGTGGAGCAAAAAAGTGATCTTTTAGAAGACTTAGAGGTATGAATAAATCTGGGAGTTATTCCTCTAAAAATGTTTGATTTTTGATACTAGGTTATAGAAGATCCTAAAAACGAAATTGGCAATACTTTAACGGCCTATCTGGCAGACGAGGGACATAAAAAGGACAGAAAACCAGTATATTGTAAGGAGCTGGGCTTAGCTATTGAATCAATTAAAGAAGGATACACTTTGAAGAAGTTATGGGAAGTTATACCCTCAAATTAATAGAAATTATTACTGCTATTAAAAGAAGATATTTATGGTTTCAATATACTCAAGAAAATAAAATTTGATCTTTCATTTGCATAAACTATCGCTATTGGGATAAATCGCCATCGCGATCATATTTCTTGCACTATACAAATCGGGCGCAGTGTATTTGAACAATCGCGTTAATGTAAATCCACCACAGTAATTAAAAGACTAGATCAAGCTGATTTTGAATATTTTTTGTCCTAAGTTTGATTTGATTTTAAAGATGATAAACGTCTCAGTAAGCAATCGCTATTGACACGAACCATTTTTTTTACCAACTCGTGTAGAGCAACAAATTGAGATCATCTTCATGTAAATACACCATAACGCTTAAAACTTAGTATTATGATCGAAACAAATTTCGGGATAATGGGAATTTTATTATTCGAACGATATTGTCATTCCCCGTCTCCTCCAGAGATGCAATGTTTAGTATTATCATTAGTAGTAAGTAGAAGTGAAATACTGAAAGTATAGTAGGTAACAAAACGTCATTTGTTCTAAGCTCTTAATTTAGTGAGCAAAACGAATTATTTTCAAAATTTTTATTCAATTACAGATTTGGATCGTAGGATCCTAAAAGCGATATTGGCATAACACTTTAAAATTGTTAACTTTAATAGCAGTTAAGCGATATGAAAAGGACATGAAATTATTATATTGTTTTCAGGCAGGTCGCAGCAATCATTCGTGTAAAGGCGCCTTAATATTCAACACCCAACATTCCATGAACAGAAACGATTTAGGGATAATGGGAACGTTATCAGTCGAAAGTCTTTCGATATTCCACTCCGCGTCCCTCCCCCCCGTCATTAATGTCAACCAAACTGTCGGTTGTCACTTTTGACTTTTCAGTTTTGTTTTTTTTTCAGCGATAGGAGTTTGTTGGTTTTTCTCTGTGATGGTCGAAAATGAAATTCTCGCGTATTTTCAATCGCTTTCACATTGAATAAAGCGTGTGAAATGCCCGTTAAAATCCTAGGAGAAATATGGGTGGATGCATAGGAATAACGAGGAGCCACAGCGGAGCTGTGGGGAGCAGTACAGTTACAAGACCCCAGTCAGGTTAGTGCAAGAATGAATCACAATCTAAGTGAAATGCCTCTAGTTTATTAGGCTTAGATGTGTTTTTGAATGTGAGTTTGTATTTTTTTTTTGTATACTGATGTATGTTTTATAACATTAGGGCAATTATGTATGAAAGACAATAATTATATTATGCAGTTAAAATTTTTTAAATAAACTACCCCCTAACCTACATTGCAAAAGAAATGCATGTGTTATTGATTATATGCCTTTAGTTTATAATTTAAAACCAAACATTACTTTCCAATTTCAATTTTATTACTTATGTAGGTGTTGTCATTTTGATGACCTTATTTATAGAGCAATGAAACCTGTAATCTAGGTTGTTATGACTTATGAGGGCAGTAATTTTGTTATTAGAAGAAGAAGAGAAGAGTAGGACTTTGCAATTTCCAGTAAAATAGATTAATTACATAATTTTAGGTTTGACTCTTGTGCTTCTCTTTTAGTTTTCCAGTATTTTTTTTATTTCTGTGTCTTATCAGTGTTTTTGCCAACCATGGCAGGGCATTCTTTAGGTATGTTCTATTTTTTATGCAATTTAGGGAAGATCCTATTCATTTGGGAAACTATTGTATAAAATATGTATTTTCGGTAAAAAGCATCATCACAGATTGTACTGTAAAATATCTCAGTTGTTTTCCTTAAAGGGGGCAACTGTTGCCTGAAAGGTATGTAATATCATTTACCCATTGGGTAAAAGTATTCCTCAAAATATCTTTTATTTTTAAATTGCTTGCTATTTTGCCTGAATCTTTTTTTACGATAATAAGCTTCTTTAACTGCCTGGAAGAATTTTTTTCTTAAAAGCCTGGAGCAAGGGCCATTGAATACAAAGGTCGGGATTTTTTATCCCAAGTGTACATTTTTGGTTGAACTTCAACTAAAAATATTTTTTATTCACGTTTAACAAGAAGGCTAATTCCTTGTTAATAATATATAATTATTATTTTATTGTATACTAATTAAAGACGTTTATAAAGTGCATTGAGAAACTAGTTTTTTTTAAATAACTTTTTTTTTTGGACATCCAGAAGTATACATTTTAATTTTACCTGGATTTGGAATAATTTCCCAAATTATTAACTAGGAAAGATGCAAAAAGAAAGCCCTTAGAGTACTAGGAATAATCTATAGCTATATCTGCTATTGAATTACTAGGATTTATTGTATTAGCTCACCATATATTTACTATTGAAATAGATATCTACACATGAGCATACTTTACTTCAGCAATTATAGTCATTGATTTTCCTACAGATTTAAAATTTTCAGTTGACTAGCAACTTTCTATGAGCCTTAGGATTTATTTTTTTTTTACTATAGGAGGATTGACAGGAGTAGTTCTTGCGAATTCTTCTATTGATATTATTCTCTATGACATTAATTACATAGTAGCTCATTTTAATTATGTTCTTTCTATAACAGCTGTATTCGCGATTCTAGCAGGAATCACTCAATGATCACTCAGATTGTTTAAAGGATTCTCATTAAATAATAAATTCTTAAAAGCTTAATTTTTTAAAACCTATTGACTTATCTAAAAGAAACTGAATTTCCACTTATTTACGATAAAAAGTAGCACAATTACTGCAATTTTCATAGCGATGCGCCTTGTTTTCGAGAAATAAAATAGGGTTTTTTCACGTTTTACTCAAAAGTTTTAAGGTTATGTAGAAAAGTATAAATACAAAAACTATGAATTTTTTTATCACCGGTAATTTTCTTAGCATTTTTTTCTCAAGGAATTATATTCTACAAAAAAAAAATTTTTATTAAGCCCACCCTCAACCCCCAACACAATAAAAATATCGTGTTGATGAAAAACAGAAAGAAAGAAAGAAAGAAAATGTGCTATATTACGTAAGACAACAAAATCTTGTGTACAAGCATCCTAAAAACTAAAAAATTCCAAATTCACTTTAAATTTCAAATTTCAAACAAACATAACATCTAAAACACTTTACCATAACATTTACACACATTACCAAAATTAATCATAACAAAACAGATTGAGAAAAAAAAAAGCATCTTTTTGATAAATTTCATTAAAAAATAAGTAAAGCTGTCAATAAAACAGAATTTAGAAGAAGTAAATTAAATTATTTAACAGGAAACAAAACTAAAACACTAAAATGATGTCAGAGCACAGGTTAAAAGGTATCATTAAAAAAATCGTCAAGGCTATAATATGCTCTGGATAATAAAAGTGATTTTAATTCCTTTTTGAATCTCTTAACTTCTAAAATTTGTCTGATACATAGAGGAACATGGTAAATTTTTTTGCTAAGGTATATAAGTGAGTTCTTGGTGAGGGAGGATGTAGGGATTGGTAAGGGAAAATCGTTAACCTGGCGAGTCATATGACCAGTGTTAGAGGGAGGTTTAGGACATTTATGAATAAGAGTAGCTGTTTCTAAGATAAAAAGAGAAAAAAGAGTTAGGATTTTTTGAGATATAAAGAGAGGTTTACAAGAATCTCTTAACCCAGCGGAACATAGGTATCTAACTGCCTTTTTTTGAATCACAAAAATTATGTTTAATAATCCCTTGTTGCTTAAACCCCAAAAAGGCAAGCCATAACGAAGGTGGGACTCAATAAGAGAAAAGTACACTGAACGTGCAACTACCCCTCCCAGCTCATGCCCTGCCATTCTTACTGCAAAGCATCCAGAGGATAATTTTGATGCAAGATTTAGGATATGATCTTCGAAGCGAAGGCGACCATCAATGGTAATACCAAGGAACTTACAGCTTTCTTTGTTTTGCAAGGGGGAGTTTTCACTAAACATAAGGCCCTGAACGTCACACTTAAATCCCATAATAAAGGTTTTGCCCACATTAAATACAAGCCTGTTTGCAACACACCACTCCGATAAAATCTTAAGATCCTTAAAAACCTGGGCTCTAACATTATCAGAATCTCTATGATTCCATAAAATGGTGGTATCATCAGCAAACTGAACCACTTTGCCCTGCAGTTTTAATGAATCCAAATCATTTACATAGAGCAAAAATAATAGTGGTCCTAACACTGAACCCAGAGGTACTCCAGTTTTAAGGGATCTGGAATCGGATAAACATCCAGATACTGTAACTCTTTGGGTACGATTAGACAGATAGGATTCCAGCCATTGCAATGCCACACCTCTAAAGCCATAATTACTGAGCTTAGACAGCAGTATTCCATGATCTACACAATCAAATGCCTTGGATAAATCGCAAAACACTGCCGCCGCGGACTCTCCAGAATTTAAGGACAAATAGACACTCTCCAATATTTTTAAATTGCCTGCAGGTTGTACAATAAAATGCTTCAGTGGCATTCCTTTTGTGGAAAACTACTGATTAAAATGTGTCCAATTAAAAAACTTTAAAGCTCTAGTTTAGCAACTTTCGTGAAAATTACACCTAAAATTATGGGAAAAGATTTAAAATGTGTGTAATTTTACTTGGAAACTAGAAAGAAAAGAAAATATTCTGATGGCAGAAGGAGTTAATTTTCATGTTGACATTTTTTTTCCATAAAAACACATATAAATATATTTTGACATTTAATCTCACCTGATATTACGAGAAAAGACTTAAAATGTGTATAATTCCAACTGAACTGATCTCAACTCAACTTTTCAGAAAACTGTACTTTAAATTATGGACAAATAGGGTCGAGTTTTCACACTAAGATGTGAAGAAACATTCAAGAGTACAATTTTTACAGTAATATAAATTCTTGAAAATTTTCTTTTTCCAATGGGTTTATGGTTGGATTAGATTTTGATAGGTTAAGATGGAATTACACACATGTTAAGCCATTTCCCCTAATTTTAAGTGCAGTTTTCAGAAAAGTTTTTTTGAAAAGAAAGTGCTTTTTAAAAGGCTTCAGGGGCATTCCATATGTGGAAAAACTATGTCTCAAAACAATTAGAAACTCTTTAGGTAAGACAACACATAAAAGTATCCACTTGAAAAAAGTCTTTTTATAAAAAACACTCATTTTACTCCAAACTCTACACCCACACCATATACAGTAAAATATTTCATTGGTTTTTCCCCTTACATTTTTTTGAAATATTGAATCATTCAGAAGCTATAAAGATGTCCAACATCCTATAAAAGCATAACATTATTTGCTTTTCTTGATACTATTTTAAATCCTTTATATATTGATTCATGTTATGTGTATTATGTTTAATAAGATTATTGTTTTTTATGCAAATAAAAGATGGGACTGTCAATAGAAGGACTAGTGGACTAGTGCCTGTCTGCAAAAACTGGCCTTAACCCATTTTTTACCAATAATGTGAAAACGCAACAGTCATATTAATTTTTTTTTATAATATAAACAAAATAAAAAATGAAATATCTAACGTTACTACAGTATTTACTATATTAACACTCAATAAATAAACCAGTGTTTTGATTTTTAAATTTTTATTCCAATTCAAGCAAAATTTTAATGTCTAAACATACCTTCGAATATTATTGTTTATTATTGGTAAGCATAATACAGGCGAGATTTGTTTAGCTGAATCCTATTGCTAACACATGTGAGTATTTACCTTTTTTTACTGACAAAAAAAAATGTTACAAATTTCAAAATACTGACTCCAAATTGTAAATGTTGAGAAAACGCATCACTGGGGAAATACATTATCTGTATTTTGGTCGAAATAGCTCTTGAGTTGCCAACGGTATCAGCTAGAGATATTGCGGTTTAGGCTTGTGTGTGTGTGTTTGTGTGTAAGAAAGTTTTTAGTAATATTGAATTTTAATTGGTGCTAAGTGTATGTGTATTTTTGAAAAACATGCCTAAATTTCTTACGCAAAAAGCTTTATATGAAGTAGTAGATGAATTGGAAGCAGAACATTCTGGAGATGTTGGTAAGATCTACTAAGTATTTTTGTTAGACCTGTTATGTAGATGGAAATTATTTTAGTTAAAATTGATGCTGTTTATATTCCTCCAGAACCAGATAGCTTGACTGACAAAGAAAATATAGATGACGATGTAATTGCTGTAAACGAAAAAAAAAACCAAAATGATGTGGACATAGCGGGCACATTTGAATTACAGATAAGACAGGACAATGAATTTGACTGGGATTCGTCTGATGATGAGAGTTTGGCAGAAAAGAAACGGAAAATCGAAATGTCTAACACCAGCCAATTTCAAAGTAGGGAACCAAAATGGAAAAAGGGTTCAATTCCTATGATGTCCCAGTCTATTTCAAATGAAGGCCCTGCGCTTGAGAAATTGGTAGATTTACTCCACGGAAAGTCACCTTTAGACATTTTCTTTTTGTTCTTTGATGACCAAGTATTAAATCTTATTGTAACATTTTCGGAAAAATATGCAAAAGACAATAATCGACATGATTTTGAGTTGGATAAATATGAATTACTAAAGTTTATAGGACTGCTAATAATTACAGGTTATCATAAACTACCACAAACACAACTATATTGGTCAACTGATAAAGACAAGGGGATAGACATTGTGAAAAAATGTATGAGTCGAAATAAATTTTACAATATAAAAAAAACCTCCATTTGGCAGATGACGCACAATTAGATAAAAGTGACAAGTTTTGTAAGCTTAGGCCATTTTTTGATCTCATAAATCAGAAAATGTTGCAGTTTGGTATATTTTCACACTGTCTGTCCATTGATGAACAAATGGTTCCTTACTTTGGCAGGCACTCCTGCAAAATGTTTATTAAGGGTAAACCCGTTAGATTTGGTTTTAAATTATAGTGTATTTGTTCGTCAGACGGTTATTTATATCAGTTCATTCCATACGCAGGAGCAAATCCAAATAAACAAAAATCTGTATTAGGTATGGGTGAGCAAGTTGTTGTTGATTTATTGTCTATAGTGAATGACCCAATGAAGCATCAGGTATTTTTTGATAATTATTTTTCTTCGTTTCAATTATTTTCATATCTTACCGATAAGGGTATTTTGCGAGCGGAACTATAAGGGATAACAGAACCCTCCGCTGTCCTTTAGAAGGGACCAAAAGTGTTTCTAAACAAAAACGCGGCTACTACATTTCGGCACATGACACTGTCAGTGGGGTCTCATTAGTTAGATGGAACGATAATTTAGTGGTCACAGTAATAAGTAACCATTATACAGAGCTAAAAGTTATGACGTAAAGCAAAAAGACAATCCTATTCAGCAACCTAATGTTATCAAGATGTACAACAAATTCATGGGGTGAGTAGATCTCCACGATAACGGAATAGCCAATTATAGAATAGGGATATCTGGAAAAAAGTGGTGGTGGCCTTTGTTCGTTAACACTATAGATAGCACTTTAGTCAATTTTGGAAGGTTTATAACATTGTCAGTGACAAAAATATTAGTCAACTAGACTTTAAATCGTACATTGCTCTTCGCCTGATAAAAACTGAATCTTCCATTCGCACATCTATTACTACCCCTAGGGCAGTTCTTGAGCAAAGATATGATAATATCGGTCATATTATCACCAAATCGCTCCACTCCAGACGTAGATGCAAAATATGTAGTAGTGAAACGGTATTTTTATGTAAAAAATGCAACGTGCCTCTCCATACCGATTGTTTTGAGCGTTACCATAAAAAGTAAAATTACGTTTTTTTGTTCATATATTTAGCCAATGATGCGAAAACGCAACATGCCCTTTTTTGAAAGTTTTTGAATGTAACTTTTTTTTTTTGTGTCATAATCTTCTTTTCTAACCTATTTTAATACATAATAAATATTGCTATTCGAAAAATTGTTGTTTTTTCATGCCCTGGTAAAATATGGGTTAAATATCAAGATAGATGTAGTCAAAGATCACAAAATATCTATTTCAAAAAATATATTTTCTTTATGAATTCAAATTGCAAGGCAAAAAAGCTCTTAGAATAGTACTGAGAATATGACAGAAAGTATAAAATTTCCAAGTCCTAATTTTTTATAAAACAATGTATTTCAAAAATTTGTGCCATAAGCATTATTTACTATATTAACAAGTCTTTTTTTCTGAATTCACAAGCTGTATACCATTAATGCTATAGGTATATGAAATGTATAACATTCCTATTCAGAGGGGTTTATTAACAGGAGTATGCAGATTCAGATTTCATCTTTTACTTACTGTTTCAAATTACTTTATTGCTCTTTGGTTTGTTCCTTGCTTATAATTTGGTCTTCTTATTTATTATGACTGTCATATTGAACACATTGAGGCTGAAGATTCTTAAGATCCCTTGCTTATAGAGCTTGAAGTTAATATTTTTTATAAATATTACTTTCACTATAATGATATTAGTATATGATTTGATATCGCTAATCTTGAAACCACATGGCGTCATTCTGATGCCTTAACATTTTATAATATCTTTAATGGTTTATATTGAAGATATTATAAAATGTTAAAGCATCATTGGGATTATTGTCCCACTATCATGGAAGCAACTAAGGCTTTTTTCTCCACTCACTAGGATTTTGTGTTTCCTTAATGAAAATAGCTTGGATCCATTTTCCAGGGGCTTATTAATTGTTAATGAATATTTGTTTTGATTTAGGCTTTTGAGGTTTTATCTTCATATATATATATATATTTTTTTTTTTTGTAATTGTATAAATAAATGTATGAGTCCTCACTATTTCCATTTTTAAAAATCAATTTACTTTGGAACATGGTCCCACACACACCATTTTGCATACCAGGGTATAAAAACAGAAATTCATTTGAAGTTTATTGGATTGCAAACACTAAAAGAACTAAAAGCGATATTTTTATTTAAGATGCTGTTTAAATTGACTTTCCTTTTCATCTAGAAGTCAATTGTTAATATCTGTAAGATTAACTTTGTCCAGACAGTTTTTTTTAGGAATATCACTGAATAAATTACAAACAGAAATTTTAAAAATGCGGGACATAATAACTATCATCAGCATTTTAGCAGCATTGAAATATTTGCCATTACCTTAGGAACCGTTTGGCATATGCAATGTCAATTTTCAGCATTAAATAATATTATGTAATATTATTCCCTCTGTAAGAATAGTTATATAGTTATGTTAAACTATTATGTGTACTAAGTCTACTCACTACTAAGATTTGCTATTGTGGTTTGCTGTCACAAAGGAGGATTGTTAAACTACTAAACAGTCTTATTGCTCCTAATGGCTATTCTTAACATTGGTATTGATATCGTGGGCGTACAAAGAAAACCCTGTAAGTCCACTTTTTTCAAAAAATCGTTTTTTTGCTTAGCCAAATCCATTTAAATATAACCTATCATACTAAATACCCGTTAAGTCCAATATAGTTCAAATAGAAGAGATACTTCTAGCTTCCACGTTATTAAGTCCGGAGAGAGGAAACATTATTGAGGAAAAATCTATTAAGTGCACTTAATTGATTTATAAATTATTTGACACTCAGAAAAAATCCAATAATATTGAGTCCAATAATAAGTTTGCGGTATTCGAAATTGCATCCTGATATTGTCGAATATAAATACGAACATAGCAGAGATTATAAGGTTATTAGAGTTTGGAGAAAAGGTAGACCACCAGCAATTCCAAAAAAATTAGAGAAACTATATAAAGACCCTTTACCGATAAGCACAAAGAAAAAAGAAGATCTTTTGAAATTATGCAAAAGTGGTGCTATTCCTTCGGAATTCCATGGGTGGTACCACTCTCTTTCTACTGCAAAAAATATTGACAAAGCCAGTATTGGAATTTCCGATGAAGAAACTGATTCCGATTCCGACAATGAGCCTCTTTCTCATTATCTTGTTCAGAAAAACTAATACAGTTTATGAAGAAAAATCTGATAAGTCTCAAAAAATGTGATTAGTTTGTCAGCGAAAACCCATTAAGTGCAATTATTATTTAAAAATGCTAATAAACAATTTGTTCTAAAAAATTATGTATTTTAATTTAACCTAAACTAACTCTAAACAGATGTTACTACCCAAAAAATGCATTTACAAACATAAAAAATAAAATTGGATTTTACATAAAACTTGAAAGTTTAAAATCGCTTTTTTTCACATTTTTAGTTTTAGGACTTACAGGGTTTTCCTTGTCCGCCCACGATATATTCTATAATATCCTTTAGATTAAAATAGAGCAACTGAGCATAAATAAAATTAATTTTAAAACAGTATTAAACTATATTCTTTCACAAATTATCAAGTCATAGTTTTGTTACTAGCCTAATTACTCATATTTGTCTTTCTTTGCCGGAAGGTTCCTTTCTTTCTTTTTCCTTCTTCCTGCTTTTCATCTGGCATCTCTCTCTTACTCTCTCAGCTCTTGATCCTCATTAAATTATGTTAATTATATTAAATTTGTTAAATACTTTAACTCATATAGATAGAATTAGATTTTGAGAATTAGAGTTGTTGCCTTAGAAGGTGTAACTTATATACTTATTTAAGTCAATGCCAACATTGAGATACATGTTGGGATCTCTTAAACACAGGGTAGTCAGTCTTATATGAGACCAAAAAATATATTTTTCTGTAGAATTCAACCATATCTACAGTAAAAACAGGCAGAATTTATATATCAATATAGAGTCTAATAAATCAAAATAATTTGAATATAAAAGAATATACTTAAAAAAAAGCAACTTTCTAATGCTAAATTTCTACATTAGCATCATAAACTTAAAGTATTTTTGACTGTACTAAGTGACATGTTCAAAACGTCCAATGAACGGCAGTACAAATTATAACTTTTTGTTATTCTACATAGTGGAGAGTTCTGACCATGATTTGTTTTCCTGAATGGAATAAAAAATAATTCGCTCAATCTGATGTTGACTTGAGGAATGTTGAATTTAAAAAATGACAAAATAGGAGGAGTGTTCAGCTGACAATTCATTACTTTATATAAAAACGAAACATCAGTTATCAAACGTCTGTCGAGAAGTGAAATCACGCCAAAATGCTCTCGAATTGAATTGACATCATGATATGAACCGAAGCGGGTTTTAAAAGAAGGAAATCTTAAAAATTTGTTTTGGATGCTCTCCAATCGATCAATGTAAATTCCATACCTAGGGTTCCAAATAATGCTTCCAAGATCAATTTGCCAAGAATAAATGTATTAAATAAACATTTAATAGCTCGAGAACTAGAAAACATTTCACATTTACGAAAAATATAACCCAACAATCTAGAAGATTCTGTTACTATTAGATCAATATGAATGTCAAACATCAGTTTAGAGTCCAATGTAATTCCCAAATCACGTACGTAGTTCACTTTAAAGCAAATATCATTAAATTTACATTGATAATTTATTTTATTTTTATTTCTTGAAAAGGTTATACTTTGACATTTTTTAATGTTAAGAAAGAGACTATTTTCATCGCAGTAGGCCCGTAGTCGATCCAGATCACTTTGGATTTTAAGGCAGTCGATGTTAAATATCGTACGGTAGATTTTAAGATCATCGGCGTATAATAGAAATTTAGTGTAACGTAAACAAGATTTTATATTATTAATGTATATAATAAAAAAAGGGGTCCTAAATGGGAGCCCTGACGAACACCAGATGATGGAATAAAAGACTCAGAACAAAATCCTTGAAGTGAGACGTACATGGATCTTTTTTTAATATAAAATTCCACCCATCTCAAGACGCTGTCACCCACACCAATGTCTGCGAGTCGAGCCAGGAGAATATTATGGCTAATCTTGTCAAATGCTTTACTGAAGTCAGATGAGGAACTATAAGTTTGATATTGCAGTCTTTCATATATCAAAAAACTCATTGTTGTTTATTCAATTGTTGGCCGCAATCAAATATATCCCTTAAGAAACTCTAATATTCTTGTTATTCCTCTGTACAGATTTAGTCTATTTAGACAGCCAAGTCAGAAAGTGGCTAAATATTTCTAAATTCAAATATAAAATTAAAAAAAAATTTAATAAATGCAACACTTCATATTATAAAGTTTATAATATAGATGCATTTTTTGGATATGTGTTTTAAATTGCATTTTTTTAATTTAATTCCTATTTATATCTAATCTTCTTAACTTAGTATTTAGGTTTTTAATAATTAAGAACTGTATAATTTATTCTTATTGATTAATGTTCTGTATACACAACTAAGGTAATAAAGGATTAGAATGTTGTTACGAATATTTATGTCCCCAACATATTTGGAATATTTGCTAATGTACATTCTAAATAAATATATTTATATGTGGATGAATGTTCAAAATTATTTTCACAATCGAGATCACGTCCATTTGTTAAAGTTCTTTATTGTTTTATGTAAATGTGAATTTCTTATAGCCAAGATATTTTACCTTAAGCAATAACACACTTTTTAGATATGTTAATGTTAAAACACTATTTTATATACATTATTTTTATCCAGGTAACCAACACAATAAAACCTACAGGCTAACTCATGAAATAATAAGGTGGAAATCGGACGTGCCCTTAACAGAGGGCCAGCTGAGATCCAAAAGGGATGAGTTTTGGGACACCGCCCCAGCCTTTGAAGGACGCAAAGAGATATGGGATGCTTTAAGGTTAACAATTTGTTCAAAATTCTGACAATTGGATTAAAAAATAACTTTCTACTTTAGGGCAGCCGCTATGGCCGCAGAACAACGAGATTACGAGCTGGCCCAAGCCATATTAGATGGAGCCGGTGTTTTTGTGCCTAACGGGTATATTACGGACTGTTACGACCAGTTGGGTCAAAGGCAAGTGTTTGATTACTGGAAGATATATTGTGGGGATAATTTGGAAGTTTTAGGTATCAGGTGCCAATATACTGTCTGTCTTATCCCATAAATATCGTAAAAGAGGACGGTCGGGATTCCCCGGCTGTTGAGTCTGAACCAGTCGAGGCGGGCAGCGAAACCTGCCTGAAACTGAGACTTAGTCATAGTTGCAATGACGTCAAACTGGCTGTGTATTCTAGCGATAGTATCAGCGTATGTAAAAAGAAATTACAGGTAAAAAAATGTTTCTTTGTTTTTAATCAATAATATATGGATCAAAATTACCACACACAAAAAAGCATACAAGGAATTAACGATACGATTAAAGGTCACTAAATATAAAATTATTGATCACCTGTTCCCAAGTAAAGTAGGCAATTTGTATGCCATCAGGTCATTCTTTAATATTTAATTAGAAAGGTGACCATTTATAGATTTTATTTTGTGAGTTTACCGACACGGATTGTTGGAAGACGTGATTGATACCTATTTATGTTATACAGTGTGGAAAGATTAACTAGAATAAAAGGTGTAAATCTTAATTTTCATTTTGTTATAGAGCCCCAACTAAAGAGGTGAATATACCTTCAATAATTCATCAACTTAATGATAATGAACTCATACTTATCAATTTTTCCTTGTTTCCAAATTATTTAATTGCACAGATATGGGCAAGGGATTTAAAATATAACATTCCTTTATCAAACTATTAAAATTTGAATTTTCAAGAAATAAAAAAAAATTTAAAAAGCTATGAATCTAAGTGGGTAGACCCAGAAAGATAAATATAAAGAGGTTTCAACAATTTTAATGCTATTCTCACAATATTAAAGGAATGGGTGTCACAATTGTTCCTTAATCCTATAGGTTAACAAAAACTATACATATTAGAAATCAAAGAATGAAATAAAGCTAAGCCTAATAAATTAAACCAAAAACCACAAGGAAGTTAAATCCACAAAAAAAAAAACATAAATCTCCGTTCTACTGAGTCTGACGCCAATAAGTCTTCCTTATTTTACTAGTCCTATCCAACTAAACTGCTAAAAAATTAGTATTTTTTTATATACATATAAATAAATCTAACTTCTGGTACCAGTACATACAATATTACTTAGCCTTGAAACGTTTATTACATACAAGTATTTTTATTGTCTTTTTAGAATCTGTTTTTACTGTATTAAGGACTTATTAACATGCAAAACCCATTTAAATATTTAAACATTATCAACATTTATAACGTTCAAAGGTGTATTCATTCCTTGCTAGGAATTTAAAATCCAACTCAATATTTAAAGTTCAGTATTGGTGTCTGGAATTTAATATTATCTTTTTTTATGGCATTTAAATATTACGGAACTTGTAAAATTGGCTAAAATTTCATTGTAAAAATTTTATAATTAATAATTAAAAGTATGACAATCAAGGGTCGAGAATTTATATTTTTTTCTAATCATCATCTTTTTTAATTAGCAAACAATCGACGTACATACGTTTTATGTATTAAATATGAACCCACAATTATTGTTATTGCACAATACATGTGGATAATTAAAATTCGTCATACTTACTAATCTACTATAGATAATTTATTACCTGGAACATTTATCCGCGGCGATGTTTTTTTTTATTGTAGACGCACATTATATTATTTTTAATATTGATAATGGTATTGGTATTTCTAGATAAATTTAACTGCTCATGCACGTTTTCATGTTTATTTTAAATTTAATTGGAATTTTATTGAGCCTTAGTAAGGAAAAAAGGATACACATTATGAGATCACAGAATGTTTAAAAAATAGTAATTTTTCTAAAAAATGCTTGCTTAAAATTATGAATCATGTAGTATTATTGTATAAAAAGAGCCTCACATAATATGAAATGAATCTTTTAAAGAACACAATACTTAATAACAAAAAGAGGCATTTTAACTAAAAGCGCACTTTGATAGTCGAAAATTAATGATTGTGGCTTGTTAGATACTGGGATTAAAGTTAAGACTTAGCACTAATTTCTCATAGTCGTGGATTCTAAATAGAATTTTAATTATTTGATTTTAAATTTTTTTATCCTTTAGGAGTTTATTGTTTGCAAAACAATTAATTTGAAAATTTCGAGTTTAATTTTGCGTTTTTAGTTCTTTATTATTTCGATCCGTCATTCAACATTCAGATTTTGACGAATTTAGGTTTCGTGAGCATTATGAAGTTATTTTTGCATTTACACATATTTTTGTCTGTTTATTATTTGTAGCAAAACTTTTAGATTAATTTTTGATTACATAAAAGCCAGATGAAACCTGGCTTATTTCTTCCAAGGATTTAAAGTCAATTTTATCGTTTTTATATTTTTTGAGCCTTTTGAAGGTTTTTTTGCTTTTTCAAATATTTTGTCGTTTCTTGCTTGTTAAAAAAGTTTCGAGTGATTTTCAACATAATTAAATAAATTTAAAGCCATTTGATTTTTTTCCATAGTATTTGGAGTAATTTCTTCCAAGATAGATCAAATCTGGCTTATTGCTTATAGGTATTTAATATTCCAAACTTTTTAAATCTTGTTTTCAATCTTCCAGACACTTGAAGTAATATTAATTATTTTCCGGGGTATTAGCCCGTTCCTTTGAACTAGTAATCTTGGTATTTAGGTCATATTTTTTATATTTCACACTTTTAGAGTAATTTTTGTATCATTCAGAAAGTTTCGCCAAATATCTTTGAAAATTCAGAATTTTCTAATTTTAGTATATAGTAATTATAGTGGTTGAAATAGTCATTAAAATTATCATTTACAAAAGTCATTTTTCTCCACAAAATTATTGATATTATAATTTACGGTATGAGACTCTTATTTTCTGCATTTTTGAGTAAATGAATAGCGACGATTTAAAGCATATTATTTAGAGCATTAACTTTTTTGTCCCTTAATACTTTTCATTTCAGATCCTTTCAAATGTTATACGAGGATTAGCTTTAAATCCCACTGTTTTTTTATTAAATCCCCTCAGATAATCCTCAGGTAATTATTTGTTGAATAAATATTCATTTTTCTCCTTATATAACTGGATTAATGAATCTTAATGGAAAAACAGTGTCAAAGGCTTTTTTGAGATCGGTAAATATTGCAACAGTTTTTTTCCCTTTATTCAAATTTTTTTAAATTGGATGTGGTCAGTTTACATAAGATTTTTTGTATCTAATCATTATGTATCTACTGTATATGATATGATAGAGGAGATGATTTCATTCATTCTTAAAAGCACTCTGATATTTCCCTAAAACATTACAACCCTAATTTACAAAGTGTATACGTATAATGTATGTATTTGTTCAATGTGTAATGTATTTTATTTCAATACATAATTGTTATCAAATAAAATTACATTAGTAGGAAAGTTAGCATACACCTAGGAAAACTAAATCCTTTACGTATCACTACAATTCAGTACTAAGACAGGTGTAAAAGAAAAATTACTCTATATAAATACGTCCATGTAGAAGCAGTAACTTAGTAAGAAAAATCACTTATATGATACTTATACAACAAAGAATAAAAAAAAGCAATAATAATTATATACATAGTATAGGATATGAGAGCTGTATCTACAACAGTGACATTATTATTCTACTTTTTTGCATTGAGCACTGTTTAACCTTAATTGAAAACATTTTATGGTTTTTGATATTTCTAATAGTTGGAAGCATATTCATTACTTTTGAATATACACTACCGGACAAAAGTGGAGAAACAAAGTGTCTTTTGTATTTATTTTTATATTAGTGTATTTGATCATTAATTTTTTGTTTTTTTTTAATTTAATTTTGTTTCTAGTCTTCAGTACCTCAATAAAAAATAAAAAAAAACAAGTGACAACTAATATATTTTATTCTTGTTTTTACAGGGGACAAAAGTGGAGAAACACTATTTTTATTTATTTTTTATACACAATGTATTAGTTAGTTGTACAT
This sequence comes from Anthonomus grandis grandis, assembly GCF_022605725.1. Taxonomy (NCBI): domain Eukaryota; kingdom Metazoa; phylum Arthropoda; class Insecta; order Coleoptera; family Curculionidae; genus Anthonomus; species Anthonomus grandis. The sequence goes on along the minus strand of NC_065548.1, from coordinate 11,815,530 downwards.
ACAAAGACTAATAATGTGTAGCAAAACCCTTATTTTTTATAACTTCAGCACCGACTTCGCATAGAGTTCATCAGGCTGTCAATATAATCTGCTGAAATGGAATTCCACTCCTCTTGAAGAGCTGTGAACAAATCATCCTGGTTTCTAAATTTATCTTTATTTTTTGTCTGATTTTCCTATCTAAATGGTCCCATAGGTTTTCTATCGGGTTTAGATCCGGACTTTATGCGGGCCATTTCATAAGGGGCACATTGTTGTCTTCAAACCATTTCTTTACTACTTTTGCGGTATGCTTCGGATCGTTATCCTGCTGAAACGACCATCGAAGCGGCATATTTTCTTCTGCGTATGGAAGCATATTATGATCCTGAAGAATTCTTAAAACTTGAAATGTGTCCATTTTTCCTTCAACTTTTCTTAATGGTCCTACTCCTGATCCGGAAAAGCAACCCCAAACCATGATATTGCCTCCTCCATGTTTCACAGTTGCCCTGGTGTACTTTGGATTAAGTCTAGTATTGGCAGGACGACGAACCCATTTTTCATTCCATCAGATCCGAATAGGCAGAACTTACTTTCATCAGAAAATAGAACCGTTTTCCACTTTTGGGTTGTCCAATCAAGATGTTCCTGTGCAAATTGGAGTCTAGCCAATCTATTCTTTTTAGAAATGAATGGTTTTTTGGCTGGACGACGGCTATAAAGTCCAAATTCAGTCAAACGACGACGAATAGTACGCACAGATACCGAAACCCCAGGTATTTCATTAGAAATTTCTGTGGCGGGCATAAAGGGATGTTCTGTTGCCAACATTTTTATTTTTCTCTCAATAACTTTATTCGTTTTCCTTGGCCGTCCATACCTTGGACGGGTAGTCACACTATTATATTTTTTAAAAGCAGCAATAGCTTTTGAAACTACGGATCTATTACGATTAATTTGCCTAGCAATTTCACTTTTTTTACACCAGCTTGAAATTTCGAAACAAATAATTTTCGGAGATCAATACTCAGATCTATTCCGCGAGGCACAAATCGTATATAACAGTTTAACACTCAACGTTAAGATCAAACTAATGATAAATAATCACTTTAAATATATAATCCGCACTTAAATCTACGGATCCTAAAAAGGGACCCTGGCCCAGACGGTTTTCCTTTATTTTTTTTGAAGTCTTGTCCTAGCTTGTGTGAGCCTTTGCATATTCTGTATAATCAATGTTTATCCAGCGGCATTTTTCCTAATATTTGGAAAACAGCTCAAATTGTGCCAGTATTTAAATCTGGAGAAAAAACTTATGTACGGAATTACAGGCCTATTTCCCTACTTAGTCACTTTGGTAAACTTTTTGAATCTTTGCTGTTAAAACAATTATTCTTTAAGGTCAAAGAAGCTATTGATGTTAATCAACATGGCTTTTTCCAAAAAAGATCGGTAATAACCAACTTAATACCATTTATTCATGAGTATAAACAAAAGTATGGATAGTGGTCTGGAAACTTGTGCCGTGTACACCGACTTTTCCAAGGCTTTTGATAAGGTACATCATCCTACACTTTTCGTGAAGTTGGAGAATTTCGGTGTGCACGGAGCCCTCCTCAAACTCATTAAAAGTTATCTAACAAATCGCTCTCAGTACGTTGTCATAAATAGAGTAAAATATTCTTGTACAACCGTAACTTCAGGAGTACCGCAAGGTTCTCATGTGGGACCGATTTTGTTCTCAATTTTTTTAAATGACATTGGTCAGTGTTTCTCTACCTGTAAATATCTTGCATATGCAGATGACCTAAAAATCTTTACAACAATTAAGAAGGTATCAGATTTTCGTGCCCTGCAATCTGATCTTGCAAATTTTGAAAGGTACTGTACCTTAAATAAATTATTTATTAATCCAGAAAAATGTCATTCTATACTTTTTAGCAGAAAACCATCTCAGACACAAAACAAATATGATGTCTATCTCGGGGGCACTATCTTGAAGTATGTAGAGTTTCTTAAGGATTTAGGTGTGACGTTGGATTCCAGACTGCTCTTATTCGAATCTCGAATTACGAAGGGTTTTAGTAATCTAACATCATTAATATTACTATATAATGCACTCGTTAAACCTACTATAGAATATGCGACAGTGGCTTGGAATCCGATGTATCACAAATATATTTACCAAATTGAAAGAGTTCAACGCAAGTTTGTAAAGATAGTAAATTTCCGCTTTAATAGACAAAGACATTTTTTTACTTACTATGATAACTTAAAGTTTTATGGTATGAAGCCCTTAGAGAGTCGTAGAAACAATTTTGATTTAATATTGATTTATAAAATTATTAATAATTTAATAGACTGCCCTTTTTGTCTGGAAAATTTACATATCAACGTTAATCCTTATATTTTGCGTAATAGATCGACCTTTAGCATCTTAAGATATTCTTCAAACTATTTGTCTAACTCTCCATTGTTCAGATGCGCCCGTAGTTTTAATAATTTTCAAGAAACTAATTTGAATAATGATATATTTTTTTCTCCAGTATGGCTTCATTTAAGCGATACTTAAGAAATTCTACCTAATTTCGCAAAGAACGATAAATATTGTCCTTTTTTCCCTATTGTCATTATTCATATGTATATATGCTTCTTTATTGTTTATAAGAGATACTATTAAATAAGTTAAGCGCTTTGCCAAACATGTAATGTTTGGCAAAGCGCTTACTTGTATTTAAAATCATAAGATACTTTGTGCTTTCCTGTTATTGGATTGCTTAGTCTATCTGTAGGAGAGCCTTGTACTTAAATAAATAAATACAGATATTTAATTACGAAGGTCTGAAACCGGAGTGCGTGTAGCTCAGAACTCTATTGTCGATTTTCCTTTTAGAGCCAAGAAGGTATTGACGCATCAAGACAACGATGGTTTTACGGGGGGAAACTCCTCGGGGACAAACTTCACGTAGAAGAGGCTAAAATCCCCCCCGGCTACGTTGTACAGGTTATTGTAAATTTGGAAAACACCAGTTAGTGGTAAGAGGTTGTAGATAGCTTAGGGTAAGATGGTTTTTTTTTTGTTATAAACTTACTTTAGTTGTATTTGATGTCGGTTATTTTTTTAGTTAGGTAAGACTATTTAAAAGAAAAAAAAATCAAATGATACAATACGTGGGACTGACCGAACAATGGTTGTGAGGCTAATTACTGAGAAGTCCCTAAAACATTAGGACCATATCAAAAGATAGATAATAAATAGACTACTTGTTATATATTATATTAAATATTTGAAGTATTTGCCCGTTTTTAGGGCGTCGTGTGGATATTAATGAAAAATGCGCACAGATAAATTTGTAAGTGTCGCCTGGTGCAGTTTCGTAAAACTTTACTAATCATTTTTGGCATTTATGCCACCGTTACCTAAAATCTTTTTCGATATTTCAAAAGTTGTTTCTTAATGTTTGCACTTGCGAGTTTTTGTGTTCGGGAACATCACTTGTATATAAGTTGTGTGATTTTTTGAAATTCTTCTACTGTTAAGGACTGACTTAGGAATTCTAACGTTAGAGCCGGGAGGTCTGCATTGTTAATTTATTTGTTTTGAAGGTTTACGCATTTTTCGTTTTTTTTTCTCAATTTTCATTGTAATAATTATTGTTAATTTAAGTGCCATAAACTTGTTTGAAAATGGTTGGCCTCCTGTGCAACAAATTGTATCATAACATAGTTAGGTTTAGTTTAAAGCATTTGTAAATTTTAGGTATTTGTATGCTTTTATTTATATTAATTAGTCTACGCGAGTATTTTATATTTATTTGCCAGTAAAACTAAAAGATTTATATTCGTCATTCTATTTTCTGTTCAAACTGTTTTCTAGCGAAGCATTTTTTTTTAAATTCTAATAAGATCAAGAATAAATATTCTTGTAAATTAGTGATCAAAAAATTATAATCAGATGAGGTGTTTTGTGGTCAAGTGCACTGCAAAACTATTTGCCAAAGTTTTCAATTATGTTTAATTTATCTTTAAGGCTCTAGATAGAAAAGGGGTGCTTAAAATCTATTGTTGCATTTCATACAGTTAAGAAAATTGTGATAAAAAGATAATTTTACAGCGTATTAAAGAAAATCCTTAAGGAGAAATTGCATACATTCGATATGTAACGCGTTCGATTTCGTTGCGATTCGCAACTTTAACAAAATAAACGATTTTATTTGTGTTAAATAGCAAGTTCTTTTTTTATTGTTGTAGTTCTTTATGGTAAGAGGCATTGTGTTTAAGCTAAATGAAATTAAAAGTTTTGAAGATATAATCGAGTGATTGCTTAACAATTATCTTCATTCTTTACATTTGTAAAATATTGGCAAGACCACAGCCAAAATTAATGTCTGTTAAGTCATCAGAAGATCATCATAAAAATCGGCGACTTAATTTACATTGGTAAACTAAATGTGAGTGGTTAACCGGATCAAACAAAAGAAAAAAAACTATTGTAGGCCTTGTTTTTTATTTTCAGCACAAATGTGCCAATGAAAGGCATTCTAAATCTAAACGACTTGGTTTGATTTTTTTAGGGAAAAACGATTCAACAGTCAGCTTCTAGACATCGCGTCATATATTATTCAAAATACCAAACTCTAATATTCAGAATGTTTGTTTTAATTTTTTGTATAGAGAAAATTGATTTAACGAGAGGCATTTCTTAAGGTAAAGTGTAGAATATCGTTTATTTTGTTTAAGAGGAAAAAACTACGACTTCGGTGAGTATTTTTGTTAGTTTTCCCTACTTCTTTTATTCATTTTTACTTAATACTTGTATCTCTAAACTGTATTTATAGCATTTTATACGTCATTGCATATAAATATTTTTTAACCCTGAAAATTAGTATATAGAAAATTAGTAGTAAAATTAGTACCGTCAAAGGGGTGAATCGGGACGACTTAGATATTTATATATTTTTTATACAACTGCCGAACAAAATTAAAATTTGGCAGAAAGTGACCGTAGTCCATACAACAGCAGAAATATGTATTCGATTATTTTTTAATTTCCATGGATTATAAAAAAAATAAATAAATATAGGGTGTCCCAATTGACCTCGTTTTGGGGCGAATCGGGACGCGTTGTTTTATGCCATGTAAAATGCATGTCGCCCCGCGTATGAGGTGAATCGGGACCAAAAATTTAAAAAAATTATATTTTTCATATATTTTTAAGTATAAAAACAAAAAAAATACTACAGTAAAATACAAAAACAGTCTTTATTTTACAGTTTTCACTTACAAACTTAAAAAAACCACATTAAAAAAAATATTTTCAGAAATAATATAATGATATTAGATGGCATAAGATTTTAACTTTAATTGTAAAGGAAATTTGTATCCTCCTCGTCGCAATTCGGTTGGTTTAGGTAGTTTTTTATTAATTTGTTCCGGCGTAATCATGCAAATATCTTCCACTGTTGGAAAAATAAAACTATTTTTTATTTTTCGGTTTGATCTGAGAGATTTAACTTCAAAACTTTTACCAAAGAGTCCCTTAATTTGCCCGATAAAATATTTTTCTACTTTATTTGTCTTAAACTTAACCTCGACAAAATCGTCAGTGGCAATGCTATTTTCCATTGGATGCTATACATTAAAGCACTCGTCCAGTTCCATTGCTTCAGATTCTGCTTTATCTGACTCAAGTTCGAAGATGTCGTCCTCTTGAGAGTCTTTAGGCACTGTTGTCTTGTTTGTTGACGGTTCCGGTTGCGCTTCTAAAAAATCTGTGGTAGAAATGCTTTTGCCACCGTCTATAGATTACAAGTCAGACCACTTCCTATACCGCCCGTGTTAAAGCAAAATTGACCTTGAATCCCGCTGTTTGCTGCGTACGAGCGTTTACCAGGGTTTATCGTAAATATCGATGAAAGCAAATTCTGAGGCGCGCTGATTATTTTTATACGAGGAGTATTCATAAGAAGTATTTTAAGTCATAAAATAAGAACTTTTTTTATAGGACTGGAATAGAATGTGTTTATATGACAGTGTTTCTTAATTATTAACGTTTTTACTCATTTTTTATATTAGCTTCACTTCTTTGCCTTTATGTAGCAATGTTTGTATGTATGTATATAACAAATCTAAGAATTCTATTTAAACTATAACTTCTACTTGTCAGATTGTTTTCAAATTTTGTAGGTGCTTGGCTTTCGATAACAAGGACAGTTTTTAAAATGTTTTTGAGTTTCCCTTTTCTAAAATTGGTGTATCTAGAAGTTTTGATCAGTTCAATGAATTTGAACTTTTAATAAAATTGGAAGCGTTTAATATGGCGGATCAAAATGGCTGCCTTTTAAGTCAAATATAATATATAAAAAGTGAATTTGAAAAAAACCTTGTTGAATATTACTTACTTGTTGAATTGTTTAAATTTGCTACATTTTTAGGAGTCTTATCAAAAAATACAAGTTTTTACTTAATATTTGTGGAAATTTTAGAGATGAATATTCAAAAAATAAATCTAAAGTTAAAAAAAATAAACAATTAAAAATCACATTTAAACGCACTAAAAAATATAAAATAATTTAAATACGGTATGGGTTATTTTAATTTTTGAATTAGGTCGTTTTAAAAATACAAAAGCGCAAAAGAATAACAAACAATTATCATAATAAGCGCTAAATAAGTAGTTTTGTAAATTATATACTTTGTATTCATTTGTGGATATAGTAAATATATATAAAATACGTTAAAATATCAAAATTTACCGGGTCTTAAACGCCGACTTTGGTGGCCGACAAAAAGAAGTGGGGTGTGTTGGTTTGGGATAATAGGCTGTAAAATCGGCTAAAACTATTCCAGTAACATTACGGGGAGAAAATAAATAATAAACTATTTTTTAAGACACAAAATACGGAACAAAATATTTAACATATAGGGATGAAATACATACTACTTTATTGTTGGGTAATTATATTTATACAAGTAGTATGTAACCAAATTATTGTCTAAAACGCTACAAGCAAAAACTCTCTCGCGAAACGGATGCACACAAGTTAACGTACTTGCGAAAACTAAACCTGGGCTCTACCCAGCCGATGCATGGCGAGGTGAGGAACGGGGGGTGGGGCAATCGATTTCAGGGCCGCTCGAGTGGTCTGACTTGTTGTAATCTATAGACGGTGCTTTTGCCTGGCTCGACTGTAACTTTCTTTTTCCTTGCTACAGTAGGCTTGCATGCATTCCTGCTTTCGTTAAGTACTTCTACCACAGATTCCGTCCAGTCATTAGGATCATCTTCTTCGAGGTTTCTTTCTGGTGGCAACCTTTTCAAAACTTGATTTCTATCGATGGGAATGATTCCCGTGCCACGAAAACCGCTTTTAATATTTTGTGTTAGAGTTGCTTCTAGTTTGCTTATAGCTTGCCTTAGTAGGCTTGGAAAATACTCCTTCGGCAAAGAACCCTTGTATTGTTTTTTCCAACCTTCTAGAGTTGACCTCCAAGCCTTTTTCATCGGGCCAAAAACGGACACGTCAAGTGGCTGTGTTAAATGGGTTGAATTTTGCGGCAAAAAAGAAAACCGAATATTATTTTCTTCGCATAATTCAACCGCCCTATGCCACAAATGACTACACAAATTATCGCCAATGACAACCGTTGGTGCCGGACGCGTCTTCAAGAAAGATAGAGCTATGGAAATGAACCAGTCTTCAAACATTATTTCGTCCATACCGCGCACCTGGTGGCCCATTTGTCAACCAGGTATCCTATAGATGCTCGCTTTTATAAACAACAAATGGGGGTAATAGATGGCCATCACCACTTACTGCAAACATCACTGATGTCGATTGTTTTGTTGAATCGATGATCCGTTCTGGATGCCTCGTTTTTCTTTTTACGATGACCTTTTTCCGTCCGGGATCATCCATAAAGCATGTTTCATCATAATTAATGACGGACTCAGGTTCAACGTTTTGCAAGTTGGTTTGGAGATTATCGAAGTATTTATTTACTGTTTCCCGAGTCACGGCTGCACGAGACCGTTTGATATTCTCGCACAGTCTCTCAGTCAGAAGTTCTTTATGTCGGACACAAAACAAATTCGCCCAATCAACACCGGCCATATTATTTTTAAATTTCGCCACTCTTGCCCCTTTTCTATCAAGATATCCCTTTACAATGTATCGAATAGTAGTTTTCTCCATTGGGTATGCCCACTCTCCCGCCAGTACTATTAAATGGACCAGCCTGGATTCCTCAGCTCCTATCAAAATTGTTTGACCACCTTGTTTCTTTGGCTTCTGCTTCGCATGACGCTGTAATGTCGATTTTGGGATGTTATATAATGCCTTTACGTCTCGAAGAGTTATCTGGCCTCTTTTGAACTGCCTCAAAGCCTTTGCCAGTTGTTCTTGACTATAATTTTGACAGACCTTAGTCCCAGGCGTTTTTTTGTATTTCCGGACCATTGTCCCGATTCACCGCTGAAAGCGAGTTTTTATGTTTAAAAATTAATAATAAAAAAACTAGACAAAATAATTTAACAGAAGTCCACTCAACATCTAGAAAATTCCCACAGGTATACTATATTAACAACCCAATGCTCAAATCTCCCAATAAATATCTTTTCCAAACAAAGTTAGCAGCAGATTGAAAGAACGTTAAATTTCGCTCTAATATGTGGACACTTGTACGCACTGGAATCTTTCAAATAACTAACGGCCACGCGTGAATGTCAAACAGCTGTTGTCTACAACAGGTTTTTCATATTACCCATCCTAAAAACATTTGCTGCATGCATGAAAATCACGTGTTTGTAAAAAAATTTCAAACTGTCCCGATTGACCCCCTGGTCCCGATTCACCCCGTTTGACGGTATATCAACATAATTCTAAACGTTGGTAAAGAACAAATAATAGTTTTCTTTAGCACAACTCAACTAAAAACCTCGTCTGACCAAGAATAAAATCATTAAAATAGTACATTTTTACAATGAAATATTTTCTAGTGCAATATACTGGTTTTTTTTTCTATTTGACTGTTACCGAAACATTTTGTATGATTAAATAGACCTTTTTGCAGGTATCTGTTTGTGATAGGGGGTTAATCAAAAACCACATTGTTATATTGTCCGATATCATAAATAGATCATAGATTTTAACATTAAAAGACTGCCTATACAGATATTTGAGATTTCAGGTGTGATACCGACGCATTTTGAGTCAAGTAGCCGTTTTTTTTTTTGCTTTCTTTTGAAGTACATAGATTTTTATTTAATTCATTCTTATAACTCTTGTGATAGATTATACAAGACAGAAATTACTCATTTTTTAATTCACTTGTTACGGGTTTCTCATTGTTGTTTGTACGTTTTTCCACATTTGCTATATATATATGGGGTGTGAAAAGTGGGGAATTATGCGAGTGAAAAGGGGATCATCATTTTTGCCCTATTTTTGGCATCGTATATGTATAATAATTATGGCCTTAATATTATCGAATACGAATGTGGTAAAACCGGCCATATATAGCACAAATTTGCGCGTGTTTTTTTTGGTACTAGCAACTAAATTAGTGTCAATATTGGAAATTTTACTGGTGTAAGTGGTGTACGTACCTTAAAACTCTGGTTTTTATTATAGATTTTGAAAATAAAGATTTGTTACATAATTGCACGTGTTTTACTTTTATCTAATTTTAAATGTGTTTCGATGATTTGCTCGAGTTACAGCCTGCACCGCCAATTAAACAATCAATCAAACTAGAGCTAATTTCCGCAAATTCTCTTTGCTTTGCAATATGTCAAGTTGTAATAATGTATTGACTACTGTTAACCCACTGCATAGCTTTCATCAAATAGTATTAAACAATTTTAACACTGCTTTTCCTGTTGTCAATATTAAGAAACGAAATAGAAAACCTTGGGATACTAAGGGTTTTCGAGTATCTGGGAAAAATATGCGCTCCCTTTTTTACATTAGGAAATACGCTATGAACAATGCAACATTTTTAAATTATTATAACAGATACCGCAAGATTTACAGAAACTCAATCAAAATGGCTAAGTGGACCTACTTTCAAAGGAGGATGAATAATTCCTCCAACAGAGCAAAAAAGTCTTGGAAGATTTTAAATGAGCTAAGGGGCAAAAATAATGTCTTGGTTATTCCAAGTACCTTAGATACCAATGTCCTTAATTCCTTCTACTGTGATATTGCTAGTAACCTTGCAGCCAATCTCTCACAAAAAATAGATCCCAGGAGCTATCTCAGCAATGTGGTTGTAGCCGAATCTTTCTTTTTTGCCCCCACAAGTGTAGAAGAGCTTAAACAGTTAATGGTTAATATTAAGAATAAGAGTTCATCAGGTTGGGATGGGCTCTCTCTTAAAATATTTTCTGCTTTACCTCTTGTTGTCAATTAACTTTTCATTTATGTCTGGAGTTTTCCCAGAGTGCTTAAAAAGAGCAATGATTGTTCCTCTTTACAAGGGTGGCGATCGCGACTGTCCTTCTAACTTAAGACCTATAGCGTTATTGCCTACTTTAGCCAAGATAGTGGAACGGTTCGTTAAGGTGAGGATGGTTTAATTTTTAAATAGGTTTGGCCTATTGAGTCTTCAGCAGTTTGGCTTTCGTGAGTCTGTGAGCACAAATGATGCTATCTTTAGCTTTCTGGAGCACCTGTACAACCGACTGAATGTTGGTGAAGTTGCAGCAGCGGTATTCTGTGACTTGTCCAAGGCATTTGACTGCGTGAGTCACAGAGTGCTGCTGCTGAAACTGGAGCTCTATGGTTTCAGAGGAACTGCCCTTGAGTGGTTTCGTTTCTACTTATGAAATCGTGTCCAGGCTGTCAAATTTAATGGTGGTATCTCTAAGGAACTTAATATAAATGTAGGTGTTCCGCAAGGATCAGTACTTGGTCCTTTACTTTTTCTCATTTATGTGAAAGATCTGCCACAACTGCAGGTAACTGGCAAATTTACATTGTTTGCCGATGATACCACCATCCTCTGGCACGACTCTGATGTTTCTCAAATGGAGGCCAATATACGTGCAGATTTGTTAAAAATAAAAGACTGGTGTGATGCAAATTTTTTGACATTTAATGTTTCCAAAACAAATATCCTTCATTTTAAATGTAATACAAATGACATATGTTTAAATAATGAAGCCATCGCCATGCCACCGTTCAGTAAGTTTTTGGGTCTTTCCATAGACAAGTTCCTTAAATTTGAAGACCATATTGTGAATGTATGTAGAAAAGTCTCATCAGGCTGCTACGCCCTAAGGGTTATTGCCACCAGTCCTGATTTCCCCATCGCCAGATCTGCATACTTCGCGATTATCGAGTCGCACCTTCGATATGGAATTTGCTTTTGGGGTTCATGTTCAAATTCACTTTTTAGTTCAGTGTTTGTACTCCAGAAAAGGGTCATTAGATATCTATGTGGGGCCAAGCCTCGTGACTCATGTCGCCCGCTTTTTGTAAGTCATAATATTTTAACCCTGTGTTGTATTTTTATTTTGGAAACAGTTTGGTTAGTTTTTAGAAAATATAAACAGGAACTCCACTTAGGAAGCCACTATAATTGCCACTATAACGCGACAAAATTATTTGTTGAGGCTACCCATTCCTCATTTTGAACTTGTCCGTAGCTCTATCATATATGGAGGTAGAAAGCTGTTTAATAAACTCCCACTAGAAATAAGACAACTTAAGACTGAAAAAATCCTACGTACAAGGACGAAAATATTTCTTGCTAGTAAAGCGTACTATACTTAGTTTAGGTGAATTTTTTAATGATTAGCATTTAAGTATTTTTTAAAGTTTTATATAGTTTTATTTTATTTTAAATTAGTTTCTCGTTTTTATTCCTTTAATGTACAGTCTATTGGCTTTGTCTACAACTTCTATGTTTATATTGACAATAAAGCATTTTTGAGTTTGAGTTTGAAACTAACAATACATTATAGTATTTCAAATAAAATTACATTAGTAAATAGGAAAGGTAGTATATACTTAGGAAAACGAAATCCTGGATGTGTACAATTTCCTGGTTAAAATATTGGACTTACAATTGATACCTTGAAAGGATCTGGTATTTTTCCTGTAGAAAAAATCAGATTTTAAAATGTTCATATCCCCTAGGAAATTATCAGTATTTTCTTTTCTGTGTCTACTCAAGTAAGTCTCTACGTCCCATGTAAAAACTTTTATTCGTAACCGGTAATGTGTAACAAGTAAATATATTTATTGTTTTGCCATTTTAGAAAAACTATTTTACTTATTTTTATATTTGTTAAAAAAAAGTAGGGTTTGTCAGTCAACATCAATACGCAAAGACCTTAAAACCTAGTCACCCTGCTAATTATGAAGCAGATTATCTAGCAAATCACTAAATAGCCCCTAACAATCTCTTGTTTCACAGCCGATAAATTGAGCAACAAAACACAATAGCAAAAAATGTATAAAAATATCCCCAAAAATATCACATTGTTGCTTCAAATCTACTAGTATCGTTATATATAAAGGTTTTACAACTTTCATTAAATGTCTTTTATTCTAAACCTTTATTATGGGATTTAGGTGTGACATTGAGGGCCTTATGTTTAGTGAAAACTCCCCCTTGCAATACAAAGAAAGCTGTAAGTTTCTGGTATTACCATTGATGGTCGCCTTCGCTTCGAAGATCATATCCTAAATCTTGCATGAAAATTATCCTCTGGATGCTTCGCAGTAAGAATGGCGGGGCATGAGCTGGGAGGGGTAGGTCAGTGTACTTTTCTCTTATTGACTCCCATCTTCGTTATGGCTTGCCTTTTTGGGGTTTAAGCAACAAGGGATTATTAAACATAATTTTTGTGATTCAAAAAAAGGCAGTTAGATATCTATGTTCCGCTGGGTTAAGAGAGTCTTGTAAACCTCTCTTTATATCTCAAAAAATCCTAACTCTTTTTTCATCTTACAAACAGCTACTCTTATTCATAAATGTCCTAAACCTCCCTCTAACACTGGTCATATGACTCGCCAGGTTAACGATTTTCCCTTCCTCACCAAGAACTCACTTATATACCTTAGCAAAAAAATTTACAACCATGTTCCTCTATGTATCAGACAAATTTTGGAAGTTAAGAAATTAAAATCACTTTTATTCTCCAGGTCCTTGACGATTTTTTTAATGATACTTTTTGACCTGTGCTCTGACATCATTTTAGTGTTTTATAGTCCATTTCTTAATCCGTAGGAGCACACGAAAGGGTCGATAGCCATAAAACGGTCGTAAACCATTGGCGTCCCACTTTTCAAGTACATTAAGACCTGAATGTTTTCATTTGTTGCGTTTATTTAATAGTGCAAGAAATTTTAGCCATAAATTCTTTGAATTACTTAAGTACCTAATGAACAAGTTCTTTTTAACCCTTATAAGTAGATATTATCTAGGTAGGTAAATATGGAGGTATAAGTGTTATAGGTACCTAAATTGTGCAATCTTAAATGCAAATAGGTATATTTTATGGTATATAATGTAGATATATCCTAAAAACTTAATTTAATTTTCAGTATTGTTGCGCATTTGTTGTCAGAATGTCAAAGTTTAGCCCCGTAGTGTGTAAAGGTGTTTTAGATTTTAAAGCAAGGACTATAGTACTAAACGTACATAATGCACTTGTGCATCAAATGCCTCTAAGTACTGTTAGAAATCTTGTTTCTACATGTGCCAATATGACAGGCATAAGTAAAGCAACAATTTACAGACTTCTTAGTGACAGAAAAAGTGAAAACCGTGAGAACTTGCCTAAGAAGAGTGTAAAGAAAACTGCCGGTAGGAAGCCGATAGCAGTTGATGAGACAGCAAAGCATATCATCAGGAAGACAGTACATTCATTTTATTTTAAGAATGAAATCCCAACTGTCGACAAAATTTTGACACTTATAAAAGAAGACGAAAATGTACCAGAAATGGGAAGAAAAAAATTATGGAAAATTTTACACGAATTACATTTTTCTTGGAAAAAGCAAAATAGAAAATCTATTTTAATAGATAAAGAAGAAATAGTCTGTTGGAGAAGAAAGTATTTAAGGCAAATTAAGGAGTATCGAAAGGAATGAAGAAACATTTATTATTTGGATGAAACCTGGCTTAACGAAGGACACACCGTGAGCAAGTGCTGGCAGGATAAAAATGTTGGAAGCTCCCGTCAGGCTTTTTTAGAAGGTTTATCGACTGGCTTGAAGTTTCCTGGTAAGGGCCTGGTCTTCTGGTAAGGGCCACAGATTAATAATTACACATATTGGGAATTATAAAAGATTTTTAAATGGCGGTCTGTTTGAATTCGAATCGAAGTCAACTAAGGGATTACCACGAATAAATGAACGCTGATGTTTTTGAAGATTATTTTTTTTCCGAAATGATCAAGTCAATTCCCGAAAATTAAATTATTGTTATGGACAATGCCAGCTACCATTCAAGATTAATAGAAAAATGACCATCATCCTGCTGGCGAAAAGGGGAAATAAAAAACTGGCTTACCGAGAAAGAAATACCTTTTGGAGATGACGCGGTAAAAGCAGAGCTTCTGACAATAGTTACAGAAAATAAATCAAAATATAAAAGACACGTTGTTGACGAAATGGTAAAACAACACAATATAACTGTACTTCATTTGCCACCTTACCATTGTGAATTAAATCCTATAGAGTTAATTGGGGCTCAAGTAAAAGGATTTGTGGCTAGAAATAATAAAACCTTTAAATTGAAAGATGTGAGAGAACTTCTGAAAGCAGCAGTGGATCACGTTACCCAAGAAAACTGGAGCAATGCTGTGAATCATGCTATAAAAGAAGAAGAAAAGATGTGGACCCTAGATAATCTTCTAGAAGAAACTGTCGAACCCTTATTTATAACAGTTAGAATGTCTGATTCGGATGAAAGCGATGAGAGTAATGAAATGTGTGATTTATAAATTGATTTTTTTTTGTATATTTCGGAAATATTTTTATTGTAATATATGTAAATATGAGTAATAAATTAAAAGATCCTTATATTTATGTACCTTTCTTATAAATGACAAGATATGTTTGGAGAGTTGCATTTTTTATTGGTTGGTATTAAAAAAATGAAATTTTACAACAATTTTTTAAACATTTAAAAAACAATCAAATTGCGGTATTAATCAAATTTTTATATTTCATTTTATTTGCCATAGTTTTATAATGAGGCTTCTCCGCTTTTAAGAAATGTTTGTTAATTTAATAAATATAGGTTATACCTACCAACAATACTTTTTCTAAAAATCTTTATCTAATAGAAAATAGATAAAATCCAACATTATTTATAAAATTCATAACAGACAATTATTTAACTTAAAAATTAAAATCAATATCCATACTCGGGACGACAACGGGTTGCCAGCCGTTTGTCATAAAAATGAACTCGAAACCATTGTTCCGAATTTTACAACCTATTGTATTTGAGACCATACAGGACTTGTTCACTTAAAATTGGTAAAAACAAGTTATCATTTTGTTACATGTAGAAAAATGGAAGACTCACCCTATATTTATGCTACTTCTGCATAAATAATGAGGCACTGTGCTCTCACCAAAAAGGAAATAGAGTATAGTTTTTTTTCCATTTAAATATTTTAATTTACTTCCTCTAAATTCTGTTTTATTGACAGCTTTACTTATTTTTTAATCAAATTGATCAAAAAGATGCTTTTTTTATTTTTTCAATCTGTTTTGTTATAATTAATTTTGGTAATGTGTGTAAATTTTATGGTAAAATGTTTTAGATGTTATGTTTGTTTGAAATTTAAAGTGAATTTGGAGTTTTTTTAGTTTTTAGGATGCTTGTACACAAGATTTTGTTTTGTCTTACGTAATATAGCACATTTTCTTTCTTTCTTTATTATTCTGATTTCAGTCGAAAGTAAATTATAAAATTTAAGAGCTAAAAAATTTCAAATGCAGGATTTTTTGGCTAGGAGGGATGAATATATTATTATTGGTTCTAGATCTTGTATTATAGCGATGATTAATAGTTATATCAGTTTTCTCGTCTTTATACATAAATGTGTATGCTGACAAGATATAAAACAATGGATTATTTTCTCAGGCTATAAAATATTAGTCTTGCCGGAGATATTAAAAGGTTTTCGATTTCAAACTGGTGCGAAAAAAATGATCTATACTTGGGTGTAAAAAAAAATACGTTTTTACACAGTGAACTATTAGTCCACGAAACAACAAAAATTGAGTTTTTTTGTTTTACCGAATGTGATAGTTCGTTTGAATGCTATAGATATTCATCTCAGTGGTGAAAAATAATAAAGCAATTAATTGATGTGTATCTATTGAAAAAAAAGGTTTTTCATACATAGGTATAAACAAATTTCTTGACAAAGCTTAGCAATTTAAAGAAATGGTAAAATGAATAGACACATATTAAAAATAAAAAGAAAGAGACCACGTTAAATGTATACAATAACAAAACATCGTTACACAAATAAAATGAAATATAACAACATTGATGTAATAAGCTATTCAAACTTACAGTGAGCAAAACGATACATTCATGCTATTATTTATATGGTCATAAATTTTCGTAGCACGATATCATAAATGAATTGATCTACGAGGCATAGGTCGGGAATACTATTTTTCTGTCTAATCATTCATGATGATAAATAGCTTGGAAAACTTTGATTATTTAAAAAAAAAGGACGGCAATGGGTTCTGGATAGAAATAAACAAATATTTTAAAGTAAACAACGACTTAAATAAGTAATATCACATGCAACTCAATAACTTATTATAAAGTAAGAGCTAGTAATAGAGTAAAAGCTTCTTAAAATATGATTAGAGTCATACCATTGATTGATCTTTGAAAGATCTTTTACTATGTCGATAACGTTATCTACTAATGAAATATGTGTATCGGTAGCGATTTTGGAAAGTTCATTGTTGAATCCCAAAAACAGTAAAAGAAAATTTGGATTTGAAAAGGATTTATGAAACTATTATTAGATCGAATTAGAATTAGATATATGTCCCTTTATATACAGTACATTTTTTTTACATAAACATATGGGTGTAATAAAATGTTATTCTTGGCAGTGATTTTATAGATTTATTGGGTTTTGAGAAATTATATAAAAAATCGTTACGCCAAATATATAATTAAATAAAATTTCTCTCGACAGTGGTCTTTATGAAGTCTCATTGCTTCAGAATGAGAAAAATACTGGAGTTTCTTTTTACCTGATTTGGCGGGAAACATATTTATTTATGAACTTTAAACAAAAACAAAGGTGAGGACACAAAGTCACGGTCTCATCCAATCTATATAATTTCTTAAAAAAGCTTAAAAGCTACACGTGACATTTTAAATTTTTACTTTTTTATTTTTTAAGCATACATTTTTATCTATGGTGGGAATTGTTAGCTTAACCTAGCTTTTCTTTTGTTGTTAGTTGTAATGTGATCTGTGTAGGTTTAGGTAATGAGTTTTATAAGCGTTCTTTTTGAAAAATATCTTAATGTATTTTTTAGGCCTGATGATGCTCCGACAGGAGCGAAACACGTGTAGCTTTTAAGCTTTTTTAAGAAATTATATAGATTGGATGAGACCGTGACTTTGTGTCCTTGCCTTTGTTTTTGTTTTCGTTTGGTCTCTTGGAAAAATGGATGATACCGTTTCAACTTTAAACATCAATGCTGATGTTATATAAAGGTTCATCGACCTGAGACTTGTACAATCGTTGCTTATCAGTTTGAATGTCACAAAATAATTATATCGGAAGTGATATTATAGGAGAAAATTCTATTTTTGGTTTTACTGAACTAGATATAATAAAATATTTAACTTTGTTAGCAGGAATATAAGAAACGCATTGTTTCAAAACCAGTGAAGCAATGGGTTCTTTAGGTTCAGTTTAGAGAGTTGAAAAAAAAATATTATTTTTGAAACTGATTCTAAGGTGCGGAATAAAAATTTATCTCCACAGTGAATTTAATTTAGCTAAACTTTTTGAATTGGACGTCATAAAATACATATATCAGCGGTGAAAATAAAGTAAACAACGACGAATAATTTATCGGTTTGGGTGTGATAAAATATTTATCTTGACAGTGATCATTATGTTTCATCTGTGATTAGCTCTATAATCTTTCATCTACTAATATCTAATGTAAAATCTGGCAACACTGCGTAGGCTTTAGGTAAAATGGAACTTGTTATTCAGGCCTGATTTAAATAACACTTAAAACAAAGAAGGCTGGAGGGAGGAGAGATATCTTGCCAATGCTAGGTGAGCGTGAGCTAAATCCTGTATGGCATGTTCGCTACCCGCACAATACTATTCTCAGACTGGCGTTTGCGCAATAGCGTGCTAGCAAATTTAAATAAAAAAAAACACTAAACAAGCGCAAAACATGAAGACAGAGAAATGAAGAACGGAAAGAGAAAGATGATGAGACGCGTGCAAGAGTAGGCAAACGAGCTGGTTACCGTAGCTCTGGCCAGCGCCATGCATGGGGCAAGCATAGGAGATATCTCTCCAGTCTTCTTGCTTAAAACTTAGGCAACCAGCACCGCGTAGCAATATTTAGGAAGTCTGGTAGGGTGTATATGCAAGGCCAAACTAAAACACTTGTTTTAGTTCGGCCTTGGTATATGCCACAAATTGACAAGCGAAAAACCAAAATTTCACAAATTTAGGGAAATTACTTTAAAATTCTCGCACAAAAGTCTATAAACAGCCCGACTAATCGATTAGTCAACACGCAAACGTCATTGACTCTATCAGGAAAGTCAAATAGAACAACACGTAATCAGCTTTCTTAGGCTGAATACGTGTTGTTGATAGTCAATTACAGCGTACAACTCACAAAATTGAAGTCATTGGCTAAAGATGAATAATGAATGAATCCGACGAATATTTATTTATCTTGACAGTGAACTGCACCAAGGACTTTACATCTGTGATTAACACGATAACCTACCATCCGTCAATATCTAAAGCAAAGTCTGGCAGCATTGTATACATTTTTAGGGAAAATACAATTTGTGATTGAGGCCTGACGTGAATGACACTTGAAACTTAGGCAACAAACATGGCGTCGTAGAACATCTTGACCCGTAGAAAAATTTCCGAAATCCCGTAGCAATATTTACGAAGCTCCGTAGTCTCGTAGCGTGTTTATGCCACAAATTGACAAGCGAAAAACCAAAAAATTTCCCAAATTTAGGGCAATTAACTTTAAATTTTTAGCCGAAAAGTCTATAACAACCCGACGAATCGGCCAGTCAGGAAGCCGGGAGGCCCGAAAATAGCCCCAACAGTACAGAACCATTACTTTCATAAAGAAAATGGCGATGAAGTAATCAATTTTCAGGGATTTTAAATGCCACAACTGCTCTGTTTTTATTACTCGGAAAGCCTTTTTGTCTCAACGGGCTACCCGTTCCATTGTGTAATTGAACAGAAGGACAATGTACCAAACGCAACCGAAAAAGTTGTATGTTTATCCAGAGTGACCCATTGCCCAAACTAATTTGAAAAATGTCTCGGGGTTTTGGGAAGCATAGAAAGGGTGCCAGTCACCACAGTTTCCACTTTGATACTTTATTTAAAGAGAACAGTAATAGGCCCTCAGCTGCTAGGTCTGCTGCTTCGGTTGGTAAATGGGGCATCACAAGTTTTACTAGTATAAGAACGCTCAATGGAAGTCGACAGGAAAATGATAGGTAACCATATATCTATTAATATATTTATTGACATATTGAAAAACACATAAGCTATTCATTGAATAAAATACTGCTATAATTGCATATTATTACGAATCATTAGTTTACCTTTCTGTGCTACATTTATTTGTTTCATTTTTGAAGAAGAAATACCTATTTCATTTATTACGGTATCTATTGACATTGCGAGTTACAAAATATAGCAATAAGTTATATCGTCGGCTTACTGCCAAAACCAGATAAGTTACATTTTGCATTAAATGTGCACTTACCCGATTTTAGCTGAACAGTGTTGAGCAAAATTAATAATTGCAAAAGCAAGCCTATATCATTTACTACCTTTCCACTGTCCAACACTTATCTGGTTTATGCAGTAAATTTATATACAAATTTTCTTTACGAAAATGCACTAAACGCAAAAATGTTAAAAATATACTTATCTTGTTTTGGCAGTAAACCGACGATATGCAGAAGGGTTAGACTTTGTACAGACTACAAGTAATATTCCTAAGAATTTCATATCTTACAATAAATCTGTCAGTTTTCTTAGTTAAGAATTATGCATACAAATAATCAAATTGTAAGAATAACACAAATAAAGGAATAAATGTCAAACAACTGGTCATAAATATATCTTCAAAAACATTAAAATTTTTATCAGTCACAAGTAATTTAAGTTTATATTGACAGAGATGTAGTCATAAAGTCAGAAACTTTGTGTTTCTTAACAGTGGTCCTAAATTTATTTATGCACTGAAGAATAAGGAATTATTTTTAGAAATTTTAAATTTAAGTAGATTTGGTGATAGATAGTTTGCAGCTTTAGTTCGGTACTTGTGAAAGTATATGTTTCTTCATAAAGATTCTCTTTTGCTATGTATTTCTCAAAAGACTGTTAGGTATAGACTGACAGGTAGTAAAACAGGTAGTTAAGGTAAAGTTTTTTTTTTAAATTGAAATATCCTGATAGACTGATTAGAATTACCCTGAAGAATACCACCATGTGACTATAAAAAAGGCATACTGTGTCTATATATGTGTATTTAAAACTTATCTGACTCAATCCTTCTTCAAACTTAAGGAATTTGCTAATGGAGTAACTTAGATCCATTAAGTTTATAACAAAATTGATTCCCTATAAATCAAAATGAAAAATGCTCTCTGAATATGCAAATTGGAGTTACAATAAACATTTTATTAAGTTTTCTTCTTTAATATACTTGAATGCCATAAAATAGACATGTGCAAAGTTACATAAATTAATACACATCTCAGAGATACCTTATAACCTAAAAGAACTGATAATACAAAGTTCTTAATTTAGAGTATTTATTAGAATTCATTCAAACTCAAAATGGTTTTATTTGTCACAATCCATGTTACAATATAAAATTACAAAATATTTATTTTTATTATCTTTATTGACAAATATGCATACCATGGTTGAGAAAGCCCTTAGACTAGAACATAAACCTACTGAGAATACTTAAAATAAATGCACTCAATAAATGCAACTCAGTATCTCAAATGCAGGGCGGCAGTGATCAAACAGATGGAGATAAGGAGAAGGCAAAATGAGAACCAAGATGACCCCACCCAATATTTTAATGGGCCTTTATTAGATAACTCCATTGGAGAATTTAAAAAATGCTTGACTTTTTTTTGCAATTTATCTAAATAAATATGAAAGATAAGAGAAGCTTATGTTTAAAATAGCTTGTAACTTAATTAAAAATCACATGTTTTCTATTTAGTCATAAATACATAGTCCCCACCCTCTTTAAATGGTTTTTAATCATATTATTCACAAAACTAATATTTGCTTTACAATAATCCTAACCAAATATGTACACAAGAAAAAAACATTTAAAATACATATGAGGCAATTGTTAATATAGTCAGAAATATTTAGTTTTATGATCACAGAGCAATAAAATTTATAGACTTAGAAACCAAGGAGTTATTACTGAAATAAATGCAATTTATGACTTGGCTGACATTTATTGATTGGTAAAATCAAAATCTAAGCAAGCATTTAATGTAAAACAACATTACTATTTATCAACAATTTCTTTGCCAACATAGACACTTAGCATTAAATAAATATTAATTAAACTGTAAAAAAATATTAATTATAGGAAATTATTTATTATTGGGTAATTATAGTTTATATATAGAAACAAATTTTCTAATGTAGGTTTTTTAGATAATTCATTAATTCACAACATTGGCTAAATTTTACAAATACCATTTTAATTGTTGCTTCAGAGTCAATAGAATTTAAGACCAAGCTAAAAAAAAAATAAATAAAAAACTTAAAGCTTGACACTTAATTGTATTATTTAGTATTATTTTATCTAAATTTGCTTACCTATTGGTGAAATGGAAAACCTATGTCTTGTGTTGTGACTTTATGTATTGTACTGATTGTCCTTTAATAGTAAAACTGACACCACCCCAAAGCCAAAAAAGTTCTTCAAAAGTCGAGATTCGAGCCAAGACGTTAACAGTACCCCTCCAAGTTATCAAGCAACTGCAAGCTATGGATCGCCTGCTAAAAGAGCTCGATCTAGCTCAACTTATGAGCCAAGTGACAGGTACATTCTTAACTTTCTTACATTTCCTCAATTAAATTTATTTTACTGACGGCAGACAAACAAGGGGCACATCCTCAACAAAAAAATTCTTCTCATCGAAAAACTCACAGGAGAAAGTCGTTTTAACATTAAACACTACAAGCAAGCGACGTAATTCCGATCGAAGTGATACAAGTGAACCCTCCAAACCCCCTATAGTGTTGCGAATTTGCAAGGGCAAATCTCAATTAGTTAGTGATACTGAGGAGTCTGAAAGGACCGCTACCCCAGCAAGGTAAATTGCGTTTCAATCAAATAAAGTTTCTTTGCACCCAAGTTATTTATTGCAGCAACACTTCTTCAAAATCTTCGTCGACATCTCCAAGAGCGTTAAGGGAGTCGTCCAGTAACTCCCAACCGCCTCAAACGACACCCCCACGGCCTTCCAATTGTAGAATAACGCGGAGCGCTAGAAGAAGTATGCAAATGGACCCTAGCAGCAGTCCAGCTACAGCTGATACCCCGGCAGAGTTTACGTTAACCCCTTCGTCAAAAAGAGGTAAGTACTTGTAGACTCATAACCAAGGATAGACTCAACAGGTTTATGTAGTATTTGCACAATGGTGTCAAGTTTGCGAGTGATTTGTCATAACAGCAATTTATATTCCTAAATTACATGTAAATATGTATATAATATTAGTTTTTTTAAAATTTTACATATATTATATACATATTTTAAATAAGTTAAAAAAAAATTAAAATTGGATTTTGGTGGGATAAATATAAAGAAGTTATGCAAAAAATTAAATAAAATTTAAAAAAGCATACATAGAATATAAAACTGAAGCTGAATGAAGTATGTACTCAGACTCCAAGTTCTTCTGGTCTTATATGCGGACTTGAAGAATTACACCAGTATATCAGCCCAAATGTCTTATAACGATCCTTCTGTGAATAATGCTAAAAATATTGTAGATCTGTTTGCTCAGTATTTTAGTTCTGTGATTTCAACTGACATACTTCTGAGTCAGGATGAGTTATGCTCAAAATACTTTTTTTCTTATAGAGCTTTTACCAAAACAAAGACTAAAAATGCCATGAAAAAGTTGAACAGATCTGTTGGTTCTAATGGGGTTTCAGGATATATTATTAAAGGTTGCGGTGATTTCTTAGTAAAGACTCTTTGGCATATTTTTAACCTTGGCTTACAAACTTGAATCTATCCTAAAGCCAAATATACGCCAATTGTATGCCAAGCACAAGTAAGGACATGGATTCCAATATTAAACAAAGGACACAAAAATGAACTAATAAACTATTGATCTGTTACTATTTTGAACTCCATGTCTTAAGTTTTTGAAATTATATTATTCTGATCGATTATATGATGAAGTAAAAGTATAGTAGGTATATCCGAATATCAACATAGGTTCTTACCAAAAAAATCAACATTAACTAACTTAATAACATTTTGCCAGTATGTAAACAATGCTTTAATAAAAGAAAACAGGTTAATGTAGTTTATATTGATATGGAGAAGGCTTTTGATAAAGTAAGGCATAGTCAGATAGTAAATTCGTTCTATAAATGTAATGTGACAAATATTTTAATTAAATTAATAATAATAATAATAATAAACAAAATTTATTACTTTTCATAAACAAGTACAAAATACAATATGAAAATTAAGAAATACAGAATGTCTATGAAAAATTAAAGGCCGTGTTACGTCAGTATTCTGGTACGCAGCCCAGATACTGTTTAGGCGCTCTCTAAAAAAATGTAAAAAATATAACATTAAAAAAATTTGCTCTACAACCAGTACCAATATTTCAAATTACAGATCATAACAGTTGAAACTTAAAAATACAAAAACACATTCAGCGACATCACATAAAAAATCAAAGTAAAAGACCAACTTTATTTACTGACGTAAAACAGAATGTCTTTAGTTTTTCTTCGAAAAGTACAACAGTCCAGATCAAATGATGTAATCTTTAAGGAATTCAAACTGGAAGCCAAATTATATGAAAAGGTGTCGAGGAATAGTAAGAAGATGTAAATTGCGTAAGTTACGATTATTGTTGTTAATTCTAAAATCTGCGCTATCATACAAGTATTGGGGAGATTTAAATTTTATTACCTTGTAGCCCAACGAAATGAAGTGTAGTTTTCTACGGTTATACATATTAAGCCAGCCGATGTCTATAAGCTCATGAGAGATCCGATTTCTGCGGCGTATCCCAAAAATAAGGCCAAAGCACGCATTTTGTACTTTCTGAATTCTACGGGAATCAAACTGATCCAAACGTGGGCCATATACTGTGTCACAGTGGTTAAAGTTGGATAGCACTAAGGAGTCACATAGATGTTTTTTTAATTTTTGATTTGAAAATTTTCTTTGTTTATAAAAAAACAGTCGCAAATTCTGCTTTATCAGACCATGAGTTTATACTATGTAAAATAGCAAATATACAAAAGGAATGTAGTGTATCTGCACAGCGATATGCTCGAATTTTTGGTATTAATAACTTTAATAAGTTTCGTCAACTTTCAGCTCTTGAGTCCTGGAATTCTATTTTCGATTAATCTTCCTTTCACGCAAAAATTGTTAAGCTCTTTGATGCTTCCTTCCCAATGATTAAAATCAAACCGAAATCCAAACCTATAAAATCTTGGTTCACGAGGGGTTTGAAAGTATCTTCAAGAAATCTGAGATCTCTTCACACAATAAGAAAGTTCACTAACTCTCCAGTTTTTCATAACTATTTCAATTCTTACCGAGCCTTGTCTGATAAGAATCTCTAAGCAAACTTACTACTCCAACCGTTTAAGTGGTTCATCTAACAAATATAAGGAGAGTTGGAAAATTATTAATGATAATCGTCACAATTGTGGTAAGCAATCAAGACAATGCCATGAAGTCTCTCCCAATGATTTTAACAATTTTTTTTTCTAATATTGCTCTACAACTTCAGCCAAATTTGAACCCTTCTGTGGATCCTCTTTCCTTTATGCCAGCCATTCATGTTCCAAATTCCTTCTTCTTTATACCTACAAACCTAAACGAACTCGAGGATATTCTGTATACTGAAAAAAATAAAAATTCAACTGGAGAAGGCAACCTTTCAGCTAAGATTTTTCTCAACCTTCCAGAAACGGCGCTAAAGGCACTAGTTGACGCAATTAACCTTTCTTGGAGCAAGGGGATATTTCCATCTTGCCTAAAATCAGCTAAAGTTATCCCAATTCACAAGGGTGGAGCTCTTGATAATCCTTCCAACTTTCGTCCCATCTCTCTCTTGTCTACGCTATCAAAGGTAATCGAAAAACTGGTTAAAAATCGAATAATGTCCTTTTTAAAGTCCAAAAACATCCTCACCAGACTTCAATTTGGCTTCCATGAAAATACCAGTACCAATGATGCCATGTTTAATTTTTTGCATGAGCTTTATTTACTCCCAGATAAATGCTAGTGGAGTTTCGGCGGCAGTTTTTTGTGATTTGTCGAAGGCTTTCGATTGTGTCTGCCACAGGATTCTGCTGCGGAAGCTTCATCATTATGGTTTTCGGGGAGTTTCATCTTCTTGGTTTGCTTCCTATCTGCAAGATCGGCAACAACGAGTGCTTGTAGGATCTAAGTACTCTGATTACCATCCTATCACCTTGGGAGTTCCTCAGGGTTCAGTTTTGGGGCCTATACTTTTTCTCCTATACATAAATGATCTTACCAATCTTAATGTACGGGGGAAATTTACTCTATTTGCCGATGATACCACACTTCTTTGGCACAGCCCAGATAGAGATACTCTGCGAACTACATTAGCAACTGATCTTCAGGCAGTAAATCTCTGGTTTGAATCAAACTTGCTGTCACTAAATCCTCAAAAAATCAAATTATTGTGTTTTAAGTGTGCTCTAGACCACGTGCCTTTTTCTAATTCAGTAGTTCAGCAGATTGATAATACAAAATTTTTGGGTATATTTATTGACAGAGAACTCAGATTTGAAGAGCATATCCTCAGTACTTGCAAAAAGGTGTCTGCAGGTTGTTTTGCAGTCAGAGCGGCTAACCTGGAGCTTGGCATGGAGTTTGGAAGATCTGTATACTTTTCATTAATTGAATCCCACCTTAGGTATGCCATTTGCTTCTGGGGTAATGCAGCTGCCTACCTTCTACAAATGCTGCTTGTTTTACAGAAGCATGCTGTACGTTACATCTGTGGGGCTAAACCAAGAGATTCCTGTCGCCCATTATTTGTTAGGCTGGGCATACACACTGTCTTCTTCCTCTACATTCAGGAAGTGGCCTGCTTACTTTTTGCAAATCGCTTTAAATTTATAACCCCAAATCCAAGATACTTAACGCGTCAAGTGAACGATCTAAATCTTCCAATGCCCTCCTCCACATTAACTAAAAAATCTATTTTCTACGAGGGAATCAAAATTTTCAATCGTTTACCAGGTGGAATCAGGGAGGCAACATTTCTTGACACTTTTAAACGTAAATTGAAAATACTTTTGACCAAAAAATGTTACTATTCACTGGATGAATATTACGTCGACACATTCTAATTTTCCCTAAATGTAAGTTTACAGTATTTGAATTTTATTTGATTTGTATGGTTTGAATTCTTTGCTGTCTTATACTTGAGGAGATAATTATGGAATTTAATTTACTTTTTATGTTTTATTTAATTATTTTAATTTAATTTTTTTTCTGATGTTTGTTTTGGAACTTGAGTGTGTATGGGGTGTAGTGGTTAAGTTTAGTGGTAGTAATTTAAGGTAGCTTTGTTTAGAACAATTTTTCTTTGTTAATAACAATAAAGCATTTTTTTTTTTTTAAGTTTAAGAGCACCATAGGTTTTTCGGAGGTTTTCTGTGACATGCTCATGAAACCGAAGATCAGAGTCAATAACAAGTCCCAATGATTTGGATTTGTTAGTTAATGGAATGGTGACGTTGTTAATTTGTATATTAAGCTCGTTGCTAACTCTCAATCTATTATTTTTATCTCCTCCGAATACAGTAACGGATGATTTTGAAGGGTTTATCTTTAGCAACACATTGAGATTTCTATTATACTTTTTAAATCCAAATTTATATTTCTATTGGCAATTTCTGTATTATTTGGTTGAAAGTGAAGATAGAGTTGGGTGTCGTCCGCATACAAATAGTAGCTACAAAATTTTAAATGGTCTTTAAATCGACATGTATAAATTGTGTACAACACTGGCCCCAGGATACTTACCTGAGGAACACCTACTGATAAAGGTGCTGAGTTAGATTTTATACCATTTAAAACGATCTGCTGGCTGCTATTACCCAAAAATGATTTAAAAAATTTTATTGCATCTCTTGAAAATCCTATATAACTTAAAATTGATAATAAAATCCTATGATTAATTAAGTCGAATGCCTTTGTGTAGTCAAGTAAAATTAAAGCAGTAAACTCCCCTTCTGTCACGTCAGCTAAAGCCGTAGCACAGCTATATCCTTGACGAAACCCTGATTGTTTGAGTGGCAAAATTTCATGACTGTTCAAAAATACTCGAGCTTGATCATTTGCAACTTTTTCGAGAAGTTTGGAAAGAACGGGAAGAATGCTTATTGATCGGAGATCTTTAAGTTCCTTTGGTTGAGCTATTTTGGCCAAAGGCGTGACTAAGGCGTGTTTCCACATATTTGGAAATACTGAATTTTTCAAACATTGGTTTATTATGTGAAGCACAAAGGGGACAATAAATAGACAACAACCCATCACAACCATAAGCTTTACTTTTTATAGAAAGAATAATTCTTATTAACTCGATTTCGGTTATTTCTTGCAATTGAAAAGCATGTTCAAAATTTTTAACTAAATTATTATCATAAAACTGCAGCAGATTCTGATTTGCTTGATTCGGATTAGTACAGTTCGAGGTAAAAAAATGATTAATTAAGTTTACATCACATAATTCTGAAGGAATGTTCTTTTGTCTATTTTTAACAACATTAAGTTTTTTCAGTTCTGCCTAGGTTTCTCTACTTGATAAATTGGAATTAAATTTTTTTCGTAAAAAGGCTTTTTTATCATTACGAATCGCTGCCGTCGTGAAATTGCGCAATTGCTTATAATAATCATAGGCCGCTGGCTGTCTTGTAGTTTTAAAGTTACCTAACGCTCTATTTCGTAATTTCTGAAGAAGCCTTATATTTTCAGTTATCTAGGGAGCGTTTTTGTACTTACGATTGCGTTTAAAGGTTTTAATAGGTACATATCTGTTACTGCATGTCAATTACTTATCTTCTATTTAAATGTCAAGGGTGCTAAATCTTATGTTTCCACTAGCACCATTTTGGGGTTCCCCAAGGCTCCAATTTAAGTCCTCTGCTGTTTTTAATTGCTATAAATGCCATGTTAAGTTCTGTAGGTAATGAGTTCAATGGAGGATTGTCATAGTTTACAAAGAAATTTAGAAAGTGTTGTAAGCTGGTGTAATTTGAACCATTTTAGTTTTAATGAAAGAAAGCGTTGCCCTGTGTCTTTAACTCTTAATAAAAATTTAATCAAATATACTTACAGTATTAATGGTGCACAATTACAGGACTGTAAGCATGTTAAAGACTTGGGTGTTATTGTAAACTGGCATTTACAGATAACATTATTAAATTGGTTAATAAGGCATATAAAAGAATGGAATTTATTGTCATATCCACCAAGGGTTTTAGTGTTGAGTGTTGTCTAAGATTGTTTGACACTCTGGTATTGCTGGTGCTGGAGTATGGTTGCATTGTACAGTCTCCGCAATATGAAATACGGGCTGAAATTATCAAGAACGTGTGCAATGTAAATACCTGAAATATATGTTTTTCAAAAAGCATGGTTATAATCCGAATCAAGGCTATAATTGCAGGAGTTTAATAGGCTTTCTTTGGAAAATAGTCACAGCAAGATTTGTCTTGTATATAGGTACAAGATTTTAACCAATAAAATTAATTCTCCAGAAACACTTTGTTAATACTGTTAGCACTAGACAAAGAAAGACTTTTAACTTGGACTTTTCCAGGACAAACATTTTTAAGGGTTCACCAATCTATAAAATGTGCAACTTTTTTAATATTTATGCAAGTGACTCAAAGATTTACACAACTTGTAAATGAGAGATGGTTTGATTCTCAGATGCAGGCTTTGGAGGTATAGTTGACTAATGACTAATCTTAAAACTTAATTTATGAATGAGTAGTGGTCTATCCTTGCAAATACTTCATGATTGTGGAAATTAATTTACTTAGAATGCTTGTTTTTAGAATCTTTTGATAGCGATTTGTCCCCCCAATACGTCCCTGCGGAGAAGTTTGAAGAAGAGCGTAGAGCTTTGTACGCGAGCTTACTACAACCAGACCCTCCTGCCCAAGATTTAGACTCTAAGGAAGAAGAGGAAGAAAGAACGGTGATCTTGGAACCCGAAGTGGAAACTAATAAAGAAACTGCTCCTGTGGGGGAAGTTCCCCCGCCACAAGAAGACCCTTTTATCAAAGAACCCGAGAGTAATGTGGTAGAAGAAGAAAAGGATGCCAAACAAGACATTCCTGAACTAATTGTGGCACAACAAGATGCAGAAGAAGAAGAAGAAGAAGCGGACATGGACATAGACCAAATGTTAACCGATCCGAGCCCTGCGCAAACACCACAAGATCCGATCGAGGAACAATTGGCGAAAATGGAAGAGGAGGAAACACCGGACTCGCCTAGTGAGGAAACGATCGAGAATATTGCGAAAGAAATTGAAATTACCAAAGCTAAAAGGCCTACGAAACAGCCGGTAGTAAAAGTGGGGGCGCCGGTAAGGGAGCTGAGGAGACGGGGGAGGCCACGGGAGGTAAAAGAGGACAAGGAGGAAAAAGTTGAACCGGAAAAAGAAGAGGAACCGCCAAGGAAGTTGCGGGGTGGACTAAGGACCAGACATAAGGTTGTCAAGGAGGTGATGGAGGAGGACGAGGTGGACGAAGGAGTGAAAGTTGATGAATTTGAGAAGAAACCTAGGGTAAGAGTTTTTTTTTTAAATTGAGAGGTATAAACAAACAAAATTATGAACTGATTTCTAAAAACATTTTTTCGTTCTGCATTTAAAACATTAAATATTTCAAATCCCTTTAAACAGCATGCCAGGAGCTTCAAGATGCCACAAGCGTGATGTCTCTTTTACATGTTAAAGTACTGTTATAAAACAGTTCTAAAAGATTTTTTTTAAGAGGTTTCGGAACCTTTTGCGCACAGTGTATAGTAAATTAGCCTTGTATTAAAGTTTTAAGAAAAGTTACCAAAACCATGTAGATTAGACCTTCTAATTCAGTGTTGTGATCAAAATGGAACAGATCTTAATATTAAAAGGTGCTAATTATTAGCTTTGTTCGCGGTAATAGTCCTGGACAAGTTCAGAATTACTTCGCATGCGGATTGTTCAAAAGGGCGTTCGCGGTGATCAATCCTAAACTTTTAGTTCGAAATCCTGCCGTTCGCGGATGTTTTGTTACTTGGTCAAAATCAATCTGTAACTAGTTCAATTGGTCCTTAGACTCTCCTTAGAATTTTCAGTTCTAGACTTGCGCAGTAGATATTTAATGACATATTTGATGTATGTCGACTATTTACTCATTTTGTGTTTATTTTCTGACAAGTCGTGCTTATTTTATTTTTAAATTTAAAACCAATAATAGTTACTGTTATAAATAATAATTGTTTGTCCTACTGTTTTTTAATAGTTTTATGGGTAATTTGTTGCCTAATTAGCAATTCCTGTTTTAATTAAATCGATTTTGCTTTAGATTAATTATCCATGATAAAATTACCAGGTCAGATCATTTAAATTCCAGTGATGAGGACTTGGAGAACCTCTTAAAAGTTCCCAAAAATATTTTCAACATTTTCAACTAAGTGCAGCACTGACCAATGAACTGGCAGATCGATTTGCTGTATCTCCTTATTATAAAGAACAGAAACAAGACCCCAAATAGGAAGAAATAACTCCATTAAAATTAATAACAGTATTTCTTAGCCATTTCTCTGCTTTAAACCTTTACTGTTTGAAGAAAAAAACTCCCTGCTAAACAAAACAATCGAAAAACATAATCTATACTAGCCCAAAAAAATTTAGATGTTGACAGTCCGTGGATCGATCGTTCGCGGTTGAAATAAATTCTGAACCGGTTATGAATCACGCATGCGCATATCCTTAAAGGATGAAGAGTTCCTGACTGATCCGGGATGCGTTTAGAACTGTCACCGCGAACAAAGCTAATGATTTTTAGTACAGGAAGAAACCTTTTAACTCATATTCATAATATAAAAAGAGTGATGCTTGATAGGCATTTATCCTTTACCCTTCACCTAGACTTAATTTTTTTCTTAATATTTACAAATGTTGGGCTTTATCTATACTGCTATATTGCTACTGCTATAATAGCTATACTGCTACTTGTGGCCACACGTAGAGTACTGTTCTGCCGTATGGTTTCCATCTTATAACATTCATATTCAGGCGATCGCTTTAGTCCAGCATAAGTTTCTAAGATATATTTCTTATAAACAACAAGTAGTTGATCACATAAATTACTCAGATTTGTAAAATTAACTTCAAATACCAACTCTCCAAATCCGTTGCATACTTGGAGGTCTTATTATGTTCTATATCATTCTTATTCTCATGTCCCTGAACTTCCAAGAAATAAAGGACTTTATGTTTCCTCTCTGCACACTATATTATATCATTCCTTCTATCAACTCACATGAAATCAAATCAAAACAGTTTTATTACCATTTAGAAATACAAAAAATAGTGGGCTTTTAAAGAAGATTGAATAATAATTAACTACTATTTATCATGAATATATGGTAATCGGAGTGTACTGCGATTTTTTAAAACCAACAACGATGTCCATGCGACTCACCGTATGTATTAGACAACCCGTTGCAAGTTGTGCCTTTAAAATATGTTGTTTTATATTTAATAATAATAATAATAAATCGTCTTTTATTAGATACCACAAAATACATAAGTAAGTAGTATAAAACATCAATTTAATATTTTAATGGTATAGGTGCAAGCAGTGGCGAAGTCTAGCTGCAGTAGCTATTCATACTTAACCACTGAAGCACCATAGATGGCTTATTTACTAATACACTCTATTAACAAGATTTAACATTTTTTTATTT
This sequence comes from Anthonomus grandis grandis, assembly GCF_022605725.1. Classification (NCBI taxonomy): domain Eukaryota; kingdom Metazoa; phylum Arthropoda; class Insecta; order Coleoptera; family Curculionidae; genus Anthonomus; species Anthonomus grandis. The sequence goes on along the minus strand of NC_065548.1, from coordinate 11,783,028 downwards.
TTTTAACAGAAAATTAAGATTTACACTTAAAAGAGATAAAACAAAAATACATTGTGTTTGGCTAGCAAAATTAAAGTAATGACCTAAAAGTAACCAAAATAATTTAAAAAAAAACTAATAACGTCTAAATATTACAAGTTTTAGACAAAAGATAATATCATCATTTTTAAACAATAATAATCATTGTAACACATAAAAAATTTAACAGAATAATAATTTAATAACTGATGCATTCACCTTTCATAACTCCTGGTTTATTATAAAAACACACAGCCAATATTGTACTTTCGTGGCAGTATATTTTTGTACTAATATAGACCTTTTAATGGGGCATAAGCGGCCTTAATCTTATTATTAACATGTGCAAAAGTTAAGTTTGAGTTATTTACCACTCCTAGACTGTTTTTCTCCACAACAATGGGTATAGCTTCACTCTTTATAGTTATTTTAAAGGTTATACATTACACAAGACTTTGAAGCGTTCAGTCTTAAATTATAATTTTCAGCGCACGAAGCCAAATTTTCTAAATTACCGTTAATGTTCAAATTTATTCAAAAAAAACTTTACAAACACTATATATCGGGTAATAGTAATTACATGTAAAGCCTATAACAGGAGAAAAAAAAACAAAGAAAAAACATATTAAAATAATTTCACAACAATAACACTAAACCTAAAAGAAGAAGAAAAAAAAAGATAAGAAGAAAAAAGTTTAACATGAGTCCTAAACTATGTCCCGATGCTCAAGCAAACTCCTAATTTCCTCAACCCTGATATTAAATATATCTACATCTTCAAAGCCATTTAAGACATTGTTACAAATCCTTAACATATTATTGATTGGAGATGTAGTATTGAAATTATTTATATAAAAAAGCTCTTTATTAGTTATTCTTAATCTAGTCATTGGTATCTTAAAAGAAATATATTCAATTAGATCACAGCTCAAGTATTTACCATTATTTACAATGAAATGTTATTTTTAGCTGTAAGCAAACCTGGTATGTCAAAACATAGATACACCTGAGAGTCGTCTGCGCAATTTAGAATATTGTAGGAAGTCCTCCATATTTTATATGCCACATAAATACAAAATAGCAGTGGTCCCAATATAGACATCAATTAGATAATAGATATATTTATGTTAATGGTAGTTAATGGCACAACGTACTCTCTTCCAGCAAAGATAACACAGGGAGTACCCCAGGGTTCTATTTTGGGCCCTGTGTTATTCCTTTTGTATGTTAATAACTTAAATGCAAATATATTAGCTGATCTAGTTAGTCAGTTCGCTGATGACTCATCGGTGCTGGAAAGCTGTTCCACCCAGAACGTGATCTCAATAAAATGCTCTCAAGCAGCTGGACAAATGAAAAAATGGTGTGAAGAAAAAAAACTTAAATTAAATACTGAAAAAACTGCCTGCTTACATTTTCTAAATTCAAGAAAAGACACATCACTCTATCTAAAACTTAATGGAAGGTCTCTATAGAGTGTTTGGGCAGTATTAAATTTTTGGGTATACCCTTGGATGGATGTCTTAGTTACGAAAAACACATAAATTACTTAACATCAAAACTGGGCAGCCTCTGTGGTCTTATTCGTAGACTCAGGGATCAACTATCAATAGAAACCGTAAAGATTTTTTACTTTTCAAACATTCAGTCAGTGCTGAATTATGGCATCATGTTTTGGGGTAGTGGAAGGGATGCCCAAAATATTTTTAAGGCGCAAAAACGTTAAAAACATTAAAATAATTCGGTGCATATTTGGACTCGCTCCCAGAACATCATGTGAGGAGTATTTTGATGGTTTCGGTGTACTTACTGCCCCATCACTGTACTTCTTATCGCTTGTGATGTTCATTAAGAAGCATCCTCAGTTATTTCCAACAAATCAGGATGGGTACTCACGGGACATGACGACCATAACAATAAACAGAGAAGCTCTTGGAATACCTGCACACGGGTCAGCTTTCTTTGAAAGAAGCCCAACTTATCGAGTAGTAAAGGCATACCACATGTTACTGGCGGGTCTGCGACAGATTCAGAGCCGTAATTTATTTAAACAGAGTGTTAAGCGATTTCTTATTGAAAAAAGGTTCTACTCTTTTAAATTCAATAAATAAAAATGTATCTTTATGAATTACAGATTTTTAAGTTTTTAAGTTTATACGGGGTATTTGTTGATTTTAACGTATTACTTTATAATTTTATTTATTTTGAAAAAAATTGTTTTAGATCTTTTTAACTTAGGTCATAAGATTTTAATTCGAGTCAAAATTTGTTGACGTTGCTTTGTCTTTTTATTAAGGATTTTGATGGCAATAAAGGAATTTATTATTTATTATTATTATAACATTTGAGTATTTTAGATTTGAATCCTTTATTACTCGAGCACAGTGACAGCAACCTTCAAGATAAGATTCAAAAAATGTAATAATATTTTTTTGAAAACCCAGAGTACTGTAATTTAGCTAATGGTAATTTATGATCTATGGTATCAAAGGCTTTACCAAAATCCAGCAGGGTTAAACACGTTAGTCCTTTAATGTCATTTTTGGCTCTGATATCATTAAGCATGCTTAAAAGAGTTGTGGTAGTGTTAAATGATTTTTGGAAACCTGATTGATAGTCTTATTTTTTACAGGGATAATTTTTAACTTTTAGACAAACTCCAAAATTTCATTGTGAATATGAATTTTTTTTTCATGTAAATATATTCTGAAATTTTTGCAACTACTGATAAAATACTGATAGGTCTAACGCTTTTAACTAATCATATTAACTATCGCCAGAATTAATGCTTGACAAAATCAGCTAGATTGGCCAATAGCTTTTCAACTCTATTAGATTATTTTCAGATTCATAAAAAACAACTTAAAGCCTATAAATGAAATACTGATGCTCTCCATAATAATATTGAATAATCTTCTGTTTGTGGCAGAACATTTATTTATTAATTACTTTTGTTTTATTTGTGGTTAACTGAAAGCTCCCGGTTAAACTTTTGGTAATTGTTGTTTAATTTTTTTGTTGTTGTTGCCTTTATTTTGATCATTTTAGTTATCTCGTTAAATATTGAATCATTTAAATTATTTCCAAATTGGTTTTGTGATCCCTAGGTTTGGTTAAAGTTTTGTATTATTTTGTGAATAGTAAATAAAATAAACGCTTAAATAAAAGTGTGTTTTAGCTTAAAGAAAAACCACTGAAAGCAAAAGAACCCGCTATAGTGGTCCCCACAATTAAAATTAAGGAACTTCCAAAACCAGATGTTGTAAAAGAAATCGAAGCAATTCCTAAAGTAGAAGAGGATAAAAAAAGGATAGAGGATGATTGGTGTACAGATAGCGACTCAAATAGTACTAACGGTACTGCGCCGGATTTAGAAGTAAGAGACCATTTATGCGGGAATTTGTTTTTATTGTATTTTCTGTAATTTAAATTAAGGTAAAACAAGTGGAGGCGGAACCAGAAATCCTGGATAATAATATCGAAAAGCATAAGGAGAAGATTTTGGATAAAATTTTGGAGAAACCGCCTGATCCTCCCCCGGTTAAGTTGGTAATTTCAAAGAAGAAGGGCAGTATTTTCAAAAGTCGGGCGGTAAGTTATCAATTCCTTGTAGGATAAAACTAAGTTTAATATAACTGGGAATACATAAAAAAGTCAAAATTACAGAGTAAATAAAATTGGTACAAAATTTTTATTTGAATTCAATAATATCTATACATCTTTCACTTGCAAGGGAAGGGTGATTCGAAAACATTGATGCCTAAAAACTAGACTTTCTGATGATACTAAAACACAAGTGAAATTTTAGTTATTTTTAAAGAAAAAATTATATTCTTCTAGGTGGACGATAGTGCCAAAAAACGTCGAGCACGTTACGTACATAAATGGATAGATGATGGAAAAGGCGGAGGTGAAACACCCGCCAGACCGCCAATAGAAAACGCCGAACTTGACGACGCGTTCGGTTTTAAAGGTGAAATAAATGCACCACCGAAGTGTTTCAATTTTTTGTTTTAATTTGTACCATTTTAGGCGATACGATATCGAGAGTTACAAGCTGCCAGGACGAAGAGGTCACGAGCGTAACATGCCCCAAGACTGACAAGAGTTTCTACATGGTAGTGCGAAACGTGAAAAAGGCCCATCAGATCCAGGAAATTGGCGAGTTCCAGGAGTTCAACGATGACGTTGAGTATATTTTGGATGCTTTACAGGATAATAATCCCGTTAGCACACGGTAAGTAGCTTTAAATAATTTTTTTAATGAGAAATACCCTATCAAGAATTTAATTAGAGAGTTATCTGGGATGTTGCTTGTATAAATAAACTAAAATATTTTAATAAGCAAACAATTTGATCAATGCATGTTTTCCTAATTCATTTAATGGTTCATCCATTAAAAATATTAATCTATCCTTCAAAGTAATAAAATTGTTCAAGAAGTTACAAAATCTAAATTATTTAGTCTAATACCGTAAGAAAACAAACCTTTTCAATGCACAATTAAAATGCCAACAAAAGGGCATCAAATTTACCTTTTTCCTTATTCCTTTTGTTTAAATGCTTCTCAATTTAAAAAATATATACACAAAAACATACGAGGTTCCTTTAACTTCTCATCAACAATTACAAACCTATCTGGACTTTGAGAGTGTAGTGTTGACTGGAGTGTGTAGTGTTACGTTTAGGAAAAAATAATCGGCATATTCCCTACCAAATAAATAACAATGAACTTAAAAGTCGAATTTTATTGTGACTTTGGAATAATAATAACTAAGGATCTCTCTGTTGGTCCTAGCATTTTGCATTGAGAAACGTGCGAATTCTGTGTTGTATTTACTACAAAATTAAGTAATCCATTTATTGTGATCTGAACGGATTATTTGAAGGAAATCGGGATCTTAACCCGTTCAATGTTTTTACCAAAGACAGTGTTTGATGTTTGGAATTCTTTAAACTGTTTTAAAAATGGTATGGACAAATTGGACATGTTATTAGAGTGTTTAAATTTGGAAACTGGCATTTCAAGATTAAGTAAGTTGGTGTAATGCCTACTTTTGTACAAAATGTAAATTCTTGGTATTTATCAAGTAAAACAATAATAATAATAATAGTTATAATAATTTGGCTATTTATTAAATTTGAGTCCAGTCAAATCAAATTGAAAATTCTTTATGGTATAACAGGTCAAAAATTTTATTTACAAAGTGGAAAAAAAATTAACCCTTAATGTTTATGACAATTTATAAGATTCAAAATTTATAAAAGGCACGAAATGTAATAAATTATAAACGAATTAATGCTTAAAATAAGCAAAATTATTAAAAAAGTAATAGATACAAAATGAAATGCATCCATACAGGTATTAAAATACTAAAAAAAAGGAAATTATTGTGAATTGGTGACCAAAGATTGTGAATTAGAAGTAGTGTTTGGGGATAAATTGGTCAATTGCTGAAGAAAACTATGTGTTTATAGCCAAGGTTTCGAATTATATTTAATTTATCTTCAGGACTAGAAGTCGTAGTTTTCTCTTGTTAAATTAAAATAGTGCATATCTCAGGGATAAAAACGTAGATATCACGGGTGGTTATGTAGAGGAGGTAATACAATATATGATGTGAACAAACCGGTAGACTAAAGAATCTACTACTGAGTGGTAATCTCTTTGGATGAAGCAATCTTTTTTCCCAAGGTCCGTATGTGATTACGAACTTTAACCTGGTCAATCATGAACAATTTCAAAAACTTATAACTCTTGTGGTTACTTACTGTAAGATAACAACGTATTTAAGGCTACATTTGTAATTGAACATTTAAAATTCAAGATACCTGTTGCTATTGCACCACTCTATTATTGCTTTAAAATCAGAGGGTTAATATGTTGGTATTCGTTTCTAACCATAAAACTGAGGTACCATTAACAAAGTAAATTTTCTATCAATATTTATAGAAGTCAGATCATTAATATATAAAAGTAATAAACTGGGACAAGTTGCACAATGAGATTTACTTCAAAATGATGTTTGGTCTGCCAATAATTAATTTGTTCAGTGATTTCTGTACAAAAAGCAAAAAATTTTAAGTTTCTCAAAGGAGACTTTTACGGTTCAAATGATTTTTTCTATAATTTCATATATGGAATATAGTTGTAAAATTAAAAAGTAGATAGCCAAATACTTCTTGAAATATAAGAGATTATATGTTTATTGCACATTAGAGCCAATATTAATAGTTATGAAACATTTTAAAAATGTACATTATTATGTATTTCACCTAAATATGTGTAATAAATTTCACAGAATTAATCGCATGAAAAAACGGGTATAACTCAGTCTATGATCGCCTTTTTTTTATAGTAAATTCCCATTCCAGAAAAAAAAAAGAAAGTCTTAAAACTTTTGTTAAAACTATGTTACCTTAATGAACTTTTTAGAAACGGTTCAAAAATATTTATGGTTCTTGTGGTAGCAAATGTAGAATTCATTTGTTGCAAATATTCAATAAGTTGTTTAAAGCAGTCTAATGTTATACGTAACACACCACTCTCAAAAGTCGCTTTAAAAAATTTAAATTCTCATTTACTGCAAGTTTAGAATCATTTGCTGCTGTAGTTTCAAGCTCAAAATTCGTGCTTGATTCGTTATCAGTATCAATTTTAACCGCTTTTATAGGAGTTGCCGGGCTTGTCATATTGTGCAAACTGTTCCTAGGCTATTAGATTACTTTTAATGATTTTAGTGTAATTATTTTATTTTAAAGTGGTCAGTTTTTAAAATTTGTGTCGGTTTTTCCGATTGAAACGTTTGCGATGATGTGCTGTCTTGAGATCTTTAGGGGTGTCATTGTTAGCTGACAGAAACATATAAAATTGCGGTATTTTTTTATGAAGTATAGTATTTAACCTAAACGTTTACTCTGAAACAAGAATCATGTATTACTAAGGTATTTTGGAAAAAATAATTTTTCAGCTTAAGAAACACTTACACTAATAAGTATAATCAATGTAAAAGAGTGTGATCAAATCACAAGGCTGAAAAAATGGCAGGATGGATTAAAGATCAATTTAAAACTGAATAATATACTTATTAGTGCGTATTTCAACATAACAATAAGTCTACCATAAAACTTAGGCAAAAGTAAAATCATTTTATCTATAAATATCTTAGTAAAAAGTTTACAGACTTATACTTTTTCGACCTACAGTGGTGGCCAAAAAAATAAGAGTGCCTGGTTTTATTTGAATATTCCTAATAATATATTGTGCTGCATAGAGAAAAAAATAATAACGATTTCATATTTGTACAACATATGCCATCAGTGATAAAAGAATAAATACACGTTATTCTTTGCCAGTTTAATTTGTAATTATAAATAAATAATTTATTTCTTACACGTTTTATGGTGGACAAAAAAATAGGAGTATTTTTCAAAAATGGCCATAAAAATTATATTTACAATGTACCGGAAAACAAACCACAGCATTTATTAGATAAGTGAGTCAGTACTTGGTAGAATAATATTTATTCTTGAGGATGGCTGCGCATCTCCGTGGCATCGAATCGATCAACTTTTGGCATGTTTCAACTAGGATGCAATACCAAGCTTCCTGAACTTCCTTCCATAAATCTTGTTTATTTGTTGTTTTTTTACAAGCTACTCGGTTTTTCAGCTCCTTCCAAAGGTTTTCAATAGGGTTAAGGTCAGGCGATTGTGATGGCCGTTCCAAAACCGAAACCATATTTTGTGTAAACCATAGTTTAACAATCCTTGCCGTATGTTTAGGGTCGTTATCTTGTTGATACACCCACCTTATAGGCAAGTTTTCTTCGGCATATGGTAGCATGACTCTATCCAAGATATCCAAATAAATTTCTTTTGTCATGGTCTCTTTAATCCAAAATATGGTCCTACTCCATTGTAGGAAGAACAGCCCCACAGTTTGATATTTCCACCTCCGTGTTTAACTGTGCCTATTGTGTTCCTAGGATTATATTCTTTATTTTTCCTCCTTCTAACGAATAATCTTTCATCTGATCTGAATAAGTTGATCTTCGTCTCATCACTAAATAGAATGTTGCACCAATTTCTTTGAAAATTTTCATTAAAATTATTCTTAATAAATGCCAGTCTTTGTTTTATATTCTTTTTGCTTTGAAATGGGACTTTTCTAACCACTTAACCATATAATTTTTGGTCTTGAAAATGTCTTCTTATCGTCCTAGTGCTATTACTTAGGCTTATGTTTCGTTTTATAGAAATAGATGTGGGAAAAGGTTTTTTACTAACTTCGCGTACAATAAGCTTATCAGTCTTCCGTGTGGTTTTTCTTGGACGGCCTTGATTTTCAGGAATCATTTTCCGTTTATTTTGTTTTTAAAACTCTGGAGATTACACAAGGTGATCTTTTAAGCATATTTGCAATAAATGCATAGGATTTATTGTGACTCCTCAATTGCAAAATTAAACGCCTTTCTTCGCGGCTACAATGCTTTGCGCAACCCATATTTACCAACGCGATGCAACGATCTTATTGAAACTCACTTGTATTTATGGAAAATATAACAAACAAATCTTTTATGTGAATAAACAGAGACTAAATAGTTACAATAAAGAAATACTCTTATTTTTTTGTCCACAAGATTTTCAAACAATAATGAAGAAAACTTGATTTTAAAAGATAAGGCTTTCTTGCTTTATTTATAAATTTTATCAAGTAAACAGATTAAATGCCGGAAGAAAATGCGTAGTATTTTATTTGCAAATTCTAACATATAGCGAAGCTAATTCAGTTTGATTTGAAATTTGATATGCACTCTTATTTTTTTGGCCACAACTGTATGTAAACTTATATATACTATACTAATAATTATCATATTTTATTCATTAAATTGACAACCATACAAAAAAATGCAGTATAGTTATTCGTCAGTAAAGCACCCAAACCCCACTATTGTTTAAATAAAAACTACTTATAAAACATAATCTAAAAGTATACATTTTAAGCAAATAAAGATAAAAAGAACAAAAAGGAAAAAAAACTTGAGTGCATGTAATGCGAGTTGTTTTTGATATTTAAAATTAATTAATACCTTGTCTTTATATTAACATTTTTTAAGGAAAACATATTTTTTTTTTACTTCTCTAAGATCTGGCAACGAATTAGACGATCGAACAGCTATATATGTAAATGATCTTTGAAACAGAGCTGAGTGGTGGTGAGGGATGGTTAACATATTTCCAAATCTATATATGAGTCTGGTTTAGAGCAATACGTATCCATCTGAGGGAGGCTGCTGATTTAAGCATGCTTTACATAGCGTTTCGTTACAGATGTCTCTCGGCGATTACGTTAGCGTCAAAATGTATGGTTCCGGCGTTCAGGATGCACGTGCGGGCCCACGGTATAGTCGCCAAGTTTTTTAAAGCCTTACACGATGCATGTCGGGATCAGAGTTTGGGCCTTTGTACTGCGACCGTTATGTTTGTCCTTAGCCAGGATCGGCTCAATATGGATCTAGACCGCGACTGTCTGGAGCTTATGTTGAACCTGTTGGAATCGGACGTCAGTTATCAGCAAGTAAGTTTTATTATCAACAACCGTTTCAGCATCATTAAAGAATCACGTAAAAATATAAGCTTATAATATTGGTAGGATGTACGGCAGCAGTTTAAAATGTAAGGGTGACCCAGGAGAAATGGAACATTCCGTTACTTCCGATTTAACAAGATATTGCCTTCATTTCCTAATTCTATTTCTGATTCATGTTTCCAGTTATGCCATTCTCGTGTCTCATGGTGTTATTTCCAAAATTTCCTCTATCATGTATATTACTTTCCTCATTATTTTAATTTCCATATTGCTCTTGGGAAGTGAATATTGTGTGTAAAATAGGTGTAAGAAAATTCCTGAATTTTAAAACTGTTTTCTGAGTAACATTTTTAACGAGACATTTATTTACTTCTATCTTGGAATATACTTATATAGGCACTTAGGTATAATATACAACCTGTGCCTGTTAACAAGATTTTTTTATATTAAACAAACTATTAATAAATTTATGTGATGCTAATATGTTCACTTAATCTAAACTGGATATTCCGTATACCAAACTAAACTTAACCTATATGACCTCAAATTTCCTATCTCAAACTTTATATTTTTGATAATTTGTAAGAAAACTATTTCTGCAAGATTTCTTAATTTTTATTCTTTTTATTATTTTTCTTACATCTTTTGGAATTAAATTAAGTATTTTTGGTGCTAGATAATTTATAAAGCGCTTATTTAAATTTGTATTAATCTTGGGAATTTTTAGTCCTTATGAGTATTATTGGTAGGAGTGGCAGCATTATTAAGTTGAGGTTTTTATAAACAATGCAAGAAACTTTCAAGAGATAAATTGATCCTACATCAAGAAATATCACATGGATATAATAAATTGGTTGAATATAGTTTCCCAGCAATACCATATCTAATCAATCACTCAACCAATCCTTTAGAAACATCGACCATCAATTTTCAGTTAAAAATCTTCGAATGTCTTTGGTATTAATTGTAATACAAAATATGGTGATTCCATTTTAGATATTTATCGATTTTATTTTTTGATGTTCAGTCATAATTTAAAAGTGTCCAACCAGCTTCTTATCTTACCCATTCCAATTGTTGCATTGTCTTTTACTTTTTCCCAAATTTTTTCAGAAACAATTATTGCCGTAATATCTGCGTACGATATAACAGACCATTTTCAATTACGCCAGTGAGTTAATATATTTTAATAAAGAGTAGAGTATTCTCAATTTTTAAAAATTGCTGTCTAAGTTAGATATCTTTGAAAACTTTCTAAGGCGAGGCTTCTTTTTTCCATTCGAAGATAATACGTCCAGCAGTAGATTATAGTACATAGTGTCAAAGGCCTTTGCTGAATCTAGGAATACTGTAATACATTTTTCGTTATTCTCCAATTTATCTGGTTTTTGTTTAGTAAGTTAATATAGGGCATGTGGTCATATAAACATCGTTTAGTCTTCAATTAGCTTAAGAGGCATTTTATGAAGTATCAGATCATTTAATGAGAATTATGATACAAATTAATAATTAATTTTGTCCTTCTTTTCTGATTCATAAATAAAGCAATTCAAACAAGCTTCTCGGGGACAAATGTTTCTATTTACTAGTGTACAATGCTGTAATCGTTTCCTAATTAAGCCTGAAGGCCTGCGTGCATTAATTTGATACTCTAGTAAGCAAATGAAGCTTTTAATGTTTTAGTTTGAAATGTATCTGATTTTGATTCTTGCGTTTAGGGCTTTTATGGCGATTTTAAAGCAATATTTAAAAAGTAATTGTTTTTTTGACTTGATGTTTTTTATATACCACCGTTTTATTTTTAAACTAATCTCTGGATCTTCTGATAGACTTGTTTTTCTTAGGTAGTTTACCCAAGAATAAAAAAAAAACACCATTTTATTATCATTCTTTATGGTGTCTTGAATAGGCATGACGATATCAGCATAAAAAAATTGAACTAGTCCATTTTTTCTATATTATTATGATTACATAGTATAATTTTCTTACTATTTTTTAAATCTACCTCAATAATTTAATATTCTATCGAAGATACGTCGATGACAAGTTTTTCTGCTATAAATTAACATAAAGAGCTGTTTATAGGTCTAATGATGACCTAGTTGGGCAAAACTTGTAACCTTAACTTAAATGGTTCGGTAGATTTTAGGTGTCTGTTTTGTTATACTTTTAATCGTTAACACAGTATCTTGACGAAAATAAATTATTTCTTTAATGTAATAGGTCTGTAGTTCTCTATTAATATCGGGTATATTAACTCTTATTATTTATAACCAAAAAAAATATATTTTTTTAGGCTCTAGACGTCTGCGGTCTAACCTCCGCCCAGCTGGAGAAAAACAAGCAAAAAGTCCGAGAACTGTGCACCGAAATCCAAAGTCAAGGGCACGCGATGCACCTAAACGTCGAGAACATCACGACCGGTCAGTTGGCGATGGAAACTCTTCTGTCGCTAACCAGTAAGCGGGCGGGCGAATGGTTTAAGGAAGAACTGAGAGAACTGGGCGGTCTGGAGCATATTATGAAAACCATTCACGAATGTTGCCGGCAGGTGTCTGATTATGTGGCCAGTTGGACGGACGCGTTATTGGATAAACTTAAGAAAGTCGATAGGTGTCTCAGGGTGTTAGAAAATGTAAGTGGATTTATTCATTAATTTTTCTCCTCGCTAATTTTGTTAGTAATTAGTTTTGTCACATGAGTGGGAAAACGTTTTTTTTTTAACATCCATCCCCAGGGATTCCTGTGTGATCCAGTAAAATAATTATGGAAATATCTTAGGTAGTTTTTTAGTTATTGTTAAGTGCCTAACAACGACAACATTAAAAAAATTTGGCCAAAAATTTCCATAGCATAGCACGTTTTTAAACCAGAAGGAGGTTTTGGATCTCAAATATATCCTCAGGATTGCCTGTATGCCTTAGTAAAAGAATTATGTTTGTTCCTATATTGTGCTAAGTTGAACTTAGCTGACAAAATGGGCTCTACCTCCAAGAGTATCTAAGCTGTGAGAAAGCTCAATAAATAGAATTTTTAAACAGCAAATAGACCAACCCTAAATGTTTTCTAATTTATCCTAATAAAAATAAGAAAAGAGTTGGGAAAAATTAAAATAAGAAAAATAAGAAAGAGTTGGGCCTTTATAGGTATATTATAGCTTTACCAAAACTTCCTTAGCTCAGTGCATCTTTATGCTAGAAAGACGTTATGAGTCCTCAAATCCATCTTCACTACTGCCTTTATACCCCAGTAAAAGAATTATGAACATATGTCAAGTAGTTTTTGAGTTACTCTCAAAAGGGTAAACTTTCTGTTAATTAGATTGAGCGAGATTCTGTTATTTAGATTGAAGTTTTAGAACGAAGGTAATATTCTTATACTATGATATTTTCTTTACAAAAGTTATCAAAGGTTTAACATTTCAAGCACAAACTATAATTTGGTTGAAGCATACTAATCAGAAACCTTACACATAAGATACAATCTTTAAATATATGTGAAGACCAAAGGGGAAAAACAATCCAAAATTGTAAAATTTTTGATTATTCGCTATTTTTATACCCTTTCCCTGGTACTTTAACGTGCCATAAAATATTCTTCCCGAATACCGATCGTAGTTCACTAAAATCAGCGATATAAGTTTGGTACACTTTGGAATAACGATCCAAGTCCGCCCGAACTCGACAAACAACGGTCGAAGTCCACAATGTGTCCGCTTAAATCGTTTAAGATTCGTTAGCATTTTAGTCGTTATTGTTGTATCGTCCTAAGAGGTTGTTGGCGTTGTGTATTGTTTGTTTTGCTATCTTAAAATGTCGGAAGAAAGTAATAGTAGTGACAGTGATATGCCTTTAAGTGTTTTGAAAAACAGTAAAAGAAGACTAAAGCTTGGACGTGTAAGTGATGCGGCAAAATTTTTGAGAAATCATACTTATGAGACGGGTAATGCGTGTGGCTGCAAAAGATTTCGTTGTTTTGAGGTTATATCCGCTGAAAAAAGACGAAAAATCATTCAAAACTTTAATAGCTTAGAAAATAAAAATAGTCAAAACAGCCATTTATGCGGATTAATCGGGATTAAAAATGTTAGTAGAAGAAGACTTAGACAAAACGAGAACACAGCAAGGCTTAGAGATAACTCGTATAGGTTTAAAGTAAGAATTAAACTAGATTGCGAGGGCCGCATGATGGAAGAAATTGAGGTATATCAAAAAGCTTTTATATCGTTACACGGGATTACCAATCGCCGTATTATGACTATGAAAGACTACCTAAAGAAAGGCGGTTATTGTTTTGCTAATATGAGGGAGAAACATCAGAATCGCCCTCACCAATTGGGCTCTCAGTTAATCGAAAATGTGCGTAACCACATAAAATCTTTTAAAAGTAGGAAGTCACATTATAGCCTTAAAAAATCATCAAAGATCTACCTCCCTGAAGAGCTCAACGATAAGAAAATGCACAAAATGTACGGCGACAAATTCCCCAATGACCCAATAAGTTATGAAGCATACAGACAAATTTTCGTCAAAGATTTTAATATTAGTTTCGACTTTCGTGTATCCTCGCTCCGATACGTGTAGTGTGTGTGATAAACACATAGTTAAAATGAAGTCACTACAAGAGAAACTAAAGAACACTATCCAAAAAGAGGCACAGTTGGAATTACAAAATGAAATTAAAGGTTTGGAAAATGAAAATAAATTGCATAAACTTAAAGCAGCTACTTTCTATACTAGAAAGCGAAACGCTAAAATACAGTCCAGAAAAAATTAGTCAATCGAAGCTAGAACCATGGACTTTTCCAAAAATCTTCCTACACCCAACATCACTACCAATAATGTATACTACAAAAGGCAATTGACCTTTGTCAGTTTTAATATTCATAAGGTCTCAATCAATGAGGCTGTTTTTTATACATACCCTGAGACTATTGCCAAGAAAGGTGATGATGAAGTCGCGTCTTTATTACATGATTTTTGCCATAATATTCTAGGACAAACTGTTAGATGTTTGGAAATATTTTGCGACTCATGCGCAGGCCAAAATAAGAATTACACCATTATACGCCTCGTACGCTTGTAGGTTTGATAAAATCAAAATTACATTTCCAATTCGGGGGCACTCGTACTTAGAGTGCGATAAAGACTTGGCTCTCATCAAACAGAAAACAAGAGTTGAAGTTCCATCCCAATGGGTCGAGGTTTTTAAAAGTGCTAGGGTTAAACCTATGCCATTTAATGTTGTTGAGTGTACTACAGACATTTTCCATGCATAAACAAAATTTTTAATCCCTCAGACCCTCAATATAAAAAAACCTGTCCATTTCCAACAAGGCCAATAAAAGAACTAATAATAAGCCATCAACATCCACGAATAATTCAAATGCGAGAAAGTTACAATGGAGCTATGTCAAGTTTTGTTCTAATACCCTCAAGGCCAGGCATAGCGGCTGCAACACCGGACAAACTTTACAATGGCCTCATTCCTATTCCCAAGTTGAAGTATGACCAACTGCAGGAACTTAAGAAGTTTGTAGATAATAGGACTGTAGATGATGCAGATATGGTAAGTGACAGCGATGAAGTTATATTTTCTACCAATAATAAGGTCATTTCTTTTTCGGCAAAAGTAACTATCAATACCAATGTCTATTATAATGTCCGTGCCAAACATGACGCGCTACTTCGGAATGAAGATAAGCTACAACGGTCAAATATTAAGGTCCTTAGTAATGTTGTATTCTTGTTATAGCGGCGTTCAAACCTAATTCTTGTGGACTTGGATCGTTTCTCGGTACACCGAAGAGAAGGAATCTTCAATTATGTTTTTTCCAAAATTCTGTTTATTTTTTTATGATTTTTAGTAGTCCCTAAGTATTGCCCATGTTAATGACTTCTAATAAAAAAATAGTACAAAACGATTTATTTTTTATTGTTTTGCTTGCTTTTGGAAGTCTTCAAACTTTCAAATTCGTTTTTCTCAAAAATATAAAAATGTGACTTGGATCGTTCTTCCCCTGTAGTCTTCATATATATAACAAAAGTTATGAAAACACCCCTGATTTAATGTTTGGAATTTAATTTAAACTTAAAGTTATTTAATTAGTAATAACATAATAATAGTTATCATATTAATTTACTAAATGGCTCATACTGTTTTTTTTTTACAGGTAACTCAAAATAACGAAGAAAACCAAACCTATATACTGAAATACAACGAGGGTATGATGATCGACACGTTGGTGAATTTATACAAGCTGTGCGATCGTGAAATCCCGCTTTACCCGGTAACGGATATAGCGGAAAAGTCTTCGACGGGCACGATAATCCGGGAGGCGCTTTTGGTTACTTTAAAAGTGCTGATTAACTTGACGCATCATTTTCGGCAACAATGTAAGTAAGGTTAAATATAATAAATTGACGTTTTTTCCGCTGATTTTCAAAAATGCATAGAGTAATAAAAATAAAACCCCATGGTGACGCAACAATGATTTACGTCAATTTCTTAGTTATACATGGGTAAAATCATTATTATTAATATTATAAGATATTACTTAACAATTAATGAACTGTTATTCAGATCAGCAGCATTTCGTTTCGGGAAATAAGACTTACGTTATTATTGGATTGTCAGGAAATATTAAAATGTAAATCTTATTTTATCAATTTTGGATAAAAGAAATTCTAATGAATGAATTTGATTCATATTTTTAAATATAAATGAAAGCTGAAGAACAATCTAAAGAAACATTTAAAGTAAAAATCAGGCCGCTATGTAAACTAAAATTGAATATATTGCTTTAGTTACCCAAAACATCAGTCCAGTCTTTTTTGGACATCATGTTCAAAAATGTGATAAAAAAGTCCCAAATGCATGGTTTTATGTGATATCTTTAATGAAAGCTGAAGAAGATTTCAAAGAAACTTTAAAAACAAAAATCAAGTCAATCTAAACCTTAAACGGGCAGTTATGTCTTAAGTTACCTGAATATGTCTTTCTTCTTGGACATAATTTTCAAAAATGTAGGTAAAAATTTTTAAATGCATAAAAAGCTTGAAATGCATGGATTTTTGTGATTTTTTTGTGAAAGCGGAAGAACATTCCAAAGTTTTAACGCAAAAATCAAAACAAACTGAACATTAGAAGTGGAGTTATGACTCAAGTTACCTGAAACAGTGGTCCCTTATTGGATGCGGATTTTTGAAAATTTGGATTGAGATAAACTTGCCATTATGTGGGGTATATCGAAACAGGAGTCTAAATGTTGGGATTTCAGTTTCTTCAAAGTTTATTACAAAACTGAATCTGCTCTTCGATATCTAACCCAAAGTTGGTCAAATGTTCTACTTACTTAAAATTGCTAACTAATCATAATTACTTAATTGAACATATAGTTTACACATTACGCATTTCCACATATGATCTACTGAAACAAATACTATGACTATGAAATAATAATAATTAAACTTATTGGGAAATGCTGTGTGTTTTTAATGGAAACTGAAGAACATTTTGAAGAAACTTTTAACACAAAAATCAAAGCAATCTGAACATTAGAAGTGGATTTATGACACAAGTTACTGTCTTTCAGATTTTTTGCAATTTTCCAATGGAGTTGAGTTAATGTCTCCATTTTATTAGTATTCTTGCAATATCGGTTTAAATTTTAATTTTAATTAAGATTATATCTATTTTACTTACTACAAGTTCACCTACGTCTATGGACGACAACGAAATTGAGCCAAACTGATCGGAATTCCCCATTTTATTACTTTACATTTTCACAATGATCTATGAAGAGAAAATAAAAACCAATTTTAAAATTCCAAAAGTACTAGAAATAAAGCTAAACTTGTTATCCGTCAATCTAAAATTTAACTCATTGTCAGAATTATATGAATTGTGAACCTTGAGAGGTCATACAAAAGTTTCATTATTTATACCTGTAGTCTCAATGCGGCATTTTTAAACCTCTCCTAACCAGTCAATAATTTTTTTTTTTTTAGCAATTGGTAGTCAATTAGTAGGCTCTAGAACCGGCATCATAGAAACCAGCCTGCATCTACTCCTGCAAGTACCAAATTACATTCCCGAACAGAAAAAGTTCGAACTAGGGGTGTTGGTAAGTTGCCTGTAACAAACTTATATATTAAAACTCAAAATCTACTATTGTATCGTGACTTTTTTTATTGGTATTTATTTCTTAAGAATATTTGGGAAAAAGGGATGATTTACAATCTTAACTATATTTCTTCCTCAGGTTCTCATGTTACTCATAAATCTAATACAGGACCAGGAGGGCAACAAGAAACTCCTCATGGAGGCCAAAGCACCTCCGAAACTAGAGAGCATTTATTCCAGTAAGTTTAAAACGTTTTTAATGTTGTGGTGTTTTCTTAAATTAATTTTTTGTGTCTAGGAGAAGAAAGTGCAGTAGAAGCTTTAATAGTGCAATTTTACGAATGGGAGGGCTGTGCAAAAATCGCGGAGAATAAAACGAACGCGATTTTGGACGGCGAGAAGGACGAGCAGGATCAGGCGACTCCCGCCCAGCAACAGGCGAAGACAAATGAGGAATTTATTGAGGAGACTGTCGCAAAATGTAAATATACAATATTAATTTGTTTATTACAAATAATAATATTAATTTGGAAATTTTACAAGGTTTATCAGCTTCGTTTTATCACTATTAGGATTTCAGAGAGTATAGCTGCGTTTTTATATACAGTAATGGCCAAAAGTAGATAGACAAATGGTTTTTTAAAAAAATCAAAGGAAATAATAATTCTATAATAAAGATATTTAAGTATATTATGGGCAACATAAACATGTATAAAAATAATAAAACATTCTTTAGAAACAATCACCTAATTTGGTAAATAATAAGAAATAACTAAATATACACTGGACAAAAGTAAATAGGCAAATTTAAAAAATAACCAATACTCTTTTTTTTTTTTTTGAAGTATTTTTATATTAGTATTTTGTAAAATACCCATTGTTGTCTATTACAGCCTGATATCTACGTGGCATTGATTCAATAAGATTGTCTATGAGTTTAAAACCAATATTTTTCCATTTCTGTTGCAACCGTTCGAATAATCCACCTTTATTTGAATAGTTTGTATCCCTAATATCACGATCTACAATTTCCCATAAATTTTCGATGGGATTAAGATCGGGTGACTGTTATGGCCATTTTAAAACTGGTATTTTTTCTTCTTCGAAAAATTGCTTCATAATTTTGGAGGAATGCTTCGGGTCATTATCTTGCTGGAATTGGAATCTCAATGGTAAACTGTCTTCGACATAGGGCAACATAACATCTCTGAGAATATCCCTGTACATAAACCTGTCCATTATGCCCTCTATGCGATGTAACGGGCCCATTCCATAACCTGAGAAGCAACCCCAAACCATCACTGATCCACCTCCATGCTTAACTGTGGGTTTTGTGTACTTGGGATTCAAACGCTGGCCAGAAGGACGTCTAACATATTGAATTTCATCGGAATTAAACAAATTAAACTTCGATTCGTCGCTCCAGCAAACACGTTTCCATTCATGCTTTGTCCAGTGTATATGCTAACTGGCAAATTCCAATCGAGCGAAGCGATTCTTTTTTGAAGGCAATGGTTTTTTTGCTGGCCTACGTGCAAATAGATTCTCTTCTACCAACCTTCGTCTTACAATCCTTGAGGACACATTACAAATCCCTAGAGCCTGTAATTCTATCTGAATTTGACGAGAAGTCATAAAACGGTTATTCTGGCTAATTTGTTTTAATTTGCGTACAGCTCTAATGTCCATTTTTTTGGTCGACCAGATTTATTTTTTGGCTCTAATGATCCTGTCCTTTCATATCTTTTGATAATTGCCCAAACAGCTTTTCTTTTAACATCAATTCTACGAGCAATATCAATTTGACGATCACCCGCGCGATATGCATTAATAATGCGTTGTCTTAACTCAAGAGAGAATCTAATTCCGCGTGACATGTTGCACCTTGAGTTAAAGAGAAGCAATACTATAGTAATTTTACTTTATAAATATCTAGAGAAAAAAATAATTCCAAAAGTTTTTTTTGTCTATCTACTTTCGACCAGCTATATTTATATTATTGCTTTATCTGATAGCAAGCAAAATATTTAACTTAAATTTATTGGTATCTTTTGATAGACCGCTTTACAAATAACAATAATTTAAAATATAGGGGACCTGTGGGTAAATCTTTAAACAATTATATGAAAATAATACTTTGTCTATCTACTTTTGGCCACTACTGTAAATCCCCTCAAGCTCGAAAAAAAAATGGAAAATTGGCTATTTCTTGTTTTCTGACCTTATTCCAAGAGTTATTTTTAAACAATTGAGACTTAAACCTAAATAACTATAGACCAATAATAACCTAAATTGGTTATTTCTTTTTTATAGTGCTACAGAAAGCCGGTACTCACATGGAATACACGTTCCTGGCCTCCTACATTGTGATGCTTATAGGATTCCTTATTATGGATAACCAGGCCTACCAGGAATGCATAAGGCAATTCCTTAGAGGAGGCAACTTTACTGACATGGTCGAATTACTTAAGAAGTTTTTCAATTTCATGAACCTGACTGCTTCGGTAAGTTCCCTTAAATCGGTGATTACTTAAAATTTATTGAAAAAAAATATTTTCGGAGTACCTAGATACCTTGTGTAACCAGCAATAAAGTGTTTATTTTCTGTCCTGGATTAACATAGACCCACCACCTCAATACACACACCTACCCTACATTTACAAACTAATGCAATATTTTGTAAAGGAGATAATTATTGACGAAGTGTCTGAACAAAGAACTTATGTGTGTTTTAAGTTATTAATTTTAGGTTACAATTTTAAGTTAATAATTGATTTTATTTATCTGGCAACAACTTATAAAATTTCAAGTGTATATAATTAAGCAACCTAAGGTGAATTGTTCAATTATTTTTAACAGGTAGAGCAAGAAAGTTATGTTTTATATAGGCGTGAAAATGTTTATTCCTATGGCTAAATGAGCATATTAACTGTACATATAGAGCAATTATAGGTCGTTAATTTCTTTAACAATTCACTTTCTATACAATTCACTAAGAGGATATAGGTCCCTTTGTTACACGGGTTTCTTCCAGACTAGCTGTTATTGCTCTTGCCGGTCATCTCAGTTGCAACTGCGTGCTATGGTACTTTGATGTCCTATACTACTTTTCTCTGTAGCATCTGGGTGCTGAGGTTAGATTAAAGGATTTTTAACTTATTTTAGGATAGGAAAGAGTAATTAGGCTTCGGGGAAAGGTTGCCAGTTATCTTTGGGTGAAGCCAGAGCCCGAGCCCCACTCCTCTCAGAGAAAACAAAGCCTGAGATACTAAAAGAACTGTTTTAGTCATATTTGAGTTCGGCGCCTAATATCACATTACGTCCTTCCATGGCCGGTTTTCTCTTAGTCTCAGGAGAAATTCTCCTATTAGGGAGTTTTCTACACTTCTGACTTTTTCCTTGAACTTTGAATGTTTTTTAATTATGTAATTGTATCAAGTTTTCAGTCATAGTGCAGAGGAAATAGGTCTGCTCTCTTTGTAGATTATTTTTAAAATATAATTTTGAATTATTTTTAATTGTTTCAAATCAGATTGATAATCTTTACCCTATATTATAAGTAATGATTCTATTAATGATCTATAAACTTATATGTCTAATTTTCTGCTTAAAAAGTCTGGAAGAATATAGAATTTATGAATGAGTCTTCGAATTTAACTTGTCAAATAATCTACCTGTTCTGTCCAATTCAGATTTTGGTCAACTACAATTCCTAAATATTTACATTTGAAACAGCTTTAATTTCAAGGTCTGAACTTATTTGGCTAATCAAGTTAAAATGTGGCCTGTTGACAATTGTTATAGTTAGAGGAATTAAATTGGTTTTGGTAACATTTAATTTAGTTTTACCACATCTATCCCATTTATTGCCTTCCTTCTAAACTCATCAAATGAGGTCCCTGAAAAGATCAAATTGTGTCGTCAACATATGATATAATTTTACCATTTATATTTAACCCCAATAGTAAATTAATATAAAAATTGTTCTCTGTGGAATACCAATTTTAATATTTACTGGAGAACCTATTTGATCACTAACAATTAACATATTGTTTCCGATTACTTAAATAACTCTCAAAAAGCTTGTGCGCTGGACCTCTCACACTATATTGTTCTAAAGAGTTAATAAATCGGTCATGAGGAACAGTGTCAAAGGCCTTTGACAAGTCGAGGAAAATAGCCAAGCATTTTCTGTTTTAATTTAGAATATGAATAATTTCAGTGGCATCAGTTGTACTGCAATTTTCAATAAACCCAAACTGTTTAACCGATAGGATTTTAAACGTTTTAAAAAATTCACTAATCTGCATTTTAAACATTTTCCTAGGAGTTTGGCAAATTAATTAATTAGACTAATTGGTCTAAAATTTTCTATGATCTTTTTTGAGCCTGACTTGTGAACTGGAATTGTTAAGGACTGTTTGAATAAATGTTTTAAAATTTACAATATAACCTATGGGTACTAAAATATTTGCTTTTGATATTTTAATTAATTTTGTGGAAATATCGAGTATTTGACTTACCCTTATATGTATTAGTATTCTTCGGTTGTTTTCCAATTGCAATTTTTACAAAGTATTGATTGCAGTACTGTCATCAAAAGGAATTTTATCCGAGTAATTTATGAAAAAATTTATCACCTTTTTGTTATTAAGATTAATAGCATCATTAATTATTTTGTATCTTTTTTGAAGAGTGTTTTTGTTATTGTCTATTTGACTTTTATATAATTGATGGTTCTGTTGTTTATTTCAAAAATATCTGTAAAATTTGTATTCAGTTTCTAATGCAGAAGTATGATTTCTTTAAAATTTATCTCTATGTCTAATGGAATTTATCAGCCATTACTAATCCAATCTTTAATTTTTTTGAACTGAGTTCTGCGTACTATATAGCTGATTTTTTTACGTCAACAGATACTTTTATAAAATTATTAGTCCACTCATAAACAACGCTTTATTGCGATCAGAACAGTTAATGATTTCATTCCACTTTTCCATAGACATTTTTTCTTTAATCATATTAAAATCTATTTAGCTGTAATAATTAGGCAAATTTTCCTTTATCTCGGAAACATTTCTTTCAGAATTTATATTTAGAAAAATTGGGTGTGATCACTACCCTTAAATAGCTCTTCGACACGAACAAAATTTCATGTTTTGACTTCTTAGTTTCTGTTTCACAAATAAATGATAAATGAGTTAGAATTATTTGTTACTCGAATGAGCAAGTTTATATAAATGTAAAAATCCATTTTTCCTTATCAACGACAAGTATTCATTTAATAAATGATTATTTTATCATTGATATTATGTTAATATCACCCATATAAACGTCGATGCTTTTTCTTCAAAATAGGTACTTAAACCATCATTATAAAGAATATCTAATATAGGTGGAGACCTGTAAACAGCTGTTATTCCGTATGTGATCAAGAAACCAGTGATTAATTATATATTGATACTTAATAGTTTTCTTCAAATGATTAGTCAATATTATTTGCAGACCGAGGCGTCCAGCGTATGTGCGGTAAAAGCGACCCAAAAGGTCATAAAGTTCCTGGAATCTTGCGACCAGACGGACGGTTCCGAGTCCTGCGACGATCGAAAACACGTCGAACCGGTGGACATGGTTATACCGTTCTTGTAATAGACTGAACGCCTTCGATATGCCTCTTCTGTACATTCTAGTGGACTTTTTAAGGTAGCGCACACCCGAAATGTTGCGGAACATTTTGGCTTCCGGTTGTACAGGGTGACTCAACGAGTGTATGGAGTAGTTTATTACCCTGAAGATAATAGTTGCTCTTCCTCTACATTTAAATGTTTATATTGGTGCTCTATAGAGGATCATATTTTCTGGAATACCCTGTATTCGAAGATATTTTTGAATTTGACTAAAATGGTATGTGGAATTATAACTGCTGCTGTATATTTAGTATTCAAAAAACTAGTAATTTCAGAGAAAAATTGAGTTTCGTCTCTTTATGATGTCAAAATTTAGGCTCTAAATGTAGGTTCTACGCCAAATACAAGGTTGTGATTTTATAACTGGATAAATTTAATAAAAGGGGAGGTATTTTTTTAAATCCTCGGACACGTCGAATTTCTGGATCAGACGTATGTAAATGTACAGGATGTCACGAAAAACACAGAAAAAAAAATGTTTTTCTTAAATAAAATTACCTGTATATTTTTGGATTTTCGAAAAACTCTGAACCTGTTTCATGTACAACAAACCTTTATCTATTCACCGAATCATTACCTTGGCACAATAATTATAAACCATTTTATTGTAACATAAAATGATACATTACATTCCACATTCTTAAAGTTTATTTTACCGAATGCTAGTGTAAATTATAAGAGTTTTTTCCACTTCTGGTCCATAAATTTTAACAATAATGTCCTATCCCTATCTTTAGTCTGTTTCGAAATATTTCTATCGTTTTTTTGTCATTATATCAACATCTCTTACAAAACCTTCCTGTAAAAGACCTAAATAATATTAGTCGTTTTAATAGAAAATTACTGCAAAATATTCGATCCGTTTTTATTATGAAAGTTATTATTGCTCACTTTTCTTATTTTTAAGTATATATTTTCCTATTTTTATAAATGAATTTAAGGGGATTGTTAGGAGCCGGGATATTTATTAAAATATTTTAAAATATCTATATTTATTTGTAGTAAACAAAAAAGGCCGAATTACAGAATAATAAGTAAACCAAATATTAAACTATAGCCATATAAGATTAAAAGAACCCAAGCCAAGATAAATTTAAAAAACCCTTAAGAGATGGGGTATTATTATTAAAAGCTAAAGGTATTTAGTTTAAAGTTACACAATTTTGACACTAAAACGACACGTCTCTGAAACCATTAGTTTTTCGCATATTAATTATATAACAAAAAATACGCGTAATCATAGGTAGAATTTAAAAATACCAGAAAACAAGGTCCAGGAGCACGATTTTCACAAATATCGTCTTCAAGATAATAAATTACTCAGCGCACACCTTGAGTGACTCTGTACGCTAAAAAAGCTTACTTTGGGGTGATATTTTGTGAACAATAATTGTGCCTGTCCGATTCGTGTTGTTGTTCATTGAATATTTTAAATCCGGGATCCTGGTATATGATTGATTCATTTATACGGGGAGTAAAATAAAGTACACTTTATACCTCAGTGATTAGATCTAATTGACAAAGTCTTTGTTGGTATTTTGGCCTACTTTTTTTGTTTGTTTGAAAGCGAGTAGGTAATGGATACGTTGACTCTAAGTGCAAAATACACTTTTACCAAATAGAAATTTATTATAAACAAACGTAGTTTACTTGGTTATATTTGAGTTTTTATATTTTAGTATTTTTTCCTTATGCAAAAAGATATTTTTATTAATGTATTTTTACTGGTTTTTTTTTGTATCGATTTTGTGTAAATAGGATATTGTACGCTAAAATCTCATTAAGAGTTAAAAGAAATGTTATCTGTACATTATTGTGTAGTTAGAATTTATTTATTTGTATTTTTATTTGATGAGTTTGGATTGTTTCAAAAAATTGTAAATAAACAAATTACGATTTTTAAAAAAGCTTTTTAATTATACTGCCAGGACTGTGGGGTTTTATTGGGGAGTGAAGACCGAACTATCGAGTAAAATATGTTTTGGAATTGCAACTTCTCTTATCGCGTGTGTTGTTTGTTTATGTTACGTTTTGTTTATTACGGACGATTTGACATGAAAGGGGGAAATTTTTGAAACAATAATTCCGTGGCTAATAAAAACTGTATACTCAAAGGTTTGATTACGAAAGGTTAACCTTACGGTTAATAGCAATGCTCCACGTTCAAATGTTAAAAGTAAACGACCACAAACTGGTTTACTACATCACATCGATTGTCCAAAAATTGTTCGTCTTCGTACGTCTGGTTTAAAACTCGGTTTTTCCGCATTTGCATGTCTGTTTCCGGTAGAAATGATAGTTAATTAAGTAATGCGAGCGCAATAGAGAAAAAGCAGACATCACGATGAATGGGATTAAATTACTCAGGGATAGGAAAGTAAACAGGAATCGTATCGATCTTGTTATGCTGACATGAAGCATCTGCAAAAATTGTGTGGCGTTCTTCTGCTGTTTGGCATTGACGACACTTGCATCCAGAAATATACCCCAAGGGCCGAGGCGTTTGATCGATTTCTTACTCAAAATGACTCGAATAGACCACAGACGAGTATAAGCAAATCGTCCAAGTAAGTGGAGAAGCAATAGGCAAATCGTCTAGTTGAAGTTTTCCACTACCGTGAAGAACTTTGATACCGCAAGTGTTTACTCCTGATGTAACTCCGGGCAAAGCGGTTTCATTATATCTGGAGTCAAACCTTTAATAGCTCCTCTGTTCCTGAGCAAAATGGCTTGGAAAAGGCCAAAAGTGGCATCGGTTCAACCTGCCCGGTCTCCAGATCTAAAGTCTATACAGATGACTAAGAGACTCAGCTAAATTTACAGACAATATTGAAGGATTTTAATTGTTTACTAAGGAAGACGGTTAATACTGGCTAGAGGCAGCCGCACCGCTTCGGAGCGAAAAAGGCCTTGGACAGGACATCAGTGGCCTGCCCAGTTGCAGGATTTAGGTCTCTTGGGCTTGACGCTACCCACTGTACCACCCAAAAAAAGCCTTCCTATTGCAAAATATTAGAGAAATAAAGATAACTTTTGTTTTTGCTGGATTCTAACTGTTTCAACTGATAAATTTCCAGTTTATTCTTGACTTCAAAATTTTGAAGCTGTATACAACAACGTGCTATTTTTATTTTTAACCTTGGACAAGTGCTTTGAAGTTTGGCACTTTTAATGCTTACCTTCTTCATGTTTTGTCAACTGAACACATTCGTGCAATGACTTTATGATTTTTCGACATGGATTATCAAGACAAGGAGTGCATCGACCAACTTACTTCCATTTTTGCCGATAAAGATCCATCCTTTGCTCATTGTGGTATAACTAGCTCCATCGTGGTGGAAGCCGACGATCCGTTAACGACGAAAGTTTCATCCAAAATCGGTTGTTCCAGAAAACTCTGATACTGTGCAAGAAGTACTAAATAAAGAGTCTTCGTCAGATTGGGTCTTAGATCTGGACGGACTTCGTGCTTGGGATTATGACGAGCTGCGAGCATCAATAAGATTTGCAGATTTAACAGTGAAAAATTTATTTATTTTCGATGGATCCCAGATAATATAAGAGCTCAAAAACATGCTCGTGTCAACTGAGGCTAACAAATATAATCGCGGAGAATTAAAAACTATGTATACCTTTAAATAGGTAACATTCTTGGAATTAGGCGTATAGTATGAAACAAAACTGCGTCTACAAAAGTCGGTCTTTCAAGACGAAAAGTGATTCATGCACGAAGCACATAAAAGTCAATCATTACTTGATTCGTCGAAATAACGTTAAACGATGAATTCCTCAGAACATTGAGGCAGGCTTTCAATATTCTAATATGAATTCTGAATTGAACACGAGCATTTGTTTGGCAGAAGTGCTTTGTGAAATACGGAAAAAGAAGCTGCAACGAAGGATCATTCTTCCTCATGACAGTGCAAGCTCTAACACATCGAAGGAAACAGACCGATTTAAGTGGCCAAAAAGTTGATGGATAGACTCTGTACAGCCCTGATTTAGCACCAAATGACTTCCCAGTTATGAAGAACAAAGCGAACGGTTTTCGACGTCTACATAAGCCATTGATTCATGTTTTGGAAGTGTCTCAATCGCAGTAGAGAACTGGTATAAAATTGGCTCCAGCACTCACAAAAGTGTGAATAAGTTTCTACATTCTTTATTAGGCTAAACATATAAATAGCAAAGAAGCATACAATTAAAAAAAAAACTTACCAGCTTGACATGAGCGAGATTTTGACACGACGTGTGCAAATTATTCCTCAAAACAATGACATGTGTTCCAAAAAAAGCTGCCTCTATAAGTACTAATTTGCATATCTATGTTCTATAGTAAAAATCAGGAAAATCTGCTTCCACTTCTTGGAATATTTGATTGCTAAATTTTCCCCAAACCTAACTATAAACTTATACAAATCCTAAACCAAATAAACCCAAAAGTATATAAACCATATTTATTAGGTACATACCTGGACTCACTGGCCAAAGATAAATGCATATAGTAATACCTTAAATACAAAACAAATTATAAATAATGCACCAACGTAATGTTTTAAATTTTTATTGTACATAGCCATGTTTAATTTAATAATTTATAAATCACGAAAAAAACACATAATTTAAAAATAAATACAATGGATTTTCAACCTCTCTGTAATCGGCTTTAGTTCTAGACAGCTTATATTAAAATTACAACTTATTTACACTTAGTGTGAAAGTGAAATTCGCAATAACACGGATGTAATGACTAAGAAAGTATGGAAGAGACGCTCCTCCGTAATAAAACATACTTTTTACTCGACGTTACTGGAAAGAAAGGAAGAATATATTATTTGAAATAGTAAAGGGCAATAACACCAACACCACAAACATGCACAACATCAAACATTAATTGACGTCAATCATAAAAGAAAATAATGGAGAAAAATATGTTTTTGAACCTTTAAATAGGTTTGAATGATTTTTAGTAAAACTTAACCCCAGTAAATTAAGCGATATATTTTTATTTCTGTTTAACTTAATGACTCCCATTGAGGTTTGATTGTCAACGTTTTGACCATTTACTTTGGCCTCCTTCACGTCTATTTTTCTGCCAGAACGAGGCCAAAACGTCCAAACACTGCTTACAGATAAGCAAATAATATTGAAAATAAACGACTTTTAAAAACTAAAAAAATATAAGTATAATATCAATAAGCTACGCTACATAACATGCAAGCTACATAGTGTGGATTATTCAAGGTACACTAAACCGCACACCACATAAAAGCTATTAGATGGCACAAATGGCACTAATACTATCGGATACGTACACGACGCGCATGGTGTTTGTGAATCCGGATCCCTGCTTCCAGCCGGTGATCACGATCACTGGATCGTTCGACTTTACGAACCCTCTGGACTTGCCGAAGGTGATTCCGCAGTTTACTCGGGCGTCTACGTCTTGGAGCCAATCGGTTTGTCTCTCTTCTGTTAACAAATCGCAAGAAAATGTCTTTATTAATTCAATTTATTAGTATACATTATGACAAATTACAACTCATACAATTTATATCCCTTTCATATTTTAGTGACACATATACAGATATAATCATTCAAACCTCGCCTATAGGAAATAGTCTATGAGCGTAAGCGAGAGGGGACATATGGAGTCCGCATGAGACAGACAGAGGGCACAATACATGCCGTTTCCAAATTAATACGTTTGGCAACACTGATATTTCTGCCGCACGGTTCTCCGCTCGTTCATCGGAAAACGAGACAATTCTTATCCCCACCACACTGCACCGCCAATATGATATTGCATTTTAAACGTTTAACGTTATTTTTATTCCTAGCTATTTTCTTGCTAAAATTGAGGAAAAAAAGCAAATTATTAAGTGGTATTATGCCGGCAATTCTGTCGATGAAATATCAGGCAGAATTGCATTCACGTTCAAAAATCGGCCCACTCCCGTACGCAGCACAATTTTTGCAATTATCCATAGGTTTGAGACCTTTGGGTGCTTGCAAAATTGCAGGAAATGCTACGCAAATGAGCAACCAACTGTTGTTAGACCGCTTGGCGAAGAAAGGGAGCTTCGAGAGGTTAATGTTTGTGCTGTTGCTAAAATGAACTGTCCTTGCAATAGTACAACCATTGCCAAAGAAACGGATAGTGAGCCTTTAAGGGTTAGAAGAATTTTAATAAGAAATAAGTACAAGTGCTATAAGTTGCAAATAACCCAAGGAATTTTCCCACAGGACTAAGAGAGGGATGGAATTTTGCCATGAAGTATTGGAAAGGGCAAATTGGGACGAAATGTTTATTAGTAACATTTTGTTTTCAGATGAGTCCTCTTTCTGTATTTGTGGTAAACATAATCCGTCCGGGTGGCTTTTTTGAACCTGGCACAACATAATTTTAATTTTTATTTAATATTATCAAATTAACTTGATTTTTTGCTTTATTTTGAAATAATTTTTTAATTTTTTTATTTTTAGTTTATTTTTTGCTGTTAGGACAGGCAGTAGGAAAGACTCAAACGAAACATTTTTTTTAAAATTTGCCACAGAACAGTGCATCTTCGCTTAAACGCCTTAAGAATACTGAAAAGTTTCGGCTTCGGGCTTCGGCGGGGTCCGCTGCTTCAACTAATTTGTCACAACGTTGCCAGACCTACCGCGATATATAATTCCTATAGGCGAAGTTAGAATGATCATATCTGAATACCAATATTTAACCAGGACCATTTTGTTATGTTGTTTAACCTTATGTTATAATGTTATGTCTTATCTTGTAATATTGAAATTAATTTGTTTTGTTCCTAAATGTAAAACGATACGAGAATTTTTTTTTTATAAATTGAATCCTGTCAATTTTTTGTCAATGCAAACACTGTGTAATATCAGTACAATCAGAGCCATAAATGCTGAGAGTCTGGATGGCAGGCAAAGTCTTTGCAGTTACATCAAACATGATAAATTTTGTCTTATGCTGATAAAAACATAAGACTGAATATTAATTCAGTGACAATAGGCTTTGATGTAACCAACACTTAATCTTTGAAATTGCAACTTTCGCCTTTTCCGTGGCATCTTCCCAGTCTCATCTTGCACAATTATTACAGTGTCGTTTGCAAAACAGAATACTGAACCTTCTAGATTAAGAACTGAAAGAATGTCATTTATATAGACATTAAATAAAAGTGGACCCAGCACTGTCCTCTGTGGAACACCACATACCACCGCAAGAGGCTCACTTATATTATTTCCAAATCTAACTTGTTATATTCTATCCTTCATTTAAGAATCTATTAGTGTGGATAAAACGTCCTTAATACCTACTTCTGCAGTAGTATGTGATGTGCCATAGTATCAAATGTCTTTTTTAGGTCCAAGAAAATTCGTAAAACCCGCTTCCTCTACCCAGTCCTCCAAGAATCAACTCTGTGACCCGACTCAAAGCATCCTCAGCACTGGAATTCCTTTTGAAAGCATATTCATTTTTAAAAAGTTCTTTTTATAAAAAAATGATTGTAGCTTAATTTGCATACACTTTTCAACTAATTTACCAATCAAAGCAATTGTCCTATAGTTAGACGGCAATTCACTATTGCCATTCTTAAATAGCCGGACTATTATTGCTTTTTTGAGAACAGAAAGAAAATTAGTGCTAAAAAGATACAATTTATCACATATAGCAAAGGATTTATCAGATGTTTGTGATTTTGTTTTAATATTTCTTATGTAATTTGATATTCATCACTCTTTATATATTTTTTAGAGAGTTGTTTTGATTTATTAGGTCATTTGCTGAGGTGTAAAATAACAGGATTCCAAGTTTGATTCTGTAAATATTTTAAGTTTTTATTTTATAAAGTTTTTTTTTGACTTGTGTGCTAACTCAGGATATCTCTTTAACTATATCTCTGAAATACGTATTAAACTCAAAAGAATATTAATTCAAGATCCCTGATGGTCTAATTTTTTTAATTTAAAATCGACATAATTTTATTTCACTTTGAACTATTTATTTATACTTTCGGAGATTTAGTTTGTTTATAATTACAGATATATGACCTAAGTATCTGGTTGAAAGAAGTCGTTCATATTCTTAAAGAGACCTTGATATAACGATATCAAAAGAGAACAACACATCTTGGTCTCAAAAAATGTTATTAAATAATTACACTTGGTTTAAAACTGGGTCACATTATACACACACAGACTAAACGGTAAAATATAAGTTTAAAAATTTGATACCAAATTTATAAAAACCAATAACAGAATTCGAATACAAAAAATAATAGAAAAAAGTAAAAAGGAACTATAGGGATTCGAACCTCAAACCTCACAGTAAAAGTGTTAAGGTTCACTGCGTTGACCATTAGGTTGTTCGTGTTACTTGGTAGTGCTTTAACCTTTTTAAGATATACTTATTCGTTTACCTTTAGGGTCTCTATTGCAATTAATTAGTTTTGTTTCTATTATTTTTTAGGTCTGATGATGCTCTTAAGACCGAAACAAGTGTCACCACTTTGATATAAGTTTCTACAGTGAATATGGTCAACAATATTGCCGTTCATATATAAGCAAAATAAATATTTGTCACCTTGTTTACTTTTTTGCTTCAGATACCTTAATTCATGTTTTAAATCGTGACTTGTAGTTGGCGCTACAGGTACTCATTCCAAAATAAGTGCGATAACGAATATTTTCGCACTGATTACGGAATAGAGCTATTCCCTTATCAAAAACTATCGGAATATATACTATTAAATTTTAAATTTTATAGTAACCTAGAAGATTATTGTCACCGGTTGAGGACACGGTTAATAACATCAATGTTTTAGAATAAATAGTTAACAGACTTAAATCCTATGGAGAACCTGTGGTATGATGTTTATCACAAAATTAGGCATAACACCTACTCGAACCTTAACGAACCCTTCCGAGAGTCATAATATCTAATGAATATTAGTTTAATTTTGTTTAAAATGGTTGCAGCCAAGTTATTTAATTTTTATAAAAGCTGCTGTAATTTCTGCACTACTGTAGTTATTAGCAATAATATCCAAAAAAAATCAACTTACGTTCATAAAGCACGGGCATAACGGCCCTAAAAAGATGCGCCTGTCTGGCAGTCTGGCTATTCCTAGTCACTGCGATAATCGGGCAACGTGGCTTGTACTTGGAAAGCAAATAGGCAGACCGTCCGGAAGTGGTGATGACAATAATGGCGGCGGCCAAAGACTTTGTCGACGCTTCTACGGCCGCGATGGCCACCGTATGGGCCACATCGACCGGTGGGGTGGCTACGATCGAGAGGTCGGAAAAAAGTCGCCTTTGCCAGATCGCCGCCTCCGCTTCCTTACAAATACTGGCCATGGTTTGGACACATTCGAGGGGATAGTCGCCCTTAGCGGTCTCGCCGGACAACATGACGCAATCGGCTCCGTCCAGGATGGCATTGGCTACGTCAGAGGACTCGGCGCGGGTTGGTCTTGGTTTTTTAACCTTTAGGGAGAACATAGTTGAGCCAAAAAAGCGGTCTTTTGGATTAAATGTCTTGAATTTGAAACACCTAAGTAAAATCTACACTAGCCCGCAAAATTAACCGGACAATGAAAATTTGGTTCAAATTCAATCCTTTTTCAGTATTGCATCAATTTTGATAATTTTTTGCCGAGTTTTAGGACGTTTTATTGTCATAATTTTTTCATATCGAAGCTACAAAAAATTTCCAACTGATTTGTTGTTATAAAACGGTTAATAAAAAGTTAAATTACTTTTAAACACCCTGTGGAAAAAATTCACAGCCGAATAATGATTCCTATTGCTGCATTTTCAAGCCCTATATAACTTGTTTTTCGATTCATTCCGATATCTATATTCTTAAAAAAAACACTGGCTTAAAGAAAAAATGCAGTAATACTTTAGTAGCAAGAATGTCTTTTAATTAATTAGTAGTCTTTAAATTATTAAAAATATTGTAGAGTTGGCTATTATGACAAAAGTAATATGTAGAAGCTTCCATGGCACCTTTAATTTTGCTGTACATTTTTGAGCTTTTTAAAGTGTTTTTTAAGCTATTTTTAAAAGTGTAATTTAGAGCTGTTGCGTAAGCAATACGTTTAAAAACGTTTTAAACTTTGGCTGCGTTAGAAGAAGCACTGATAAACGAGTGGTAACAAATACCCCAAGATGCAATTGAATCTATGCCCGAAAGAATCAGTGTTGTTTTTCAAACTCATGAGGGAATAATACGATTTTAGAAAAAATTAATAAATTTTAATACCGCCGTTATTCATATTTTTTAATTTTTTATTTTGTTGCTAATACAGCATTATTGCATTGCTTCCTTTAAGCCAGTGCTTTTTCTTTAAGAATACAGATATTGGAATGAATCAAAAAGCAAGTTGTTAAAAAAAAAATATAGGTCTTGAAAATGCAGCAAAAAGAATCATTATTCGGTTGTGAATTTTTTCCACAGGGTGATTTTAGTAGCTTCTATGATAGCCGCGATATGGCATTTTTGATGCCTATTTTTGGCCTCAAAAACGAGGTCGAAAAAATACTCGATTTCTTAGTTCTGCTCGGATTCCCTTATAACCCGGTATTTTCGTGATCTACTTGATGAGAACAATCCGCTGGTATAGTTAGTTTGAATTCGAAAAAAAAAATTTTTTCGGAAAAAAATCGAAAGAGGGGGTATACCCGAAAAATGAAAAAACCCAAACTTTGAAGGCCGATATCTCGGCTTCTGTGGGAGCTATCGGGAAAATTCCAACGGTTTTGTCTTAGTTTGGTCGTTCTGAATCCAACGAGACCATCCGCAAGGTCGCAGCTTCTATGATAGCCGAGATATGGCATTTTTGATGAATACTCAATTTCTTTTTTTGATGAGCAAATTTATGTCCTCGGCATACAGTGTTTTGTAATGCTGGTAATTAAGATTTTTTAATAAAATTCCTACCACAACAAGGGCGGATATTAATTATTGTTATTCCATAGCCTACTATGGTGAAATACTAAATTAGCAAAATTTGTTTAAAGAGCATTATCATTGTAGAGAGTTGAAATTATATCACTTTAATAAAATTCTAAGTATTTTGTAAACTATTAGATTTTGGTATAGGACATATATCGATGAATACTTTTTTTGCTCTTTAAAAATACTATATAAAATACAAGGTATTCCATTTAAGAAAACTAAAATATTCCGAATCGAAAATTTAAAAATATGTCTTATTACCTCAGACACCCTGTATAAATTTAAAATACCCGGTCACCGCCGATCAATAGGAGGTAGTCTTCTTAAGTCCTGACAGGAATTTTTATTTAAAAAATCTTAATTACCAGCATTACAAAACACTGTATGCTGTGAACATAAATTTGCTAAAAAAAAAAAAACAAAACCTTAATGGCTGTCTAAACTACACAAAATTCGAATAGGTAGTTATGAAAGTTACCTTTATTTCTCCCAAAGAACCTAAAAATAAAAAAATATACGGAGTGTCCCATTTAAAATTCTGGTGTTAAAGTCGGAGCAGCACTTTTTGAACACCCTGTATTGATGAAAATCAAATAATTAAAAAGTTCGCTTAATACTTTTTGAAGAAATTTTGATGCCCTGTAAATCCTAAGAAAAGGTATAGGCCCGTTAGATAATGGCCACCCTGTACATAATATAAATATTAGATTTAAAGGTTTAATAACACCTCCTCTACATCGAACGAACGGAGTTTTTCTTATAATATTTCAAAACTTTACAGCTCTATTCCCGAATATTTCAAGATTTTGAAGCCATGAATCTTTAAACATAAAATCTTTGATTATCATTTCCTGTAGGAGAGTCAAAAAATATGCCGATAATAAAACTTTAATTTAAATAATTCTCTTCTATTTTAAAATTATGTGTTGCTGTTCTTTGTGTTATTTTATTAAATTTTGTAACTATATGCCCTATTCATAATATACATCTATTTATTTTTTACTGAGATTTTTTTCTTGAATTAAGATACACTATGAATATCTAAGGTTAGGTAGAGCAGCGTAGATAAACCTATTTGTATCGGTTTTCTACATCTGGATTTCACATCTTTTCACTATAGTACAATTATGTTTGGGATAGAATTATTTGAAAATCTACCTTGTTAAATTGTGAATCGTAAATTTAGTAGTTTTAATGTGAAATTATGTACATAAAACTAACGGCAACTTCAGAAATCTTAAGTCTCGGTTTCCTTATGAATATCAGATTAAAACACACCAAACTATCCCTATACAACAAGATTCCCTTAAATACGTCAAAGTCCGTTATATTATTATAATTCGAAAATAAGCCACAAAAACTCTATTTATATAATTTTAAAACTTATTTACTTACCATAGATTCCAACATTTGGGTAGCACAAATGACAGGCTTGCCATACTTGTTACATTTGGCGATCATTTGCTTCTGAGCGAGGAACACCTTCTCCGTCGGAATCTCGATACCCAAATCGCCGCGAGCCACCATAATACCGTCCGAAGCCTCGATGATCTCGTCCAGGTTTTGCATGCCCTGCTGGTTCTCGATCTTCGAAATAATCATAATTTTCTTTCCCTTCTCGCCCAAGATGCTACGGATTTCGGTGAGAGCGGCACCGTTTCGGATAAACGAGGCGAAAATTATGTCTACGCCTTGCTCTACGCCGAATTGTAAATCAGACTTGTCCTTTTCGGATACAGCTGGCAAATCTACCGGGACACCTGGTAGATTGACACCTTTGCGGCTACCGAGCATACCGCCGTTCTCGATGGTACAAGTTAAAAAGGAGCCTTGGATTTGGGTGACCACCAAGGACATCAAACCGTCATCTACGTAAATTTTGTTGCCTACTTTGACCACTTTTTGAATGTTTTCGTAATCGACGAATACGGTGTCTTTGTTTCCTTTTTCGGCGTAAGCTTTATCAGTGGTCAGCTTGATAGTGTCGCCTTTTTTCAGCTCGATTTCCGCAGATCCACCCTGTATTTTAAAAGTTTAATATATAAATGATTTATAATATAAAATTTCAGGCTATGAAGCGTTTTTAAACATACAGGTAGTTATCAAATAACGATAAATATAGAACAAACTTTTCTTTGATATTTGATTACAGAAAAAGTTGTTTTGTTAGACCAAGTGCACCTTAAAATAACTGTAACCTAAAATTTCAAAGAGGTCTTTCCTATCCGAATGAGCCATATAATAGATTTAAAAAACTTACTCCTTCTAAGAGTCCAGTTCTGATCTCAGGCCCTTTGGTGTCTAAGGCGATCGCTAACGGATAAGTCATGCCGATTTTCTTGCTGTAGTTCGCAACCGCTTGTCTGATATTCTTGATAGTCTCAGCGTGGTACTCGTGAGAGCCGTGAGAGAAGTTCAAACGGGCCACGTTCATGCCCACTTCCATCATTTTTTCTAGGACGGCTGGGTCTTTTGAGGCAGGTCCTGGATTACAAAATTCAAGAGTCTAACTTGTTTCGATTTGGAGTTATGGACATGTTAGTAATTCAAAGATCAAACATCTCAAACAAATTTTTCAGACATGTATATTTCCAAAAAAATTCTGGAATAAGAGTCTAAAGAAAATAATATTTCAACTACTGTCTGTTTGGATCTATCAAAGGCCTTAATAGCCCACAGCATTAATAATAATAATAATAGATTTGCAAAATATACATGTAGGATAGTATTATTTTTTTTATAATTAAAATAACATAATCAGTTAGTGTAAGCTTTTCTTTATCTTTATATTCTGAAAGTATTTTTTCTTTCAAAATGATGATGTGATATATAATTTGCGCTCATTAAAACAATATTTAAGGTTCTCAGAAAATTGATACTGCCGAACCGAATCTATGGAAACTGCTGACTCAAAAACCCGTTTGATTTCTGTTAACGGTACGACAGCGATTAAAGAGGAATAATAAAAAAGCTGACTCAGTACTTAAGACGTATCAAAAAATGAGGACACGAAAAACAGGCAGTCAGTCGAAGTCTTTGAAGAGTAAAAGTCGATCTAATCTGCCGGTTTAAGACGTAAAGTCGCGGGATCACCAAAAAAGACGGTTTTGGTGCCGTGCAAGAGCTTTATAATTATAACGGGAGAAGACGGCTCCCGGTTTTATAATTTTAAATATTTTAAAGACGAATTAAGACGTAACTAAGACGGATTTTTAAAATAAATCGAAGACGTAAATATAATAAGACGCTGTCGTGTAGTGTGAAGTTAATTAAGCGGGTTTTATGTAAAACAAGTTTTATCATCACACTTTATTATTCATGTTATTAACTCTACTTGATTCACTTATTTATTAAACTCTTTCTTTTGTTGTTCTGCGATCCAGACTTTTATTTCCTAAAAGAACCCAATAATATCTCTAGCGATAAAGAAAAAACCTACATACATATAAATACAAAATTAATTAAATTTCTCTCATAATGTCTCTTGGTAATTCAAAAGAAAATGGCGAAGTTTAGCCTAGGCTACTCTTACACTTAACCATTTAATTCTACTAGCTAAGTATTTTACAGAACTTTTAGGATAAGAAACAAGAAAAGAAAAATTAAAAAAGAGAAAGAACACTTTTTACACTAATATTCAACACCAAGTGAATGTGTTCTTTCTTCACCTCAAATTCAGACTCTAAATTCTTAGATTCTTCACTTTAAATTCAGACCTAAAGGATGTAAAGCTACAATTTTATTACGAGACTGAAACAATATAACAGAATTATAAGTAAAAATCTTTGAAATAATGTTGAGGCATAGTGAGGTTATATTGACATCTTAGCTCACGGTTATGAATGGCCGTACGAAATATCAATTTTTCTCTTTGGTATGTGGGGCTATTAGACGCTAATAGATTGACAAAAATATGACTTAGTTTTAATATGGTACGTAGACCAAAAATTAAGCGACAACAGTTATTCTGTACAATCTTCAAGCAATTTTTAAAAATATCTTTATTAAGGAATCAAAGCAATGCAGCAAATTTCAAAGGTTCAAATAAAAAATATTAATGGTCCAATTAGGGATCCCTGTGGAACTCCAGATACTACCTAAAACGATAATATCTGAGTTCCACAGGGAATAATTATTACCAATTCAAACACACTACTGTCTAACTGACAAATAGCTGTTAAAAAAGGAAACAGAGGGCCCAGAAAAACCAAGATGCATCAGCTTTGCATAAAGTAAGTCATGAAGAGATCGATCATTCAAAAGCCTTACAATAATCCAAAGAGACAAACACGATCGCCATGCTTTTAACCAAAGCATTAATTACATTATCTGTTAAGTTCAGTAGAGCTGCAGTGGTACTTTGTCTGAATGTGAAGCCTGTTTGATAAATTAGAAACAAGTTGTTGTCTTTAAGGAAATGTCTGTAGCCTGAGTATGTGCTGATCTTTCCAGAATTTTTGATTTAACAGGCAATAAGCTTATGGGACGAAGGTCACTTAAATTGGTGGGTTTACTGTTTTTTGGGACAGTAAAAGATGAAAGATTTTTTCCACACTTCTGGAAAATAGATAACAGGATGGCTAAGTTTTATCATAGAGTGTTAAACCATTAAACGAGCAGCATTAGATTTAATTGAATAAACATATTTTTTATGGATTCCGGATCAACCATGTTTATATTTGTTTTAATAAATTAAGAATTTAAATTTCTCAATTTATTAGAACTATAAAATGCTATTCTATTGCCACAAATATTTGTATTTTCAGACACTTATCAGAAAATAATCATTAACGCTTTCTGGACAAAATCAGGTAAACTTTTTCATTATTTTTCCATTGTAATTTGTTGAATTAACCTTTCCATAATTGACCTTTCTATAGTAATTTTTTATTCTGCTCTAAAAAAAAATTAGGTACCCGTTTTTTCTCTGCGTATAGATGACAGAGCAAAGTTACGACCTATTTTGTAAGCTTCTAAATTAACCAGAGACTTAGAATTGCGATTTATATTTGAAGCTAGCTTTATCGTTCTCTTTTATAATGACAGTTCTCTAACATATTTTTTTATTTCTGGATGGCATCAATGGAGTGTAAAGTGAAAGCACTAATGTTAAGTTCTTGGGTAAACCTTGATAGAATTTTTCAGAGGAATTCCTATAGATTGATATCTCAAATAAAAAAGAGTATCAGTTTTAGTCCAATTCTAAAATTCACACTTACAGTTTGATAACATTTTATTTGTTTTGGATTAAAAGCTCTTAAAATGACTGAGTGATCATTAACCAGCTCTACTTACCAATGGTGCAGATGACCCCACTAAGTCTGACAAATGAGGCCCTCGAATGGATATCGAGGGCGCACAAATGTTCCAAGTAAGTGTTGGCCTCGGCGGCCTGTAGCTGAAACGGGAGTACATTGGCGCTCATCTAAAAGAAAATAACTTTTTTTTAACAGAAGGAAAATACAAAATTTTCTAAATTGCAACAAAAAAAATAGCGGTAAAACATAAAAAAAAAATAAGGCAAACTGGTAGATATTGAGTTTGGATATTATGTTAACATCACAGGTTTTAATGCATAATATTTGTTTTTTGAGAGGTTAATGAAACTTTGACTTTAGAAATAAAAATCAACTTTTTTTGACTATTTTCAGCATATTGGATATAGTTTTTAATTTGAACTTTTATTATTTGCACTTGTAAACTTATTTTTTTACTCAATAACAAATAGAATTTAAGTTTCTCACATTATCTTAAAACCAATTAATTGTAAGATCCTATCAATCAGCTGTTCTAAATAACTGACTGCGCGCAAAAACAATATACATAACTGATTTAAAAATAACTACACATTTCCCTGTGACTGTTTCTTGCATGCCTATGAAGATGCTCGACTATTCATGTACGTATGAGACGGAAATAGAAACAAAATCAAGGACAACGGTGCGATAAAAAAAATCTATAATATGAAAGGGCTATAGAGAAAAAAAAATCAGCAAGCAGAAAAAAAATATATGTATGAAGGGGATGATCTACGGGTCCAAACCTCTGGGTCGACATTGGTAATATCATCATGGGTGGTAGGCCAAACCATAGTTCTGAAGATGCCGCGCTGACGTTCAAATCGTAGTGGTGGGGGGCGCTCTTTACCGCGACTTCCGTACAACGAAGAAAAGGCGCGCTTTTCGAAATTGCACCAGACTTCCGGCGCGACTAGCAAACTCGATATTACCTTGGCTTGTCTACCTAAAAGTTGAAAAATCCCCACCATTCAAATTGCATCCTCTATATCTATTAACGAAACATTTTCGCGTTGGATAATACTACTTTGCTAATATTAGAAATTTTTATTCGTCTAGGGTATTGATGTAACGTTCGCGACGTTTTTTTCTGGAAAACAATAACCTGGATAGCGCGGAGTTGATCGGGTCAAACTGAGTGGAGTTGCTAATATTGGACCACCACAGCTGTTTCAGTTATGTAATTTGCCAATTTACGAGGAACATTGCAAAAATTGCGTTTTTTTTACTCAAAAAATAGACTAAATAAAGCAAGGGCTATTACTCTATAATCTAATTTAAGACTATTTCATAATCATAAAAACCCACATGTCAATTACATAAAAATTCTTATAAGCAAGTCATTTTAATATTCATAGTGTACTTAATAAGC
Organism: Anthonomus grandis grandis; assembly: GCF_022605725.1. NCBI lineage: Eukaryota > Metazoa > Arthropoda > Insecta > Coleoptera > Curculionidae > Anthonomus > Anthonomus grandis. The sequence continues at coordinate 11,741,960 of NC_065548.1, read as the reverse complement.
AAATTGCATAGACAAAATAAAATGAAAATAGATTTTCTTACTTCAAACGAATTAGCTAGGCAATATCACACTTTTAAGCACTGACTAGTGAACAGCTACAGCTTGTTTACCATTCTAATCAATGCAAATTTTAGCAACAATTTACTTAATTAAACAACAATAGATAAGAAATGTAAACAGGCAAATGAGACTATGAATGGTGCACGAACTTTAAATTTTTAAACCATATTTGATAAGTACTTACGTAATTGCCTAAATACGCCTTGAAAATGTCTGTGTCTTAAGTGTCTAAGGTTTATTATTAATAAGATAAATAATACGTACTTTCTAACATTAAATTGATTGACAATGATGGAATTATGCAGTGCAAAAAAACAGGTTGGTTTAAAAACTTTGTTCAGTAATACATTGAATAAAATTAAATTGAGATGTTGAACCTATTTCCTTAGAAAACCATAATAAATCCATTTCACAAATACTCACTAAATTGTGTTTTTGACCCAGTTTATTTAATAACTTTATTTCATTTTCAAAGTAGTAAAATTTTGTTTTGTCTAATAAACTATGTTTGATTGCTTTAACCAAAACTTCCTATCTGGTTTACCATAGGCACCTGCTGGAGGGATTTATTTTAAATAGTTCAAAATCATGCTTTTTTTTTTAACAGTAACCACAAGAAATGGAATAAAATAATTATGAATTTGTGCCTTTACTGGGTTTCAGAAGCTTTAAGAATTTCAAGGCGGGATTTAAAAGAAGGGATTTAAAGGGAGCACCTCTTATGTGACTGTGACATTACTTGAACAATTTTTACTTGAAGATCTAATTAAAATATCATATTTATATCTACATTTTATCACACTAAAATATTTTTTCAAGATCTGATTCAAAGGGAAGCCCTATGGATATTCTTAATTCTTATAGAAATCAATGTGCCAGTCAACTGTTTGCACAAAGGGTATATTTATACAATAAGATTTTCTCAAATTCAATTTCCGGAGAGCATACTAAAAAATCTATTGTTACCACATTGGCATCATTCTAGCAAAAAGTGGCAGAAACCACAATCAACTGGTTCACTTGTTAACAGTTATCATTCAATTAAGGTAAACACTTCCTTGATAAAATCAAATTGAGGGTTATTTAATACTAAAATTTTTCCATGCTGTTGGCATCAGACATTGAATAGATTTATTGTCTAAAAAGCAAGTACTTTGATAAGCATTAATATGAAAAAATATACTGTTATATAGGACCCAAATGCCACAGAACATTTCAAATCATAAATATGAATAAAAGCCATAAAGATTTTTGCTTTTGATGTCAGTTCTGAGGAAATAATTAGTAATGGGCACCATTAAATATTTATTGAATCAAGACATTTTACTACTTTGCTGAAACTTTGCAAATAATATGTCTCATAGGAGATTTTTTGTAACATACAGTGGTGGCCAACTAATTAGAAACGATTTAAAAAAAATACTTTATTCAATATTTCAGTTCTTTAAAATAAATTAAAACCAACTTGTTGTAAAATTTTGATTGTTCATCACAACAGCAATATATAATTTATTTATAGACATTCCACTAAGAAATTTGTAAGGAATGCAGAATATAAACAAAATTTATAGATAACACAGTTTGAAACTTAGAAACGACGAAAATAAACGCGCGTATAGTTCATTTGAAACCTTTGTACTGGTAACAACTAACAATTTGTGTTTTTTGTATCTACAAGCCTTGTCTTTGTCTTTTCCACAGTTTAAAATGGGTAGAAAAAAAAATTGTGATCCGTCAATGCGTAAAATAATATATGTTCAAAAAAAATGTTTTTCTATGCACTCAAACACATAAAAGAACATAAAACGTACGAAAATATTCCACGCAAGAGAAGATCTAAAAAACCAGCCAACAAACTGATGAAACTATTGTTCGAATGGCTAAAATGAATCCATTTTTAAGCTCCAACCAGATTAAAGAAGAACTTTCTCCAGCTATCGCGATATCATCACGAACTATAAGACGACGACTTAATGAGGCCAACCTATTTGGACGATTATCCCGCAAGAAACCACTGCTAAAGAAGAAAAATCGCCAGGCTAGATTAAAATTCGCTAAGGACCATTAATTGGACCATAAAAGAGTGGAAAAAAGTATTATGGTCTGATGAGACAAAAATAAATCGCATTGGTAGTGATGGTAGAATATTTGTGAGAAGACCAAGGGGTGCGGAAAATAATCCGAAGTATACAAGCAGCACAGTCAAACATGATGGAGGTGGAAATATCAAATTATGGGGATGTTTTTCGTGGCATGGTGTTGGTCCATTAGTGAAAATTGACGGTATTCTTGACCAAGAAAAATATAAAGATATTATGGAGAACCACATGTTGCCGTTTGCTAATGAAACTTTGCCGGTGTCTTGGGTTTAGCAATAAGGCAATGATCCCAAGCACACGTCTGTAAAAAAATGGTTTGACGATAACCATGTTGATGTACTTGATTGGCCCTCATGTAGTCCGGATCTCAATCCCATTGAGAATCTTTGGAGAGACCTGAAAAAACTTTTAAAACATAAAAATATTAAAAACCTTAAAGATCGGGCGGAAGAAGCAGAGCAGGCGTGGATATCGATACCACTAGCGAGATGTCAACATCTGGTGGAGTCAATGCCCAGGAGATGTAGAGCTGTCATTGAAAATAAGAGATTTGCTACAAAATATTGATTTATTTAGGGTTTAGAGTTCTTATTTTGTTTTTTTAAATTGATAATTCTTTGGTTTCTAATTAGTTGTCCAATTCAATATTTGTATAAAAAATTAACTTTTTTTTAAAAGTATATATGTGAAGACAAATCCACTAAATTTATGGTATTAAAGGTAAATGTATAATAGTAAAGGTAAATGTAAATGTATAATATGATAGGCAAATGTTAGTTACGACAATGGGCGAGACATTTAAGAATAAACAATTTTATTTACAAAAGATTTATGATTTTTATTAATTTATTCACACTGTTTCTTTTAAATTAGTTGGCCACCACTGTAGGTACATACATCTCAGTAAGCGTACAACAATGAATTTTGGGTTTGTAGTGGAGTGTAATATGATCTTTACAGATTACATTGTTAATATGGTAAATGAGGCTCATAAAACAATGGGCTTCATCATTAAAAGTTTTAAAGTAGAGTGATAGTTTGATATTACCAAGACTGGAGTACAGTAATATTGGATATATTCCTCAACATGATCCTCAAATAAAATCAATTCTCCAAAACTTTTTTTAATACTCCCTTTCTTTATAAATGATGGAAATACAAGACAAGAAAAGACTTTCCACCTAGAATTTCCTAGAACAAATATTTATAAGAATTCACTTTATTTATAAAATATGTGAATATTTTAATACTTTTGCTAGTGATTTAGACTGGGATATGATTAGTATGAATATCTTTGTAAAAAGAATTGAGGATAGACTTTTTACTTTCCAGAATCAGACCAAAATATAAGCAGTGGAATTAGTATATATTGGACACATTAGTTTATGTAATTTTGTTTTTAGTAATGTTTTAGGTTAAGCTATTTTGTTCTTTAATTAATATAAAGTAAAAGTTTAGGAATATGATAATTAATTTATTTAATTATCATATTCTTAAATATTTTATTGTCATTTAAATATGAATGTCGTTTTTAGGCCATACCTAATCCAAATTCCAAGTACCTATTAATTATCCCAAGTTGATGTTGAATTCACTGTCTTTAAAAAAGCTTCTGAAAAAGTTGTCATCAACTCACTGTCATAATTATTATTGCTCTTCGACAAATAAATGTAGCACCTGCTCTTATTATGTTGTAGATGTCAGAGGGTACTTGTATTGTGAGAGAGGCTAAATATTGTGGAGATCAGTAGTTTTAGCTTGAATCTTTATCCCAGTGATTCCGGTATTCCCCAAGGGACCATTACTTTTTATTGTGGCATAAATGACATGTGCAAATCATGCCAATATTCTACTGCCCTTTTGTTTGCTGATGATTTTAAAGGGTTCTTTGAAATTGATAGACTTTGAATTTAAATTGATCTTAATAGAGTGGTTAAGTGGTGTGCAAAAAATTATTTGTCCTTTGACACATAGAAACAGACCTCCATAAGTTTTACACTGTATAAAAATGTTCATAGACATATGTACAAGATTGATGGTTCACCTCTGTGTGCTACCTCTAGTCAGTAAATATTTGATGCTAGTTTAACTTTTGCTGATCATATTGGTACCAAAGTTAAAGAAAGATGTAATGTCTTGAGGTATGTTATAAGAACCTTGTTTTAGCAAAACTAAAATATGCCTCTGCAATGTTAAACTTGGGTTAACTGTATCCAAAGAAAGTTTCTCAAATACTTTAATATTATAAAAAGTTTGGTTATTACCCAAAAAAAGGCTTTGATAATTGGACTCTGCTTTATATGTTTGAGTGTTCATCTATATGTAAAACAAAAACTTGTACATATCATTTTTCTTTTTAAAGTTATTATTCCAGAAATTTATCTGCACAAAACTTCTCATTGAATGCCAGATCAAAAAACAGTTTTTACCTGAATTTCCCTTGCATTAATAGTTTTAAGGTTTTACCAATGAATATAATGTATTCCTTATTTAATAAATAGGCCTTTGATTCATATTTACCAAATTTCTATGAATCAATTCAAAATTAAAATTACTCTTAGAACTATGATTTGATGATTGTCATGTTATCTTTTTGTAATACTGGCTTAGAAGCTTTTCAGTTGTGTATTATTACTTAGAAGTGTATATAATGTAAATTCTTACCATATTTTAATATTGTTTTCAATACACTCTTATATTATAATTTTGAACATAATTGCTATTGATAGTGTAACAAATAGATTATAAAAATACAGATACACACTTTCCTGAAATTAATAATTTAACAGTAAATAATGTTGGAATATTTCACTAAATAAAAGAGGAAATAAGTGATTTTATAGCTTGTTGAAGTATATTATTATTTTATACAATCACTTTGTTTGGGAGTAGTTTGAGTGACTTAGAATAGTAAGTCACCCAAGACTTACTCAAAATGACTCAGATATATTTCAAATTGTTATAAGACTTCCGTGGAACATTTTGATCATTATTTGGGCTTGCATTGAATTTAGTACTAAATATTTATTATGTACCTAGATGCATGTTTTCAAATGAGTGCCACCTATCAAATTATTTTTAAGGTTTTTGAAATGGTCTACACATAATTACTGCTGGTCTTTGGGAAAACCAGAATTTCTTTTGAAGTAAAAGCGGTATACCGTAAAAGCCTCTTACAAATGTTCAAAAAGGTTTATCCAAATCAATCAATGGCAGAACCTGAATCAACATATTGTAAGTATATATAATCAGTTAGAATACAGTAATTAAATGAAGAATGATAAGTTATATATAAATAGAAAGTAATTAGAAACTTTCCATTAACACATTTTACCCATAAGTTGGATGCTATTACATTGATTTTCAAAAGTATTTTTTGATCCAGAATTCCTTTACAAAATTTACTTCATACAATTCAGAGACCAGTTAAGTTGGGTTATGATTCGAGTTTTGATAATAAAACCCTATAACAATAGGAAATTAATCAATTTGCCAATAAAGCAGGGGGGAATAGTTGCCAAAAAAATCGTATGTAATAAAACGTATCAGAAACAAACTTTACCTTTCAGTAGTTCCAAAAACACTAAACCGTAATGCAACAAATGAAAATTGTGTTTTACTGTTTAAAACCGTAAAAATAGCAAAATTGAAAACTACTTTCGGCAAAATCAGCGATCAGCCGGGAATGACAACTCAACCTCTCGTGCCTTAGAGGTTAAATGAAGGTCAGAATGGGTCAGAGGAAGATACACCTTTTTACACGCGGTTTCCTATATTCGCTTCAGCTAATTTCCTAATCGAAAGACAAGGTGAGAAAATGATTGTGTATCACTTGTCAGAGAAAGATAGGAACATGGCTTGGAAGATGAACGCACTAGGGAGTGTTAGGGCAATGTTGTCACGTTGCGCAATATTTCTGTATATACGAGGGGCTGACAAAATCATTGAAAAGGAAGATATTCAGCTTGGGCGTGTCTTAATTTATTAAAATCATTACAAGTTGGTAAAAGATAATATTATTTAACAAATTATTTGTTTAAAAGCTTTATAAATAACATATTTATTTGCGTAAAAATTGATGAATAATTTAACAAATTAATAAATAACAAAAGAAATATTATTGCAAGAATTTTTTCATAGTTAATGAATGTACAGTATAGATCCGATAATAAAATTATCAATCTCCCTAAATAATCATAACCAAACTATTTGCATGTTTTGACGTTATTTCATGGTTTCTTACCTGTGGTGGTGGTCCAGAAGATCTCCTTATAACAGCCTTCATTTTGTAAAAATAAAATCGAAATTCAAACTATAACAATATCACAGAAAATGTATTAACCTAATTATACTCGACTAGTTAGTGAACTTTAACTATAATTTAATAATATAGAAAAATATGTGATAACTCTCAATGTTAAACGTCTACTAAAGAGATTATCCTTCATTTAACATTACTAAGTTATAACCTCAAAGGTCAGTCAATTACTTTACACTGATAAGATTTTTATTTTTCAGTGAGATAAAAAAGTTCCTGGTGCATGTTTATCTTTAACGTGAAAGTGATTTAGGATGTTTTTAATCATGTCGTTCGCATTTTTTATTGGCGGATTATCATCATGTTTCATTAAGAATTTGTATAGTAATATTTTCGGTACAGTTTGTATTTGTATAATTTGAAAATCTCATCAGAGCAATTTTCAAGACCAGTAAAAGATTGTATTTCACAAGATTTGCTTATTCTATATCAGATATGCACTATACAAAAATTCAAACTAATAAAGAAACTAAAAAAAAATATATATATACAAGGTGTCCAGTGATAACAGCTCTATCAAACCTAACAAAAAACTCTATATCACAGTGCTTTTTAACTGCCTCAAAAACTTATTTCTACCTAAAAAGCAGTAACGGTTAACCAGTTTAATTGTTGATTCTAGTGACAAAAGAACTGCATGCATAATTTGTTTTGTGATCTACCAGGAACGTAAAGTCAAAGTTTGTCGAGTAGATCAGGAGGTGAATTATTGGAGTGGAGAACATTATAGAAGACGTTCAAATCATGATATATCTTAGATGAATTTAAAGACTAAGAAATTGTAGTTCACTTTCAAATTCTTCATAAACTATATACAGGGTGTCCCGAAATTACATCGCAATATTTTACCAGCCGCATCTTTGTCTAAAAATAAGACAAAAAGTCCATATACAGTATGGTTCAAAAGTGCATCGTTTTTAAGTTACAGGGTGTTTTATGAATCATGTTAAAGATGGTTTTTTGTTAATATATCCGAAGTGGTAATCTTTTGAAATTTTCAACATTTACTATTGGTTTTATTAAAAACTGATCGGTAAAGTTTAAATTGTTAAAACTTTTTTTCAAGCAATTCCGTGATAATTTTGGTATTAGAATTGAAAAGAACAAACATTTTTACATGAAAAAGATGCTCTTGTCTAATTTCGATAGGAGCTTCCGTTCTCGAAAAAATTAGATGTAAATGTTTTGCAAAGAGAACGCGTAAGTTATTTTGGTAACAGTTAATAAAATTAAAAAGCATCCTAAAAATCCGTTGGGGATAAACATGACCTAAGACTATCACAAATACTTTATTTAAGATCAAAAATTGTTTTTCGAGTTCAATTGTTTTTTTTTTAATGTAATTGAATAGGTAAAAAAAGGAACAATTAATTTATTACGTAAAAAAAAACATAAAAACACCAAACAAAAAAGCACAAATTACAACAAATGTTCAAAGTGGTTTCCATTTTGCTGAAGACACAATCTTGCCCTACGCGTTATTGCGCGAGTAGTCCTTAAAACAAAAAATGGATTTCTCTTTATTTCATTAACAGCTCAATTAATCCTTTGCATCAGTTGTTCACGGGTATTTATCTCCACGGCATAAACCAACTCATTTAAATGTCCCCATAAATAATAATTTAACGAAGTTAGATCTGGAGATCGAGGAGGCCAATTTATAGGACCACCTCGACCAATCCAACGTTCAGGAAAATGGTTATTCATCCACTCACGCACATTGCGACCAAAATGAGCAGGCGCTCCCGTCTTGTTGAAAAATCATGTTTTGGCGTAAGATAAGAGGAACTTCTTCCAGAAGCTCCACAAGATTATTTTCCAGCATATGAAGATAATTCTCCGAAGTTAGCCGATTGGGTAATTCTATCGGGCCAATAAGTTGGTCCCCGATTAATCCCGCCCACAAATTTACCGAAAACCTTCTTTGAAAATTACTACGCCTTATGGCTCTTGGATTTTGATCTGCCCAAAAATGCATATTATGCATGTTAAATGAACCATTTCGTGTGAAAGTGGCTTCGTCCGTCCATAAAATGGAAGGAATTAAGTTTGGATTATTAATTACCCATCATGGACAAAATTGGATCCTCAACGGAAAATCGTCTGGCTCTAAATCTTGGACCCGCTGGTAATGAAACGGTTGTAACCCTTGGGATCTTAGCAATCTAATAAAAATTAAATTACTATCGTAACAATAAGTAATTTTTTTAATTACTTACTATAGAGCGAGGGATATGTGTGGCTCTTGACACATTTCTTATGCTTGCCCCCGGATTTTCTTCAAAAACATTTAAAACATTTTCTAAATTATAATCTTCTTGTGGTCTGCCTTGTCCACGAGCTCTTTGAAAACTTCCGTTATTGCATAAATTTCGGTGAGTGTTTATAAAAACTTATTGACGATCTGGAACATGTCTTAGGGGAAATCTTCGGCGATACTCACGGACAGCCGCTAAAGAACTGCCATTACACAAACCATAAACAAAATGCATGTCAGCTAACTCTTGATTTGTAAATCTATCCATAATTTTTGAAAAATGAATCACAAAAAAGAACTAATTTACTTTGCCAAAGCAAATTTAAAAAATGTGAAATGTCAACAAAACGTTAAACAAAATTTAACAAATAAACTAATTGTCAACAAACACAGCCAACTATTATTTTACAAGATGTTATTTGTAGTTACTTTTTGAAATACCAATTCATGATTTATTAATAATTGATTTTTTCGAAAACGGAAGCTCCTATCGAAATTAGACAAGAGCACCTTTTTTATGTAAAAATGTTTGTTCTTTTCAATTCTAATGCCAAAATTATCACGGAGTTGCTAGAAAAAAAGTTTTAACAATTTAAACTTTACTGACCACTTATTTTACACGACCCTGTATACATTTTGGCAAAAATGGTTGCAATATCAGTTTTTAATAAAACCAATAGTAAATGTTGAAAATTTCAAAAGATTACAACTAGGCGTTCCGGATATATTAACAAAAAACCATCTTTAACAAGATTCATAAAACACCCTGTAACTTAAAAACGATGCACTTTTGAACCATACTGTACTTTTTGTCTTATTTTTAGACAAAGATGCGGCTGGTAAAATATTGCGATGTAATTTCGGGACACCCTGTATAGCTAAAGGAATGTTAATCTTCAAAGCAATATATCTCAACAACTTGTGCTAGACTTGTTCAATGATTTATGTGAGGCTGTTCTAATGTGGTGACCATAAACCGCACCGATATACACAATAAGGACGAACCAGAGTACAGTAAAGGAGTTTTATGTTAAAAAAAAATTATCTTAAAAATCTCTGGTGCATCTCTTGAAGAAGCCCAACATTTGTAGATACTTGGACACAGCTATATTACAACATAAGAGGAAAAGTTCTGGCAGTCTAATATAATATCCAGACCCTTATTCACACTAGTGACAACTTTTAAAGCGGTACCTTCAATAGAATAAATATAACTTAGAGGTTTTACATAAATCTTTTCTTTTATGCAACCCTAGTAAAAAAAATCTACGAAGTTTACGTCTGGAGACCTAGGAGGCTATAAAATTGAACCGGTACGTTCGGCCGATCCATCTGTTTGGGTACGTTTGATTTGGGTAACGATGAACTTGCGTAATAATGTGGTTCATTTTGGAACCTACATATAAAATTACACAAAATAAAAATAGAATATAAGAAACTTAAAAAAATAAATTTAAAATATAAGGGAACTAACACACATAAGCTTATTACCCTGATAACCGTGTCATATCTAATATCAAATCAGTATTCAAATATTCTTAAATTGAGTAAAAAGCATAATTGGAAAGCATTTCTTTACCTCCAATTTAAAGCTATTCAAGCTGTGAATCAGTTTGATTCTTATTAGTAAGTAAGTGACGACTGTGATTCCGGTTAATGCCTAGAAGGTACATAAGAATCAGTTTAAAACTAAACAATTTCTTGCAGGATGACATCTAGATTTAAAGAGCATTGTGCAGATAAGCTTCTTCTGCTGAATTAGAATTTAATTAGCTATAGCACAGTTACCCCAAGGCAAAATAGCGTAGTTGGGATGTAATATTGTCTGTAGGAGAAGTACTATAGCAGTAAAAAATTAATATCAACCCTACTTTGAAGCTGCCACAATATAGCAATGAGGACATTATTATATAGGCGTCTGTGCAATGATTTTTAATCAAACCTGACCCAGATATTCTTAATGAGATCTTTTAAGGAAAATAAATCAACTCAATATTCTCTTGATCGAGTACCACAACATTTCTTGTACAGTAGTATTTTATGATGTTAATAGGCAGACTTGCATTTTTGCTCAGATTGGCTGTATCACAAGTGTCATCCGCAAAGAGCGACAAATAACAGTTTTCAGAGGCAATATAAAAAATACAATTTATAAAAATTATGAACAAGAGCAAGAGTCCCAGCAAACCTGCTAGGACCAGGGCTATTTTGAGGAACCCCACTAGAAACGACTCAAGAGTCTGAAAGAAATCTTACAGTATTTTTGTTTATTACTGCTCTCTGTGTTATTAAAAAATCCCTCAGCAATTCGGAGAAACTTTCTCGTATCTCATGTTGTTCTAATTTAGAGATAAGTATAATAATATTTATAAAATCAAAAGCTCTTTTTTCATGAAAAAGCAAGCAAGCAGCGTGCTTGCTTGTTGTTAGTTAACAATAATAACAATAAATACGAATGGGATGCAATGCATGTACAATTTTTTTGTCCAGTATGAGGGGTCAAAATTAAAGGATTTAAAATAAACAAGGTTGCTCTTTGATCAATGGAATGGTTATTCAGCGAAGAAAAAATGAAATCAGAATATGAAAAATATGAATTTTTATGGTGTGACAATCTGATCCAAGAGTATGATTTTGACAAATTTCAAAAGTTTTCAAAGTGCCAATAGCTCAAATTCTCAAAAATCGTTTTATTTATGAGTTGCTCCACCGGCCCTTTCGGTACTATTGTTGACTTTCCGGACACCCTGTATAAGTTAATAGTCTTTCACACCTGTAGCAAAGCCATCCACAAATTCACGACTTTTCTTTTTATATGGCAACGCCGCTTACATTTTGCATTTTCATATGTCACAGTGTTGTCACGTTTTGTCGTCCTAAGGCTTCCATCCGTTCTTGGACTTGGGCGATTGTGTAACTCAGATCGAAGAACTGCATATTTCCATTATATCTTACTTCCTATTATTCGAATAGGAAAATGTAATATATGAAAATTATTTTTTTATATTTTTTATCAAATCGGTATTTAGCAAATTTGCATTGTGTTATTAATTAACACAAAATATCTTGGCAATTGTCGTTAATCGACTGTCTGGGAAGAAATGCATTATTCCTTAATATCTTACTTCTTGTTGCTTGCATAGAAAAATGACGTGATACATATAAATTGTGAAGGAGATTATGATTTATATATAAACATTTTTTGCCTTAAACTTAGTAGTATCTGAGATATTTATCTTAAAAATTGCTGGGAACAGTCTGCTTCCACTATTTTCTTATATCTATTTCACTTCTTGTTACTAGCTCACGGAAATGCAACTTACGAGACCTGTCGAGGAGCTCATGTATTAAATTGGTAAGCATTTTTATCCTCAAGTTAATAATTCCTTAGATAAGAATTTTAAGAAAACGTAGGTCAGATCAGATTTGAATGCTTGATAGAAACATAGTCATGGGTAACGAGGGTTTGGTCACGTTCCAAACTTCAAGGTCTTGTTACATAGCGCTATGTTGCCGTTCGCACGTAAAAGTTGTTAGTTTTGGGAAAACTTCTTATGCTGTCTAAATGTTGCTTTAAAAAAAACGTGTAGAAGACAATATATACATTTTAAAATATACTTGTTCAAGTCAAGTACGACATAGTCTCTAGGGAAAACATAAACTTTCAATTATAAAAAGTTTTTTCTAGGATTTACGTCCTCTCTTATATGAATTACTGAAAATCTGGCAATATTGTAATCGACTCCGTTTGTTTACGATTTAACCAATTTAGGTTATGTTTTTCGCCCTGTTTTGACAGTTCACGAGAGCAAGGGGTTCGTTTTCCATTCCTAAATCCATCCTGGTTTTTTCCAATTTATTTGGAAAATAATGGACAGTCAGCGGAAAAGTGATCAGCCCAAGATCCCGTTGTAGGACCGCCGAGCACGTTACATAAACCGGTCAAATTACAAACTGTCTCGACATCACATTGCTGATCCACATTTTCATCTACTTAATCTGGAACAATGAGGTTTTTTGAAAATTCTACGGTTTTTAACTATAGTTGGGAGCAAGTGGCACAGGGGTTTTGGAAACGGTATCCCAACCCTAATAGGTAATTATGATATAATTAATGATTTTACCTTATAGGGATAATATATGCACCATAACAAAACAATTAGCATGGCTTTGTTGTTGGCCTTGAGTTATTAATAATTTTATCTTTATTATATTCTGTATATTTACATACAATCAAAACACATGTATCCCCTGCACAATTTAAACCCATCATACATTTAAACTTCATGAGAATTTATCTTCAACATTTTATTGCTAGGACCTACAGTCAAAGTAGATTGAGCAGAAATAGAATGAATGAGAAAATAAAACTGTATACTAGATACAAAGAATTTAAGTATTAGTACTAGATTCTAATGAGAACTTAGAGGTGCTTTCCCTTAACAGCTCTGGATTTGGAATTTTAACTTCTTTGTATTTGTGTTATTCTACTTCTTTTTGTATTACCCATATAACATTGTATAACAATGTAGTAAGACTTTTTTCTTTAGTAACTATAGGCCAAGAGGAGTGAATATATAAATAAAAATAAATACCTTATTTTCAAACATACCTATACTAATTTACTTAAATTGTCTTTCAGTACACATGTACTAAGTGAAGACACCATCACCCGAGAAGTTCGATCAGGCAAGCTGGTCACAAAAAGACTCTTAAGCAAAACAAACAGCATTCCAAGTTGGGCCAAGAAATTTATCAATACCTCACATGTTTACATCGTTGAAGAGAGCATCATTGATACAAAAAGTAAGACATTGGTTACTTATACCAGAAACATTGGGTTTACTAAAGCTATGGTAAGATCCTTTTCCTCACACCATTTAACAGAAATACATGGTTCTTACCATACTTTCAGACTGTAACAGAAAAGGTGATTTATAAACAATGTGAGGAAAATCCACTCAAAACAGTTGCAATTAGGTATGCATGGATTGATTCCCAAGTTAGGGGCTTCAGCAGGGCAATTTGTGCATTTGGATATGAAAGGTAACAAAAAATGCCTATTTAAGGCACCTTAATAATCTGTTCTTTTAGGTTTAAGAAAAACGCTCACAAAATGGTGAGTGGATTTAATTTTGTTTTACAAAACATGTTTCCACATCAACACGTCATTCCAAATGCTCATGTAGCCGCCACCGCAGCCAATAAGCTGAAAGATGCCGCTAAAAGCGCCTCGGAATTAGCAAAGAGCAAAGCTGCTCCTATATATGCTTCACTTCACCCAAACCAGTCTTAAATTTACATTTATTGTTACAGTTAGGGTGTGAAATGACTGATAAAAGCATTCCACCATGCTCAGCAGCTTTTGTGCAGTTCTCATCGCCCAAGTTTTGATTTTTTTATATGATTGAAACTTGAAATAAATGTATGGTATGCTATAGTATGGACATTGCTACTGATTTTTAAAAGATTGAGTGTATATTTAGTTAGGTTGTGGTGGGTTTTTATTACAATTGTTGCCCCATAGATAAAGCATTTCTAATCATTAGTTACATGAGGTTTTATAAAAACCTTTTCGTAAAATAAGTCTTTTGTAATTATAAAAAAAACCTAGTTTGTTGTGTATATATTGAGATAATTAAATTGTCTAGAGTTTTACTCTTGTTTCTTTTAAAAGATACTGAATTTAATTTTAAGGAAGCTGTTTGAGAGCTTTTTCAATTCATTGGGAAAGTTATTATCACTGCAGTAATGCTGATGGTGATTCTATGAACGGATTTTACGAAGTCATAAAGAAAATCTTTTTGAGAGTGTTTCCGTAACAATCTAAGTTGGAAAGGTGTTTCCTATATGGTATAATTCTAAAATGATCAAAGGCAAGGAAAGGTATTGAAAAGTTCTGGGTTTTTGAATACTCTAAATTGCACTCCTATTTAATAAGACCTGTGTGCATCCCAGTGATATTTTTACAATTTGCAAAGCACTGGTATAATTCCCAGGAAAATTTTAAATATACTATAAATTATTTTTTAATCTAAATGTTGATAAAAAATCCCATAATTTTCTCGAATTCAACGAATATTTGAAATGGGTAGAATTATCACTTATGTGATATATGTGCTCAAGTTTTGTAAATGATATCCAAAAAAAATCTCTCCCTTTTCCATACAGAAAATAAATTGAACAAATAAAAGATAATAGATCTGTTGGACTCCCAGGTTATGTGGAGATTTGCGTTAGTTAATAATTATGATTATTATTATTCAGTTTAATAGATAGAATCTAGGTTTCTGCCCGATAAATCTACATTAATAATTTTAATAAACCAATTTGTCCATCATGCATTTAATAAGCAAACATATTGTACTATAATAAAGGCCCTTTACCAGAATAATGTTAGCAAATGCTTTTTTTTAACTCAAAATTTTATCTAAGAGGCAATTTGGTTTCCTGAGCGGTCTTGACACACCCGATGCTATTGGTGAATCGTGTGGGAAGGTTACAGATAGTTTACTCAATGGTAAAAAATGGCTCGTAGTATTTTTGCATTTAGCCAAGGCATTTGACATGGTTGAGTGTCTTTGCCAACTACCTTAAAGAAGGCTTTAGTTAGTTTAAATTGAAGAAACCATAAGCCAAGAACTTGTAATCAAAATTGGAATTTCCCAGGGTACTGTTATCTTAAGCCAATTCTCTTCATAACACATCAAATTGCCTTCTGATTAATATTACAATAAAGATTGTAGTTATAATATACAGAAGTTGCGTTTCAAGAGATAACTGGAACTCTGTGGTGAATTATGCTATTGACGTAATTAGTAAAATCGAACATTGGCTGAACTCTTTCAAGTCATCATTATCTTCTTCCTTTCATCGACGAGCCGTCCAGATAACAATATTTTTGTACGGTCTCTATCGTTATTTATAGCAAGTTGTTCATACAAAATATTTAGGGATAGTCATAAACCAACACCTTAAAGGGAAACATCACGTCTTAGTATTGGCAAGAAAATTAATATAATTATGTTGAGTTCTATACCCTTAGGGGAATTTTGAACAGACAGTTGTTGATTCTGGTTTATAGCAGCAAGGAGCATTGTTGAGCCATCGCTCAGGCATGGTGTGTTGTTAGGAGTGGACTTTACCAAAATGAATTGAACAGCCTGTCGGCAGCTCAAAATTATATACAGAAAGGACAAACGCTAATAATTTACCTCTTTACTCTACTCAAAAAGAATTATTTGATGTGCGGTAAATGTACTGTTTGTACACCTGCATATACGTTCATAAATCAAATGAAATTAAAATTTGTATAAGCCATGCATATCAGACAAGGATAAATGTAAATAGAAGCTTGGTTACACCTGCTGCTACTACAAAAAAATAAGATTATTGGCTTATCTTGCGCCTAAATTATATAATTTACTACCACCTCACATAGGATAGGTAAATAAATAACAATCAATAAAATAACATAAATTTAGTATTGAATGTAGAAATCAAATATAGAGTGTCTCCTTTTTCATAGGGACAGTATTGCTATCTCCTATACTATAAAAGATACGAGGGCGGTTAAATTAGAAAAAAGTTGCGGCATTTTATTCTGATTAAAAAAGTGTATTTAGATTTTTTATGCGACGTTTCGTTTTTTAGATATCATCATCAACGTTTTTTTTTAATACGGACCTGATTAGTATTTACAAAATTAAAATACCTTTCGAATGCATATTTACCTATTTATCTTCAATATGAAACATAAAATTTTAAAACTACAGTACCCTTTTTTTTGTGGGTAAGAAAAAGAAATTCGAAAATTTGGTATGGTTCTTTTAATTTACGAGTACTTGCTTTAGATTTAGAAGGGGAACCATAAATGTGTAAATAAAATAGAATTTTACACTTTTAATAAGAAATATTTTATTTACTTTACAAACAAATGACAAACGTGTATTAACCAAAAAAATAACAAAACAATACGTTTTAACTAAAGAAACAACATTCTCTTTACATACATTAGGCAAGAAAGGTTGCTGTTTTTCTTGCTTATAAAGCAGTTTTTTAGTTCTGAAAAGAAATTAAGCAGTTTTTTACAAATAACATTTACACTATTTACAAAAAATTTTCGAAGTGACCCCCATTATGTTCAATGCATTTTACGGTCCTTAATTCTAAATTCTCTTTTGAGCGGGTTAAGTATTCGGGCTTTAAATCTCTAAATGCAGCAGTGACCCGATGTGTTAACACCTCCATATTATTTATTTCACTGTTATTGACTTTTTTTTAAAATCCCCATAAGAAGTAATCCAGAGGATTAAGGCATGGGGAACGAGGAGGCCACCTTACAGGACCGTTTGTTCCTACCCAGCAATTAGGGAAATTTGTGTCGAGAAAATCTCGAGCAACAGCGGAATTGTGAGCGGCACAGCCATCCTGCATAAACCACCGAATGCTTCTTAATGTTTCCAATGGAATTTCATCCATAACTTCCGTCAATAGGTTAACGTACCTTTCACCATTTAAATTTCCATCAATAATTTTGGGACCTATTAGCCTATTACCGATGATTCCGCACCACATATTAAGACTAAATCGATTTTGAGGCTTAATTTCTTCTACTAAATGTGGGTTGTTTTGCGCATCGAAATTCTTATTTTTGCGGTTAAAAATGGTCGTAGAGAACATCGGGTCTGCATTGATACCCTGGATGCAGTTTCTGAACCGGTTGGAACTTGTAGTCATGATACCTATGTTTCTTTAAAATTTTTCCGACCACTGAAGGATGTATCCCACATTCAGAACTTATAATTCTTAATGAAGACTCCGGATAAAGATGAATTTGAGCTAAAACATTAACATCGCTGTGTGTATTCTTGGCACGGTATTTTCCGCGTTTTTTTGATACATATCCAAATTCGGTGAGGTTTCTTGAAACCAAATAAAAAGTTTTTCGCGCTGGAGCAGTTCTGTTTGGATATAATCTAGCATACTCCCTTACTGCATCATCAACCTTTCGATAACTCGTATAAAAACATCGTACATATCCTTTTTTTCACTATCACTATACCATACCATTTTACAACTTGTATTTATTTTGTTAATATTGAACTGGGAAATTGCTAAGGAAACAACCAAAGCTTTTAAACTAATTTAAGAAACTAACTTACGGCAAAACGTTAAAATATCAAAGTAATATTTTAATAATTTTGTTGTAATTAATAATACTCGTAATAATTGTTGTCGTAGCTACGACATATTTTTGTTTTCATGGCCTATAAAAAAGTATATTAGTATTAGTTATATATAAAAATTTATAACTAAATAAGTCACAGCCGTAATCTGACATTGTTATAAAGTTTGAACCATTCGGCAAGCACGGTTCCATTTTCATTAAAGGTGGCTCTCCATGCAGCTTTGAAAATAGATTTTCGTTATCGAATATTAATATCGAGCAAATCACATATCGTAATTTTTTCCTAACCACATAAAAAAATATCAGCCGCAATTGATGTTAGTGAATAATATTAGCAGCTAACCCAACTCAACCCAAATCTGCCGTATTTTCATTTTGTAAATACTGATCAGGTCCGTATTAAAGAAAAAAGCTTGAAAACTGCTATTTTTATACCGAAACGTCGAGACATTTAAGTTATACATTGTTGAAAAGGAAAATAAAAAATCCAGGTCCCTATTTAAAAAAAAAAGTTGATGATGATATCTAAAAAACGAAACGTCGCATAAAAAATCTAAATACACTTTTTTAATCAGAATAAAATGCCGCAACTTTTTTCTAATTTAACCGCCCTCGTATAGGAGATAGCAATACTGTCCCTATGAAAAAGGAGAGACCCTGTATGTGAAAATTTAAATTAGCTCGTTTTGGTGAACGAAGGACATAAAACAATCGGTTCAATTATCAGATCCACCGAAGATTTTAATGTGGAGTGTTGTGTGGAACTTTTTAATATGTCGGTATTCCTCTCTTCGTATATTAGAGAAATACAACATAAATAATGACTTTCACTTGAAATCCCTTAGTATAAATAAGAGATTCACCTTCTAAAAGTTTGTTATTGTTTTAAAAGTGGTCGATAATGTGTTACGATTAATATAATTATTATCAGCAATATAATTATTTTTTTCTCTCACTTTTTCTACCTCAATCCCCATTATAATCTGTCATCAATATCAGCTGTTATTTTTCAATAACATCACAACATTCTATCAATTGTCACCTTCACTGTTATACGAATTATTTGAACAAAAAAAAAACTTCCATTAAAATAGATAAAAAAAATTGTTCAACATAATACTTTAATCTTCTTAGGTTAAGCTTACAAAAAAGGTTAACACCTTAAAAAAAAAACAAAACATGTTATTAAACTTATTGATAAGGACCTTAAAAAGCAGGACTAGTGGTGTGGGATAGATATTATTTATAAAACAGTATACAAAACGGATTGGGCAGTAAAATTTATAGAATGTGCCGCCTTAATTTAGAAAAAAATGCAATTTCAATTCACATTTTAAGTAATCACGTGGGACTGGCATTACTTCTGGTCATTCGTTGCTGTTGTTCCTTCCTATACTCTTGAGCAGTATTCTCAAGTTGTTCTTTTAGTACCAGTAGCTCCCTTATTCTTTGATAAACCGGATCCTATAATACATTTCCACATAAGTTTTACTTAGAAGCGAAGGTCTTTAAAATTACCTGGGTTCTCATAGTAGGATTCCATCTGCAGTAATAAGCTTTCCATAACTTAATATGCCTCACACTAGCGATGGGAACCAGTACCCTTTCCTGTTTACTCGTAGCCCAATAGAGCGGATTCCTATATAACTCCATATTGCTGTTCGTGTATGACCAAAGGGACACGGTAAGGTCTTTAATTTCTAACAAAAAATCAAATTTTAAATCAGTAATTCGCCGACTGGATAATATACTACTGACTTTCCAATACCCGTTCTCGTTCGCTGTTGAATAAAAAGGTGCCGAACCGACAGGAGTATAAGTGATCTAAAATGGTGATCAAAAAATGCTCGTTGAATTCGAAGGCGTTGGGAAACTGTTGGGTGACTTGCCACACGCAGTCTATGAACTGAAGGAAAACGGGAGAACGATCTGCGTCACTGTGATGGTCTTCGCCATGACCAACCCTCTGAAATTTATTATTGTTACAAATTGTAAGCTCAACATGTTTTTAGTTACTTTCAATACTGTGCTTTGCGGTCGAACATTATTTTTAGTATTTAATATGGGTGTTTCAAAACGAGGCACTGAAAACCAAGGAATTGTAGAAAAAATCAATATTAAACATTGTACTGTTGTAGGTTCTGATATTCTTTTAAGATATAGAAAAAATAAAAAATTATCGTCTTCGAAATATGGCAACAATAGGTTGACATAAAATTCTAGGGAAATAAACTGTTCACGTTCGAAGCTGTGTTACCCACTTATTGTGAGGTAAAAGTTCAATATTTTAATTTAATTTCTGCCCATTATTGAAAACTCTCAAGTTTTATGAAATGACTTTTCAATGGGATATTGTGTAGCTTAATAACTACCAGAGATGTTGAAAAACTATTCGATACTCGTCAATCAACAATTCTCGTAATTAAATGATTACTTTGACTACTTCGGTTATTCAGTGTTCACTAAATAATATTAGCCCATAATGTAAAAATGTATATCTGAATCTGTTTCCAGACAAAACTTACGTCTTACTTCGTCTAGTAAAAAAATAAGTCGAACTTCATTGCTTGGTCATTTTGTAGGCAGCAAAAATAAATAATCTTATTATTTTAAACATAATAATTAAGTATCTTCAAACCTTATAAATTGTAGAAGATAAGGGTTTTAGAGACGCCTTGGTTTACTTTTACAAAATCATTCTTGCATAAAGAATATCAATAAATAAAGAAAAATTAAAAGCGTAATTTCTAAATCGTATTCGGTTGTTTTAACTAGCGACACTTAGATTTCCCAGAAGGATAACGCAGCTATATTTGCTAGACGGTACAATTGATACAGAAAATTGGCTTCTATATTCTTATTTATGAGAATGTGGTTCATATAACCAAAGACACATGGCTCAACATGAGATACAAAGATAAAAGAAGAATTATTTTGAGTTGCCAATGAACGGGGAACAACAGAAAAAGTTTGCACTGTAACTAGAGATAATGCAGCAAATGTTAAGGGAGCTGTACGATTGACAGAATGGGGACAAATTAGTTGTTTTGCTCATACGCTAAATTTAATTATTATTATTACAACATGGCCTATTGTGTAACACAATTACACAAGCATAGAATGCCTAGTAATTTTTCAATTTTGACCAGGTACTTGAAGGAATTAATTAATTTTTTATAATCATTGTTATATTCTTCCAGGCAGTTGAGGTCCATGTCTAGAAATCATTTAAGAATGAATAGAATAATTTTTTCAGACATGTAATGTAATTTTAATATTTCTCCAGGCATTTAAAGTAGTATTTTATGATTTTCAGATATAAATTTCAACTGCCTGGAAAAATATAACAAATAGTTTAAATGCCTGGAGGTAAAAAAAAAGTGCATTCAAGAACCTGGAAATAAGTGAAAAATGCCTAAGCCTTCTGAGCATTTAACGATAATTTATGCTTTTTCAGGTATTTAAAGTAAATTTTAATTTTTTTCAGTCATAAGTTTCAACTTCCTGAATAAACATAATTAGTTTAAATGCCTGGAAGGTATAAAGTAAATGTTTACAGGCATTGAAACAATTTTACTATGCTTTTTAGGCTTGAGTTTCAACTGCCTGGAAGTGTTGAAAGCAATAATAAATTGATTGAATGAAGCATCTACCTCCTTAAAATAAAAATGGACATTGTTACCCATTGGAACTCAATATTTTATATGTTTCAACGATTTTTAAAAATTCGAGAGCCGCTAACAGCTACTGTGGGCATTCGCAACCCGAATACTACTGTAATAGAAGCATTGACGGAAACAAAATGGCAGAACGTTTAGAATCAGAAGCAGATCGCCGTGATTTACGTCAGTCTGAGGATGTAGCAGAAACAGAAAATGTCAATTAAATTTGGGCAGATTTCGGTAAAATTGCAGCTGCTCGAAAACAAATAGATGCAAAAGCAGTAGCAATGTCAAAATGTCATTGCTATATAATATCCTCATATTTTTAAGTTGGCAAGAAAGTATTGATGTATAGTAGCAACATCGGTGCCATCTTTTCTTATCGATTTTCAATATAACAACCCAGTAATCAAAGTAACGAGTCCTTCAAATGATTGGTTAATAGCCGAGTAATGATTAGTAACGAGTAATCAAAATTAACGAAAATCAACATCTCAAATAACTATCTACTATGAAAAATACGACGATTCTGGTACAGGTTTCTAGAGGCAATGCTAAAACGTATCCTACTAAAGATTCCATAAAATTTAAATAAAGAAACTGGGCCTGTAAACTCCCTGCACTTGACAATTACAAAACCCAGAATTTTATAACCTAGAACAATATTTCTTATATATGAATGAAAGGTTAATTGCTCAAATCAAATTCCAAGATCTTTATTTATATTACAATACAGTATATTGTTGCTCTCCATATTCTAAAATGATTCAACTCCTATGAGTTTTCAGAACTCAAAAGTTACAACAAACAGTTTTTTAGAATATATATTTAAGAAAATATACAATCTTTTAGTTGAATTTAAAACCTCTGATAAAGTCCCTGACAAGTTATAATTAATTAAATGTATTTTTTTTAAAGTATATTTTGTATTTCGTTATTTGAATTATGAATGCATATTCCTATCCACTTTTACATCTTTTTAAAGGCTTGTTACAATTGATCATTTTCATGATCAGTGATTTTTTGGTCAAAAAGTACTGTAGGGTTCATAATACATCATTATTACATAAATTAGGAATAAATGACTCATATATATGTAACTGTGACAACCAGTCAATTGATGATTTGAACCATATTTTATTTGAATGTAAAAATAATATGGACGCAGTGATGTTTCTGCATAATAAATTGAAAGAGCTTGGCTTGCTTCCTATGTGTCATACTTCACTTATGGCAAACGTAATTCCCGACGATAGAATGGAGTCTATTTTCATAAAATTTTTGAAATTGTCCAAAAGGAAAATATAACTTGAACGTATATGCACTAGTTAATAATTTTAGTTACTTAGAGATCCCTTTGTTTTTTCCCTATTGTTTACCTACCTATCCGAGCCCCCCTATGTTCTGTTTTAAAAAATGTCCTGCATTGGCTCCAGGACGAGAAGCGTGTGACCCTGTCTAAGATACCTAGTATTAATCTTTCTTGCACTATTCCTTTTTTTGTACTCTTTTTATTAGATACAATGTCATACTACTCAATAGTATAATTATTTAAATACTATATTAGCAACCTGTTCTATTATGAATGAGTTCCTATATTGGAACATGTGGCTAAATGTGCCAAGCACAAGGCCAAAAAACGATAAAAAAAAATACATAATTAGGAATTGAGAATATTGAAAACACAAGCTAGCTCTATTATCTATAGTTTGTTTCTCAGAGAATTAATATTAAGATCCCTGGTTTGTTCATTTCAGTTGTAAGTAAATCCCACTTAGAAAGACGATCAATTAGAACATCCAAATATTTATCATATCAGATAAATTAAAAGTTTTTTTTGTGAACTTATTTCTGGGCAGTCAAAGAGTGATAAAAAAATATTAAAATATTTTTTAGTCAAATTTTTGCTTTAATTATCGGAAAGAAACGACAAAAAAACTCGTTTCAGTTTAAATCTTTGAAACTTTTTAAAAACATCTTTAAAAAAAACTTTTTCATGAAATTAAATTTTAGTTGTTATTACAATTATGTGAATTATTTACTTTAATGCAGTTGAGGTTCTTATTTTGATTCCAAGTAAGTAGTCCAGTCCAGTTTCATAAGGAAAATGAAAAATTGATTAGGGAAATTATTTTTTTGAATTTCCACCTTAAATATCTTAAAGAAACAAAGAACAATTATTTCAAATATGTTTAGGGCAAAACAATTCCGTTAAATTCTCTTAAAATCCAGGTGCTGTGTTTTACTTCCAGGCCGTTGAACTGTTCATTTTATTAGGAAGAAGAGCTAATTTTTTTTAAGCAATTGAAGCATTTTTTTGTTTTAGTTTCTGCTTAAACAAAAAAAATATTAGGGATTCCCCACTTATATGAGCTATTTATAATAAAAAGAGTTTTAATTACATTGTTCTCATTGTAATATTCTCTGCCTTATTCCACAATCTACCTTCAATAAAAACAGAGTGATGTAGAGGCAGGTTTCCACTTCGATATTAAAATTTGAAATGAAGCACCAGCTTCTTTAATGGAAATAATTAGTTTTAAGAAATAAAATTGAATTTATAATTTAATTCGGTTTTTGTTCTCTTATTTTTAACATGAATATTTCCTTTGTACTAAGTGGAAGAGCAGTTCTTACAATAACGAAGCCATCCACTAAGGTGTCTATGCAAATTGTATGTAAATGTGTAGCATTTTGATTTTTTTCTTCTTGATGTTAATCCTGTTTATATTCTACTATTATTTAAGTGTACGTATGTCATAATGCTCATTTATTTAAATATAATAAACTTTATTGCTACTATGGCAAAAGTACACATTAAAAATTATATAAATCAAGTAAATTATTACCTGTTGAAATTTGTGCCCAAAAGACAACCACTCCTTTTCAATTAATACCTCGAATCCTTTAATAGTACGATAATATGGGTCCAACATTAACATTGATAGTGCCGTAAGCTGAGCGGTCCTATCCCATCCATCTGAGCAGTGGACCAAAACTGATGTTTTGTGGTTTTCAACCTGAAGAAAAAAAATTATACGCATACTCATAAATTTAAGCGTAAAAGTTCGACCTTGTCGACAATCCTGACTGCTCCAGCTAAAATACATTTTATATACTTCAACCAGTAAGTTGATTCTACCCCGCTTAACCATTTCGTTTCGTCAATGCTTGGGTAACATAATTCTTTTAGTTTCCTTAAGGATTCTCGCATTACGTGAATGTTATGGATATCCAGAAAGACTAGTTCGGCATTTTGATAGGCATCTTCTGACTCATAACTAAAGAAAGGGATTTAAAATTAAATACGAAATTTGTAACGTTTAACCCTTCTCTTTTCTTTTTCTTCAAATAGCATTTACAATTTTGTGCCATGAAAGAAAAATTCTTCTTGAATTGTTTTGTGTGCTGAATTCTCGTGTGTTAAGCCATAAGTTGCAAAAAAATGAGAATTCAGTTGAAAAAATGCTTATTTACCCTCCTCCTTTAGCTTTATTAGCAATAGCGTTTGCAGTTGGTCTGGCATCCATAATAATCATTTTGTGACTCTGTACATTAGCATCCATAATTAGCTGAATGTAATGTTCATCTTCTCGACACCTTTTGCCACCAACCTAAAATAAAATATGTACCAAATTCGTGTGGGGATTTTGCAAACCGTAAAAGACACGTGGTTGTTGAAAATGTAGCACAGTTGCGTTCAAAAAATCTTTTAATTTTTTTTTACGTTAAAATTAATTTATGTGTCAAAACTAAAATCTATCTCTTTTTTCCTCATGGAGGTCTTATGAAAAGTATTCTAAATGATTATTCCAAAAAAGAGGCAAAAGTGATTTTTTTTTCAAATTCCTGGAAGGCATACAAAATTAGTCCCCGACCTTTAAATACATAATTTTATTTTAATCCCAATTTCTAAAAGATAAGATCCAATTTTTAAAAGACATAAAACATTATTTCCAATGGCTGAACAGAACATAAATAATGATTTCAAAAACTAGAAAACATAATTCTTGAACATAAATCACCACTTCAATACCTTGAAAAACGTGCAAATTTGTATCAAATTCTTTGGAAACATTAAACTATGTAATCATGTGATAAAAATAATTTCTAACTATTAACTAACTCTAAACTATTTCCAATACCTGGAGAACAAAAAGTTACACCAAAAGCCTGGAAAACATAATATTTTTAATGATTACCTGGAATAAAATAAAAAATTCCGGTAAAACAGAAAATTCCTCTTAAATATGTCGCATATTTAAAATAACTTTAAGACCTAATATAAAAATTATTATATAAAATATAATAATTATATAATAATAATATTATGTAAAATTTATATAAAAGATACTAATATAAAAATGGCTTTAAGACCATGAAAAATAGTTTTTTCTTCTAAATTCGAAAACAGTATTATAATAAGCATTAAATTATGCAACTTTGCTCTTAATTTATCCAAATTAGAAATGTAATAACAAAGTATAATAGCTGTTATACTTACCCCCACTAAAGGTTGGGCACACCTTGTAATTGTGGCCTGCGATTCTGGATGTATCCAACTTAAAACTGGTAATCTTCCTGCAATAAATAATTAAGTACATTTTCTAGATTTTCTACAAAAGCCTACCTCTGCTTCTAAAGTTGCAAACTGCTTGAATATCTTCATCGGTAGCTTGGGCCGGAATGGCCCATACGGCAGGGTAACTATCACAAATTGTATAGTTTTCATTAATTTTCGTAATTTTCCACATATCGTTATTAACTCCCAACCGTTTAAGTTCGGCAATTGGCTCATAAACAGCCCAGCCATTTTCGCTGAAAGCTTCTTGATAAGCAAACCCGAAGAGTTTCAAATTAAAACTTAACGGAAAAGCGAAAGTTTGTAACTTTTCGAATACGGTTCGCCTGGAATGGTTCTCCTGCTTGTGTGCGAACCTCAAGTTTCTCATATCTTTACAAAATATTTCAATGCCATAGGCGTTTTCTCCCCTTGATGATGCTCCACCTACTTTTTCTATCCGGGAGATCTATATATTGCCAAAGTATTTAATTGGATTAAATGGAAAATCATACATTTGGTAAATAATAATGAAAAAAACTTACAACTCCAAGAGGGACTTCAATTACATTAGACAAGTCTTTATCAGCTG
Organism: Anthonomus grandis grandis; assembly: GCF_022605725.1. Taxonomy (NCBI): domain Eukaryota; kingdom Metazoa; phylum Arthropoda; class Insecta; order Coleoptera; family Curculionidae; genus Anthonomus; species Anthonomus grandis. Next base: position 11,715,221 of record NC_065548.1, on the reverse strand, counting down.
ACCTAAAGTACAGTTTATAATTTGTAACAGTGAGGACACCCCTAGCAGGACCTTGAAAGGGGCATAAATAAGTTACATCTCTGGCTTGTCCTGTGACTTTTTCACCAGGTAGTAAAGGAAGATCATCGGGTCGGTTTAGAGTGCCTTGTTCTGCAGCAGCTTGGGCCTAGGGAATGTAAAGTTATAAAATGTGTATATACAAGAGCAAATTGACAACAAAAGTGTCACCTTCTTGTTGCAACTAGAAGGTATATGATTATTGTTAAAGGTACATATTATGGTCTTTATATTTTTCTCACTATTTTGCATTATCAGGTTGTAAGTTAAGATGTTTTGTGCTAATATCATTACAAACTTTATGGCTATGATTTCTACAGATAATTTACATTCTTATTGATATTTATACAAATTACCAAATACATTTATTGGTTTGAAATCCTTTTCAATACAAAATATATCTTACATGGATTAAGTTGTAGTTAATTTAAACTTATATATAGGAAATTAATATGAACATTACAAGTCAACATACATTAGTGAAAAAAATTAATCACCCTTTATTTATTAAAAAAAAAAATTAACCCAGAGGAAGTTGAATATGTATGTCACAAAAGAAGATAAAAGACACAAATTAAAAAAATAGGGAAAAAGAAACTAGACTAATTTCTTTATAGAAAAACACATAAAATTATATAAAACTTCTGAAATAATATAAAAAAAAAACAAACAGATAAAACCATATGCGAAAGTATCTGCTAAGGTAAAAAAGAGAAAAAATATTGCTTAGAATATCGACAACAAAATTCCTTGCAAAAATTTCTTAAGATTAATTTTTTTAATGATTATCTGTTTAATATGCTATTTAAACATGGTGGTATTAGATGACATTCTTGTTATTGTTGTATAACACCTTAAACTATTTTACTTTCGATACCCTAGGTCAGTTTAACATCTTTTAAACCTCTATGTGTGAAAACTGAAAATTTAGGTATTCTGAGTTTGCTGTGAGGACTTACTGACAGGAAATTGTCAGTGCTTTATACAGAATGAAAAAGATATTTTCTACTATCTATGTTATATCTATATCTTATACTTTATATTTATCTATTCATATATATATTTATCTAGCCATATTATCTTATTGTGGTTTTGGTGTTAATGCCCAAGCTTTGGTTAAGTCGTTTTTAAGTAAAAGGACGGAAAGAGTAACGCTTGATAGTACATTTTCCAAACTTATGTCTATTTTTGCTGGTGTTCCTCAGGGAAGTGTCTTGGGCCCTCTTCTTTTTACCATTTATACGTCTAATTTTATAGCATCCTTAAAGTTTTGTAAATATCATTTTTACACCGATGACACACAATTAATATACTCGTTTAAGCCGGAGGATGCTGTAGAGGCAAATTTTAGACTAAACATAGATCTTAAAACTCTTAACGCACTATCGGAAGATCACTTATTAAAATTAAATCCACAAAAGTCAGTGGCTTTACTTTTCTGCAGTGAAAGACTTCAAGAAATAATTTATAATAAATTAAGACTCACTATTGGGCAGTGTAATATCTCTTTTAAAAACTCTTCAAGGAACCTAGGTTTAATAATTGATAATAAACTTAAATTTGATGAACATATAACTTCATGTATTAAAAAATCTTACTCAGCCCTGAAATCCCTTTTTCCCCACCGACATTCTTTAGAAAGGAAAACAAAAATAGAATTGTGTGAAGCACTTGTGTTGTCACATTTTAATTTTGCTGATAGAGTTTATGGGCCCTATTTGGACACAACTCAGGCTAAAAAAGTGCAGAAAGTACAAAACTCTTGTATACGATTTATATGGGGCATTAGACGAAGGCAGCGTGTATCACATAAGCTCAGGGAACTTAATTGGCTTTCTATGTACAATAGAAGAATATTGCACTCGGCTTGCTTTTTTTATAACATTGTTAAATATAAATGCCCTATTTATCTTAATAAAAAAGTAGTATACCGTATGGATATCCATAATCTTAATATATGAAGAAAACATATTTTTACAATGCCAAGACAGAATAAAGAGTCTTTCAAAAAGGGATTTTCATATAACATAGCCTCCACCCTTAATAAATTCAAAATTAATGCATTTAATTTTTCTGTTGTGTATTTAAAAAATAAAATCAGGCAGCAACTCCTTTAGCAAATTTAGATTTTTATCATTGAGTTTAGCAGATCTAGGGTAGATGTGGATAATAATATTATTATTCGTCCACATTGTTAGTTTGGTTTAATGTAAGTCTTTTTGCCTACTTTATATATAATTGGGTTACTGGCAAAAATTGAGGAATTATTGTGAAGGTTATTGGAGTGCTATAATGAAAAGTGTATAGCAATGCATGGACTTTAACAGCCCCTTCCTTGGGAGGGATGCTGAATAAAAAGCCTTTTGTTCCAGTATTATATGTATGTAAATATTATAAACTATGTAAATGTTATGGAACAATAAAATGATTTATAATTATTATTATTATTATTATTATTATTATATAGATATATGGCCTCCACAAAAACTTCCAGTTAATTAATGCTTAAGAACTTTATATAATTAAGTTAAAGTCCATATTCATACTGGAATGAAGTTAAAAGTACTATAGAACTTTCAGGGATCTTTTGTAATGATTTGGCTAAAATCAGGTGATAGTATGTCAACAGCAACCTAAACAGTTGGTTGATTTTTTGATATTTCAAAGATTAAAGTGCAGATAGATATTATTTATAATTTACTTATATTATACATTAAACCCTTCTATCGCAGCTTTGTCAACAAGTCATAAAAGTCATAGATAACAAAGCTTTTATTGACTTGACTTCATTCAGAGCAGTAAAAAATATCATCCCAGTTAAAACTTTTAGCATTTTTTATTATTGCCAACAGAAATACATAATAAAATATAGAACACCCTATTAATTAATTTTACCTTCTTTCTTTCCAATGTAGACACAACATTCTCTGTTGAAGTTGAACTTGACGAGCAGTAACTTTTGCTCGGAGATGTTTTGCCCCAGTTGGTCTACAAAAGCAATAGTTCCAATTATTTTCAACACTATTAATAAGTATACATAGAGTGATTTTTGTTGAATTTTTACAAGCAAATATAATTATACTTACAGAATCTTGTCCTTTGCTATTAAGGCTCTTTGTTTCTGACCTGTAATTTTCCTTATTATTAAAATGGTTCGGATCCATGTCCAGTAACTCGAGGCTGCCTGCCTTACGACTCATTTTCGTATATAAAATGTACAATGCAAGATTAACTAGTAATGGTAAAAAACATTATAAAAAATCAAAATATTTGTATATTTTTTTGACAGTTTGACAGGGAGTGCCTAACCTTAAAATATAAGTGGGAGTATTTCGTGTATTCTACAAAGTAACTTTTCTGATAGTCGATTCACACGGACGCATATTTGGTCAAATTTGTTTTTTTTTGCAAATAATCGTTTATTTTTCTCCTAAAAATGGATTCTCCTTATATAAATGTGATTTTAGATACTGTATTATGGCCTGAAGTGAAATTTATTAATAAGCACCGATCTTGGGTAAAATCGAGGTCAACGATTGGCGGTTATAGCCAATCGATGATCTGACATGATGACGTAACCTCAATATTACTCTATTGTTTTTTTAAATCAAATCAAATATTCATTAATATATTACACAGTATGTGTAAGCACGCCAAAGTCCGAATGTAAGTCTAACGGCTAGAAATATCTATCAAAAAATAGAAAATTTAAATATTACATATTAAAATTTACACAAAATATAACAAACAAAACGCCTAAAGAAAAAAACCCTTCAAACAGAATAAGCAAATAAATGCAGGTAATCTAAAAATGAAAGTCAAAGAACATTAAAACTACTTGTCAAGTATTCATCAAAAGAATAAAAAGCACCATTTACTAAGTAGAATTTAATTTTCTTAAAAAATATCTTGGGTTCAAGATTTCTCTCATTCTAGAGAGCTTGCGAAAGTCTGTGATAATGTTCCTACTATGCCTAGTGTTGTAATGGTGTAAATTGGAATAAGTTCGCTAAACTGGGAGATGTTATTAATTATGTAAATTAAACATTGATAGATGTAGGCGCAAGAAAATGTAAGTATAATCCCTGCACCTCAGGCCAACCATAATTATGATACATCTCCATTGAAGCTAACACGTTTCCTGTGCATATTGTACTTCAGAATAGCATAGATAACCGTGGTACACAGATAAAATAGTAGACAAGGATGTCATAGCCCTTAAGGATCTTATCATGAAAAGTTTAACTTGTTGGTTGATGCATTTAAGGAAAGTCTAGAGGCCGAAAACCATTCATGTGTATTTTTATTGCTATCATGTCTAACACAGGATCAGGAGCGGAGTACTGGATAACATGAGCAGTATCATTTGCAAAAAGTACAGGTTTTAAATGTTAAACATTTGGAAGATCATTAATGCATGTGAGGAATAGCAGAGGACCAAGAATAGAACCTTTATGGAACTCTTGTGGAAGTTAACACACTGTTTATAAAGCCCACATATATCGACAGTGACCCTGGAGGTCTTACACCATTAACATCCAGATGGCATAATTTTAATTTCTGAATGAGGATTCCATGAGAAACACAATCAAATGCTTTAGTGAGGTCATTAAAAGAAGCCTATGAATCCATGCCCAACTCCCACCATTCCTTGATAATTTCTGTGAATGTCTCTAAATAGATTGTGTTTTTCAAAATTGATTGTTAATTGATCCTTTGAGAGAAAATTGGCGATCATTTGTTAGTTTATCTATAACTCTTATAATGTCGGAACTACTTTAATTCTTTTAAGTGCACTTGGGAAAATACAGGCAGGAATACACTGGTTTGTTTGTTTGGTCAATGGAACAACTATAACTTCTCTCAGAGTTTAAACTATCTTAGTATTAATATCAAAGCAGTCTCTAATCCTGCTGTTTTTTAATCTTTTAATTTTTTTTTACAACATTAAAGGAAATCGGCTGAAATATTGGTATTTTAAGTAAATTTGTCAGGAAGAATTAAGTAAAAACCTGAATAAGGTACCACATCGATGGGTTTATATTGCTTTTAAATAAGTTATTCCATATTAGGACAATGGTTGGTACTATCAAGATTTTGACTTTACCATTGTAGCCAGATGTTTCATCTCTTAGTATAACCTTGTAATATCTTCTTATCAAGTTTTTTTTATATTTACATTGCGATTTTTGAAGATGGATATCATATGATCGTGGATGTCAGTCGATGTTGTATAATTCAGATGTCGAGTTAAGGATATACGCTATAAAAACGTGAAATATCTTGATATTTATTTAAAAACAGTTAAAAAATATAAAAAATATAATTCCAAAAAACGTAAAAAACATATATCACACCAAATCCGCTCAATCCATCAGACTCCAGTTTTCCAAATAATTCGGTTTCCATTCGTTGTCGGTCATATTATACATCACAACCTCGCCCCCGGCTAAGAAGGCCCCCCAATCCCCAAAAGTTCCATAATCGTAAATTGTGTGATTACAAGCCGCCATAAGGGCCAGATCTACGGCCGGGGTATATTTTACGTTTAATGAGGGCACAAACACATTCTTGAGGCTCCCGTATGTCTCGTAACACCATTTCGGTTCATCGCTTACGAATATGAAAACGCAATTCGGGTATTTTTTTTTGAAATAGTTCATGGCTCTTACGAAGAAACTCGGATCTACGGGCGTATAGCCGTATTTTCTGGAACAAAAAAAATAGTAATTTGTTTAAAAAAATCATGCATACGGTTCTGTCACTTTGTTTTTCAGGTCAAGTGCGTATATATGGAATAAACCAGATGGTGAAGAAGTCTGACGCGACAGGATCGTACTTTCAAGGTTTATACAAAAATTTGAAATAAAAAAGTTTTTTGCTATGAAGAATGATGGTTGTTGGATGGAATATAAAGAAATACTATGGAAAAATTAAATTAAGTTGAATATGAAAAAATGCTGATAGAGTGACATTGTACGGATCGATCGAGGAGATGATTCTTAAAAATTTGTTGGTAATTTACAATTCTGGATCTCTTACCGTTTTAAATATTTAATATAATCAGTTCTTCGGACATGAACTGCGACAAATGTGTACTTAGATGGAGGTAGCTGATCCACAATAGCCCTCAGTATCTGTTCAGCTTTACCTTTAATTATCGGCCTAAAAGTGAATTCTTGCCTGATGGTGTCTAGGTACATCGAAACGGGTGCCTTTTGGAAGTGGTACCTTGGTAATATGATACTCTGTAAAATAAATTGTCCTGTAACATTTATTATTAAGAAGTTGCGATTCTTATACTTGGGTATGGTTGTCCCAGTCATCTAATGCTTCAACGTATTTATCGGCTTTTATTGGACAGTTAGAGATTTCTGCAAAAGTTGGTACAGTTAAATTTTGAAAAATCACACTCAGTTCGTCTTTTAGGCATTTTGGCATAAACGGGGGTAGTCCCGTCACTTTTGACAACGCTAGGGTTGAAGCATACTCCCACATATAGTTTCCTGTAAGATAATATAAATTGTCGAATACAAAAAAGGCGTTAGACAGAAGTTTGGACTGAAATAAATACCAAGGAATGATTTGTGTCAGCAATTTATATATTCTTGGAAACAAAAACTCGTTTAACTCTGTTTCTTTAGTGGCAGTAAGTAGCCACTAGGAACAAACATTTTTTTTGGCAAGTGGCGTTCACGTAGACATTTATTCATCGATAAAAATTGTTATTAAAAATCATTCCTTGTTTATTAAATAAAATTCTCTTTTTTTTTTAAAACCCTTTTTCATTTAAATGATTTCTGATTAAAAGCTTTTTGATATGAAATTATTATATAAAAAAACGCTCTTTGATTAAATCCTTTTATTAAATATTTCAATTACTGCTTGAAAATATTCATGAGAAAACTGAAAATTAAAAAAAAATTTAAATACTACCGAAATCATTCATCCAAAATCAGCAATTTACCCAGGCAGTGTCAAAACGAAATAGATTATATACTATCAAATTGAGAACAAATAATACGGAACGTCAATATGCTTAATAAGTTTTCAGTAGATAGTGACCATGGAGCTGTTAGAAGAAAAGTGGTAATAAACATTTGGAGAGAAAGAGCCAAACTAGTAACAAGGAAGAATCTAAAAACATGGACAACTCCAAAAAGTCTTTCTGAATACAAAGAATATGCTAAAAGCGAACTCCAAGTTTCCGAAATCATGGATCTGGAGGAAATAGATAACCTAAAAGTGGGTATCCTAAAGAACGCCCTGAAAAATTATTGGAATAAACAAAATTAAACTTCCAACAATCTTGTTGACTTATTAAGTCAATACACAAAAGATCTTATTGAAAGTCAAAGAAGAATTGAACACAAGAACTCAGGAGAATATGTAGGCAAATTAGCAAAAATATCAAAGCTTATAAGAACAGATATACGAAAATATGAATCGAAAGCCATATCCGAAGTAATAAATTAAAAGTACTTAAAAGAAGCCTGGCAGAAGGAACAAACATTTTTTATAAACTCCGCGATGCAGCAAGTATAATCACAACAGGTAGAGAGTAAATAGCCCCAAAAAGTGCACCATTGACAATGATCTAATAGCCATTCTAAAGATCTACAGTCAAGGCTCAGAAGATATACCAGAAGTTTCTTCATTAGAAATTGAAGTGGCCTTACAAGAAATGAAAATGAATACATTATTATTGAAAGTATTAAGGCAGGAGGGATTAAATGTTTAGAGACTGGACAAATTTCAACTTCAACACTCACATCATAATGATAATTGAGCATTAGAGGGGCGACCTCACTGACCGAAAAAATTACCATCCAATCAGTATCCTTTCCCACATGTACAAATAATAACAAAACGATTAACTCCCAAATTAGATACAAACGACCAGTTGCTATCTTCTGAAAACATTAATAGAAAAAACAGTGGAGTACAACAAACCATTGGTGTTAATATTTGCGGATTCGTAATCCGTATTCGAAAACGTTCAATTCAGTGAACCAAAAAAAAAATTTGCTGCGCTCTATAATCTGCACTAGCTGATCATAGAGTCGACCAGACATAAATAGCTCGAATTAAGAAAGAACGAGAAGGTGATACCATATCACCAAAACTATTCACAATGCTCTTATATGGTGATACATGTTTAAAAAAATAGGTTGTCAGAATACGGGAATCAATAAAGATAGCGATAGATTAAATCATTTACGTTTTGCTGACGATAGAATGTCATTAAGGATGTTGTACATATAAAATGGAACTAAGAATCGAGAATTAAACTGGGATCAATGAGCACAAGATCTTTATGGGAAATGATTGAGGGAGGCCTATGTTCAGCTGTGGACACTAGAGGCTTTGTGAAGATGTGTTCCCAGTAACCTTCATATTGATTTTTAAAAATATATGAAAATCTTAATTGGTTTCTAAGTTAGTCACTTGTCTGAAAATGTCTTACAAAAGATTTAAATTTGGTTGATGTATCAGAAACGTACTAAATATGAAATTGTTGGGTAAAAAGCGCTTTTATTTCTAATAATGTCGGTAAAATTTGTACTTTATCAGGGATGATCCTTAAAATACAAATAACACTAAAAATATTTCTTTACACAGAAACCGCCAGATAACGACTTACCAGTTCTTCCACCTACGACAGCTGTAACAATTCCCGCTTCAGGACATTCTTGAAATGTTTCAGGATTAAAAATTGCTTTTTTGGGCCAATCGAGCCTTGTTGCACCTCGATCGCATAAATCTACCCCCAAATCGGCATACGAATATACAATGCGTGTTGGTCCTTCAGGTTGTCGTTCTTCCACTTCTTTGGTTGTAGAATAATTTATTATTACAGTCTCTAAACGGCGAATTGTAGGAGATGTTTGTTGTTTGGTAATTCTTAGATAATATACGTAGAGAATTATTAGGAACACTGTTATAATTACAGAAAATTTTATCAACGGACTTTTGTTTAATACCATGTTATTGAATACGAGTTTGGGGACGAATTTCTCACAATATTCTTACTCCATCTATTCACTCTGATGGATCTAACGTAACTAATTTAATAATCGACATTTCATTAGCAAACATTTAGTTCACTTTAACACAAATTGCCTTTAGTATCATATGTCTTTTCTAAAAAAAGATTTTGCTTACCATCTTAATGCTCGCACATTATGTATGTTATCCATATAATGCTAAAGTGTATATTTTTAGTATATGTTCGGGGATGATTTAGTAAGCGAATAAAACAGTGGCGTGTAAAGTGGTAATTATACCCATAAAAGCGACGATAGTAGTTATCTTATCATTTTAGTTTCGTTTTCAAATGAAGTACCAACCTTGAAACGTTAAACATTATTTGAATAAGTCCAGGGCTGTAACCAAGATCGATATTCAGGAGCAAATTCGGGAGCAATTAATAGCATTTAAAAAAAGAACATTTAAAACAGTTGAATTTTTCGACTTTTCTGGTAACTATAAAAAAATTGCTCACGGCTTTTGTTTTTTAAATACTGTCTAGTAAATTTGTCTAGCAAGTTTAATATAACAATAGATTCCACATGAGATCATCCAATTTCCTCAGGTGTTATTAATATTTTGGTTAAATATTGTACTGATATCCTCTGAAGCCGATAGTGGCGTTAAAAAAATCACTAGGCTCTTAAACTGTCTTTCAATTTATTTGAAAGATGATTTAGACTTAAGAGTCACTAAGCAGAGACAATCTTTTCTGCTTTTACAAATTGTTTACGTCGAAGTTTACTACATGCACTTCAGTCCTCAAACTATTTCATGCAAAAATCGTTAAAAAAATACAAGAAGTGACAACTGATGATTTTGATGGTTTTTTCAATTTTTATTCAAGTATAGCATTGAACTTTAATTTGATAGCAAGAAACTGTGTCGAATTATCGTATTCATGTTCACAGAAACAATTAAATTAAATGCTTAAATTGATTTTTATTAAAGTACGTCAATTCTAAAACTATGCATTAAGAACATTAGAATATCCGAAAAAAACCGTCAGTCTCAAGAGGTACTCAGTTCAGCACACCTGGTTACCGCCCTGAGTGAGTCACTTAATATTCAGATTTTTTTCTATAGTGCTTATTAAAAGTTTGAAAATAGTTATGACAATGTTGTTTATATAAGAAATCGTTCATAAGGTACGACATTGACGGCATAAATACCAATTTATAATTGATATTAATGTTATCAGGAACGCATGAGTACCTAGTATACAAATGAACCTGTTGCCTTTTATTTAAATAATTTTATTAAAACTCGTTAAAAGGTACGTACATGTCACTCAAATATGACTTAAAGATTTTGCTAGTAATAAGGCAAAGAACCCGAACCATAATAATAATTAAAATGCTTTCTATTTATTTTATTTAGCACTAATTTAAATAAATATTTGAATTAATTGTGATTTTTCTTTGAATAATTTACTTTTGTGACATCAATAATATTTTTTAAATATTTATTTTATTTCGTTTTTTTATGACATAATCTATATTAAACATTCTCACTTCCCAATAGTCTTATTACCAACATTAAATAACCGTATTATTAAACGATTCTTGAGAAAGGTTTGCAATTACTTGCAGTAGTGATTTAAAAATCAAAAGAATCTTTATGACATGTATTTAAGATCTCCATACTTTTTTTTAGTTACAAAAGTCCTACCAATACATAAAGAAGGATTTAAGATGGACTCCTGGAATTTCTTCAGTTTTTGAGACCTTACTGAGTCAAATAGAGATTACTTTAAGCAACCTGAATTAATATTAATTTTTAAAACATTTTACGACTTGTCAAAGGCTTCCGATTGTGTTGAATATAGTATACTTCTTCAAAAGCTTTTCTATTATAGATTTGACAATTCAAATATTAACTTGCTTCTGTAACTCTGGGCATGTAGTCCATGTGTCTTGTGTTGTGTTGGTTGTCACCCGAAATCGTGGCGCCGGTTATAAGTGATTTAAACAAACTTACTAACTTGACGAAAACAAAGAAAGCCCACTGTCATGGTCTCACAACATATAATAAACCGACATTTAAATAAAAAACCTTTCAAAGCCATTTCACAACCTTCACACTACAAAAACAATAAATTTTAGGTTATGATCATAAGATCAAAACAAAAATAAAAAAAAAGTAATTGTTGTGACGAATTCATAATGAGTTGCTTATTTTATTGGGTATTACGTCATATTTATAGTAAAAATCAATTTAGAAAATACTATCACCCGCTCACAAATTGAAAAGAAGAAGAAAAATGGACTTATTCACGTATTTAAAAGAAATATGAACTTCAAGCTTTAACGATACCTTTCGCTATATTTAATTAGAGTTCAATAAGTTTTAAATACAATAATTTACTTGAGGTATAATAGATTTTTTTATATACCCAAGAGCTGAGGTTTAATCTATTAATCTCAATTTAATTTAAATATTGGAAAGATGAAACGAGCTCAGAGACTTTTAATCTTAGTCTAACTTTGCTGACCTCCTGCAACCTAATTATTTTACGCCATGTGTTGTGAGATATTCTTAGTTGCATTGTTAGGTTTGAGTCATTTTAGACATAAACAATTTATAGTCATATGCTTTATTGTCTTTTTTAGATATATGTTTGTATTTTATATTTCTTGGCTCGTGTGAGAGTGCTTTTCTTGTTGACGTTAATAGATGTAACTATTTGTATATCACTTTAAGGTCATCTGGATATCACCATTATTGACGAAGTCGCTTATTTCGCACCTAGGGATATTCATGTCATTTTTTCTCTAGCTCTTATTGCTAAAGTTTATTCTTCCTTTTCCTCTTCGTCTTTTTTTTGAGCTTTCCTCCAGCACCTCCCAAATATTTTCGAAATTTCTTCTCTCATTCCTCTTATTCTTCTTGCTCTTTTGCCATTGTCTTGTCTTCCTGTTATACTTCTTTGTCTCTAACATAGGCCTGGTTGCATCCATTAACTTGGACTTCCAGATCTATTCTTTGTGGCACCAACCTAGAGTTCTATACTGTAGAGTAAATACTCGATTGTAATAAGGAGCACATTATTATTTACTAATAAAACCAGAACCTACACATCAAAATGGTCTAGGTAACACATACAAATATGTTAATATTTTTGAGAAGATTGGAAAAAAGTTAATTATTGCAATTTTTTTACATTATTCGAATAAAATAACAATATAATTATTAACTTTTTTTTGTAGATTATAATTTACTCATAATTTAGGGCCCAAATAAAAATAAAGAACAAAATCCCATTTATTACCGTTTATTAAAAAAAATAATAAAAATAAAAATTTACCAAATACAAATTAAACTAGTAGCCAGATGGGCCACCTCTATTATTAAAAACACTTTGGCATCGCCTAGGCATACTTAAAATTAAATTATTAATTAAGTCTTGGGGCAACTCCTTCCAAACATGTGTCACAGCAAGACGAAGCCACCAGAGCGCTTTGAAAAAAGTCAAATCGTTGAAGAAGTTGCCTTTTTAACCAATCCCAAACATGCTCAATTGGATTAAGGTCCGGTGAGGTAGAGGGCCAGGGTAGAAGATTGATTTGATTTTCTTCAATAGCGATTCGTATAAGCCGTGCTCGATGTGGTGGGGCATTATGTTGTTGCAACAACGAATTTGGACCCATTTCGCGTAAACATGGAACAATTACGGGCAGTAGTATATTATCCCTATAACTTATTCCAGTCATTGTATTTTCCACAAAAATGAGGTTCGTTTTTCCGTCAAGTCTAATGCCACCCCAACATTAGTGATCCACTACGTTGCCTTACTACTTCCCGGGCATGACGCAAACGAGTTTCATTTCCTTCCTCTCTCCAGACACGAATTCTACCAGAATCAGGATAAAATGAAAATCGAGACTCCGTAAAAAGAACTGTGGCCCATCTTTCTTGATTCCAATTAACATGTTCTTGGCACCACGTTAATCTTGCACCTCGATTTCCTTAAGTTAACCGAGGAACCCTTATGGGTCTTCTGGCATGAAGTCCTCTCTCATGCAAACGGTTTCTAATAGTTTGACCTGAAACCTCGACGTTATGCACTCGTGAGAGCTGCTGAACCAAAACAGAGGCTGTTACCGTGGGATTTCTTTGAGCTTGCAAAGTTATAAAACGGTCTTGGGCAGGTGTGGTAGCTCGCGACGGGCCTTGATGCCGTTCTCTAACATCATTTGGCTCTCTATATCTTGTCCACAAACGGTTAATTACACTGGGAGTGTATCCAAAGCTCTTGCAACGTCTCTTTGACTTGTTCCTGCCTCAAGCATTCCGACTGCTCTTAGCATTTCCTCTCGAGTTAAATGTCGTCTTTCCATTTTTATTCAATAAAAACTAAATCACAATTGTTCGGTTGGAACCACAGAAAATGCGATATTGCGTTAGAATTTAAAAATTATAATTGCGTTATTTCGACAAAATGTGCAAGTAGCAAAAAACGCTGTTCTGGCATGATTTTTTGTACCCAAATATTTATTTTACTTCGTTGGTATCTTAATATTAAAGGTATTATCTATTCCGTATGAAAATATAAATATATAAAAATGTATAAGGCGAAAAAAACTATTTTTCTAAGTGTTCCTTAGACCATTTTGATGTGTATATAACTATAAACTAAATAGTGTATAAAAATAACACAGATTCACATTTTTGTGGTAAATATATTTATAACTATGTACATGTATCACAGCGGTTGGACCTGTTTGATATATTATCGGGACATCAAGTGCCAATTTTTCATCGTTTTCTCGAATTTTCTCATAACGTTCTGCGTCACATTATTGAAAACTACTTCGCCTCCGGCCAATAGGGCGCCCCACTCGCCAAAAGTGCCATAATCGAAGATGGAGTGATTGCAGGCGGACATAATAGCCATATCTACTGCTGGAGCATGCTTGGAATGGTATGAGGCAATAAAAACATCAGGAAGTTTTCCGAACTCTTTATAGCACCACGTTGGATCGTCACTAACGAAAACGAAAAGGCAGTTGGGGTATTTTCGTTTGTAGTAGTCCATAGCGTTGTAGAAGAATTTGGGGCCCACTAGGGATAAGTTAAATCTATTAGAAACAAAAATGTGGTAATTTAAGGATTTCATTAGGGAGGCAAGTAGAGGACGAACCTCTTTTTCAAAAAATATTTATAGTCCGTTCGCCTCACGTGTACTCCGATAAAAGTATAATTTTTGCGAGGAAGTTTATTTACAAATGTCAGTATGGTTTGTTGTGCCTTGTCTCTAATCGCTTTGGTAAAGTGGAACTCTTCCACTATGTCGTCTATGAACGGTGGTACCATTTCGGATAATACGACCCAACGCGGCAAGATAATACTCTGGAAAAAATATACATTGAGTTACATTTCTTGACCCAAACTTCAATTATTATTCTTACCTGATTTTGAGAAGACCAGTTCCAAGACCATTTAACGAACTTGTTAAACTGTATGGGACAATGAGCGATTTCTTTAAAAGATGGCAAAGTAAGATTCTCAAATATTTCATTCAGAGTTGTTTTGATACAGCTTGGGATATAAGCGTCCAGACCTGTTACTCTGGATACTGCCCATACGGAGGCGTATTCCCATATTTGGTTTCCTATTAAACAAAAATTGTTTTAAGAATTTGGGAATTAATTTGAGTTATCACGTTGTAGAATACGTTAAATGAAAGAAAATTCTTACCAGTCCTTCCTCCTGGGCAAAAAGAAACAATTCCTCTTTTAGGACAATCTATATCGTCACTTCTAATATTCATTTTTTGCTCCAAGTTAAACTTGCTCTTACCTTCACACAACTGACGGTCCAGATCTTCAAAAGTGTACAAAAACCCAACTTTCTCTTTTTTTATTTTATAAGGTTTCTCTACTTTACTGCTCACGTAATAAAGTACAATAATAATAATCACTCCTAAAAGGAAAATTAATAAGAAAAAGAGTTTTAAAAATGACTGCTTTATCCCCATCTTTGGGGTGTGTAGGCCACGAGAATAACAAATAATCGATAATAATATGGAGTTAGGCAGTTATCATTCTGTGTGCTTCCGTAAAAATGTTATTTTTAGCACGTTTTAATCGTTCATGGGAGAGGCACAATTCACGGGTAATTTTTTGAGAAAAAAACTTGTTGCAGGAAAATCGATTAAAAACTGTCAAAAAAACAATAATCAAAATATGTCAATATGTATAGGCTATGTCTGGAGAGCACTTGAGCATTCTGTTATTGAATTCGGCACATACGTTATTTTCTTTTGCATTATATGTAAGGCGATGATCTAAATATTATAATTATATGTCTAGTACAGAAAACTTCCAAAGGAGTAAAGGGAAATTCTGGAATTTTTTAAAGAGAAAAATTGCTCAAATCAATTTGATGCTATCATACATAATTAGTAGAAGACTACAAAAGAAGCAGAGTAAATGGAAAAACTAAATAAGATATTTGAGCATTCTGCTATTGAATTCGGCACATACAATATTTTCTTTCGAATTAGAGCAAGGACTTCAAGATATTCTCAACGTACACCGGCAAGCTGACTATAATGTTCTCAGTCTTTGTTAATAAAAAAAACTTATTACTTAAATATTTATTTTATTTATTTAAGTATTACATGAGAACTACACATTACCGCCACCTCAATAGATATACATATATAGACTTAAATAAATAAAAAATAAGTTTTCTTTGGCCAGGTAATTACGAACAAAAAGGTCGAATGCTACATTTGTGTGTTCCTCTACCATGATTGTATATAGTAAATTTATCACAGAGTTTAATATTTACAGTGTTAAGGTATATATAGCCGTATATAGATACAATTTATGTAGACTTTTTTACATTAAATAGTGAGAGGGAGTGTGCTTTTTTTGAGATATACCTTTTGAACAATATGTACTTAAAAATTAATAATATAGACACAATTTGGCACAAGAAAATAAATCACCATAAAATGGACAGAAAATAGAGGGTTATTGGCACATACATTTTGACATCGCTTCTTAGGTAGTACGTGCTTAGGAAATATATGTATAGACAATAAAGCAAAGTTAGCACATAAAAAAATTGTTTTTTTTTGTTTATATACTTAAATTTTTATGGTGCGCGACTTAATTAATCTACAGTAAATACAATATTTGTTTTATATATTATATACAAGCCCTAAAAAATAAAAAGTGTTTATCTGGCCCTTTTTTTGAAGCAAATTCACGAAAACTAATACAAAAACGTTTCATTGGTAACGTCGCTTATGTGATATTGAGTCAATTATTCCCAAAGGCGTAGAGTTACGTGTGAGAATTACAATACTCATAATGAATACATAAAGTATGACGATATTAAATAATTTACGTCGATTTTCTGTATGCTGCAATGGTGCACCACTGAACTTTTCAATGAATAAAATACAAATGCGACGTTGCCAATGTGTCTATATTTCCTAGGAAGTTCCATTATTTTTCCTGTTATGTGTTTGAAACAAGATGTCAAAAATGGGTTTTTTACAGCGTTTATCATATCCAGTATATAAATATAAATATTAAATCTATAAATATATTGTGAAAATTAAAATTAGAAAAATAAACCTTTGAACTTTTATTCTAAGAGAAATTCTCGTCAGCCTTCAGAAGTAATTTCGAAAAAAATAATTTTAGTCTCTTCAATAAATAAATTTCGATTTTCTTACAGTTGCCATACCTAAATATATATTTACACCCTCCCTTATTACCTTAAATTACTAAACATCACAATCGGTTACCCATTTCACGACCCTTAAACCAATTCAGTCGTACCATATACATCAGTCCATAAAAACCCAATTTTTCAAAATTCTCCCCGTTCCCTTTTTGATATTCTGCGTCATATTGTTGTAGACGACTTCACCCCCGGCCAAAATCGAACCCCATTCACCAAAAGTACCATAATCGAAAATGGTGTGATTACAGGCCGCCATTATCGCCATATCTACGGCCGGGGTATTTTTCGATTTGTACGAGGCGACATACACGTCACGCCGTTTCCCGAATTCCTTAAAACACCACCCGGGATCGTCACTGAGGAAAATGTAGAGGCAGTTGGGGTATTTTCGTTTGTAGTAGGCCATAGCGTTTTGGAAAAATTGGGGTTTTACCGGCGTCGAATTGTATTTTCTGAAAAAAAAATACAAATTTCGACGCTGCTCGTAACTGAACCTAAAGTAATATGCGACGTTGCCAAATAGTAAATTACTTGTGTTCAATATTTGTAAAAACCAAAAGAACATTTGTAAGCTCACAAATGAAATTTATTTTCGAAAGTCCTATCGACAAAAATCTTTTAAAATCTTGGAATATATAGAAAAAATCATCGAATTTTTGGCAAAGTTTGGAATATTATTTTTCTTGAGAAATGAATGATCTGGGCAAAAAAAAATCCTGGAATTCTTAAAAAACATTGATTGGACCAAATTGAAAAAACTTACATTTTTGAAAAAAGGACAAAAATATCCCGAAAACCTGGAATATTTATTAAATCCGGTAATGTAAGGAACATTTCGGCTTGCCTGAAAATAAAATCTTATATGATAATAGCGATTGTTTAGTTATTTTTGAGGTATTATACAAGGCGCACAATTAAAGGATGAAAAGAATTGTGTCCATCCTGTACATACATATATGACGTCGAACACCGACACTCTTGACTTAATGGATCAATTCTGAGGCAAATTATAATTTACCAACTGACGCTTCAGTCCAGAAAAAGGTAAAGAAGGAAAATGATATATTTACCTTTGCAAATATCCAATATAATCCGTCCGTCTGACATGTACTCCGATAAAAGTATAATTCCTGGGAGGTAGTTTCCTTGCAAACGTCAACAACGTCTGTTGCGCCTTTTCCCTGAGCTTCTTTCTGAACCTAAACTCCTGTACTATATCTTGGACCCATGTTAATACCAGCTCAGGTTGCAGGGTGTAGCGCGGCAAAATTATACTCTAAAAACAGTAACATACAGGTCTGGTTAAGTCACGTCTTGGGTGCGGACCAACGTATGTAACGTTAGTCAAAAATTAAAAAGAGAATTATAATTGGACAATACATTTCCCTTCGATGAATCGGTAAGGCATTGTCGTTCTCGCTTTGACTTAATACTGTGCCTATAATTTTCTGTTTGTTTGTTTTTTATACCTGATTAGTAAAAGTCCATTCCTCAATACTTTTAACGAAGGTGTTAAATTCTATGGGGCAGTGTGCGATTTCCTCGAAAGCCGGCACAGTGAGTTGTTCGAAGATTTGGTCCAGTTTCAACTTGACGCACCGTGGCATATACGGATCCAGGCCCGTTCTTCTTGCAACTGCCCATACTGAGGCATATTCCCACATCTGATTTCCTATAGAAAAAAAAACTTAAGCTTTTTTCAATATCTTTTTGACTGACTTATTACCTAATCTACCGCCTTGCATTATGGTAACAATGCCATCTTGGGGGCACCGGCTCAACCTCCAGATTTTACGTCTCTTGATATTGTTGGTGCACAGGCTCTGCTCGAGGTCCCCGTAGGTTCTAGGGGCCAATCCCCTACTCTCATAGATAGGGAAAAAGAATACGTGTACCAATGAAATGACGCACAACGCTAAGATGGTGGCCTTAAAGAGGATGTTTCGGTTTGGGTTGAGCATGATGTTGGTTTGTAATTTTTTATTGGTCGGCTGGTTTTTGGGTGGAAAAGCTATGGGAACTGTGGAGAAACAGACAGTTATGTCATTGATTAAGTGGCTTAGGCCGATGTGTTTACTGATTAGAGATGGCAAAACGTACATGAGCATGGCACCATTATGACTAGACAGACAATTCAAAAAATTCATCATTCTCAAAGAGACTTTAATAGCAGGTAGCAAGGAGAAATATAAACTAAAAATCAAAGGCTCACAAATGTAGCGTCTATTAGTTAGGTTACGCGTTTCATTTTTAAAATAAAGATTAAAATATGCTGCTATGGCTAAACAATAATTCACAAAAAAAATATATTTTAAGTACAGTAACACACATTAAAGAACATTTATGATAACATACTACGGGTAAATGTAAGATAGTAAGTACATCGTGTATCATTATTAACTAAAATATAAATCTTTAAACATCAAATATTATTAGAATCCGATACATTACCTTAAAAATGAAGAAGTTTTTAAAATTGAATGGGGACGGGATGTAAAATATGATAGGAGAATTTATATTTCTTCAAGAGTTTAAAGAAATGTTTGAGTTAATCGCAAGCTGTTTAATTCTACTAAAGTCTTTATAAAAAGATTCTTAGATAGTGGAAGGGTGAATAACCTATATAACAATGAGTTAAAAGAAGCAAACTTATGTGTATGTGGCGAGCTCAAAGAAAATTGTATGATGTTATCAAATGTGGATGGTTTTCTATAAATATCAAAATCGATCGTGTCATTAATTCTCTTTAACAAAAGGTCCAAGAAAGGCAAACTCTTATTTTGCTCTCTTTCTATGGTGAATGAAATTCTGTCACGTATTAAGTATTATAGTCACGACTATTCGCAAAATTTAAAAAGATAGACAATTGGTCGTCGTTGCCTCCCCAAATAACACAAATATCATCCAAATATCTATAAGCTAATATCTTTTTGACTGCTGAAAATTGCTGTTAATGATTTTATTTTTTAGGTCATTCATAAAAACATCACAGAGAAGGGGATGATCCCATGCCTAAGCCAACTTTCTGTTTATACGTTTGGCCATTAAATTTGAAAAAAATTTGGTCTAAAACTGTTTTTAATGGGCAAATTAAGTCTGAAGAGATCAACTTGGGTATATCAGAATTTGCTAGTAATGATTTCATTAGTTCAATGCAGCCAGTAGGTGGTATTCTGGGATAAAAGGTTTCTGATTTCTAAAGAATTTAGAATTGCGTTGTCTGGTCTTACTTAATTAGTTAAAAAACACTCAAAGACACACTGAAAGAATAGATATATTTTTGTACATTCACATCTTTGTTCTTTTTTGATAATTCTTTTATGATTAAAGAAAAACAATAAAATTATGGCAAAACGTACATTCACATGGCACCATTATGACTATCGAAAAATTCTTTTTCGTTTCTTGAAAATATAAAAAATTGCGTCAAATACCTGCAAAAAATAAAATAACCCTCTTAAAAGCCTGGAAAACTCGATTGCGTTCAATTTTATAAAAACATTAAAAAATTGTTAAATACCCGAATAAAAATTAAAAAAATAACTTTAAATGCCTAAATGATATGAAAAATCATTCCCAATGCCTGGAAGATAAATATAGTTAACAAGTGACCAAAAGAAAATGCAATAACAGGGTCACCGGTGCCTACCTGAAGACGTACACACACATATATATACCTACAGCAAAACAAACGAAAATCCTGGATGAACCTCTACTACGGGATGTGGAGATGCGGGCACTACGACGAGCGGCGGGGGCTGATCTAGCGAAGCACTGGAACCCTATCGAGGCCTACGTGAAGCATTATTTCTCTAATAAATTAGAGAAAAAACTAGCGGCGTATACTCTACATGCCCGTAGCCGGGAGATGACGACGGGACGCGCTTATCGATTTTCATCCCGTTGAGACGCCGATCTACGCAAATTGGCGCCGGGATGCGTGTCAGGAGGACGGGAACGGGCGCCGATGACGTCGGCAACGACGACGCCGTCAAGGCGATGTTTATTACCGACCATCCCCCGATGGATGCTGAGGGGGTGTTTGGTTTAATAGTCCAAAGATGATTATAATGATGACTGGTTTTTTTTCTTTTCTTTGGTTGCCCTAGATTCCTAATAATGGCTATTATTGGCAATTTTTCTTTATGAGTTAGGCCTGAAGTTCTAAGCTAGTTATGTTAAGTTAGTAATTGAGTTACACAATTATTTTTAATGGACTTACAAAAATATTTAAAATTTATTCTAGAATACGACCTACATATTTTTATAGTTGATATCAATTTAAACTTATTATCCCCAATAGATCTAAATATGAATCAGTAATTGAATAAAATGAACGAAAAGGGAATGGTTTGCTGCTTTAATAAACAACAACACGTATAACGCATTAAAGCAACACGTATTACTGAACGAAGATGTAGCCAAATAGATCACATACATTATAAATGAGCAAAAACCTCTTATATTTCTATAGACGTTGAAAGTAACAAACACAATTCAAATAATTTACCAACTATTTAAAATTAGAAACATGCGACAATTGCATCACATCAAATGAAAAAGCCTATTTAAACAATGCATTTCAAAACGAACCACCCTTAAATACGTAAATTTAGAAATACAGGGGGACGTTTAATTTTATATTTGGCAAAGTTCTGTAAATCACCTCCTGCTAACCTCACTTTGATATAAACCCTCATCGTGTCACAGATCATTGTAAGCAGCATTACAATTTCTATTCAGCTGGGAATAATGGATATTTTATCGACCTCAAACTTTTGTATTTCAAATGCCTAGTCTAAGTGTAATACATCATTTTTAAAGGGCATACAATCTACCCCCTAGCGGTGTATAACAGTGTATATATAAAAATAAACAATTTAATCAGTTCACAGAATTTTATTAGTTAATATCATTTTTATTTGACCCCTCCCTTTCTCTCTTTCTCGGTTATTCATCTCCATTAAATTATTGTGTGAAGTACTTTAACTAGTATACAATTAGATTTTCTCATATTTTTCTTTTAAGTTTTAAATTAGTACTAGAGTAATTGCCGCCGAATATGTCTAAGGCATACTTTGTAAGCTTATTTAAGTAAATGCTAATATAGAGATGCGATCCCTTAAGCACAGGGTATTCATCCCTGGTACTACAAATTAATTTTGTTTACATCTATCCTGTATTAAGCATGTATTTATTATGTTGAAATATGAGACTCCATCGGTACTTTTATTTAAATCTAAAGTATGAACATAGACAGAATAAATACATTTTTATAAAGTCTACTTTTACAACGTACTTTCTATATGACGTAAATAACAAATACTTTATGATCAATTGTTAATCTTCCTACTCTGTTAACTGTTAAATGTAATATATTTGATTTGATGTTAATAAAAAATATACCCAAAAAGTCAAACTACACTGATTTAAAGAAAATCTTATTTGATATGGCCATTAAGTCAAGTCCAGATTAAACAGATTTCAACTTACTTAAGAACACATTTAAGAATATAAAACAGCCATTTTTGAACCTGATAAACTCCTTACTTTAAACATGAGAGATTCCTGACCCACTTAAAATATCAACAATAATTCCCATTACAAAAATAAAAAATTCAAAAATAGCTAATGATATAATACAAATAAATGCATTCTGTTCCATTGACAAAATCATCGAAGAAAATAATTTACTCCCATCTAATTACGTACCTTAATGAAAACCATATAATCACTAATAATTAGTGATACAGGAGGCTAAAAGCAAAATATTGATCAAAATCTACTTACTGGTGGTATCTTTTTAGATCTCAGAAAGGCTTTTGAAACTGTCAAACAAAAATGTTTAATGATGAAATTGAGAAATCTAGGATAAGGTAGTATGGTCTTATATGGGTATAAGTAATTATACGTAAGATTAATAATATCTTATCCAAAACTATGAGTCTTTATTTATAATATACATATATAAGTGACTTAATGCATTTTGTTAAGGATGGCACAGTTGACCTTTTGGCAGATGATGCTTTTTTTAATTTTTTTTTACATCAGACAAGATAAAATGAAATCAGTATATAATTAATATTGTTTAAATGATTTAACGGTGAATGTTGCAAATATTCGCTCACTTTTATCCACAAAATTGAAATTTTTCAAGCAACACTGTACCTGTTGTGTATACAATGCCAATATTCACAATTATAATACACGTAATAGAACGGACTTTTATACCTACCAAAACTTACCAAAAAACGTTTTCAAAATTCTTTGTGTTTTAATGGGTTAAGCAAATATGCTGCCAGAAGAAAATCAAAATATTAATTCCTCAGCCAATTCCTTAGACAATCCTTGATAGTTGATCTTTTACATGTTTTTGAGTGTATAATGTATTGAAATATGTATTGGGTGTGTTCTTCCTTTTTGGAAGTAATTTTAGTAAAAATGTATGTTATCGTGTTTTTTTTGTAAACTGTATGTACATATTATTTTTGACTGTTTATGTTTCATGTAGTAATTGGAAAATTATATTAGTTTTTTGGACTAAATGAATGACAGTTATAATAGGCTCATCTAAAAAAATATTAGGGCATAAATTTGGATTTATTTTTTTTTTCTTAAACACTCTATTTTATGAGATTTTACTTAAAATGTTAAGATGTTAATGCAGAGTTAATAAATTCAATTGCGATTCTTAAAAAAAAAAAACGATATTACAGAAATGTAATCTTTAGCATATTTCAAAGATCTCAGGAATATCCTGTAGATGCTGGGAAATTCTAGGATAACTTTATGTTATCAAAATAGACATTGCTGAAAATTCCTACCTAAATACTCCACGGTTAATCTCAATGACTTTATTCTATTTGGGTCACATAAATCTTAAATCACTACTTTTTCTAATAAAATATAAAAATTGAACAATATACCGTAATCAACAAGTCCTCAACAAAGTTTTTCTTGACGGAAACTACCACTATAAATGACATTGGGTTTAAACGTACGGTGCTACCTCAGTAATAATAAAAAAATAGGAAAACAACAAAAGTGATTGAGTGTCGAGGTAATATTAAATAATACCATTCGCGATATATTTTTATCGCTCTTTTTGTTTAAAACTAAGCGCTTTCTACTCGTTCTATATAGTAATGTTAGATAAGTACAAAATTAGTTATACGTATTTCTTTCGTTAATTTATCCGAAAATCCATATGTAATAAAAAAAAACGAAGATTCAATTTGTAATATTTAACTTTAGTAACCATTTCTTAACATAACAAAAAGCAACATTTTTACATTTCAGGACTGCAGTAAATCACTATGCTATTTCCAATAAATAATCCTCATACCAATTTTATTTATTTATATTTATTCAAATGTGTTCGCACATCCCGAATGAAGATGCTCCTCGGTTTTTCCCTGACTACAAAAGGCATAACCGGCACGTAAGGCACTCAGCTCACGTCCCGATTACCACCGGTGATGCGATGCATAAAGTTATTTTAAACGCCTCCTGTAATAGAATTGTCATTCAAGACCATAATTAAAGGCATAATTACATTGGAATGGCGCGATTTGATATAAAGAGGATGTCGTTTGAGATTTTTATAAATTTTTAATCGAACTTTTGTTGTGTAGAAGCGACGTTGGTCAAAATGTGTCAAGTGTTTAGAGCTATTTTGATGGTAAGGAGCTTTGGTATTTTTGATAAAAAATTGTAAGATACCATGTTAATATTGCTTTTCAAATTCTGCTATACGTTAATGCCAACTCTTTTTTAAAAGATGTTGTGGACGTTAAATTCAAATTCAAAGCATTTTTATTTATTTATCCTTAAAATACAGGTATGACTACATAATACTGAGCAAAAGATAACAAAGACTACCTCGTGCACTATTTTACTAGACTAGACTATTTTAGCACCGGAATCAAAAATGAAAATTACATGTTACACTATTGCCTAGATAATATCTACACGCAATTTAAAGTTTTTTTTTTCATAAAATTAATATTCATACGTAAAGAGATTAACTGGAATCCTTTCTTCAAATATATTATTTATCTTATATTCTTCTATGTACAGACTTATTTGAAAAGTGCATTACGTTGTCAGATTTATTTATTTTATTTGTTTTACAAAATAACAAATATAATATAGGATATATAAACAATAAAATTTAAAACACCGTGCTTCCCTTTAAATTATTTATCAAAGATAAAATTACAAAATAAATATATTCCAGTTTTCCAAAGTAGAAATAATACTGCGATAGGGATTTTGTAGTTGCTCTAGGACATACATAGTACATACTTGCAGACTACTAAAAACTTCAATAAATTCTATTAAAAAAATTAAAATAAGGCAAAACGTATATGTATAGGCCATATTAACTGACAAACCCGAGGAAACCCAAAAATTAATAATAATAATAATGTTTATTTTCAAATGCAATATAACAAAAGAAATACAAGTAAATTTAATAAACATCGGCAATAAATACATAATGCCCCCGGCCCTCAGGAGCTAGTACGCTGTGCGAGGACTTGCTGGTATTTTTTTTCGCCTTAATATAAACCTAAATTGCAAAACAAAACAAACAATCTAAACTATGAATCTATTGCAATTGCAATGCTATTTGCAACGCATAAAAATTAATTAAAACTCATAAAATTTTTATAACAGGATTACCAAACTAAAGACCTACTGTATTTTGTAGTCCTTTGAAAAACTGTTATTACCGTACTGCACCAAAGCAAGACACAGATCAAGATTAAAATTAAAGGACCATAATATAAGTGGACATGTTAATTTCTAATATTTACCAAACCATCAATAAGCTGTCTATTTTGAAGG
Organism: Anthonomus grandis grandis; assembly: GCF_022605725.1. NCBI lineage: Eukaryota > Metazoa > Arthropoda > Insecta > Coleoptera > Curculionidae > Anthonomus > Anthonomus grandis. The sequence continues at coordinate 11,689,577 of NC_065548.1, read as the reverse complement.
ATAATAAATTTTTTGATCCTACTTTTAACCAATCCCAATGAGTTGCTACCTAGAATAACACCTCTCATTTCTACTGGTAAAAAATTATAACATCTGGCAAGAACATAAGTAAAACAATGTTGCCCTATTGTCTTCCTAGCTCTAGTGGTTTGTGAAGAATTCTGTTGACGATTTCTTGTATTATACTGATGGGTAATTAATGACTTATATTTGTATAAATATGTTAAAATATTATAAAAAAATATTTGACGAATATCGAAAATTTTTGTTTCACTGTATAGTAGATCTGAGGAATATAGTCTAGGTTTTTTATAAATAATTTTAATGATACTCTTCTGAACGATTTCTAGGCATTTTAAAAATCCGTCTCTAGCCCCTCCCCATCCTAAAATTCCGTATTAAAGACGAGATTCTACCAACGCATAATAAATTATTTTTAAATGCGAAATGCTTAATATTCCAGCTAAAAACTTAAATCTTCCCAATAAAGATCTTAAGGTATTTGCAACGTTTTGTATATGAATATTCCACTTAAGTTGTTCATCTATGGTAATACCTAAATATTTTATGCTAGGTACTGCTGAAATATAAGTTATCTTATCGTTCAATTGAATATTTAACCTATCATAATTCGGAAGACCATCTCTGTATGATGAAAAACGCAGAAATTTAGTTTTATCATAATTTACACTCAATTTCCTGCTCGAAAACCAATTAAAAACATCCTTTAAAATCTCTTCTGAAATTCTTTTTACAATTTCCCAGTTTTTTTCGGTAAAAAATAAAACTGTATCATCCGCGAAGCTAATAATATTTGCTGAAAAATTTGTTTCCAATAAAGAGTTTAAGTAAATTATAAAAAACAAAGGTCCTAGTATAGTGCCCTGAGGTACACCGCACTTTACAATTCTTGTTTCGCTAAAAATATTTCCTATGGCAACCCTTTGGGTGCGACCAGATAAATAATTTGTAAATAATTTATGCGGTATTCCCCGTATTCCAATATTATCCAAGTCCTCCAACAGTTTATGGTGGTCAACTGTATCGAATGCCTTAGCCAGATCCAGGAAGACACATAGACAAGGATTAAAACCATCGAGAGATTTGTAGATTTTTTTAGTTAAATTGCCTATTGCGTCTTGGGTACTAATGCCCTCGCGAAAACCAAATTGTCTGTTTGATATCAAGTCGTATTTTTTAAGGTAGTTAGACAATCTAACTTTAATTAATCTTTCGTAAACTTTTGCTATACTATTTATTAAAGAAATAAGCCGATAATTATATGCTAGTTCCTTATCTTCTTTTTTAAAAATCGGTTTTATTACAGCTGTTTTCAATTCCGTCGGTATGTTAGGAAAACATAATTTTTTAAATTCTATGAAATTCCTACAAAAATTTACGGCCATAAAATTGAATTTACATATTTTTTTCTTGGACACCCTGTATTTCGTGATGATTTATGTATATACTGTCCAATGTTACAATTTCATTACTTATTTTTAAGAAAAAAATATTTTTAATTGATTACTAATCGATAAAATTCCTAAAAAAATTATTAACAAATATAAATATTATATGCAACTTACAGCGATTTTACAAAAGCCTTTGACAAAGTTCTTTTAGGCAAATTGAGTGCGTTTGGTTGCAAAAGTCACTAATTCACATAACTATCCGAAGTTTCTCAGGAGTCACACTGAGCACTTTGTATGAATGATAAAATTACAAAGTAAATTTATGCTGATTTTTTCATTGCTAAACACTATCATATATATTTAATAAGTTTTCAGTATTGCTTTTAACAATAACTATATTCCTAACTATAAAAAAAACAGAAAATAGAATTATCCTTTAAGCAAACATTTATTTTACTACAACTATGGAAGTGGATTTTGTAATTGCTCTAGGACATACATAGAAGATACTTGCTTAATACTTAAAACGTACTGAGGTTAAACCACGTAGTCTTCTATGCTATTATAAGGTCCTTGAAAGATGGTCATGCATTTTGATACTTTTACATATAAAATGGATATTTATACTAATATAAAGTGAGGAATGGGTATAAATTAATTGGGTCCAAGACAAATTTGAAAATGGTCTGTGCTGCTTGCACCATAGATGTAGCTAATGGATGGTTTTGTAACATACATTTTCTAAACTCAAGGAAAAATAGTCATATCACAGAATTAACTAGCTAAAGCAACTTGCGTTAGCTAGTTAAATCTGTGGTCATATGAAGGATTATATAAAATATGAACATTCCTAAAAAAAGTGTTACTCATTATGCAGAAAACTATTGATGGCAAAATATTGCTGCGAGGTAACAGATTGAAATTTATATCTTCGGATACATTTTTGTTTAAATCGCACACGTCCACATTCTGTGGGAGGACAGTCCTGGTGTACATTATAAAACTTTTAGTTTGTTTTTTGGGTTATCTCTTAGAGAAATTTGTCTCCTTCAGAAATATCATGGTTGCCCCTTTTCCAGAAAATCCATTAACCTGATAGAAAGTTTTGAAAATTGACGACGAACAAATCTTAAAACTTAACAAATTATCTATTTTTTAATAATAATAATCCGTTAAGCATAAAAATTAAGAGTAAATATGCATATAAAAAACAGCTATTAAAAAATACATTATACAACTAACAATAAAGAATATATAGTTTTTAGCAGCGCGTATTATATTATGAAAGAGATTTCTAAGTGAAGAGTAAGAAAAGACAAACCAAGAGTGCAATGATACTTAAAGACCAATTTAGTGACCAGATAAAAATGAGAAGTATACCTATACCTATACGTTGTTCATATCTGCCGACTTTTATTCAGATAGAGATTATTAAACAGGTTTCTTTTAAATATCTTGAGAAATAAAGAAAAGTCCGCTACATTTACAGCCGTGGTTGCATTAAAGATTGCAAGTAAAAGATCTTTTCATAATTTCTTTCTTATGCTTTGGAATAGTCATGGTGTTTCTGTATCTTAACTTATAGATATCGATGCGAAAACAAAGCCTATTATAAATATATTCGGGTAGTTTTTCTTGATTTGGAAATAAGAACAACTTTTTTTGTACTAAGTTTGGGTAGTTAACCAGTTAAATTTGGGTAGCGTGTGGGAGATTGGATTAGGACGAGCAATACCAAAAATTAACCTTAAACAGCTATTTTGGTCTTTCTGAACACTTTTTTGGTCAATATTATCCAAACAAGAGCTATACACACCCAAGCTTTTGCAAGTTGTCTTCGCCGGAATCCAAACATCCCAATCGTAATATTAGGACTATCATGAGGAATACTACTTACTCTGTCCCATATATCATAAAAACCTATTTTGAGAAAGTGTTCACTAGATTTAAGGAAAATATTACGCAAATCAGAATTTACATTATCACTAACACAAAATATACTTATTACTTTTATAGTCCTCGTAAGTATTTTTAGGTAAAAACGAAACGAGTAGACATTTAAAAAAGAAATATTAATATGAAGTGTGTTTAGCTATAACGAAAATTCTTTATTTTAGCTGGTAGTGATTGCTATGATGCTACTAGCTACAGCTATGGCAGCCCCATCTCCAGTGCCACGCCCGGCTCCACAATGGTTGGCCACACCATATGCTTACGCTTATCCATATTATTACAACAGTTATTATTATGCTGCACCTGCCTATGGTAAGATATTAGGAAAAATTATATAATTATAATAATACCTAGGTATTTATAAACTTAAAATTTAGCAGGTAAAATCGGCAATCAATATAGCTCTTAATTATGGTAACACATATTTCCTTCCAACAGTTATTATTACGCTGCACCTGCCTATGGTAAGATATTAGGAAAAATTATATAATTATAATAATACCTAGGTATTTATAAACTTAAAATTTAGCAGGTAAAATCGGCAATCAATATAGCTCTTAATTATGGTAACACATATTTCCTTCCTATAGCCTTATGAAGCCATCATCTTTTGCCAACCGGATCGTTATGATTTTTATTCAATAAATTGATTGTTCCTTATTTTCATGGGTAAAAAATAAAATTAGAGACCTCAGAGGTATTTTGACAAAATCTTCCCCCTGGGTATAATAAAAAATCTATTATAGCCTCCACTCAATTATTGTATTTAAAAAAAAAAATTGAAGTTACATGGAATTAAACACCAAAAGGTTTAAGTTCATAATTCTGTGAATAAGTCAATTTTATTCTTCTTTTTAATGAAAAGAATACTTCACAAAATAGGTAATCTAATTTAAAAATTGTCTTTTTTCGCACTCCTAGTAGATCAACATCCAATGTCGATTTAACATTATTTCAATTCATTCTAGGTTATGCAGTTTTAGGCTAGAAAAAAAACAAGCATAAGCTGCAGCATAATATGAAAGGCAAACGAATTCCCGTACGGACTAATCTGCAACTATTTATGTTAATTGCTGCCACTTTGTATAATTAGATCACGTAGTATTACATAAGTATTTTAATTATATAGTATTATGTTTATATAGATGAAAAAAAACTGTATTGTTTTTGCATAAATATTTTTTTATTAAACGATTTAATGAAGTTATTCTGGTACTTTTAATCACTATTGCATTTACGATGAAATGAAACAAGTTCCTTTTTATGGTAAACGTTTTATATTCCATTCGACATATATATCCATCAAACATTACAGTAAAACTTATTTGCTACCAACTTTACATAAAGTTTACTTTAAGATAAGTCCCATAATGTTTTTAAGCGGAAATATTAACAACTCTACGTTTAAACCTTCGGACTGGTAGCGCCCAAAGCTATTCTAACCTTATTTTTCTTTAACATTAATACTTTCACTATGGAAATAGTTTAACTCTTGACAATAGCTAATCATATTGCAAGGTGTTCCAGAAGACGAGATTCATAAAGAAACTATCCCCGAAGACGTCAAAATATACAAACTATAAAATGAGCGACTTCTGGGACACCTTGTGTGTGACTGAAAGCCGCGTAACAAATATTGGAGTTAAGACTTACCACTGTTAAATTAACTAGTAAGTTTTGAAATGAAAGAAAATGCTTAAAATCTGAACTATAACTGGCTTGAGCTGCTATAGGCGCTGCTGTCGTCGGTTTCTCCTTTGATGGTAAGATTGTTTACCGTCCAGGCTACAGCTTCCTCTTCTACAAATAAAAAGAGATTTGATTGGAGATATATGTAGGTTAATAGTCATTTTCCCGAATTGCAATTGTCCCGAACGTTTTTTTTTTCCCGAAATATCGTATTTCCGAATCACTGTTATCCTGAACAGAATTTTTCCTGAAGAAGCATTTTCCGGAAAAGAATATTACCCGACCTGTTCGATTACTTGGGAGGTCAACAGAAATAGGCACTTTTATTTTAATAAAAATCATTGGATAAAAGTACTGAGTAACCTAACCCAACTATAAATAATTCTTATTAGTGTATAAAAAAACTATTGCTCGAGAAAAAAGTATCAGGAAACTGATGGTTCAAGAAAATGGTTGTTCGGGAAAATGACAATTCGGGATAACGGACGGGAACGGTCTATAACAAACTGTATAGATCAATACAATGGTGGTCAAATAATAATGAAACTATACTATTTAAAAAAAAAATACGTTCATAGTCGTCGTCAAGGTCGTTTTCCAATAAAAACAAAACGAATAGACATTTAACAAAAATTTATTAATATGAAGCGTATTATGGTAAGCCGAAGTTAATAAAAATAAAATTAAACAAAAAGAATTTAAAAAAAAATTAAATATTAATAGGATCAAGATAAAAATACTCAATATTAAAAAAGTTCAAAACGTTTTTTTTCGTGATTTAACATAAATTAAGATACGATATAAGAAGATACGATAACGATAAGATAAGAAGTACCAGGTGTACAAGCTTAAATCCGCTGTCAGAAGAAAAACACCTTTATAAAAAGCGAAATTGAATTTATTCTAACTACTGTCCAGTGCTTTCAATAAATTTTTCCACCTTTTAGGAAAATTGGTATAAGAAAATATTCATACAGAGAATATAAAATGGATAAAGGATAATACTAAAAAAATGTATGGTTGGATTTCATATTTGACCAGCGCTGAACTAAAATATTGAAAAAAAATGTTTTTGTTGACTTTATTTCTAATCAAAAGAGGGAATAAATAAGTCATGCAATACTAAATAAAAAGCATTTTGTTATAAAATGGAATTATTAAATATGTCACTCGTAGGAAGTCGACCAGGATATATCCACCATCGGATAAAAGTGGAACCGTTGAATGGTGTAAATCTAGAAATTAAAGGTAAATTCTGAAGAAAACGTTTTTATATAGTAGTAAAAAAATCATTGACTGCAAATAAAAACTATATTAAAATAGACGAGAGCAAAAGTAATTTGCAAGGCCAAAAAAAACAGCTTTGCTGAAATTATTTGATAGTCCTTAAATACCAACTTTTTAGTTTTTAAAAAATTTCTGTATTTAATGGTCTGAAATTTTCTGCACTTTTTTTTCAAATTACGAGGGTGGTCCCAGAAGTACCGGGCCTGACCTAGAGATGTCGGTAGTAGTTTGAAAAATATCAGTGTATTAGAAAGTATACAATCTATAAAGCATATGTTTCAAGTTTGAACACGCCACGTTGTTTAGTATTTGTTAGGCAGCCATCAATAAAAATGGAGAAAATTGGTCATCGCTATGTGATACAATACTTTTATTTGAAAGGCCTCAGCCCAACCAATATAAAAGCTGAACTGGATTCTACTCTGGGTGAGTCTGCTCCTTCGTTAACAACAGTAAAATATTGAGTAGCAGAGTTTAAACGAGGCCGTACGAGCTGCCAAGACGAGCATCGCAGTGGTCGACCAAATGAGCGACGACTCCAGAAATTTTAAAGAAAATTCACAAAGCGGTACTGGAAGATCGTCGACTGAAAGTGCGCGAGCTAGCGGACATAGTAGGCATTTCAAAAAGTGCGGTACATTAACTGAAAATTTTGACATGAGAAAGAAGTGTGCAAGATGGGTGCCGCGTTTGCTCACACTCGAGCAAAAACAGTATCGTGAAGATGTTTCAATTGAGTGTTTAGCGAAATTTAATAGCAACAAAGCAGAATTTTTGCGTCGTTTCATAACCATGGATGAAACATGGATCCATCACTTCACACCTGAGACAAAAGAACAATCAAAACAATGGACTCAAAAGGGAGAACCTGCTCTAAAGAAGACGAAAACCGTTTTATCTGCAGGCAAGGTCATGGCGTCGGTTTTTTGGGATGCGCGAGGAATAATTTTCATTGACTATCTTGAAAAAGGTAAAACTATTAACGGCGAGTATTATGCGAACTTATTGCAACGTTTGAGCGAAGAAATCAAGCAAAAACGGCCGCATTTGGTTAAGAAGAAGGTGTTGTTTCATCAAGACAATGCACCAGCTCATAAAACCGTTATTGCAATGGCCTAAATTAACGAATTAGAGAATAGAGAGAATTGCTACCTCATGCACCCTATTTGCCAGATTTAGCCCCCTCAGATTATTTTCTGTTTCCAAACTTAAAAAACTGGCTCAGTGGTCAAAGATTTTCCAACGATGAAGAAGTGATGTCTGCAGTTAATGGCTATTTCGAGGCGCAAGACAGTTCTTATTATAAGAAGGGTATCGAACTTATAAAACATCGCTGGGAAAAGTGTATAGAGCTGAAAGGAGATTATGTTGAAAAATAAATAATTTTTTTTCCAAAATTCTCGTGTTTTCTTTCTTGGGTCGGGTACTTCTGGGACCACCCTCGTATTACAAGCAGAAGATAATAAAATGTATTTAAAAACTAAATTTATCTTATATTAAAATAGTGTAATGATCTAGTACGCTTCTGGTGGTGGCCAAACTCTTTTTTAGTTTTTTTTTGCACCTGTGTGCTGCTTCTGAATTATTCAATTCAGAATAATAATCATAAAAAATATACATTCTTTGCTTATTTCACTCGCTTAATATAGTGATATAGCAGTGATGATAGACATACACGTAAATCGACGAAAGTGACAGGCAATTTCTAAAAATATTCGTTACATTTTTAAAATCTGATATCACGAATTCGATAGAGAGATCTTAAGAAATTTCGCAATGTAATTATAGATATTGAAATTGAAATTTATTTTTCATGCAATGAAAAAAATCTTGAAATCCTGAAAAATAGTAAATTTTCTTCAAATGTATTACAAATTTTCGAAATGGATGCTGTAATTGAGCACAAAATAATAATATCTTAAAGTGCTAGTGGTCAATATTTGTGAAATGCAATAAAAAATTATTATGGTAATAAAAGTGTCAATTCTCTATAAAATATTTGAAAAAAAAAATTGACAATTCTATCAGAATCAGTGACAAAAAAATCAGATTTCATTTAATTCGATTACCTATTGTTTTGTCTAAATATTGAAATAACCCCAAAACTATCAATTAAGGGTGAAAATTGAATTTTTTAAAGCAAAGACCATGGAAAAGAGTTTGTAAATTGAATTTTATATGAAATTTTATGAAAAAAGTGATTTTTCTATTAAACTTTTAAAACCTAATATGCACCTTATACTATTAATAAATTTCTTTATAGTAAGGAAAAAAATAAGCAAAAAAGTGTAAAATAAAAAGTAGTTAAAGTAGTCATTTTCTATTTTTATTACACTAATGACGATACTGCAGTATATTTTATAAATCAATAACCTGATAATGCATTTTTTCTACTTATAGTGGAACATTATCTCGAGAAGATAAATCATAAACATAAATCATCACATTTTCAAGTTATGGTTTGTATATCAATCAATAGTTATTTTGTTTAGACTCCCTGTGTAAAATATTTGTTTTTTTTTTAGCGTAGACCTTGAAACCTTTGGTTTTTTTGTTTATTAAATACCAAATACACGGAGTTATACGTAGAATTCTAAATTGTCTTCGAATACGAGACCTCTTAAAAATTAACTATTGTAGCAACATGCTTTTTGAAAACACTCTGTATACCTCAAATTACTTTTAAAATATAGATAATATAAAACCCAGTACAAAAATATGTTTAATAAAAAAATATTTACTTTAACCTTAATAGAACAAGAAGACAATAGAAACGATGTGACAACAACGTTGCTCGTTCCGAACATCTGTGAATCCCACGCAATGAATACAATAATCTAAATGAATTCAATTAATTGACGAAATTGCTTAACAAGCAGAGATAAAATATATCCGCGATAAACGGTGTGTCGCGGTGAATTGCATTTAATACTTAATTCAAAGTCTTACCTGAATCATAGTAATCGCTCTGAGGCTCCCTGGGGCTAAGTTTACAACCCCTGGCGAGGTAGCCCTTTAGTCTGTCTTTAGCGGCCAAAATCAGTCCCATAAATGGCGGAGAAGGAATCACTGGTCTGGAAAGGTACTCGGGATGATATTGTACCGCTACGAAGTAAGGATGATCCTCTAGTTCGAGAATTTCCATACGTTTTTCCTCAACGTCCACACCTAAGAAAGGAATAAGGTGAGTTCTAAGAGATAGGATTCTAAATTATTTAAATAAAGTGCTTTCTCAATCAAACCAGTTTGATTGTGAAAGGGCGTGTCAACTGAGAATGCTTTGGCCAGGCCAGTTATAATACTTTATTCTATGTTATATAAAGGAGATAAAATACTCCTACAAGAGGTGTTTCTAGATCTGGCAAAGGCATTTGACACTGTTGATCGCAAAATTCTTTAAAATGGCTTAAAAGAATTTTGCATTCTCACCACACGCGACTAAAACGCGGCAAAAGTAAAAACCATACTGGCTCAACGATGTTTTTTGTAAATATATTCTGTCAAATATCCATAAACATCCAAAAACTAACAAATTCAAGAAATAATCATGCAAATGTTTTTAATCGCCTTTAAAGCAGTCTCCTTCCTGGGCACTACACTTCAATTTATTTGATCTCTCAAACAACCACAATTATAAATTGTAATTATATATCAAGGCGCTAACATAAACAGAAAATTAATAAAAAACAAAATTAAAGACAAATATGTATGCATAACAAACTTAAGAGTAAATATTATAACACAACTACCACATTTAGAAATATTATTGATGTGAGAAAAAGTAAGACTTTTTTTAATTTCCTTGATATTATTGCCAGCAAACAGGTCGAAGTTACATACTTGCATGACGAAGTTACACTGCTCCATAATTTTTTCAGCATTCGTAAATTTATTTTCGGAATTAATATTTTAATATAATTTATTAACTGTAGCCCTTTGTATTTCAAGTTATGAATAATAGAGCATACAAAAAGCACACTTTTTAATGATCTTTGGCTTTCCAAAGACGCAAGATTAAAATCTTTAAGCATGCTTCTGTGTGAAATCATATATGGATAAATTTTATGCTTTTTCATGTAAAAGTATTTAAGAAATCTTTTGTATACCTTTTCTATTAGATTTATGTTAGTTTCTGCTTGTGGTGACCATCCAACAGAAGGATATTCAAGATGGGGTCTTACAAGAGTATTATACAATTGTATAATGTCCCTAAAGCATTTGGGTTCCTTATAACACAGCCAAGTATTTGATAAGCTTTATTTTAAACACCTAGGTCCTTGCAATTAGATTTTCGGACAAATTCTTTATAAGCAATATTAGAGGAGGCATAAATTTAGTTTGTCACAGAACAATTATCAATATTCAAATACAATTTACTTTTATCAAACTAACGAGAAACCAAGCCAACCATTCCAACATCATTAATCATCCATACACTTATTATAGGCCGCGGCTCTGATCGACTTCAGCTGCCTTTTGAATTGCCTTTAGTGGATTCAATCGACCCAAAAAGTTGTGTGTGTGAAGTAGTTTGAGTTTTGGTAACCACAAAAAACTCACACAGAATCATATTTGCTGAATACGATGCTTGTGCAATCTTATTGGTTACGTTTTTGGTCAAAAACTTGTTAATAATGGTAGCTCTTTTGAAACAAGCCTTACGCATCTCATCTCCAAAATAATGATCAGAATTGTAACAACTGATTCGTGTGAAATATTCAGCTCCTGTTAAGCTGTTCTCTATTAAGTGATAGTGATGATTTTCAAACACCAACTTCTTGAATTTAAAGATGTTTTCTCAGATGACAGCCACTTTTGAATTATTTGTACCATTCACTTATGTTTTCGATAAAACTGACTAGCAGAACTTAAATAATATATTCAACGATTCCGCCCAAAAAAATTCCCCTGAAAACACAAAATTTAATGAAAACTCGTTGCTCGACTAAATTATCCATTATAAAAATGGAAAAAAGCACTTAAAAAGTCTTCATAGGCTTCAAAAAATAAGCGAAAAAAAAAAAGAATTTAGTTATTCAAAAATTGCCTATTTTCTATATTAAATATATCTCTAAATGATTCAAAATTCAAAAATCTAATTTGAAAGAATATTAAAAATAACTCCCAATTTCTTTATCTGATATATTTAACTGAACTTGCAGTCGACGTTTCTGAGAACTGAAATGCATCTATATATACGCTAATTATTAGATAAAGCTTCAACCGGGCATTATTATGTGTTACAATGCTACTAACTTATTATTAACACGTTGACTGCCGCCATTAAAAAAAAAAAATTATTTAAAAGTTTGTACTTTTTGGATTTATTTTCATGGTGACACATTGGTCTCACGAGGCCTGGAAATAATTCAAAGGTTTAGGTGGCCGCATGAATCCAATGTGTCACCACGGTCGGTTATGTCCGTATCCTCACCGCACGCCAACAAGGAACGTGACATGCAGTAGCCCAAACAATATTGAGTGGAATATTGTAATCAAAAGATATGCGTAAAACGTGTTTGGTCCGCTATACTGGCCTTTAGAAGCGTGCGACGGATCGTTAGGAAATCCAATAATTCAGTTCAATTTAGTATTTGTAGTGGATAGCGGTTTTTGTTTCACGTGTAGTAACTAGTAATGTCGTACGAAGAAGAGCAAAAGCGCCTAGATGCCTTATGCCAGGAAACGTTGTCAGATGAAGAAGATGATGCCTTTCAAAATTATGCATCTTCCGACGAATATCAACTATCAAGTTCCTCTGAGGAATCAGATGATAGTGAAATGGATTCGCCTCCCAGAAAAATAAAGCGCCAAACGAAAGAAATACAAGTTGATTCCCCTCGTGGGACCACGACAACACAAGTTGAACCCTGTACATCTCGTGAGGGTACAAGCACACAAATTGACTCAATTAGTGAGGTAATAGAAAATGTTATACGATCATTGCCTCCAATTGACTCCGATGAAGAAGAAAATGATTCACCTGGAAGTGGCCAAATTACGGATATAAATTGGGTACCAGCGACTGGTCAGTTTTTGAAACCAATCAAGTTTACAGAAAATCACTCGGGATTTGTTCCAGACATGTACGATAACTATGAAAAGACGCCGTATGAATTTAGTTTTTATTTGTATTATGTTACGCAATATTTTGTAGGTAACTGAAACTAATTTGTATGCTTCCCAGTCTCAACAAAAAAATGCTTATCCAAAGGCACGTGTGCATACATGAAAACCAACAAATCACGAAGAAATTGAAAAGTTTCTTGGTGTAGTGATGTGGATGAGTTTGTGTCCATTTCCAATACAACAGTCCTACTGGAGGAAGAAGAAAATCTACAAAAACCTTTTGCCAGAAATAATTTCAAGGAATAGGTTTCAACTTCTTCTGAAAATGCTACATTTTAGCAACAATGAGGTTATAACCGAAGATAGGTTGCGAAAGCTAACTCCCTTACTAAAAGAAATCCGTGAAATTTTCCAGGCGAGTCATTGTGCCCTCCGAATATGTCTGCATCGATGAAACCCTTGTGCCATTCCGAGGGCGATTGTCTTTTTTACAATATATTAGCAACAAAAAACACAAGTTTGGTATCAAACTTTTTAAACTATGCCTTACAAACTACGTCACACGAAAGAAGTTACAGGTAGGAGAAACCGTGGCTGAAGAATGTAGACAAGGAGTGATAATTCAAAAGTGGAGAGATCGGCGAGATGTACTTGCACTGAGCACTAGACACGGAAGTGAAATGGTGGACGTCAAAAGAAGAGGAAAAGATGTGAAGAAGCCTAAAATTATTGTGGAGTATAATAAATATAAAGCGTACATTGATATCTCCGACCAGATGAAATCCTACAACTGCAGCCTAAGAAAGAGTCTGAAATGGTATAGAAAGCTAGCTATTGAAATTTTAACTGGTACAGCATTAGTAAATGCGTTTGTTTCTTACCAAGAAATTACCCAAAATAAAATGTCAATAACCACGTTTAGAGAAGAAGTTGTCGAAGGTTTGTTAAAATTAGATTCGCAAAACCCAACACTAGAACGTAATGAAGGTAATAAAGGTCGATGTGTAGTTTGCTACAGTAAAATGACCCAAGAGCTTGGAAGAAAAGTCGCTGCTTCAAAAACTCCACAAAGTTGCTTCAGATGTACGTCATGCGAGAAATTTTACTGCCTAGATTGTTTTTTTGAAGTTCATTAAGTTAAAAAATCCACTTAATTTTTTTTTATGTAATACATTTTTTTCATAAAAAATATTACCTCTCATTTTTTTAAAATATTTTGTATTTCTCAGACCCCATGCATTTAAATGCGCTTTGTGAAGCCAGCCGGGCACCACGCGGCAAAAATTACACATTGATAGTATGAGACCACTGTGGCTTCACGCGGCCACATACTCCCAAAGCTTTATGAAGCCATATTGGTCTCATACGGCAGTCAACGTGTTAAAAAGATTAAGCAAGAATTTTAAACGAGAACTTTCGGGAATAACCAAGATTATTAAGGTCAAAACTGAAATCCCGGTTACAAAATATAGAAAAGAAATGAAATCATTGTGTAAGAAACCATCAAAAGCTGTCTAAAACTTAATTATTAATAAAAAAAACTTGAATTTGTTTTCCTGGCTCTTGACTTACTTAAGATCTACCTTAGCAACATGTTTCTGGATTTAAACCAATTTCTTTAACTATAATAATTGTAAACTGTATTTTCTAGGTTTCGTTTGTATGTGATTTCTTTGTCGTTTTTTATATTTTGTTCATCTCTTTTTGAAGATAAATAAACCTATTTTATAGCCTAAGTTAAAGATATTTGTAACTATTCAAACTGAGCATTTTTCCACTTACCAACAAATTTCATGCCGTGTTTTTCGAGCTCTTCAATGTATTCGGGGTTCACTTCGTAACGGTGCCTGTGGCGCTCCTCGATTTTGTCCTTGTTTCCATACAGTTTTCGCATTTTACAATATTTAGCGGACGATTTGAATACGGTGGTTCTTTTGCCCAATCGCATGGTGCCACCCATGTTGCCCTGGTTATGTTCTGGCATGTCGATTACTAGGGGATACTTGGTCTCTTCATTTACCTTCAAGAAAAAAAGGTTATAGTTATCCATAATGATGCCAGAATATTGTGTGTTATCCAACTTTAACAAATGCATTAAATATTTCGAAGAGGACTAAGTTCTTAAAAATAAATTGCTTTAAATACCTCTGGTTTGATTAATCTGAATGAAATATTTGGAGCATTTAGATGCATTATTAATATAGAAATTATTACTTGATTTTTTCATCAGGAATTAGTGTTACTCGCCAAATCAGTTTATCAATACCTCGCCCTGAAGTTTATTCAGGATTAATATAAAAAATTGATGAATCTATTTGGTTTGCATTACCACCGTCTATAGATTACAACAAGTCAGACCACTCGAGCGGCCCTGAAATCGATTGCCCCACCCCCCGGTTCCTCACCTCGCCTTGCATCGGCTGGGTAGAACCCAGGTTTAGTTTTCGCAAGTACGTTAACTTGTGTGTATCCGTTTCGCGAGAGAGTTTTTGCTTGTAGCGTTTTAGACAATAATTTGGTTACATACTACTTGTATTAATATAATTACCCAATAATAAAGTAGTATGTATTTCATCCCTATATGTTAAATATTTTGTTCTGTATTTTGTGTTTTACATAAAAGCATTACAATCTTAAAAAATAGTTTATTATTTATTTTCTCCCCCTGGATTAATGTTACTGGAATAGTTTTACCCGATTTTACAACCTATTATCCCAAACCAACACACCCCACTTCTTTTTGTCGGCCACCAACGTCGGCGTTTAAGACTCGGTAAATTTTGATATTTTAACATATTTTATATATATTTACTATATCCACAAATGAATACAAAGTATATAATTTACAAAACTACTTATTTAGCGCTTATTATGATAATTGTTTGTTATTCTTTTGCGCTTTTGTATTTTTAAAACGACCTAATTCAAAAATTAAAATAACCCATAACGTATTAAAATTATTTTATTTTTTTAGTGCGTTTAAATGTGTTTTTTAATTGTTTATTTATTTTAACTTTAGATTTATTTTTTGAATATTCATCTCTAAAATTTCAACAAATATTAAGTAAAAACTTGTATTTTTTGATAAGACTCCTAAAAATGTAGCGAATTTAAACAATTCAACAAGTAAGGTTTTTTTCAAATTCACTTTTTATATATTATATTTGACTTAAAAGGCAGCCATTTTGAATCCGCCATATTAAACGCTTCCAATTTATTTAAAAGTTCAAATTCATTGAACTGATCAAAACTTCTAGATACACCAATTTTAGAAAAGGGAAACTCAAAAACATTTTAAAAACTGTCCTTGTTATCGAAACCCAAGCACCTACAAAATTTGCAAACAATCTGAAAAGTAGAAGTTATAGTTTAAATAGAATTCTTAGATTTGTTATATACATATATACAAACATTGCTACATAAAGGCAAAGAAGTGAAGCTAATATAAAAAATGTGTAAAAACGTTAATAATTAAGAAACACTGTCATATAAACACATTCTATTCCAGTCCTATAAAAAAAGTTCTTAATTTATGACTTAAAATACTTCTTATGAATACTCCTCGTATAAAAATAATCAGCGCGCCTCAGAATTTGCTTTCATCGATATTTACGATAAACCCTGGTAAACGCTCGTACGCAGCAAACAGCGGGATTCAAGGTCAATTTTGCTTTAACACGGGCGGTATAGGAAGTGGTCTGACTTGTAATCTATAGACGGTGGCATTACATTTAAGAATATTTAACTTGTAAAATTTACTTTCTTTCATTTTTTAAAAGCTATCTTAAAATTTAAGTCTATGATTTAGATTGTAGTATGTTATGCTTAGAATCCGATTTAGCACCAAATGTTAATGAAATATATTTCATTATTTTTGGTTACAAAAAGAATGATATTTAGATTACGCAATAGAGCAACAATATGCTGTTGTCTCAAAATAATTCTGCTGCGTTCTGGACTTTTTCCCATAGGTCTTCCCGAGTTTTGACTGTGTCTTAATAAACAACTGATTTCATGTATCCCCATATGGCAAAGTCAACGGGGTTAAAATCAGGGATTGAAGGTGGCCAAGGCATTTGGCTCCTACAACTGATCCAGCAGTTACGATATTCGTGATCGAGATATTCCCTTACAGATCTGGATAAGTGAGCAGAGGCACCATACTGCATGAAGATCATGCGTCTCCATTATTGCAATGGGAGATCTTCCAAAAGCTCAATCAGCTTATTTCGTAAAAAATTTAGAGTTCGCCTTGTAAATTCGGTGGTAACACTGTTGGTCTGACAGTACACCAAGCATTAATTTGGAATTCATGCTGGAAGTGACGTTTTGATTTCAATATCACAAGCATGTTTATTTCGGAAATTGAAAAATCCTCTTCTAGTAATCGGATTTTCAGCAATACGAACTAAAATGAACTAGAAGGACGAAAAGAACCGCTTTCTTTAAGTCTGTAATATAGGTTTTTGAAAGTTTTTAATTAGGATAACTTCTATTTGGAAACATATCCACATATCGCAGACGCGCTTTTCGGGTTTCTCGTGATTATCGACTTTCATAAGAAATTTTTGCTTAGAAAACTTTTTAAGGACTCTTAATGGTTTTAATCAAGCACCGAAATTTTTACAGAAATAATATTTGATGTCACCATAATGCGGTTCCTACATTAATTCGTTTCACCAAAGCCTAGTATAAAAATAAATTGCAAGATTTACGTGTATCCAAAAGTCACGGTTTCGATAATGCAGGATGTAGCGCTTTCTTTTTATTTGGCTTAGTTTCGATTAGCACTGCTTAGCTCTGTATGACTTTTTAAATAATTTAGCCCTCAATAAATGAAAAACTGAGTTTCCCTAGCAAATAATGCAAATCGTAAATAACAAAAATATTTTATTCAAGCCTCATTAATAATTAAAGATTCAATTATCTCGAAAACAGTCGCTCTAGTCGACTCGACAAAAGTATACTTTTTTACAATAATATTAATTGAAAAGCTAAAATCTTCATTAAAAACTCTCTCAATAAAATAGTTGTATACTATTTTATTACCTCGGAGTATCGCTGACAGCCTCCTTTAGATTGTACAGAAAAATTACCATTGAATTCAAATTTCTCGCTCCCAAAAACATAATGAAAATAAAATTCAAACTTTAACACCCTGTATATTGGTGTATAAGTTTTCGGACTAGAAGAATTTGGTCAAATCGTATCCTGTATATTGTTGTGGGAGCATTTATTTCATTAACAAGCTTGAAAGAATTGAT
This sequence comes from Anthonomus grandis grandis, assembly GCF_022605725.1. Lineage (NCBI taxonomy): Eukaryota > Metazoa > Arthropoda > Insecta > Coleoptera > Curculionidae > Anthonomus > Anthonomus grandis. The sequence continues at coordinate 11,671,903 of NC_065548.1, read as the reverse complement.
TACATTTTTTTGAAACACACAAGGGATGCTAAAGTATAGAAACTGAATCTACTGTAGTAGATTTAGAATACGAAAAAGAGGTCAACAATATTAAAAAGTAACTTTTTTAATAACTTACTTCTGTGCAATAATATCTCATTCATATTCAATGTTCATCAAAGAAATAATATGAATAATAATAACAAATTCTTTCGAGTTCTCTTTCGAGAACTCAAGTGAGAAGCAACTTTTTTAATAATAGTAACTTAGGAAACTACCCATGATAAGACTGCTAGGAATCTAGTAGTACTTGTCTGGCTTACACTGTTCCTGTTACTAAACAGCAATAAAAATCATTTTAGAATTCACTCATTATTAGTAAGCCAATCAAATCATGTAAAAAAAATAGCAAAATAATCGTGTTAAACAAAAAAGACAAAAATATTTACCTCAGTCGAATTGGCACCCTCAAGCCCCAACTTGCTCCTGGCAAATTCAATCACGGCCGCCTGGAAACCCAAGCAGATTCCCAAAAAGGGTTTTTCATTCATACGGCACCACTTGACCGCCTCGATTTTGCCTTCGACGCCCCTTTTACCAAAACCACCTGGCACCACAACACAACTGAAAAACATCATCTCATTTTAAACCTCAATTTAGCATATTTAATCCTAAAATCTTACTCGCTCAAACACAATTCCCTCCACGAAGTATGATACGAAGCGGGATCGTCTGTGAGCATCGTATTTTCCAAATTCGAGGCCTCTATGAATTTTATGTTAACTTTGTAGCCGATTTTATTGCCGGCATGATGTAAAGCTTTCGTTATCGATGTGTAAGAATCTTCTAATCGCGTGTATTTTCCGACTATGGCTACCGTAACGTCATATTTCAAATGTCTGATTCGGTCACCTAACCCGATCCAATCCGTCATATATTTTCTGAATGGGGGCAAAGGGGTGAGCCCCAGATCTAATCTGCCACTTAAGTATTCGGCCATTCCGTGGTTTTCCATGAAAACTGGTACTTCATAAACGGAGTTTAAGTCGGGAACACTAATAATCTGACGATAAACAAATAAATATTAAATTATTTGACGGGTTGAATTAGTTTGAATTAGTTACCTGTTGTGGAGCTACATGACAAAAATTGGATATTTTTGCTTTTACATTATCTTCAATGGGCCTTTCCGATCTGCAAACGATTATATCGGGTGAAAGACCCAGACCACGTAGCTCTCTGACTGACGATTGAGTGGGTTTTGTTTTTGATTCTCCGGTTGTTCTTGGCTGTAAATATATTTTTTTTATACTAAAAGTACATTTGTAAATATGCTATTTTATACATAAAGTTACGTAACTGTAACGTTTGCATTGAAAGTTGAAAGTTCCATAAGTTAATATTTTGAAGGATGATATTACTACAATGTACATAAAAGGAAAATTAGATGGAAAGATTGCAAAGCTTGAAACCAAACATTAACAATGATAGAACTTTAGTTAAGAAATAGTGTGACTGAATTTATGGGAAGCAGATCTAATCTTTCAAGGTTTTTGGAAAGAACATTAAAAGCCTTATTAATTATAAATCCTTGTCTCAAATTCTAGGCTTAAGATTGGAATTTCAGAAGTGCCAAGAGGTACATAAATAATAATATGGATTTAACTAAAAAACTGAAATTTCCCTTTTGGTTTTTATTTAGGTTGATTTTTATAGATAGACAAGATTTAGGATAACTTCTTAGAACTTTTATGCATTGCTTTTTTTTATTTCAAGTTTCAGCTTTCTGGGACATCAACTTTTTGTTTCCAATATGAAAATGTATTTGTTTATAACTAATTAATGTATTTAGTTTAAATACAAAATTGAATAGTATAATAATAAAAAATTAAGCAGTAACCTAAAGAAGAATAATTTATGTCAAAACGTCAAATTTAAAAATGATGAAATACCTCATTAAATATCTAAATATGCTCTACAAATTTATCTAGGATATTCTCTATCTATAAAAGTCTGTAAAAACCAAAATTGCAATTTCAGAATATCTTTCTTAAGTATTGGATTTTTAGAATTCAATTCAGAATTCCACCTTCAATGAAATAAAATAAGAAATTAAATAAAATGATACAAGATGTTCTTTGTAGTCATTTTAATTAATGCTAGTTTATTTTTGATAGTTGTTAGTTTCTTGTGTTGTTCAATATGTTTAGCATAAATGTTTGTAATATACTTCAAATTTTATTCTTCTTTCAATGCTTTTACTTTCATATAACTCAAACAAAAAAAAAGTACTTTTATCATCTTTGTGTTGTATTGTTGTCTTTTTTTAAATAATTTTAAAGAAAGATTGAAAAATAACAATTTCTTTATTTGGAAATGCCATATTCCCTAGGCAATTCAGAATTTTCGTCTTCCAATTGCAGAAAGTAACTTGATTAATTTGCTGTTCAAATAAATCTTTAATTATCTACCATTGAGGATCTTCTCGATAACATAGAACAAAAAATTGAGAAAAGAAGTAAAAGGACTTAAGAGACTTATAAGGATTTCAATAGAGTATTTGTGAAAATTCTGTTGGCAAAAATTTGTTTATATTGTATTATAATTTACCATTAGTTTAACTTTCAATTTTTTTAACATTGACTTATTTAAGCAAGATTAGTTATCTTTGATAATGAGGCACTTTGTATTGTATTTAAGTACACAAAAATATTGACAGAGAATCTACATTTTTTATTGTTTCCTTTCTAAATATTTTCCACTGACAAAAAAATCATTTCCACCAAAAAGTTTTACCTGTGGCACTAATGATACATGGGCAACACAAAAGTTCTCCCTTTTCACCCTAAACTGAAACTGTCTGAAAGCCTCCACAAAGGCCATACTTTCAATATCTCCAACAATACCTCCCAATTCAATAATACAAACTTCGGGGATTCTGCCGCTTTCTGATACTGGTTTCTGGGCCACTCTTTCCACCCATTCTTGAATGGCATCTGTGATATGAGGTACCACTAATAAACAAGAAAATTAATTATTAATAAAATTCTTTGAAGTAGCGGTTTATCTTTGTACCTTGAACAGTTTTTCCCAAATAGTCCCCATGACGTTCTTTGAGTATGACAGACTGATATATTTTGCCAGTGGTAATGTTGTTTTCTTTGTGCAATGTTACATTTAAAAATCTTTCATAGTTGCCCAGGTCAAGATCTACCTCACCTCCATCATCCAAAACATATACTTCTCCTAAAATATATATTATTCCTTTAATTATATTATATAACCATGAAATTTTAAACATAAGCTATGTAATTTTATTTATATAAAAAATCAAATCAACAACCATTTGTCTCACATAGTTTTGGTACCAGAAGTACATACAGTAACCTCCTGAGTATACCAAAGACTGCCTAAAAATATTATGAAAATTAAAAAATATTCATTTTATTAGATCATCTATAAGTTTATTGTAAGTAATTTACATTCATTTGGTTTTCTTAATAATGGTTTGATATGTTTAAGCACCTAGGTGCATATCCAACTTCTGTACATATTTCCAGTTTTTTTAAGCTACTAAGTTTTTTACACTATACTATGTGAAAGTATTTTTGCATCTACAAGAATCACCAAGAAAAAAGTTAATTTCAAGTCAAAGCAAACTATTATTTACTTCAATTACAACTTTGCAGTATTAGCACAGTAATAAAGATACCAAGAAGAATCTAATTGAACAGGCCAAAACAATGATGTTTTTAACCTATTAAAATAAAATAAACACAATTAATGAACATTGGAAAATAGCTCCAAACAAAGCAATCACTTTAAAAATTATTCAATTTCCAGTGGTTTATCCAAAAATTCTTGTAATGTGTAAGGAAAGAGAAATTGATATGTTCTTTATTTATTAAGATTATTATATAATTTAATAGAATTACAAAACGATATTATTATGTTTTATTTAAGCAATGTTAAGGTAAAACTATTAAGGACCTTGTCCCAGTGTTATAAGAATGTGAATATGAGTGTTATAAAAAATTTTCTTCATTTGCCTAAGGCTCATGCGACAATTCCCATAAAGATTTTTTTAGGCACTAGTACGTAAAAAGTGAAACTTTATAAACCCTGGGATGTGTAAAGTGAAAACTTTACGCACAGTAGTTAAAAAAAGATTTTAACATGTTGACTGCCGGACGTATATCAGAACTTGTGTCAGGTGCGCCGGGAGTGTTTTATTAATTTTGTTTTCTAATAAGTAGATTTTAGATCCAAATATAGTAGCAAGATACACTTTTTTTGTATTTGACCTTGTTTAGAAGCATGTATAATATGTATACACGCGGCGCAGTATTATTTTTTATCAATCTGCGCCGTGTGTGTAAATACTATACACAACCTCTAAAATTTATACATATGCCTGTCCAGGTAAACCACCAATATGTGTTGAATGTTTTTTTGTAATTCATAAAGCCAAATTAAAGTAATAAAGGGGTTTTCCATATTTTTATCAATTATGCCATTTTTTCCACAATGTTTTAAATATTTGGTGTATTTTTTCCATTAGTTTAGAAGTAATTTTTAATTATCACCTTCTATTTTTTTTTAATAAAACATTTTCCAATTTACTTTATGTTACATTTCCTGACCTAAAATGCGGTATTTTCTTACTAAAAAACAAAGAAAATCCTATCCAACTTAGACCTGCATTATTGGGCACTTTTTTGCAATGCAAAATTTAAAACAGCTATATTTTCAAAAAATAGAAAAATATTTTCACGCCAATCACATTATATGTTAGTCCTACGCCGGACAAATACACATGGCGCCAGTGACACACACACTGTGTATAATATATATACACATGACAGTCACAGTGGCGAAGCGTACGAGTAGATAAGGTAGACACTGTCTATCCAAAATTATCCAGTTATTTCTCATTAATTATTACGTAATTATTTCATGTAATTGTTGAATTTAAATTTTAAACAAATAACACAGAATGTAGTCGCTCTCCTTACAATTATTATATAGTATCTAAACGGCTATAATGTCTATATATTATAGAAATAATATCTATCTATCTAACGCGCTATATAATATCTAAGGCGCCTGACGCACCAATTAAAATAAAAATGCAGGGCTGACACCCAATTAATGTATACAAGCCCCAGGAAGACACATTGATATTTGTCTTCCGAAATTTAGAGCATCTAATCGAACCATATACACATCAAGCAGGTGACAGAGGTCCAGCCGCATCAGTATTCAGCCTATTACATATGCAAAATTTACTCGCGGGAAAGACATTTGAGCTTTTTTCTATCGAAGTTGACCAGCTATTTTATTATGCTCTTGAGGGTTATTGTTTATGGATATGCTTGATCTGGTCGGCCACAATACATCTTCAGTTTTGTTTTTTGATGAATCTGCATTTGGCATTTGGTGCGGGCGCGTGCTATTGTAATTTAATAATTAGTATTTTTATTTTTGGGTGTATAGAAAAGATTTTTTTAGTGGATATTTTAGGGGTTATTTATGAACGACTGTTTGATATTGGCAATTGTATTTTAGTGTTTCTATTTGTCTTTAATTAATTTTAAAATAATGGATATTATGGATTTATAAGTTATATGGTTATACCCATGTTGTGTTTTTTTTGGAAGTAATATTTATTTTTATCTATCTATTTTTTTATGCTAGTAGTAATTATTTTTTCTTTTTTATATCACTACATATTTTTCTCTTTGAGTTAATATTTCATGCGCTTTCATTCTCTATTTCATAAAAGTGAATAATATTGAATACACATTTTTTTCTAATTAACAATTTTTATTGTTTGTCTACCTGAAAGAAAAGTTCACGCTTCGCCACTGGGCAGTCAACGTGTTAAAATTATTTGCTGTTATTGAACTAAAATTCTCTTTATTTTTTAGCTTTACTTCATTTATTATTTTCCAAATCTCTTTTGATTTTCCATCGGCAGTAATAATTTTTTTGTCACATATTTTTGTTGTTCTTTTAGCATCACTGTTTTAAACTGATTTCTAAGGTTTTTAATAAGATACTTACAATCCACATGTCGATTACTATTCGAAAATTGAATTAAAAAAAATGTTGTCTTTGACAATCTTTAGATTTATTTTTTATATTTTAAGATAGACTTTTTCTTCCAGTTAAAGCTTAGCATTTCTTTTATAAATTTATTTATGGATATAAGAGACATTTATCTAATTTTAATTATGTTTGTGCCATTACTTTTATAATTAGTGTGTTTCAATTCAAACAGGGTGGCTAAGGATTATACCTTTATGATCTGAGAGAAGTTCATCAATGAAAGAAAATTTACATTCCCTTGTTATATTTGTAAGACACTTATCAATACATGACATAGAGCTTGCCATAACATAGGCTGGTTAATAGTGTTTAGAAATCATAGAGTGGTATTTTTATTTTTTTCCTAATGATTTTAAAATTCCCGAATATATAAAATGCTTTAGGTCCTTTGCATAAGAATGGTCAGACTTCATTAAATAGTGATATTACCACTGGGTGATCAATATATACACACTAGTAACATTAATATTCTTAATTTCAATACCACATATTTCAAAATTGGTATCTTCTGAGAGTACATCAATACAATGCATTTTAGAAAAGTTTTAATATCTTTTTTCTAAAATTATATGAGAAAAGCCTAAGAACCAAAAGAATTCAAATGTACAACAACTAACAATATATAGGATGGTCACAGTAATGTTAAGTTTTAAAATTCAGTGTATTGGTAACAATACAATAGATTGTAATGACAGTTTGCACTACAATAATGTTTCAACAAAACTAAGTGCCTGGTCCATAATTCATCTTATAGAATGCAGTTCCACATACTCAAAACATGTTACAATTGAGGTTATGCACCCATTTTTGCCACATATTTTTTGTAACTTATTTAACATGAAAAACAGTATTTTAAGGCACAAAACCCTAAGTTTTCTTACCATGTTCATAAGGGCTAAAAGTACCAGCGTCCAAATTGATATAAGGGTCAATTTTGATCATGGTTACCTCAATGCCGCAGCATTTTAAAATCGCCCCGAAAGAGCTGGAAATGACTCCTTTGCCTACACCGCTTATCACACCTCCGGTAACGAGTATGTACTTCATTTTGGCACTAAAATTCCGGCAAATTAAAGGGAAAATTTTGGTTGTTTTTCTAATTTTCTTCGAGCCCTTATGTTTTGGAGAAGTACCACATGTGCGGCAAACTTTAATTAAAATGGCGCTAAGAGCTATTTTTGTTGTGGCGTAGTAATATTTTGTCGTTAGGCAACCCGACAAACGCGTTTTTCCCAATTGCCCTAATCAGACCGCCATCTGTCAAAATGAAGTCAGCTGTTTAATGTCAAAATCAGCTGGAAGAATGGCGCTTAATTTAAATGTTATGATTTCGGGTTCTGAGAAATATTGTTTTATCAATATTTTTAAGTCATTTCCTTTAATAGATTATATATCATATTACTGTTAAACGATTTATGTCATCAGATGTGTTCAAGAGATTTTCGCAATTGCTTGAACCATAGAAACGAGAGCCGAGATCCTGCTGACCTTGGATCCTCTACAATAAAAAACTTTTTACTATCGTATAATCGGTCATTTCTCAGTAATGTACTTACTATAAAAAGCAAATATTGTAGTTAATAGTTTTAAGTTAAATGTGGTAGTATGAGGCCGATTATACAAAGGTAACTAATCAGCTAAACCACATATTTTGTTATTTATTATGTGCACTATAATAGCCAACTGATATTTATTTACTTACCCTGCTTTATTTTATTAAATATTTATTTATTAATTCCTGTAGAGTCTTAGGAACTAATTTAAGGAGAAAATGCGTAATTCATCAATGCAGAACGATAATCCAATTATCAAATAAAACAAATAATGGGTCTGATAAAGACTATACTCAAAGGAATACTCCATTTTTGATTACTGGTTTGGTAACAACAGGATTATTGGGATATACTTTAACAGGTACCTCATAAAAATATATCCATTATGGTTCAATGTTTTTTTTTTAATTTTGTAGTAAGTAAAAAAAGGCATGCCCTTGCAGAAGAGGCAAAGCTAAAGGAAGTGACTGCTGGAAATTTTAATCCCGCATTATCCTCTCCAGAAGAAGTAAATGTAGCTGAAGAGAGTGCAAGCAATTTTAAGTCTGAATTAGCATCCTCAGAAGAGGCAAAGCTTCAAAAAGGAAATGAAGTGATTGCTGGCAATTTCAGACCTGAGTTACCATGTTATTCTATGAAAGAAGTCAGTGAGCATTCAACCAAGTAAGTAATAATACCTAGTACCTTAGGGCCTAGATGTAGGGTTTTCATTTTAAAAACAATCCATAATGAATTTCCAAATTTCTAATGAGACAAGGAGTGTTTTTGTGTGAAATTTTTATTTTAACCCCTTCAATGCCATGGTAGTTCTCCCATCCTCAAATACTTTAATGACAACCATAGTTTTTTAAAAAAAATTTGGAGATTCCCAGTTTGTTTTATAATTGTGACACTTTGATCTTACAAGAAATTTATCATTAGGGGTAGCATGTTTGAAGACAAAATTAATTAAACTGTTAATTTATTTACTATTATGAAGTACCATTAAATCACGTTAAAAAATTTCCAAGATTTTAAATACAAATCAAGTTCACTTTAGAGATATCAAAGTGAAGTCCCTATATATAAGTAGGTATTACTTTCTCATTAATTCTTGTTATAATATTTATTTACATTTAAGGCTGTGAGCAAATATAGATATATATTTTTAAGTATGTGCTTAACATACCAGTTAATTCTTGATAATTAAATACCAATACTATTTACATTTCAGAGAAAGCAAAATTTGGGTGGTATTCAAAGAAGGAGTGTATGACATCACAGACTTTGTAGAACAACACCCCGGCGGTGAACAAATTTTAATTGCCGCGGGCAGTAGTGTAGAACCTTTCTGGGTTCTCTATGGAATTCATAAGAGTCCACATGTTTTTAAAATACTTGAAACTTTAAGAATCGGTATGGGGTTACCCATATATAATAAACATTTAAACTTACATTTTATTATTAGGTAATTTGAAAAAAGAAGATCAAATTCAAGTAGCAGATTTGGAAGATCCATACGCTAACGAACCACAGAGACACAAGGTCTTAAAGGTTGCAAATTTTAAACCGTTTAATGCTGAAACTCCGCCAGAACTATTGTGTGAAAGTTTTTTAACACCCAGGTGAGTTTCATGAGCTAAGGCTCACATTATATCAGAAAAATCAGAAAAAAATGGTTGTTGTTAATATTTTGTTAGGTATTCACAAATGAGATAAAATAGCTACTTATAATAAAATTATAAATTACTATGAAATATTGCTTTTGGTCGTGTAAGTAACTGCAGTTCTATCTTTTTTTACTAAAACTAGATAACTTTGAGGCATTTTTCATATTAAAAAAAAAAATCAAATACTCCAAAACGGTGTCATTTACAACAAAGATCATTTTTGGTAAAGTATCTCGATTTTTTTCAATTAACTACTCAAAAATTCCAAAACAGCGGTCTTTACAAAAAAAAAATGAAATTGTATGATTTTTCCAAACATTAGGATTTTTGTAAACATTTTCCTTTTTTTGTATAGATCTTCATGAGAAAAAAAGTGATTCAAAAAGAGAAGTGAGCAGATTTTTTCCTACAGTTAAATTGCTATAACATTTGCCTTTTAGTATTAGGTATCTTGTATACATATTACCCACATTTACTGCTCCTAAATTTTAACATTTTTCTTATTTTTTTTAAGTGATTTATTTTACGTAAGAAACCATTTGCCAGTACCATCTATAGACCCCAACACTTACGAAATGGAAATAGAACTGGAAGGCAAAGGCAAATCAGTAACGTTTTCTCTGGAAGACCTTAAGACGAAATTCCCAAAAACCACGATAGCGGCCACTTTAATGTGCGCCGGAAATAGGCGAAGTGATATGATTAAGGTAAAATGAAACTAGTTTATTCAATTCATGTAATATTGAGAGTTTTTTTTGCAGATAAAACCAGTAAAAGGCCTTAGCTGGGGTCCCTGTGCCATTGGTAACGCTGAATGGACTGGAGTGAGATTAAGGGATCTTTTAAAAGAAGTTGGTATCACTGAGGATGAAGAAACGTATAAGCATGTCCAGGTAAAATATCTCAAATAAAACGAAATTATCTTTTAAGGTTTTTCTTTAACCAGTTTGAAGGTCTAGATTATGATGTGACCGCTACCCAATTTGGAGCCTCTATACCTTTATGGAAAGCCGTTGAAAAACGAGGCGATGTTATTTTGGCTTACGAAATGAATGGGAAACCTCTGCCGCCCGATCATGGGTATCCTATTAGGGTGATTGTCCCTGGGGTGGCTGGAGTAAGGAACGTTAAGTGGTTGGGTAAGTAATATTATATAGAAAATTACTGTTACTATTAGCCTTAAAGACGAGGTAAAAATAAATGTCGACTGTTGCTTTACTATCTTTAACCTGCTGCTACTGCGTCTCCTAATGTTAAAACGAAGAACGATATAAATAATTTAAGTGAATACTAATTTAATTTTTAGGCAAAATTGTTGTCTCGGAAAACGAAAGCGCTTCACATTGGCAGCAAAATGATTATAAAGGCTTCTCACCATCGGCAGACTACGAGAGCGCCGATTATTCGAAAGCTCCCGCAATACAAGATTTGCCTGTTATTTCCGCTATTTGTAAACCGGCATCTGGTAGCACCGTGGAGGTTGTCGATGGGAAAATAACCGTTAAAGGTATACTTATAATACTTAAAAGCTTGAATATGTCTTTTTTTCAATTTTGAATATAGGATATGCATGGTCTGGAGGTGGGCAAAAGATAATTCGCGTAGATTTGACGATAGATGGGGGTAAAACTTGGCACGTTGCATGTCTTGATGCGCAAGACTCCGCTTTGCCACCGAGACATTGGGCGTGGACACTTTGGTCGGCTAGCATACCTGTAGATAAGAATTTAGAAGAGGTGAGTTTTAATAATACGTCTATAATTTCACACCATATACCTATTAATGTTTTGTAAAGTCCTAGGACAAGCCCTATGAGGTTCTCGAAATACCTTCATATTTTATGAACTACTTTTAGATTCTTCTATTTTAAGATTTTTTTTTTAATTTAAAAATATTAGTGTTTTTCTCCCGTAATGTGTCTAATTATGCCCGAAAAACATAATTTTATTCCCATGCTGTTCTAATTTTCAGGTTGAGATAGGGATATATAAACGAGAATTCTATTTTTCGACCTATTTTTTATATCATCGTTTCAGTTTTTAAATAATGTTTGGATAGCCAGGAAATAGTGTTTTTCTCTCGTAATGTGTTTGATTATAACCGAAAAACATCCTTTTATTCCCATCCTATTCTAATTTTTAGACTGATATACAAATGACAATTCGATTTTTCCACCTTTTTCTATATCATCCTTTCATTTTCTAAATAGTGTTTGGATCGTCTGAAAATAGTGTTTTCTCCCGTAATGTGTCTAATTATGTCCGAAAAACCTCATTTTATTCCCATTCTCATTTAATTTTCAGATTGAGATAAGGATATACAGAGTGTCACACAATCAACGTCACAGGCTATAACTTTTTTATTTTTAATTATTATTTTTTTTTAAGAAAATGTAATTTTAATAGAACCACTACCCAAAATTACTTAAAAAGAAAATAAAAACAAATCACTTTTCCATAGGTAGAAGTATGGTGCAAAGCAGTGGATTCCTGCTACAACACTCAACCAGAATCTTTCGAAAATATATGGAACTTTAGAGGTGTATTAAGCAACGCTTATCATAGGGTTAAACTTAAGCTTAAGCAATAACATTATTAAGAATTTTTATACAATTTTTAAATTAAATATACTCAAGTGATATTTATATACTGAATTGAAAGTTAATATAATGACTCAAAATCTGCACGTATTCAGTGTTTTTCTAACCGCAAAATCTATAAATCTTCAGAGTATCTGCAAAATTTTTTCAATTTTGTAAATATGAATTGTATAAATTAAAACCGCCCGGCTACGCATAATTTCGACCTTGTTTGCTTACAAACGATATTGTTGCTAGTACCTACATAAAGTTTACTTATCTAAGTAAATTTACTTAAAAATGATATTTATATAAAATCTTAAAGACAATTATGTGATCTCTGTAAATATCCAGATTTCAGACCTCAATCACAATAGACTTGTTTTTGTGCTATTTTAAAAATTAATATATATAATATTATAAGTGTGTTAGAATGAGGCCTATATCCAAAAGGTATTATCACAAAAGTCTCTAAATCCTTATAATGATTTAATTATTTTCTAGAGCCCTTCAATTATTTTTACATAAGCACCCTTCTTCAACTTACATTAGAGCATTATCCAGTAATTCAAGTAATGACAAGCAAAGAATAAGTTACGAACGTATATTTGGCAAAACAGCACTTTTAGGTGTAGCTGCAACTGGATTGCTAGGATACTGCTATTGGGGTAAACATATGTATTTTAAAATAAGTTGAAAATATTATTTTAACTGCTATTAAATAGTAATTAAGAGGGAATACGGAATTCAAGTATATGCAGAAAAACAGGAAAGATGCAGGAAATATCCGGAATTTGGCAAATATAAGGCCTCTTTACCTACTTATTCTTTGAAAGAAATAAGAAAACATGATTCCAAGTAAGTATAGTTGTATTTTTATTTCGATAAATTTTCAATTAAGCATAGTGTTATAGTAAATTTTTCATCTTTTTTTTATCAAAATTGTAGGTCCAAAAAATGTCTGGAATGCCATTGTAGGTATATGTTGGCTAACAACGATAAAGTTCAAATAATTACAAAAATAAATTACTATAATAAATTGTAAAAGAAATTAAAAAAATTAGTCAATTACGGACATTTTGGAATTAGTAAGACTCCATTAACATTAGTTTAGTTGATGTGTTTTTCACAGAGAAACAAGAATATGGGTTACATTTAGAGAAGGCGTATACGATATCACAGATTATATTAAGAAACATCCAGGGGGTGAGAAGATTCTAATATCTGCTATTGGGGGCCAACTCGAACCCTTGTGGACCATGTACCCTTTCCACGAACACAGGGCTATCTTGCAAACTCTTGAAATGCATAGAATTGGTAAATTTAAAATTAATAACAATAATGTATGTTAATAAAAAATAATGAATATTTCCAGGCAATTTGGCATTAGAAGACCAAATTGACGACCCATTTAAATTTTTCGACGACCCATACATCAATGATCCGGTTATGCATTCTGATAATCATGTTGTTGTGGAAAAACCGTACATCGGTTCTGGTCCTTTATCGAGGCTGGGAGACGAATTTTACACTCCCAAGTGAGTTTTTTATCATAAAATAAGTTAATTAATTAAGAATTGGGTTTTAGTGAACACTTTTACGTAAGAAATCACTTGCCAGTGCCTCAAATAGACCCCAATACGCACACGATTGAATTGGAGATTGAGGGGACTGATAATAAGAAATGTTACACATTGGACGACCTGAAGCGAATGAAAAACGTTACAGTAACGGCTGCCTTGATGTGTTCTGGTAACCGAAGGGAGGAAATGGTTAAGGTAAAATTGGGAAATAATAAACTATGTCATATTTTCTATTTTATTATTAAGGCAGTTCCTGGAGCACGTGAAATGGTGGCAAATTTAACACCCAATTTTATTAGTAACGCTCAGTGGACCGGCGTACCATTGAGTTGCTTATTAAAGGATATGGGCATTACTACAGATGAGAAAAAATATAAACACGTCCAGGTATTATTTTAAATTGAATCTGACAATTCATAAGAAAGAAGATATGTATATTTATTGAATTTGTTTATTCAAACCAATATTTGATGCTCTATGGTTTTTTCGAACAACATTGGCTACGATGTTTACTATATGAAAATAACATCCGAGGTACAAGAAACTTAAACTATTTTTTCAAAAATGGTGACACGTTCAATCAAAATAAATTCTGAACATGTTCCAAATACAGTTAGTCTTTTTGTATATCTGATGCTAAGAAAATAATGTCAAAATGGTATTAGACACATTCCTAGAATATGTTATATAAAATATACAAAGATTGAGAAGTCAAAACAGTATTTTGTAATTAATAGTGTAAAATTTAAAAAAAACGATCATAAAATGAAAATATTCAGTGGGTTAAATCCAGGAAAATAAAAAATTATATTTTCCATCCTACATCATTTTTTCTTTCACTCAAATATGCCTATAATCTAACTGGAATATAGCACTCTTTTTCGTTCCAATTAGGCCCATCCTTCATTTATTACTGGGACGTCACATGTTTCATTTCAGTTTATAGGCCTGGACAAAGAAGTAACTGGTGAACCCTACAGCGCTTCCATACCGATTTTCAAAGCTACAGATCCCTACGGTGACGTCATTCTGGCCTACGAGATGAACGGAGCTCCCCTACCTCCTATGCATGGATTTCCGATACGAGCTTTCGTTCCTGGACATACAGGAGCACGAAGTGTCAAATGGCTTAGTAAGTGTTATGACTAGTAAGCAAATCAATAGAGCGAAAAACTCTAGTAGTGGGCTAGCATGCTTTATTAGTATTTTATGTGCGAACTACACTAGATTCTCTCAGCCTAAAGCAAAATGCAATAGCCTATGTAGCATTCGTTTTAATGAACATACAAGTGGGATAGACCCGAATCTGACACCCTAAATACGGAGGTTTATTATTAAGAACTATTCTAGATAAGGTCAATTCTAGACAAGATATGGCTGAATCTTTTAAAGAATTCTTTGGGTATCTTTGTTTAAGAATAGAATCATATGTATCCAATCTGCAAGAGCTTATTTCAGAAACCAGCATGGGATTTATCAGAGTAAAATCCACAGCAAGAAATTTAGTGTTGGTTTGATATCTGATCTTCTGGACCATATGAAGAGTTGAAAACAGGTATATGCAATATATTTCGATTTATTTAAGGTTTTTAAGTTTACCACCAGAGTCAGGATTTCACTCATATATTATTGAGTCAATGAAGAAGATATCTTGTACTGTAATACCTTTATTATATTGTATTTTTGTTGCTTCTAATATTTAATTTTATGTATTTCTAGGATGCGCTTTATAATTTATTGGGTATAAGGTCTTATTGTATATGATACTCTCATTCTTCCTATATTATATTTATTAATTAATGGCAGTACACTAAATTTTGATTTATTATTATACATATTATGGGATTTCCGATCAATTGAATAAATAAATGTGTAGCTACGGAATGGTGTTAAAAATCAATAAATATTCAGTTTTAATATTTTTCTGTAGAAAAAGTATTGGTATCAGAACACGAAGCTCCCTGTCACTACCAGCAAATCGATTATAAACTCTATGGTCCGAACGTAAATTGGAAAAACGTCGATTATAGCGCCTGTCCTGCTCTACAAATGGTGCCCGTCAATTCCGCCGTCTGTAGGCCCAATAATGGGGACACTGTTCATGTAGAAGACGGCTGTATAAATATTAAGGGTAAGATAAACAGTACTGGGGATAAATCTCATAAATCATTTTCTAGGTTATGCTTATTCTGGTGGAGGGCAAAAAATTATAAGATTAGACGTGACGAGTGACGGAGGTGAGACATGGCATACAGCCACATTGGACCATCAAGATAAGAGTGAAGCACCTCATCATTGGGCATGGACTCTTTGGTCCTGTAAAATACCAGTAAAAAAAGATGCCTCTGAGGTTACATTTTTGTTATTGAATAAGAAAAAAATTGGTATTTTAGGGATTTTTAGGTTGACGTGTGGTGTAAAGCTGTCGATTCATCTGGAAATGTCCAGCCTGAAAGCTTTAAAAACATTTTTAGCTGGAAAGGATGTCCTTGCAATGCTTATAACAGGGTGAAAGTTAAATTAAGCCACTGACTAACAATATAAACATGCACTTTTATTAAAAATATGTTCAACCAATACATGCGTAAAAATAATAATTTATGTCTGATGAATGAATAAATAACGGTTACGAGTTTTAATTAATTATAAAACAAAAACACAGCAACTTTTCTCTTAAAACTATTTGTTCTTTACCACCCAAGGATGTTTCATTACTTTCTTTAGTGAAATTCGATCTTCACTTTCAAGGACAAGCAACTATAATTGGAACAATTTTAGTGGTTAACTATGTATTAAAAAACCAACTTACCTTAAGGATTAAATCTTTGGCTCCCTCAGAAACGAATTCTCTGAAATGGAGATCCCTTCTGAGAATACGTTTATAGGTTTCCTCTTGTTTTTCTGCTTCGAATGGAGGATAACCATGCAGAAATTCATAGCAAAGAATACCTAGAATGTATTAAATGTTTTCTCACTTGATTATTGGACCTGAATTTATGTCAAAATGGTCACAATAAAACAAAAAATCTCCCACCTTTTTTTATTTATATTATTTAATTGTATTCTATGTAGTATTTATTTATTGTTAACTATATTTTTTAGTATAATGTTTTTAGTAAATAATGTTGATTTAAGTAAAAGTATTAATGATATACTGTGGCTTTATATGTTAATTCTCTTTGTGTAGCTTTATTTGTTTGTTATGTATTGCAACCATTTGTACCTTTTAAATGCCTGAATTAATTATTACGTGAGGTTTTATTATCTATAAGGATTTTGTATCCCTAAGACATAAAAGCCTACTTTAACTTTGCAGTAAGTGATTATAAAATTTCTCACCTAAACACCAATTATCAATGGTATGTCTATAGTGTTTCGAATTAACCATCTCCGGAGGTAAATAATCCAAAGTTCCACACAAAGTTCTACGTAATAATGAAGGGGCATGCACAGACCAACCAAAATCCGCTAATTTAATATCACCAGAAACAGTTAAAAGCAAATTTTCTGGTTTTATATCTCTATGGATCACACAATTTTGATGGCAATAATCTAAAGCATCTGCGACCTGATAGACATACTTTGCAGACCTTAAAATGATGAAAGCAGAATTTGGTTAAATAATGTCACAATACTAAATTTCAATATACTTACAATTGCTCATCAAATCTACCATTGGGAGATCTTTTTAATTGAGTGTAAAGTTCACCTTTGCCAGCATATTCTAACACCAAATAAATTCTGTGAGAATCGTGAAACCATACCAGCATCTGAAGAATGTTTGGATGTCTGTAAGACATTAAGATAGATATTAGATGCTAAATGAGAGATAGAAACTAACCAATTTACTTTAAATGACTTTGAATTTCAATTTCTCTCAATGTTTGCCTTTCAACCCTGCCTTCCACAATCTCTTTTTTAATCAATGTTTTTAAGGCCACCAGAAAACCAGTTCTCTTCTCTTTAGCAAGGTAAACTCTCCCAAATTTTCCTCTACCCAATCTTCTACCAAGTTCGAAGTTATCAAGCGACCATTTATACCTAAAAACTAACAGGTATTAAATAATTTATAATATTTAATAATAGGGAAAAACAATCTTACTCTGGATTGTTAAAAGCTGGATGTGATATCATGTTTATGACCATTTCCTTGGTGTTTTCCTCGATATCATCCGGAATTTTTATAGTTTTTAAGTGTCTCTCGGCGAGCTCCTCGATGCTTCGCATTTTTGACATTTTGAGGTAATTTTATTTAAAAATTTAAACTTTTAAAATATTTTTTTTTTGTATCTTTTTTTTATTTGCTTTAACGGTAGTTTTTAAATTTACATCAATGTCAAAATTGACATTTTGCGTGTCACTTGGGGCAAATGGGAAAATAAATAAGTAGATCGTACAGAGCTCAGCAGAGGGAACAGTCGAAGTTGCTCAGACCAGAGGTCAACCAAGTGGTAGACATGCGAAACAGAAGAAAAAGAAATGAGCGGTTGACAGATCTGTCAAAAGTTGGCGAATTTGTGCAATCGATTGTCAGCAAATGAAAATAAATAGACACTTATTTTTTTAATTTTTAGACTTTTCTCAACCGAAACAGAAAGCAAAGATGTGGAAACTATTTGGTATATGGAAGCATGTATTTGCTGCAAGTTAAAAAATGTTAATGGTACTTTTCTATTTTGATAACAAGCTTCTCTTATAAGTTGTCTTATATCTTATATACTTCTCTTATATAGTTGTGGGAATGTAATCTGACTTACAATTGGATGTAGTTATGCATAACGCACCAAGCGCCAGAATAACAATTGTGGGAAAACGCAATCAAGTTTCGAATGCCCTTAAAAATCAATAAAATCTAATACTGATCTAATTTTTGCAAGCTATATCCAAGACACTATTTCAAATATGCTATGTAAGCTTTTAGCAAAAAATAACAAATTTTAGAAGTTATGATAAAAAAATGTCACCTAGTCTGGTTATGCTTTTTTACTTATTATTAGGTTTTTTATTTTACAAAATTGAACCACACGCCAAACTTGTCGCATAGCGCGTTTATGCAATGCCATGTATTTTATTTTTAGACTATATATTTCGACTGACAGCCCTATTTTTTATTAAGGTAGTTTATGAACAGCTGAAAATTTTGTTAGAAACACCGACTTACAATAAAAAGTGACTATTTAAAACCCTTACAGATCTTTTAGAAAATCCTGTAAAAGCACTTTTTATTTTAAAGTAAAAGAAACAAAATTACAGTAAAACTACACCACTTTATTTACTAACATAATAAGCTAAGCAAATTACAACTGCATAGCTATAGCATACCTTGAAAAACTTAAAATAAAACTAGAGTTTCTTTGTAACAACTAACGATTATCTAAAAAGTTCTATTACTGCCCCATTTCATAGTAGCACTAGATAGTTTGGTATCTACTTACCTCTAAATTTATTTCATATGCGCGATTTAGTAAAATAGCAGTCAGCATTTTTTGAAAATTCAAATTAAATCACTCAAGAAACGTCTGTTGATATTTCCACAGAATAAACGATCTCACAGAAGCAAAGGCTTGCGTCGGCTCCTTTGATATCCGTGAACCAGTTTTTTATAAGCCCAACTGACAGATGCACCCGGCGCAAATACACTGAGATATCTCGTAAAGTTGTAGTAAACGCATACACCGAACGAAGTGCTTTTATTTTTAAAATCGAAATGGTTATATTCATATAATACGGGAGCAAACTACAAAATTTAGTTACATTTCAAATTGGATTTTTTTTTTGTTAAGGCTTATATTGGTCCTTGCTTTTTAGAATAATTATAATAATTATTATTTTTATAAAAATTGTTATTTGACAGTTTTGATACACGATAGAGGTGTAGGTTAGTATACTTTTAATTTGTTTTGGAATGGAATTTTTGTGTTTTTTTGTGGAAAGTTGTTTTATGATAATGGTAAATAATATTTGCCTTTAGTAAGGCACTAGCTGAGAAAAAGTCTGCTATTTGTCAAAGTCAAAGTCAAAAAAGTTTATTACCAAAAAAATAGTTATAAATATAATTAGCTACATGAGAAAATAAAATTGACAATTTCTGGTAAAAGGAACTGCTTCGCGATTATATAAAACCGATAGCGCAATTTGCGTGAAACAGGCCTTAAAAACATTATAAATAAACACAAAAAAAATTCCTAATTAACCTAAAAAAAACAAAACTAAAACTAAAAAGGGTAGAAACAAAAAATGGCAAAGCAATTTGGCTGGCATGCGACGGAAGGTAACAAGAATAGACAAAAAAGAACCATAAAAGAAAGATTGGATAGGCCAGCTTATCTTTGGTCTTAGTTGATTTTGCAGTTTATACTACTATGTATCTACTACTAGTCATACTACTAGGCATCTCGTTGGGAGTCGAGAAGAATTTGCTTAACCTTGGTGTAAAATTTATTAAATGACAAATCTTTAATATTATTTGGCAAGTTATTCCACATTGTAACTCCGACAACCGAAAATGACTTGTGGAAGTTACTTGTTCTATGTTGAGGTATCCTAAAATTTCAAACATTACGAGTATTGTGTAAATGCGAGAGAGTAGTAAATAACCTATTTAAATAAGGGGGTTGACCCGACTTTATTATTTTATATATAAAGGCATATATGTGTAATTTTCTTCTCCTTTCCATATTTAAAATAGAATTTATGTTTAAATAAGGTGTGATATGCTCCCGATAGGCAGCGCTATAAGAAAATCTTATACAGCTATTTTGCAATTTTTGTATAGATCTAGAAAGCTCAGATGTTATAGAATTAGAATATACGATATCACCGTAGTCGAGTAAGGAGAGAATGAGGCTATTGCAGAGATAATATTTGGTTTTACTCTTTAAGACATTTTTAAATCTGTACAGATTTCTAAGACGCATATAGCCTATATTTAATTTGTTCTTAATGTGTGTCTCAAAACAAAAGTTAGAATCTAAAGTCAATCCTAATATTTTCACTTCATTGACAACTGGAATTTTTTCTCCATTAATCTCAATATTTATACTTTCATATAAGTGTCTCAGAATTCCTGACTTACAGCAATATAAAATTATGTTAGATTTAGCAGGGTTAATTTTTAAGTTATGCTCATTGGAAAAATTAACTATGTTTAGTATATCCGATTTAATTTTTTGCTCAGAAATATTAAAATTTAAAAAATTTAAAAAATTTTTTTTTTTTTTGAATTTTAAAAAATTTGTGTGATGTTAATATGTTAACAATATACATATACATATGTACATAGGTGGGTATTTTTAAATTAAATTTTAGCTGGAAGGTTTATACGCAGGTATGTTTTCTCGTATGTTTTAAACACATTTAAGAGTAGGTATCATCGGCTTTTATATATTTATATATAAAAAGATATATGTGTGTATTATTATATACATATGTAGGTACCACACATACGTCCATATTTTATAAAGGTATTATACGTTGTATAGTCGCCGTCCATTATGATAGTCTCGAACAAAATATAAGATTTTTAAGGTTTTTACTACTACTATATTATGCACTTGCATGGGTAAACCAGTCCATAAAAAGACAGATAATTGAAAATTAAAGTCATTATTCTTTATCACATAAAAATACTGTATACCTAAATCAACCTTAATATTTTTATCTATGTACAATGTTATGTACCTGCACGTATGTACACATACATAGATACATATGGTTTAGGCATATATATATGTTTATTAAATTAAATAATGTTTATTCTGTATTTATTTGCATAGTACGACAAATTAATTAGGGAATGTTCTGAACTTTTCAAAGCTTTTAAACAACCATAATAATAATGAATAATACATAATAATGTAACTTTTTTATACCTACTTTAATAAAAATAAAAAACGGCAAATTACAAAATATCGCAAATATACAGACTAACGCTCGTACTAATACACTAATTATGACCCGATACATCACGTGGGCGACGACAGTTGTACCCGTTAGAATGGTGATAAATGGGAGGAGCCTGAACGAAAAACCGGTTCCGTAAAAAGGGCTAGCCTTCGCTTCTGTGAGATCGTTTATTCTGTGATATTTCCTAGCTAAGTTCGGTAAATGCATCTGGGAGAAAAATGATCAAAATTTGACAAATATCACGTGATATATTACCTATTTTTCGGTGCCAGATCACGTGGCCGAACTTAACTGCTATTTGCATTACTAAGCCAAGCACCCAGTATCATGGCGTTTAATTGACCTACGCAATTTCGTGGCATTTAGTCGTTTTATGCAAAATTCAACTAGTGTTATCAACCGTTTGACGCTTAGTTTAATTTAAAATATATCGTTAACTTATAGATTTCTAACGCTCGAGATTTGTTTCGTAGATAGACATGGTATTTGGTCGTCAGATGACACAATAATACCAAAAAAAACGAATTTGGCGCTTGGTCGCGTTATGCATAACTATGTCCAATTTTAAGGTACCCTTTACTCAGTTTTGAAAATGGTTGCCAGGGCTTGGATTTAAATTAAATGAGTGCCTAAAGAAAACACTTTCAAACTCATGCCAAGAATCGATTAGTTTAAGACATAAATTTCTAAAACACAGTTGAGTTTTCATTTTTCCTAAAAGTACCCACCCCCAAGTCTGCTTCTTCTTTTATTTAAAATAATGCTGAAAACTACTTTAACATGACTTTAGGAATTTTAGATTCATTAATAGATGCCGCCCCAGATCAAATAATCAGTAATTTCTTAGCAATCCTAGAAAGTTTTTGAAAATGTTATATGTAGAGAAGAAGTTGTTGACAGGCTTTAAGTCAAATTTGAAAAACACCTTATCTTTGAGCATTGACTCATTGATTCTGTAAAATGCCACTGAAAAGACACCTATGAGATTAAATGCTTATTGTGTAAAAAAAATGTTATTTAAAGGATTTTTATGTTGAGATATGTTGATTCAACTGGAAATGTCCAGGCCTAAAAGCTTTAAAGCCATTTGTATCTGGAGAGCTTGTCCTTGCAAATGCCTATGACAGGGTAGAAGTAAATTAAGCCAGTGCCTTTTAATATAAGCCTGCATTTTTATTAAAAATATGTCGAAACAGTAACATAAAACATAATTTGTATTTGGTCAATGAATAAATAACGGTTACACCTTCTAATTAATTATAAGACACAAAAACACTGAAACATTTATCCTAAAATTATTTGTTTTTTACCACCCAAGGATGTTTCATCACGTCTTTTAGTGAAATTCGGTCTTCGCCTTTAAGGACAAGCAACTATAATTGAAACAGTTTTAGTGGTGAAATTGAGATTAAAAAACAAACTTACCTTAAGGATTAAATCTTTGGCTCCCTCAGAAATGAATTCTTTGAAATGGAGATCCCTTTCCCTAATACGTTTGTAAGTTTCCTCTTGTAATTTTGATTCAAATGGAGGAACACCATGAAGAAATTCATAGCAAAGAATACCTAGGATGTAAATAATTAAATGTTGTCTCACATGATTATACATGGATTTATGATAAAATGGTGCCAACAAGACATAAAATGTTTCTTTTTTATTTAGAATTCTATTCTATGTAGTATTCTTTATTATTTATAATCCATAATATCGCCCCCTTAATGCAACAACTAGATAACTTAAAATTCATAGTTTTGAGAAAATGCAGTTTAAAAATTCAAGCCGCGAAAAAAATACACCTTCTAAATAATAAAAAATGTTTAACTTTTACAAAGATATAATGCATATTAGGCTATAATTTGGTTATCTAGAATACAATCAAATTTTAATATTTTTGAAGAATTTGATAAAAAAAGAGAGAAAAAGTTGAGATATCTAGTTGTTGCTCCACATTTATTGAACAAAAAAAGATATCTAGTTAAATATACCTACTTGCCAGTTAAACAAAAAAACATCCATTGAATTAAACTTTATTTGAGACTCATGAACAAATTTAGGATAACGGTAAAGCCCGCTACTTAGGATCGGTGATGAGCCGGTTTGATGCGCCGATTCACAAATTTTTACATTGTAAACAGGATGAGAAATAGCAATGATTTGCGAATCAGAGCATCAAATCGGTGCATCAATGAATAGTGGGTAGCGGGTTTAACAAAATAGTAAGAAATCCACTACTTAAATGTCATTATCACTTATGTCACTATCGGAATCCTCTATGTTTTAAAGCGTTTTACGTGAATTTCCTTGAAATGAGAGATTTTCATAAAATCTTTTATACTCACTAGGAAGGGCTGGGGGATTCATTTTAAACAATGACATAAGGTCGTCATATTTTTCTTTCTTAAGAGGTAGCTGATTTTTATACAAGGGCTCTAAAGTATTGTTTGCAGAAGATATACGTGTTTTGCGATTGCAGTTTAGTCGTCTGAACTCACCATCGAAATCTTCTTTAAAGTGAATGATGAAAGGTGCCGATTTTGAAAAGTTTAGTCAACAAATTTTCTGCCAACTAACCACCTTACGGCCTTCATCTTCTTTTCTGAAAATTAACTCGGTCTTCGTAACTTTTCCAGTTAAGAATTCGTTTATGTGTTATATTGTGAACCAAATATGGCTTATCACCTCTTCTTCTTGCGCACCGGGCTATAGTTTTATAATCTTCAGGCCAGTTTGCTTTTCGAACTCTCTTTAGTTCTGTCGATATAGCAGAGTGCATAGAATCGCACTCCATCTCACTATGTCCCACGACAAGAAACTTTAGATCGATTGTTTCGAGAGTTGGAATTTCCTGAACTGCTGTTAAACACATTGCTGCGACATATTTATTAAGATTTTGTCCTCCACATCTATCACTGTAGCAAATAATGCTTTCAACATTTTCAGGTTATATGATTTAAAATAGCTGTAGAGGCAACTAGCAATTTCGCAACTTCCGCGCTTGCCTTCAACTTCACTCCACATGTAGCAGTCTCCTTGTTTAGACACAACATTATAGATAGTAAAATTAAAGGATTTCAATCGCTGTTTATAGAACAACGCATTATTTGACGGATCATTAGGAGTCATGAGAACTTGTTGGAGATCAAAATTGCAGCATAAAATGTTGTTGTTGGAGCTTTCAGCTAATGCCTTGTCCGACCTTTTTTCCTGGCGAGCCTTTTCTTTGGCAGCTAGATGGGTTTGATAATTAGCTTCTATAATTTCAGTTTTTATGCTACCAGGTGTATTGTAAGTCATACATGTGCGACACTGATCCTTTCTGGGCCGGAAAAAACCCAGGTTATATTCTTCACAAAATATCTTTCTGTAGGCTGAAGAAGTTGCAAATGGCAGATTATTCTCTAACCACTCGTTTTTATACATTGTGTACATAATAGTAATATTACGATCAGACTCTAAAAATTGCCTTTGAATTTTTTCTCGACAATAATGCGAGGCCATGACAGGAAACTTTTCAATATGTTTTCTTACTCCTTCTAAAACTTCAGGAGGTGTGGCATTCTTTAGACCTTTGCCCCTTTTATCCTTTGAAGTAATATTTCCTTCCATTCGTTTTTTCATAGCGATATCTAGCACCCCTTTCCGTATTCCCAGAGTATTTATAAACATGGTCTTACAAACTTGAATCTTTGCTTCAACGGTAGGCAAGAAAAAGATAATAGTATTTTTGCCCTTAGAATTTTCTTTGGTTGTCAATTTTTTTGCTATTTTTTCTGTGTTGCTCTGTATAAAATTTCTTTGTTGTTCGTATGAATCAAGCTGATAGTAACTTTGAAAAATTTTGAGACGATCATCGTGGGCTAATTTGTTACTGCATTTTCTTCTACATTTTGCCGTGCACGGATCCTTTAATGACACTCCAGGAACGTATTTTCCTCTGCTGGAGATATAACTTTCGCCATGCTGTCTCCTTTTTTTTGGAAATTTTTTTTCCACTCATTTGGATTCCTTTTCCTCTTTCTAGATTTTTGGGTTTTCAAAGGAAATTCTTCCATACCTTCGAGTTGTATGTCTGTTGTCAAAGTCGAGTTTTCAATACCTAATTCTTCTTCAGATGTTTCACCTGAAGAACTTGGAACATATTCTGAAACCGCGGGTGGAAATGGTTCTATATCTGACGCCAAATTGTATGATAAAGGAGAACGTTGATTACTGGGACCAGGCAAATTGTCATAATCTGAAAGAATAAGATATATTGTATGTTTTATAATAACAAAAGTGCAGATAATAGTAAAGATATAGCTGATTTATTTGATAATTTTTTTTCTAATGTTTATTGCAACAGTAATGTAAGATCTCCCAATTTTAGTTTAGAGAATAGGCTTGATTTTTCTATTTGTGATATTGGCTTGTCTGAGGTATTTGATAAACTCTCTAAATTATCTAATAAACTTTCCTGTGGACCTGATAAGATACCTGAGTACATGTTAAGCAGACTTAAATATAGTATATCACTTCCTTTGTTTTTGTTGTTTAATAGATCTATATCAGAGGGTGAGCTTCCAAATATATGGAAATTAATTTATATAATCCCTGTGTATAAGTCTGGTGAGAGAGATTGCATTGAGAACTATAGAAGCATCTCAAGGCAATCTGCTGTTCCCAAGATTTTGGATGATATTATTTGTGATCAGCTTAGGTGGGCGTGCAAGAGGGTGTTTGATGAGAGGCAGCATGGGCTTTAGTGAAAGATCCCTAAGGTGGTTTAGTAGCATGCTGCTGGGTCGTGAGCAGCGTGTTAGGATTGGAGATTCTGAATCTGGAAGTATCTTGGTGACTTCTGGAGTTCCTCAAGGGGGACACTGTTCCTCATTGCTTTTTGATTTATTTCTGATTGACCTTGTAACGTGTTTAACTGACTGTGATTACTTAGCCTATGCAGATGATTTGAAACTTTTCCGTGTTATTAAGTCACAGCGGGACTCTGATATCTTACAACAAAATCTTACTTCTTTTGTAAAGTGGGCTAATATGAATGATCTCTCTTTAAATATAAATAAGTGCTACTCAATTGGATTCTCTAGACTTAAAAATAAAATGAATAATATATACACTATTGATGACATAGTACTTAGTTCTGTTGACTCAATAAAGTATTTAGGAGTAGTCTTTGATACTCAGCTCACATTTGGGGAACACTGTGATCTTGTGGAGGGGAATGAACTGTTTGCTTTACCAATCTATCACTCCAACTATTCTTTACATTCTCCAATCTGTCATAGTCTTGCCTATTTAAACTCTCACCCTGAACTTGATCCATTTGCAAGCTCACTCTCTGGATTTATTGGTCAACTAGGTCAAATATTTTAATTTATTGTTTTCTTATTGTGTTTATTTCTTGTGTATATGTTTTGAAGACTGTTTAATTATGTTGGTGATAGAACTTTTATTATGTTAATTATACATCTTTTACTTTATTTAATATTGTAACCAAATCTTTTGTAAAATGGTGTTTCCCGTATATTGATCGAATAAATGAATAAAAAGAGGTAAATTCATCGAAAAAGTATCTGCAGAGGTTTTGATATTATGCAAAAAAATACCTGCAGTCTGTTGCGCATTAGAATAGGGTTCTCTCTGCGATATTGATGTGTTGTCTATAACATTCACAACCTTTTGTCCATCGTTTACTTCTGGCTTGGGTTCTTCTGAAGAAAAACCACAACTACAATAAGATAAGGTACTGTACCCAGACGTTGCTATGAAAAAGTGCCGAAAAATATTTTTTGAAATAAAGCCAGAGACAATTAAAAACATACACCCGATTTTCATTTTAATATAGATTGAATATCTCGTAAACTTCTAAAATATAAGAAAAAATTAATGGGTTTAGACAAGCATCCATAAGGCGAGCCTTTTCCCCTATTTAACCGAGTTCGTATCTCTTAATTTGTAAAACCCTGCTAAACAACTGAAAAAAATCAAATACACTCATTTTATGTATTTACATAATCTCACTTTCTGGATTTATTTTAATTGTAAGTTTAATAAAGTTAATTATCACATACCTGCAATATTTTCCGATTGCCGACGTAAAATTTCTAACATTTTCTTTCCTCTTGACGTCATTTTTTTATAATAACTGTATTACAATACCTGTTGTTTTAAACACACCACTGGATATCTCACACAGATCGAGAAGGTACGGCAAATAACTTAAATAACACTAGGGCAACAACTAGGTATCTCAAGATGCAGAGTTTAGAATTACATTAGGTAATATAAGTCGGCCAATAAATAGGTATCTCAACATGCCGAGTTAAAGAATGTAAATTTTGTTTGTTTTGGGAGTTATATATTTTTTGCCACTATGTAAGTAAAGACTATTCGCTCGTAGAAGATATCTAGTTGTAGCATTGAAAAGAGTAAGCAATATTGGGTATACTTAACTGAATAACTCAAAGTGTCTAAAATTTAAGTTATCTAGTTGTTGAATTAAGGGGGCGATATAATGTATCCTCAGTTCCAGCTTTTTAAATAAATTAATTAATAAAATAGTATTTAGTTCCAACTTTCTTAATATTAATAACAATAAGTAAATGCTAATTAAAGCTACATGAAAAATGCTCACATTCGGAGTCCATATTGGTTTTAACAGTCCACATTTTGTATTTAGGGGAAAAAGAAACAAAATTGTTTATTGAGCATAAAAAATATTGGGAAATAATATGTAACCTTTAAAAAAACAACTTATTTCATATTATGCAAATAAATGAGAAAAAAAATATATTTATTTTTATTACTTAAATTTGTCTAATTTTTGTGTAATTTTGTCTAATTGAAGTCTCTCCAATTCACTTCAATAGAACCTATACATATAATATTACACTATATATATAAAATCAGTTTTATCTCTGTAATGTTTTTAGTAGGTAATTTTAATTTAAGTAAAAATATAAATGATATATTGTAGTTTTCTATATTTTAATTGGCTTTGTTTCACTTTATTTGTTTGGTAAAAATTTGTACTATTTAAATGTCAGAATATTATGGTTCTAATCAAATGAGGCATATCTACAATGATTTTGTATGTTTTAGATATTAAACTGACTTTTGACTTTAAGTCAGTAAGTGACTGTAAAATTTCTTACCCAAACACCAATTATCAACCGTATGTCTGTATTTTCTCCCATCAACCATCTCTGGAGGCAAATAATCCAAAGTTCCACACATAGTTTTCCGTAATAAGGAAGGGGCATGCACAGACCAACCAAAGTCAGCTAATTTAATGTCACCAGAAACAGTTAAGAGCAAATTTTCTGGTTTTATATCTCTGTGGATCACAGAGTTTTGATGGCAATAATCTAGAGCATCTGCGACCTGATAAACATACTTTGCTGACCTTAAAATCATGGCTTGGTTAAATGTCACAATATAAAATTTCAATGTACTCACAAATGTTCATTAAATCTACCATTGGGGGAATTTTGTAAATGAGTGTAGAGTTCACCTTTGCCAGCATATTCCAACACCAAATAAATTCTGTGAGAATCATGAAACCATGCCAGCATCTGAAGAACATTTGGATGTCTGTAAGAAGTTAAGATAGTTATTGGGTGGTAAAAGAGAAATAGACCAATAATTTACTTTAAATGGCTTTGAATTTCAATTTCTCTCATTGTTTGCCTTTCAACCCTGCCTTCCACAATCTCTTTTTTT
This sequence comes from Anthonomus grandis grandis, assembly GCF_022605725.1. Lineage (NCBI taxonomy): Eukaryota > Metazoa > Arthropoda > Insecta > Coleoptera > Curculionidae > Anthonomus > Anthonomus grandis. The sequence continues at coordinate 11,642,829 of NC_065548.1, read as the reverse complement.
ATCAATGTTTTTAAGGCAACCAGAAATCCAGTTCTCTTCTCTCTAGCAAGGTAAACTCTTCCGAATTTTCCTCTACCCAATCTTCTACCAAGTTCGAAGTTATTAAGCGACCATTTATACCTACAAACAAACGGATATTAAATAATTTATTACATTTAGGTAGGGAAAAACGATCTTACTCTGGATTGTTAAATGCTGGATGTGATATCATGTTTGTGACCATTTTCTTGGTGTTTTCCTCGAAACCAACCGGAATTTTTATAGTTTTTAAGTGTCTCTCGACGAGCTCCTCGGTGTTTCGCATTTTCGACATGTTAAGGTGATTTTATTTAAAAATTTGAACTTTTAAAATATTTTCTTTTGTTTGCTTGCTTTAAGCTTTAACCGTCGTTTTTAAATTTGTGTCAGAGTCAAAATTGGCGTTTTGCTTGTCATTTTAGGGCAAATGGGAAAATTAAGTAAAGCCATATTTTAGCGGGAAGCGCCTCACTCGGTTGCCTTGCGATGTCTTAAGCGTTAAGTCATAATATTTTTTCGCTCGAATAACGTCATGTCTAACAGTTGTCAGAGTCTAAACAGTTGCTACATTTTCGTATTGATATTGAATTTGTTTGAAAACGGAATTAAATTGCATGAAAACACCAACTTGTCTCAGTTTTCAAAACATTTTGAGTCTAAATCCAACCTCATAAATTTTTAAGGTCGGATCTAGATCCTAGTGAGATCCAAATTAGTTTGCCTCATTCCGACTATTTTTCAAAATTCATAAACAATTGCAATTAATAGGTCAGTCTTCGAACCAAATTTAACACCTATAAAAACCTAACGCTTAGGCTCTGACAGCTGTTAGACGTGAAGTTATTCGAGCGTAAACATTGATGACGTAACGCTTAAGATATCGTAAAGACACGTAAAGACATAGAACAAAACTTCCTTTCCTAACATCGTCGCGCAACAATTTTTGTTACGCAGCGAAGTTCTGGGTTCTGATAAATTATCGTGTAAAAAAAGCATTGCCGTGTAACCTATAGCAAAACGTGCCGTTCCATCTATTTCCATTACAATTTAATTTATTTAAAGTACTTTATCGAAATTCTTATTTAGAGTAGTATCGAAGAAACAATAACGGAAACCGCTGCGGCAGCATATATTTATAGGCATCTTAGAACATTAAAATTGAATTAAATGTTCTAATATAAGCATTACCATATTAATAACAAAAAAAATTTAGACAAAAAAGACGTTGGTGGCAAACGCAGTTATACGCGAGGAGAATTGTATACAGTGGAACTAGTTTATTGTCAAATATTTCTTATCGGATTATTTTTGCCCAATTAGGTAAACCAGTTACTTTCATAAATATCTGCCGTTCCTAAAAAAACACATTCATTGTCCTAGTGCAACAAAATGAAGAAGAAAGAATGAATCTTCTACTAATTAAAATTCTTTTGTTTGCACTCACCGGTACCCGCATCTCGACTCTTCATAATTTTAGCTTTCTCTCGCGTGAGTGCCGTTAACAGGGAATTTATTTCCTTTTTGCACTCAGAAATATAAAACTTTTCTGAAAGTGTGTGCCAATAAGTATCATTTTTTCTAATTTTATTATAATATCTGGGTTTTTTTGGGTTTCACAAAATGTCTTTGCTTCGGTGACTTTCTATGAAATTAATAATATCTTTTTCCAACTACTCCATATTGATGTTTTCGATCTTGTTACGCATTCCCATCGAAATTTGCGAACAGACGACGCAACATCAGCCTGTATCATGTCTTTGAACTGACGCTAAAAGCCCGACAACTGATGGGATGCTATGATGTTTTGGAGTTACTCTGTACCGTCCACACATGTTTGGCGAACATAACACGATCGTGTTACGATACGATATTTTGTTTTATGTGTGTACGCGGCTTAAGGCAACCAAGTAGTTAGCCAGTAGGCAACAAAAGTACGCAGTGTCCTACGTGAGCGATCAGTTGCGTCGAAGCTAACGACGCGATGCGATGCGTCTATAATGCGATGAGGGGCGAAGCGATGCGATTCAATGCTGCTGTCCTATGTGGGAATCGCGTCGCTCACATCAGTCATGCCACAGCGTTTCACGGTGGTTTCACTATGAACAAACGCATTTCTTTTTTGCTTGAAAACTCTTACTTGAAATACAAATTCGTGAAAAAATTTCAACGCAAAAGAAGTAAAACCAACATTATATACTTGGAAAGGCATTTACATAGTGAATTCCATCATCTGTATGAACAGTTGAGAAGTCAACCCACCAAATTTAAGGAGTATGCACGAATGTTACCAACAACATTTGATTACATGTTAAAGGCTATAAAACCTGCAATACTATTAAGTTCTACAAACTTCCAACGGCCTATATCTGTCAAAGAAAGATTAATGCTGACCGTGAGGTAAGTAAAAAAAAAAGTTCACAAAAAAATCTAATGAAATTCTGAATAATATAGTTAATATCTCAATACGGTGGTTATTACTTATGATCTACTCTAACATGTTTGTAGCAGTAACCTTAGAGGAGGGCAAAGCTGAATTATTTTTTTCCAGTTCTTTTATTAATATTTGTTGCATATGTGTCCTAAACTGCAGTTTATTTAATGCTGGGAGTTGTTTCATAAACGGTAATAAAGACTTGAACCAGCATATGTCATCATCGTCCTCGTTGATTTGTTCCTTACGCAAAAAGTTTATTTTCTCTCTTTCAATTTCAAGGAAAGCCTTATATAATTCTTCGCCAACTTTTTTTTTCTTACAAGAGTGATTTTGTGTTACTGGAACTGCGCGCTTTGGAGGCATGGAACGTGACGGCGTCTGCTGAAGAATGGAACTAGAAGGCATCTGTTGGAGAATGATGCTGTCTTGTGTGTCTAGCCCAGATGTGGAAATCGTAGTCCCTGGTTGCAGAGTGATGTGATCATTGCTTTCCGTGCATGCTGTTTCTGCTGTAGAACTGCTGTCCTCTGCCATAGACATCCACGACTCAAGCTCACTAATTTCTTCAAAAATTATATTATATTCACCTGTGTTTTGTGATTCGTCATCCATAGTTGCCGATTCCGATAGAATTGTACTATTGCTTTCTTCGTTAGAGAATTCTTATAAATTTTCTGATTGTCCGATGTTACCAGTAGTTTTTCGAGGCTTTATTATTATTCTTAAAAATGACATGATTTCAAAATAAGGCCATGTGCCTTTATATTTTGGTTCGCTATCAGCATCAGCTCCTGAACGGGGTTTTGGAATTTTTTTCAATTCCCTACAACAAGTATCTCGCAGATGTTTCCATTTTTTCTTGACGGTATCATCTGAAACAAAAAATGTGTGAATTAAACCTGCTTTTATTCCATACTCCAGTTGTACTGTAATGGAAATATTTTTTTTTCAAGGGTTGTTTCTCGGGTTGTTCTGAATGTTTTACTCTGTTACATCAAATAATTTTTAGAGCTTGTATAAATAAATAACGTTTTGATTTCAGATACTTGGCTACTGGGGTACAATTTCGCCAAATCGCTTTCTCATTCAGAATTTCGAAATCATCTGTTTCCAAGATTGTCATAGAAGTTTGTATAGCCATATGGAAAACATTATTACCAGTTCACATGGCTAAACCCACTGTAAAAGACTTCAAACTAATAGCGCAAAGCTTTTGGGACAGATGACAATATCCTAACTGCATTGGAAGCATCGACGGGAAACACATCCGCATAAAAAAACCGAGAAACTCTGGTTCTATGTATTATAACTACAAGGGTTACTTTTCAATCGGATTACTAGCTGTAACTGATGCAAATTATAAGTTTGTAATGGTTGATGTAAGCTCCTATGGTAAAGATAACGACGCAGGAGTGTCTGACAATTGTCCCCGTAAACAGGCTCTTGAACTGGGAAGACTGCAACTACCCAAAGAAGAAAATTTTCCAGGGTCTAATATAGAAGCACCATACGTTTTAGTGGGAGATGCTGCATTCCCTCTGAAAAAATATCTAACGAGACCTTTTCCAGAAAGGCGACAATTAAAGGTGACCCTAAAGACAACTATAACTATCGCCTATCTCGGGCAAGAATGGTGGTGGAATGCTCTTTCGGCTCAATAGTATCCAAATTTAGAATTTTACAGAAAGCTATCGAAACCAATGTAGAAAATGCTGAGCATATAGTGAAAGCAATCACTTTGCTTCACAATATAATTCGCGATTTGGAATCCATCACTGAAGCCGAAACCACATCTTTTCGTGGACCTACCCGTATTTGCCAAAAACACCGCACCACAATTTAGGAAAAAAGTTTAATGCTTCATCCCGGGCAGCTATTACAGTAAGAGAGAAATTCAAACAATTTTTTTAACAACACCCTATAAATAGGAATGAATAAATTTGATTTTATTGTTGATATTTTTGTACTTACATGTCGTTCCCATGACTTTCCTATTCTCTGTGCGTTAATAGTCTGTCGTGGTAACTTTTATTTCTCTTGTCCCACAAAACAGGACGTTCCTGTATTAAATTGATTAAACTTTCTAGATCCATGCTTTGATTTAGTTCCGACAATCACGTGCGAAATTATCAACCCAACTGATTATGTCGCATCGCTTTGTATCGTATGTACGCCGGTCGTCGCGTGCAATCGCTCACGTAGGCCATGCCATATCGCGTCGTCCTGCGTGAGCGACTAGTTCCGTCCGATGCGGGCGGTGCGGCCGATCCGAATTTATCAAAGTATAAAAAACTATAGCGCTGCCCTACGTGCAGTCGCATTGGTAATAAAAATGTTTCGTACGAAATTCGCGCCGTATGTCCGATCAAATTATTTGATTTTTCCGCACGAATCGCATCAGTAGTAGTTCAGTAGTTGACCTGTCTCAATACGTGTTTTTTCGATGGCCGACACATTTTCAGAATTGTTAATAGAGGCGGTTAGAAATTCTAAGTTCCTATGGGACATGACTGATAAAAGGTACCATAATCGACTGTTGGTGGATAGGGAGTGGATGAAAATAGCTAAAGAATTAGGGAAAACAAGTAAGATAAAAAAATTTTGCTTTTTTATGTTTAATTACGAATTTAAATATAATGTACATATTTATTAAGTTTAAATACTCAGTGGCGTTTGGTGTAAGTTTTATGCTAGGTTAGTATTGGAAAACTGAAAAAAAACTGAATATTATGGCATATACGTAATATTATATAAACACAACATTATAATTGATTTAACTATACACGTTGTATTGGTTGTAGTGTGAAGAATCTGCAAAACTTTTTTCTTATAATTGCAGCTTTCTTCGTGGAAGCATTATTTTTTTTGTCGGTGGTACGTATGCTCGGAGATCAATCTTAGCATTTTTCATGTCACTTGTGTCACAATCTGATATTCCCTCAAAGTCTATAATAATGTTATGCAACAATGTGATAGCTTTCACGATATGCACAGCATTTTCTACTTTAGTTTCTATAGCTTTTCCTAAAATCCGGAATTTACTAACTATGCTACCAAATGAACATTCCACAACCATCCTTGCCCTTGATAATCGGTAGTTAAACGTATCATTTTCGGTTCCCTCTTGCAATTGGGATCGCGGGAAAGGGCGCATAAGGTATTCCGTAAGAGGAAAAGCTTCATCCCCAAGAAAAACAAAGGTTGTTGTAATTGTTGAATCTGGTAGTGTTGTTTCTTCGGGTAATGGAATTGTTCCTCCATTCTATTCCACGTCGTGTTGGACAAGAATCAAAAACCCCAGCATCACTGTCTTTTCCGTATGAGCCAATATTTACCATAACAAATTTATAGATAGCATCTGTGACAGCAAGGAAACCAATAGAGAAAAAATTCTTGTAACAGTAGTACATAGAACCAGAATTAGCAGGTTTTTTTATTCTGATATGTTTTCCGTCTATACACCCTAGACAATTAGGAAATTGCCACCTTCTCCAAAATGTCTTTGCAATCTCTTTAAATTTTATAACCATAGGTTCCGGCATATGTTCCATTATCAATGTTTTCCAGATTGCTTTGCATACTTCCACGACGATAGTTGCCACCGCACAGTTGGTTACACAGTTCAAAAAGTTGTCTTCTTGTGTTTAATTTTGTTCATTGATTTGTCAATTTTTGAAATTGTATTTGTGTTTTGTTTTTTTAACTTGTAGGATGCTTGTACACAAGATTATTCTTACGTAATATAGCACATTTTCTTTCTTTCTTTCTTTCACTTCGCAGCTATGCAATTTTTAAAGCGTATAGTAACGCCTAGGGAACTGGACGGAAACGTATCAATATCTCAGGATAGAAGTACTGCCGAACAGGAGTTTTAAGAATATGAATCCCAAGAATATGAACAGGATGAACGTGAGTCACAACAACATGAATCGCAAGCTAGGGATAGGGATGCAGAAGAAGATATTGTTACTGAATCACAAATTCAACTGCAGTTATTAAATAAGGAAAAGTCTCAAACCAAGAGGTTACAAAAGACAATACAGGATCTAGAAACATCATTAGCTGCCGCAAATACCCCAATAAACCCCATTCAAGTACCGTCTTCACGAAAACGTAAAGCTAAAAGTACAAGATAAGAGTACAACTTTGAAAGAGACATGTTGCAGCTTGAGACAAGAAAACTTGATGCTTTAATAAGAGCAGATGATGACGATGAGGACATAAGTTTTTTTAAATCGCTTTTACCGCATGTCAAAAAGCTTCCCTCGCTGAATAAGTTAAACTTTCGAACTCAAGTGCAAAATTTGCTGGTACAAGAATTAACTAAGCTTCAAACGCCGCCTATTTTCCAATATTCAAATAATGAATCGCACTCAAGCACTACAGTATCTACACCACTCTGTTCGCCTCACTCTTCAGCCTATAATAGTGGTCAAGAAACCGGTTCAGGAAATTATTTAAGATACGAATATCTACCTTAATTAACATGTATGTACCTATTATGCTTTACTGATATCTAATATTAACCTTTAAGTCTTAAGTTAGTGTTTAGTTAATTACGTTAAAGAAAAGAAATGTGAAATATTTCTGTTACATACCTTAAAGTTAACATGAGTCTTTCTTCTACAGAAATTGGTCGCTGGAAACTTGTACCGTATTTCTGGCCTTATAGCGTTCACAATATAATTAAAAGTTGAGGGTAGCATTCTACTAGAGTTATGGAATAAATTAGGAGAACTTCTTAAACGTTCATATAAATGGTGAAACTCTCCAAATATTGTTCTTTCCAAAAAAATGATGTCTGTTGAATTTCTTTTTTTTATTTTCTTTCTTCGTCTGACACTTCGCACCTTAAGTACCACATTCTCACACAGTAAAATTTTACGTCTGTTCGACCAACCCATTTTTGCAAGACTGATCAAGTCTAGTCGCCATATCTTGTGACTAGACGCACGAACAAACGCAACGCAGAGGACACAACACTCGCCGCCCAAATTGGCCGTACCGCACCGCCCGCATCTGACGGAACTACTCGCTCACGCAAGACAGTGCTTATGATCGACAGCCGTTTGATTTTGACGCATCGCATCGCTTAGCATCGCAACTGATCGCTCACGTAGGACACTGCGTTACTCGCTAAAGATATGGCTTAAAAAAAATGTATAGATTTTTTGACATATCTGTCAAACGTTCCAGGATTTGTGATTATAAACAACTAAATACATAAATAGGAAATTTGTATTATTTACTTTTAGACTCATATCATATCTCTCAACAGTACCAGAAGTAAAAGATGTGGAAACCATTTGTCGATGGAAACGTATTGTATTTGTTGCAATTTAAAAAAGTTGATGGCACTTTTTCTTTTTTGGTAACAAACTTCTCTTTGTTTTGGAAATGTGATCTGACTGATGATGAATTGGTTTCCAATTTTAAGGTACCCTTACCTTAGTTTAAAAATTATATGAGTAGTGCAATTAGGTATATGTATGAAAAGAAGTCTTATATAGAGCATTACAACCCGATCAACTATTTTTGAGTAAATAATAAGTCTGAGTACAAGTTCAAGTCATGCCCAACAACTAGAACTTAAAATTTATTTAATTATCAATATGTGTAATAAAGTAAATGGATAAATTTGTTAATATGCTAACTTAATGCAAGGTTCTCATCTACCCTTAATACAAATGACATGAAGGTGCATAGGGTTGAGTTGCAATTTTCATTCACTTTCACAGATAAATCTCTAAAACTAATCACAGTTGAGTTTTAGTATTCCCAGGTCTGTTTTTTTTTTGTCCAAGAAAACTACTTGAAGATAACTTTGAATCTCTTTTTTCAGGTTAAGAATCCATTAATAGATGCCACCCCAGATCAAATAATCAGTAATTTCTTAGCAATCCTAGAAAATTTTAAAAATCTTGTCATATGTACAGAAAAAATTGATGATAAGCTTCAAGTGATATTTGAAAAGAACTGTGATAATAACAGAGCTTTTGAACAAAAGCTCACCTATACCATTGCTCTACAGAAACTAAGAGAAAGAGATACAAGTGAAGATAATGTATGTCTTTTTTTCATGTTTAATTTCATAAGTAATTTATACAATTTATAGCTTAAGCAGGAGTTTATGGTTTCTTCACTTAAGACAATCTATTTATTGGAAAAACAGAAACAAATGTTGGTAAATTTAGTTGAAAAAAAGGATAGAGAATTAGAGGAGTATAGAATGGAAAAGGGGGAAATATCAAGAAGTAAGTAGAGTATGTCCTTAAATGTAAAATTTTCTTTATGTTTTATTATAAATATCTTTTTAATTGTCACAAAGAAGTTGGTTGTAGGTGACCTAAAAACTGAAAAATTCAATCCGCAAAGCTTACAAGTGAACAATAACAATTTCCTACTAAACATTTTTACCAATGAACAACATGAGATGTTTTGGAAACAGTTTACACAAAACCATGGGGATATTGAAACAGAAAATTTACAGTAAGTTTCATTTATTAATAAATATTGATATGTGTGTGTGATTGGAGTATTATTTATTCTAGTATTGAATTAGAACCCTGGAATGTAAAGCCCAAAAAGAGAGTTATCCACAATGGAAAAAATATAGTTAAAAAGGGGTCAGGTGTAGTGTTTAAAAAGGCTAAGAACAGTTAAGTTTTATGTAAGTGATATGCTATTATTTTAATACTATAAGGTATCAGTTTTATTATCAGCTATATTTTTTTAATTTCCCACAGTGATTATATGTAGGAAATTTTAAACTAAATTGAATTATTAAATATATAACTTCAAAATATGTTTTTTATTATTTATCCCAATTCAATTCTGGGGATCAGGTACATGTCAGTCAAAGCAATCTTTTTACTTTAAGACAGCTTATTATCCATATTGCTATAATTCTAAAACATAATTATTTCAATTAATTAATAATTTAAATATTATGTGATGAATATACCTCCTGTGCTATCATACACAAGTTCTGTGCCATGAACTTTCCAGTTTGTTGAACCAACTCATAAAACACCCCATTCTCCTTCTTTTGCAACAAGTCATGTGGATGTCCAACCTCTACTACCCTTCCAGCATCCATCACTATCACCTTATCAGAATCCATGATGGTATGCAACCTGTGGGCAATAGTAAGCACTGTGCAATTGGAAAATTTGGTTCTAATTGTGTTTTGAATTAAGGCGTCTGTTTGTGGGTCTACGTTTGCAGTTGCTTCATCCAGGACAAGAATTTTATTATTTCTGACTATGGCACGCGCCAAACAGACCAGTTGACGTTGACCTACACTAAAGTTTGTCCCACCCTCAGTCATTATGCTTTCAAGGCCTTGTGGAAGGTTGCACACTACTTGCTTGAGTTCTACTTCTTCTAGGGCGCTCCAAATAGCCTATAGGATTAGATTGATGGGTATTAATAAATTTTAAAATAATTTTAAATATAAATTACGAAAAAATACTATCGGTACAAGGAAAGAACCAATGAACTCTTTAACTTCCATATGGCAGGCAGAGAACAATTCAGGCTTAAGTGGAGAAATAAGTCCAATTGTAATTTTTTTTTTCAAATCAGATTTTACTTAACTACAATTCCTTCCCACAAAAGCTACCGTTTTGAACAGTCCAAATAGTCTATTAGTATGTTCTGAATTACCCAAACAAAAAGCCTATAGCTACATTGAAAGGGAGCAACTCTTTTTGCAAGAATTTTATTCAAAAAAAAATGTTAATAATTGGTGAGTAGACTTGGTAAAAAGTCTATATGACTTTCCCAAGATATAATTGTATGCTTATATAGCTTGTGCCTAATATGCTTTCTTATGTATGAGTGAATACAAATAATAGTTTAAGAAATTATGGGCAAAATGAGTCTCATACAGGCTTTACAGCTTCATAAGGCAAATAACATAACTTTGGAAAATAAGTGTTGGCTTTTGGATTTATCGCTGTGCCGTCTTAAGTGTACATTAAAAAATAACTTGTGATATTTTGCATACTGTTTGTTATTTGACCGCTTCTTTTAATGTAGGTATTTTAAGATTTTATTTAAAGTTTAAAGTGTATGTGATGTTTTAGGATTTTAAATGTATTTCTATGTATATGATGTGTACTCAGAATTTTAGTCTAGATATAAGCTAGCTACTTTTGATAACTTTGTATTGTCCATGAATGAACCGTAAATGAATAAATAAAATAATAATTATTCAATAATAGCTTATCCTTATGATATTCAGCGAAATTATAATAGTTTAGCTTGGAAATAAGGAGAATGGGAGGCAATCGAATACTTATAAAATTTAATAATATATTCTTACTTCATCAGTGTACTCATCGAAAGGATCCAAGTTCTTCCTTAATGTCCCTGAAAATAGCACTGGCTCTTGTGGAATTATTGATATGCTTGCTCTCAGCTTAGTCAGTGGTAGTTTTGCAATATCCACTCCATCAATGATAATTCTTCCTTCATTCACAGCCAGTCTAAATAATGCCATAATAATTGAAGACTTTCCCGCACCAGTACGTCCAACAATACCGACTTTCTCCCTACCGTTTATATCAAATGTGAGATTTTTCAAAATCAATGGTTCGTTAGGGACATATTTTAAAGAGAGATTGTCAAATTTGATGTTTCCAGTTTCTGGCCAGTTTTTCGGAGGGTCACTGGCGTTCTCATCTTGCTCTGGAACAACATCAGCGTACTCCTGGATTCTTTCCACGCAAGTCATGGTGTTTTCCAGTTCGCTCCATTGACGCATACCCCATTGGAACATTCCTGTCAAATTCATGGCCTGTGTTATTGCTAGACCAACGCTTCCTCCGAATGTTTCTGGAAATTATATTGTTATTCTTAAATATCAGAGAATAATATTGAAGGACCAACCTGCACTAAAAAATAAGAAGCTAAAAGTAACGAAGGTAATAAAGACGACACAGTGCATATCTAGCCAGAATCCGAAACTTCTATTGGCCGCCATGAACATGAAACAGGAGGAACTAAAAATGTCTTGGTAGTTATCAAATTCGGTTTTCAAAATTGCCTGAGCTCCAAACGCTCTTATGGTGGTCAGTCCCTGAAGGGACGCCGTCAAGTGGGAATATACCGGACTTCTTGCTGAAAATGATTGTGTGTCAGAAAATCATATCAAATGTTTATTAATAAAAATTACAATACAGGGTGTCCGATTTGCAATGTGCGACTATTGCTATTTCCGATACTATAGGAGATACGAGGGCGGTTAAATTAGAAAAAAGTTGTCAATTTTGATGATTATTCTAAATCGTTTTCCAGCGTTACAAAATGTTTATTAGTTCGTGACGCATTTCTTATAAATTATTTTAAAAGCATTTCTTATTCTCTTTAAGATTATCTCATTCATACGTCTCCCAACGCTTCGACGTATTAATAACCATCATCAGGAATTTTCCTTTACAACATCGATAAGATGTAAATTTATTTCGACGCAATATTTTTTTGGCGGAAATTTTTGAAATTCGAGTCTCTTTCTGCACTTCTCTAAGAGAAATGTCGCTATTTTGAATATTTTGGTAATTAATGTATCTAAAAATAATTCATTAAAACTGAAATGTTTTAGCCAGTTAAGCCGGTTTACCCAGCACGTCTACTTATGCTTCGCCTCTTTCTACTCGGCGCCTCTCTTTTGTGGGTTCTCAAAAGAACCATATTGGCGCAAATTTCTTTCTAGTAGTTAACAAATATTCGTATAGCAGAGATGCGTCTTTCTGGATACAAATGGGGTCTTAAATTAAATTAAAAGCTGACGCAAAAGCTTGATGACTTCTGTGAAAAATATTATTTTTGCTTGGTAGCCACGACAATGCAGACTTCAGCTACTGTCACAGCTAACTAAATTGAACGGATAATGTTAATAAATATCATAATGTAACCACTAGTTTTATAAGCTTAAACTTTTAATTAATTAAATTTTAAATCATGAGGAAAAGAATAATTATTTAAAAGTACTTAAGTTTTTAGCAATTAAAAAAGTCTGATCCGCACTAAGGAAAAAAATCCTGATGATTGTGATTAATACGTTGAAACGTGGGGAAACATATGAATGAGATACATCATTTTAAAGAAAATAAAAAAATGCTTTCAAAATAAGGTTTAAAAAATGCAGGTCCGTATTTAAAAAAAAAGAAGTTGATAGCCGTTGCAAAGATACCAAACGTCATAAAAAAAATTAAAGGTGAAGTTTTGTAGAGCACAAAAAATTATAAAACTTTGTAAGTAAGTTTCTAAAGACAATAGTTTTGGAAATAATAATTAAAATAAAATTTGGCGTTTCTTATAAATCACCCTGTAATTCACCAACTAATAAACATTTTGCAACGCTGTAAAAGGATTTAGAATAAGCATCAAAATTGGCAACTTTTTTCTAATTTAACCGCCCTCGTATCTCCTATAGTTTCGTAAATAGCAATAGTCACACATAGCAAATAGGACACCCGGATATTTATTACAAACTTGGAAATCACATGCTACAGATAGCTTATCTCGGTTCCTTTAATATGCAATCATACCTAATCTATTATGGTGATAGAAAACCTATGGAAAGACATTTAAATAAAATGGCGAAGACAACAAACTTCCATAGCTGTTGCGAAAAAAATACTTTTAATTTGGATATAAAGTTAACTCTTATTCCAGGGCGCTTAATTTACTAGTGATTTATCTGATAATAAATAAATAGCCCGTCAAAAAAAATTAAAAGGCACTAAAATAATAATAAAAATAGAGAAACTAAAGGTAAGTGGTTTTTAGCTAAAATGGGGAAAAATTAAATAATATTAGAAAATCTAGTTGATCTACAGTACAAACTGGTCTGAATGGTCATTTTTGCGGAACTTAATATAATTTTTTTTGAAATGAACACATTCAGTTGATTGTAAATGATAAAAACTTTTATTTTTTAAGTTTTCCTTTCCTCTAAAAGAGATTTAATTGTTTTTCCTAGCATACTTCTTATAAAAGTTCTTGGATAGTATTATTCCCGCAATATAAAGATTCTTTTTTTCAACTTTTTTATCTGATCAATATCAATCGAAAGAAATTCAAATTTGTAAAACATACTGAAGATGGGGTATTCCATTATATTTCCTAACGAATAAGAGGGTATGAATAAAAACTACTTACTAGTTCCTTCAAGTCTTTTAAGATCCCTACTGGTTGCCAAAAATATTACCCTAAGGAAGTAAAAAATAGTCAGCATAATTCCTGTAAGGAACAACATCCACGGATTCACGGTTCCTATTATCGCAGATATTGCTATCACAGTGAGGAAAATCTAAAAACTAAAAGTGTAATTGACACAAGACACTCCAACATATACATTACCTGCAGCGTATCCAGTAAAGTAACTGGCAAAAGCTCATCGACCAGATTCATATCCTTGGAAAATCTATTCAAAATCCTGCCCGTAGTATTATCATTAAAAAATCGCATTTTAGCGTATACTATTTTATAAAACATGTTATTGTGCAACCTAACGGAGGCTTTATTACAGAACCTGTAAAATGCCACAGATCTTCCGATGGTTAAAATCATTAGCAGCACTACTACTGTGCTGTATATGTATAGAACCAAATTGTCAGGTAGATGGTTGATCCAAAATGTTTCCAGTAATGACATTGTGGGTAAAACCGTTGATGGAACGGCAGAGAGTGAGGCATTTTCTGATATTGGAAAACTATCGTTGCTGGTTAAATTATAAACGGGAGGAATGCTCACTGATTCCTTAATTATTTTTTTGAATTGGTTCACGTTTATCCTGAAATAGTTTGCTAGTATTAGTATTTTCATTTTTTTAGTGAGAGGTTCAAAAATATTACCATTCTTTCAAAAAAAAGTCCAGTAAACTGGCGACTACTTGGGCCAAAATGAATGCAAAAAAGAGTGTCCAAATTTTACACGCGTGTCCTCCTGCTAAGAAATACGACTTGTAAACGTTCCATGAAACAGTACCTTCTCCGCGACCTTCTTTGGTCATTGTTGGTTCCTAGTTTAATAGAATTTAAAGTTATTAGCACAGATTTACCCAAGAGATGCATAAAGGTTATTAAGACATGTAGCAAAATCATTATTTACCTTGTCATCTTTAGGAACTATTTCCTTTGTGGAAGTTTTTCGTTGCCTAAAAGGCTGCTTATCACCTTCCTCTTCTTGATTTTTGCTCTCCTCTTCATCTTCATCGATGATGTCCTTTAACTCATTAAGCAGTTTCGAAAATTCTTTGCCAGCATTTTGAATTTCTTCGTAACTACCTGAATGCTCAACTCTCCGGTCACCCAATAAGTAGATTTTCTTAACGTTTTTCAAATATTGAAGTTGGTGGGTAACCAAAACGACACACTTATCTTTAAGATATTCAGTGATACACTCTTCAAACATCTGCTTGCCTACGTGGGCGTCAACAGCCGATAAGGGATCATCTAACAAATATATATCTGAATCTTTGTAAACTGCCCTAGCGAGATTTATTCTAGCTCGTTGGCCACCACTTAGGGATACTCCTCTTTCGCCTACGATTGTACGATCACCGTAAGGAAATAAGGTGAAGTCTCTCTGCAGCTGACACACCCTGACCACTTCGTGATACCTTCTGGCATTAAATTTTTGACCAAAGAGGATATTTTGTCTTACACTGCCAACGAATAACCAAGGTTCCTGACTAGCATAAGAAATCCTTCCTGTTACTTTTATGGAGCCTCGCACTGGCTTAAGCTCTTGAAGAATACCATGAAGAAGAGTGGTTTTACCACTTCCAACAGCACCGATAATCACGGCCAACTCTCCAGATCTTACCTCTATATTAAGATCATCTAAATTATTTTCAGTTCTATCTTGAAGCCATTTGAGCGAAGCATTTTTCATATTAATTCCAACCGGGCCATCAGGCTTGACTATAATTTCTTTCGAATTATAAGTATTCACAAAGGTTTCGCTAGAGTCGCAATCCACCTCGTCATACTTGAGGAATTTACTGATTCTCTTCACAGAGATGTTAACTTCTGCAAACTGTGTTATTCCTAGTGGAAAGAATTGGGTGACAGAAACCCTAAGGAGTCCATAGAATGATTCGAGAAGATAGACGTACTGAGCATCCAAAATATTTCCTAAAAGGACGTAAGCTAAGATGCAAATGTAAATCGCCGAAGTGCTAAGGAAGAAATTGAATGATGTCATTAAGGCCCTAATAACAGATATTTTCTTGACTGCTTGCATTTCTCGCCTAAAAAATTGCATATATGAGTAATTGAGTTTTTTACTAAGCTGCAACTGACCTTCTGCTTAATTCAACAAGTTTAGCAAAAGGTTTCTCCCAAGTGTACATTTTTATCACTTGAATACCCGATATAATTTCGTTCATTAATCGGATTCTTTCGTCGGTCCGGATTGCCGTAGCCAGTCTGAAAGTGGATGCTTTTTTACCCATCCACACTGAAAAATATCGAGATATTACATTTTTTGTTTGCTAGACTTATCCGAGTTTACTTTGGAATGGTATGAAGGCCAATAACACCAGAACTCCAATCATTCCCGTGTATCCAGTATTGAAATACATAACGACCAGAACTATGATCGTTTCTAAGGGAGCTAGCCATAGAAACTGGATACTAAAGGCACAATTCTCAAATCGGCTCACGTCATTTGATATTAAATTCACCATTTGGCCCACGGTGGTTTCCGCTAAGGCACTTTTGCTTAGTTTTAGAGCTTTTCTGTAGATTAGCGATGAGGTTGCCACACGGACTTTCATACCTAGAAATAAGATCAATTAACTTATAGGAATTTAAAAAATAGTTGCTTATATTCTATTATTTTTGGTACTAGTGTATTGCACAATATTTACTGGATCATGAGAAAAATCACAGACCATCTTTCAGTCTGTCGGTAGAACATGTATTCTTATGGATCTATGCAACTCAAAAGATCTCTGCAGAGATTCTTGACTTTTAAACAGACCATTTGAAGTACAAATTGACTTTTCCAGACTGGTATATTTCTGCTTCATAATCCAGGAGTACTTTAGAGCAAACTGACAAATTACTTCCTATCTTCTGAACTCCTTGGGGTCCAGCGATAATATGTTGTATATAGAGTTACCGTACATTCTTACTGATAATAAGTTGGAGAAAAAACCTCAAGAAGAAATGCAAAATTATCTGGAATAAATAACTCCTATTGTTGGAACGTGTCTGGAAAAATATTTATTGATTGAATCAGCTGAGTGGAAAAGCCTGAAAGAAATAAGAAGCTACTTAAAGGCAGTTTGAAGAGATCCCAACTGCCTGGAAGAAATACAAAATTATCCCAACATTTGCGCAACCTGAGATTATCTTCTGAAGGTCTTTTGTGTCCAGGTCGGCATTAACGCTATTTAATTCCCATTCTTTACCTCTTACAACTACTCTACACTTCTTAAGCAAAATTTTAGGTGGACACTATCTACATTAACTTCTCTAAGGCTTTTGATGGAATCGAAAGATTTTAAGGATATTTTAAATGATTCTATACTAACCTATATGCATTATGTGCAGCATATAAAAATGTTGAAGTGCCGAAGTGATGAACACTCCGCCTGATATGGCTGCCGCATATAAATAAGCCTCCAGTTTGGACATTGTGGAGTCTGGTTCAAAATACTTTAAAAGTTCAGCGATAAACAATGGCGTAGATAGCCTAAAATAATACTTTGTAATAACGTTTGGGGGTTAGTTAATGTTCTTACCTTATTAAAATCCTAATGCAAAAATAATAGATTCCCAAAATGGTCATTTGCTTTCCAAAAACCCTAATCAAGGCCATCCATAGCGAGGGATTTTGGTTTTTCTTTTTCAGTTCCTTGCGCCATTCTCGATCCAGTTTATCTCCAAGATATTTGGATTCGTGAGATGGTAGGGCGGAGTATAAATCTTCTTCTGTTAAGTCATTTTTGTAGCCTTTCATGAACAAGGGAAACGTCCATCTAATAAAAGAGAAATTTTCGATAAAAGTTATTATTTAAAAAAAAATTAGAATACTTACGTAAAAAAGATCTTTTCTAACCAGTTGGCCTTATTGTAAGGGTGCTTTCCCGGTTTATTCTGCCCCTCCTGTGCCACTTCCATTTTAAAATCGTATTCATTGGTCCGCAACTAATTATTAAATAAAATCACAGCCTAAATAGGAAACGGCACTTGACACATTAAAAAAACTTCATTCCTCTTACATATTAAAATCAAAATCACTTAGCAAATAGCGATAAGGGATCCAAAACTTATGGCTATTGTGTTTCTATTGACTGACGTCAATGTTGTTTTTTGCGTTGAGTAGCTATATAGATTTTAAATGCTCTTTCAACAATACTTCACCAAACAAATTTACGATACGATTTGCTATGTTTACATTATTCGTTCAGCTGAAATGGTTTTTTTTCCGTGATTGCATGGTTATCTTTTTTCAACTGGGTTCTCACATTGTGTTTTATTTTCAAGGTTAATACTTTCATTCTCAATTATTGTGCGGGTTTAAGGTCAATATACTAAACATGTGATGGAATTTAATTTAAAGCACAATCAACTTAGATTTTGAATAATAAAATATTTATTTTATTCAATTGTTTTGTCTAAATTGACATTTTGCCACCAAAAATCAACCTAAGATACGATGTTTGGATTTTCACTGATTGCATTCGCGAATATAGATAGGGCAATTAATACATTAAGTTATATAAACACTAACTGATTTGATAAGAAAATATATAAATTCCTGATTTTAAGTGCCTGCGAAAATGTTAAATTATTTCCACTTTTTTGAAGGGATCAAAAATAACTGCAAATGTCTAAAATGAATAAAACATGAGTAAAATAGAAATGGTCCATGCTACTAGGCCTGAAAAAATCGTAAAAATGGAATCAGCTGTGCGAAAGGGATAAGAAAACATTCCACCTCGGAGCAATAATATATTGCTGTAGATGTTCAAAGAAAATTAATAATTAGTTCCAGGAAGTTAGAGAAATGATCCGAACTGCCTGCCTTGAAATAATGCAAAATTATCCCAACTATCTGAAGAATGATTCCAATTGCGTCGAAAAATACAACAGAATTAACTTCCTCGGAACCTTACTACTCCTGCAAAAGCACAGCTGCCTAAAAGAAATACAAAATTATCCCAAATATCCAGAAGGAATTAAATTGCCTCAAGAAAATTTAATATAAGACACAAAGTTGTGATGCTGCCTCTGTTTGTAGTTTGGCCATGGCAGACACTTATCCGTTAAGCTTAAAAAAATCAGTTTCTTATTGAAATTAAAACAGGCAGTTTCTTTACCACAATCCTTAACGTTTTCTCCTTCTTTTCCACTATATTTTATCAGGTTATGGGTCCATGTGTTCTAAAAACGGTTCGGAGTCCCGTAAAAACGTCTTTTTAAGTGAATAGCAAACTCGAGATTCCAACTTCATTTATTTGCCAAATGTACCCAGATTGGCAAAGTGTGTTAATGATTCCGAGATGGAATTAGCAATGGTGGCTACGGAGAAATGATTACCTACCTTGGATACAAACTTATAAGTGCACGTAAAAACAGGAAATTCAACTAAGGAGGTTTGGGATACTCTGAAAAGGCCGTATGCGGATCAAGGTTTTACACGGAGGAAAATCTGTTTGCTGCGTTATCTTATTTCCTTAAGGCTAGATAGAAGAAAAGTATTCACTTATGATTATGACTATTAAACATAGTAGAATGAGCATCAGCACTGAAGTTATTAAAACTAAGTTGATGGATATGTCAGAGAACTGTACTAATGCAGGATCTGGTAGTGCATTTACTGTTAAGGAGAAATACGAAAAAGGTCAGGTAGATATGTCAAAAATCAGGTGTTATAGAGGCAAATCTCTAGGACATTATATGAGCAGATGTCCAAAGAATGACAAGGACAATGATAACAATGACTGTCGGAACACTGCTTTGTGAAGTAGAATGCCCTCACTGCCTGGAAGATTAAAAATATTCTTACAGGCAATTAAGTTATTCTCTTTGCTCCATAAACTCTATATCAGTTGCTATAATGCTCTCAACTGCCTGGAAGGAATAAAAATATTCTTCTAGGCAATTGGTGCTTTTCAGAAACCTGATGTCCAATGTCAGAGGATCTCAACTGTTTAGAAGAAATAAAATCATTCTTCTATGAGCTGATAAAATGCACTCAACTGCCTGTCAGAAGTAAAAATATTCTTACAGGTAATTGAGTTATTCTCTTTACTCCATAAACCCTATATCAGTTGCTATAATGCCCTTAACTGCCTGGAAGGAATAAAAATATTCTTCTAGGCAATTGGTGCTTTTCAGAAACCTAATACCCAATGTCAGAGGTCTCAACTGCTTAGAAGAAATAAAATCATTTTTCTAGGCAGTTGTATAGGGGACCTGGTATTCTTCTATGAGCTGCTAGAATGCACTCAATTGCCTGGACGAAATAAAAATATTCGTACAGGCAATTGAGTTAGAACCGGTTTCTGCATAAATTCTATATCAGTTGCTAGAATACCATCAACTGCCTGTCAGAAGTAAAAATATTCTTACAGGCAATTGAGTTATTCTGTTTACTCCATAAACTCTATATTAGTTGCTATAATACCCTCAACTGCTTGGAAAGAATAAAAATATTCTTCTAGGCAATTGGTGCTTTTCAGAAACCTGATGTCCAATGTCAGAGGGTCTCAACTGTTTAGAAGAAATAAAATCATTCTTCTAGGCAGTTGAATAGGGGATCTGGTATTCTTCTATGAGCTGCTAAAATGCACTCAACTGCCTGAACGAAATAAAAATATTCTTACAGGCAATTGAGTTATAACCTGTTTCTGCATAGACTCTATATCAGTTGCTAGAACACCATCAACTGCCTGGAAGATTAAAAATATTCTCCCAGGCAGTTAAATAGGGATCTGATATCCTTCTATGACCTGCTGCAATGCACTCAATTGTCTGGACGAAGTAAAAATATTCTTACAGCCAATTGAGTTAGAACCTGTAAACTCTCTATAAACTCTATTTCAGCTGGTAGAATACCATCAACTGCCTGGAAGAAATAAAAATATTCTCTCAAGCAAATGGTGCCTTCCAGGCACCTGATCCAATGTTAGAAGGTCTGAACTGGTTGGAAGAAATAAAACCATTCTTCTACTAGGACACGTCACATTACTAAGGATATGAATACGAGTAATGCAACTGTATCCTTACCACTTCCAGAAAGTTCAAGGATTCAGTGCAGCCCATTATCATCCTAGAATTCAATTTTGTCAATGGCTTCTTCATTAAATTGATGCACAAACAAATTTTTACGCTATATTTTATAAATGGATGGAGTCTCTTTCACAAGAGACGCTATTTTAATTAGTAGGAATAGCCAGCCATGTTTGGGACAATGAAAATCCTTACGCAATTTTTCGTAGAAGATATCAATAACGTTGGTGTGTCAAGGTATTGGCAGGCATTGTTGATGATTATTTAATTGGGCCATATCTTCTACCGGAACGGTTAACAGGACCTATTTACAGGCGTCTTTTGGAGGAAGTTCTTCCAGAACTTCTTGGCCTCCTAGGTCACCCGATTTAACCTCGCTAGATTTTTTCCTGTGGGACCATTTAAAGTCTTTAATCTACGAAACTCCTCTAGAAACAGAACAAGACTTAATTGGACGAATTATAGCAGCATTTGAAATCATTCGAAACGAGTATCGCAGTTTTAGTCAAGTCCGTCGAAATCATGTGCGACGTTAAAATCGGTGTCTTCAAGTTGGAGGAAGACATTTTGAATAATTATTATGATGACGTCATGTACAAAACTGTGCAAAAATTAAATGTATTAAATCCTATTTAGGAAATTCATCGTCTTTCTAAATTTTAACGCGCCTTAAAGCCGTAGTGACACTTTTCTGGACATGGGTCTCTATACTCAAATGTTTTCTACTGTTGCATTCAATAACCGCTAGAAGTTTGATAACATAGTTTTGAAACACCCTGTGTACGTAAAATAACATCTACTATACGTAGTATTAATAAAAATCACTTACAGGATACTTATGCCAAAAAAAACAATCATACAAAGAGCTGCATTTACAACAGTGACACTATATTCTACATTTTTGCATTACATTGAAAACATTTTATGGTTTTTGATATTTGGAATTAATGTAGAACTCAGTATGTAATTTTGAATTACACTTAGTGCGTGAAGAGCATTATCATGTAATGCACCCCAAACAAGAATACTATTGATTCATAGTATTCTTCAATATTGATTGAATAAAGCATCTAAGTCTTTTACTGAGAGCCACAGCTTGATCATTCCACTTAAGGTTCTTGTCAATTTGTACTCCTCAATCCTTTATATCAAATACGCTACTATTTTTAATAGTTATTTATTTAAATGTGGCCTATTTGAATTATTTACTAAAGAAACAATAAAAGTGGTTTTATTAATGTTTAAAGATAGTTTATTTCGATATAGCGAAATTTTGATTTTTTGCTAGTTCTCTCTCTGCTCTAAACCGACATACTGTAATATTTATAGTGATAATGTTAATTAATAGCGGTAATTTTTAGTAGCGAATTTATGTAGAGTATAATTATCAATGGGCCTAAGATTGTGCCTCGTGGAACTGCCATTTCAACATTAAGTGTTTCACTAAATATATTGTTCATATTAAGTATTTGTTTTCTTTCTGTGAAGTAGTCGTTAAAAATTTCATAGGAAAGACCTCTGATTCCGCACATCAAGCAATTTTTGATGCGGCATTATGTCAAACGTCTTGGCTAGGTCCAAGACCATACCACAATACATCGAAGAAGCCTTTAATTTGATTGACTACTACTTAAATATTTATGTCTGAGTTAGGCAGAAACCCAAATATAAATACAAACCTCTACTTTATATCATATTAACTAAATTATTCTTAAAAAAATCTTTATTTTTTTATGTTTGCAACTTAATACAAAGGTATAAAAATATCTTTAAACCCTATACTTCTCCGGTAAAATTCTGCAAACTCCTTAAATATTAGATAGCTGATTTTTTGCAGCTATATTAATGTGACTCTAAAAAAAATATTTATTAATTGTGGTAAATATGCAGAATTATTTTTGTACCTCTTGAGCTATTGCGATCAAATTCTCTGCCATAGCCCTACCAGTTTGTTGCACCAACTCATAAAACACCCCATTTTCTTTCTTTTGTAATAACTCGTGTGGATGTCCAAACTCTACGACCCTTCCAGCATCCATGACCACCACCTTATCGGAATCCATGATAGTATGCAGCCTGTGAGCAATAGTGAGTACTGTACAATCAGGAAATTTCCTTCTGATGGTGTTTTGAATTAACGCATCAGTTTGTGGATCCACATTGGCCGTTGCTTCATCCAGAACGAGGATTTTATTATTTCTGACTATGGCACGTGCCAGACAGACCAGTTGACGTTGGCCCACGCTGAAGTTTGATCCTCCTTCGGACATTTTGCTTTCCAATCCTTGGGGAAGGTTGGAGACTACTTGCTTTAATTCTACTTCTTCCAGAGCACTCCAAATAGCCTAAATTTTAAAAATTATTGTATCTGTCACTAAACTAAAGTAATTTGCTCTTACATCATCAGTGTACTCATCAAATGGATCCAAGTTCTTTCTTAAGCTGCCAGAAAACAGTACTGGCTCTTGCGGGATAATGGATATGCTAGACCTTAACCTGGATAAAGGTATCTTAGCGATATCAAGGCCATCAATAATAATTCTCCCTTCATTTACGGCAAGTCTGAATAAGGCCATTATTATAGATGATTTTCCTGCACCAGTTCGTCCAACAATACCAACTTTTTCAGTGCTTCTTATATCAAAAGTGAGATTTTTCAACACCAGCGGTTCCTCGGGGGCGTATTTCAAGCAAAGATTGTCAAACTTAATATTTCCAGTTTCTGGCCAGGATTTCGGAGGATCGTGGGCACCGATATCTTGTTCTGGAACAACATCCGCATATTCCTGGATCCTTTCCACGCAGGTCATGGTGTTTTCAAGTTCACTCCATTGCCGCATGCCCCACTGGAACATCCCAGTCAGGTTCATAGCTTGGGTGATTGCCAGACCAACGCTTCCTCCAAATGTT
Source organism: Anthonomus grandis grandis (assembly GCF_022605725.1). Taxonomy (NCBI): domain Eukaryota; kingdom Metazoa; phylum Arthropoda; class Insecta; order Coleoptera; family Curculionidae; genus Anthonomus; species Anthonomus grandis. The sequence goes on along the minus strand of NC_065548.1, from coordinate 11,619,207 downwards.
TCTAAAATATTCAATTATCAAGGGGTTTTATATAATTTATTGGGAGGACAAACCTGTATTGAAGAACAAGAAACTGAATGTCACAAGGGTGATAAATACAACGCAGTGCATATCGAGCCAGAAGCCAAACGTTCTATTGGCTGCCAAAAACATGAAATAGGCGGAGCTGTATGCGTTTTGGTAGTTATCAAATTCGGTTTTTAAGATTGTCTGAGCCCCAAAGGCTCTTATGGTGGTCAAGCCTTGAAGGGAAGCCGTCAGGTGGGAGTAAACTGGACTTCTTGCTAAAAAAGGTAATAATAATTAGTAATGTTTTGTTTTTATTTCAATAGGCAGTTTCAATATAATTTAGGTAACTTACGCATCAACCTATTACAACTATGTTCTTTAATTCATATATGTATTATATTATACCAGAGTCACAGATTTACAGAATAATATTCTGTAAATCTGTGCCAGAGTGGCAATTAAAGATTTTGGATGCGAAAATCAATAAGTCACCGGTAAAAAGAAAACGAACGATTCTCGTACTAACAGTGCGATTTTTTCCGTATGAATTTCTGCTTCAAGTTAATACATGGATATTTTGGCACCCAATACAGAAATTTACAGTTATTTACTATTACACATCTAATAAGAGTAAACTGGGGCAGTATTTAAAATACGCCTGAATGATTGTGAGTATTATAAACTGTTATTCTTGAATTATAATTGAAACTTGTTATTCCAAGATGAAATAGAAGAATAACTTCTTTAATAGTTTCTTTGGCAAATATAGTCCAGGTATGGATTAAGGGTTAGAATGTTATAATTAAAAATCTTAGAACCTCTTCAATTATTTTTAATGAAGAAGTACAAATTTTAATATTTTGATTTTGTAGAAGTTTCCTAAATTCCCAGTTTAACCATTACTCGCAAATCTAAGGCGTTTCAGGTAAACTCAGAAAGCGTTTAAGCTACAAAAAATCTTTGTATTAATTACTCTAAATTTATGTGAATATCTAATATAAATGCCTATGATACTTTTTGAATTATCATGGATCAATTATAGCTTAATGAAAACTGCTTTATGTAACTGCAATTCCCCCTGAAGCTATAAAACCCTGATTTCCTTAATAAAATATTGTGGCATACACAATCAAAAGCTTTAGGGATGTCACAGAATACCATAGACCCGCAATGACCCATGTTAATGTTAACATTTAAATATAATTTTTCCAGCACCTCAATTATCGATTGACTCTTGAAACTCTTGCCCTTTTAAGTAGATCTGAAAAATGTCCAAAATGAAAAAAAAGTTCAATGAAGAAATTAATTAATTAATTGCGTTTGCAAGGATATTATAGGTTAAATTGGGCAAATTAAGAAACACTCTGATTGAAATATAATCCTATACAGGGGAATTCTTATTTTTAATAGACATAAGTGTTTTTTAATCTCTTCTGAATTGACGTGAATAAAGTAGAAACTTTCAGGTACAGGAGTACCTGAAATACCATTAATCAGATTACTGCGAACTAAGTTGATCACTTTTTTACGTATAGAAGAGTGTTATATAGTCAAAGTTAACACTTACTTATCCCTTCGAGTCTCTTAAGATCTCTGCTGGTTGCCAAAAATATCACCCTGAGAAAATAGAAAATGGTAAGCATGATTCCTGTAAGAAGCAACATCCACGGATTAACGCTAGCGATCACCGAAGATATGGCAATCACAGTTAAGGAAATCTAAAATTTCATTTAATACTTTACTTGAATAATTATTTTCATATAGTTACATTACCTGTAAAGTATCCAACAAAGTAAGCGGCAAAATCTCATCGACCTGGTTCATATCTTTGGAAAATCTATTTAAAATTCTACCCGAAGGATTGGTGTTGAAGAACCTTAGGGCCGCATTAACGATTTTATAAAACATGTTGTTATGTAACCTCACCGAGGCTTTATTGCAAAATCTGTAAAATGCTAAAGAACGTCCGATAGTTAAAACTATCAGCAGCACTATTCCCACACTGTATATGTATAATACTAAGTCATCCGAAAGGTGATTTATCCAAAACACTTCTATTGCTGTAAGAGCCGGTAGGACCGCTGGTGGTTCTACTGCGTTTGAAACATTTTCAATTATTGGGAAGCTATCGTTAGAAGTCAAGTTGTAGATTGGAGGGTTGTAGGAATCTTGCTGTGCTTTTTTGAATTGGTTAACATTTACCCTAAAATTAAAGATTATTTTAAAAATCCGTTTTATTACTTCCAGGCAATTCACTACTGTTGTAGCTCAGTCATATTTCAGTCATAAGCCTGGTATAATCTTAAGCAAAATTAACATATAAAAAATCCTTACCATTCTTTTAAATAATATTCGATAAAACTAGCTACTACTTGAGCGACTATAAACGCAAGAAATAGCGTCCAAATCTTGCACCAATGTCCACCTGACAAAAAGTATGTCTTGTAAACGCTCCATGAAATTGTTCCTTGCCCTCTGCCTTCTTCACCCATGGTCGGTTCCTAGAATTGAACAAAAATTTAAAATTTCTTATTAGATTTAATGACATGTATAACCTTATCATTTTTAGGAACTACTTCTTTTGTTGATGCCCTCCTTCTTCTAATCGGCTTCAGGTCTTCGACTTCTGCTTTTTCATCCATTTCTTCTTCATCCTCATCAATAATATCTTTTAAATCTTCAAGCAGCTTCGAAAACTGTTTGCCAGAATTTTGGATCTCTTCATAAGTGCCAGAATGTTCAATCTTTCTATCGCCCAACAGATAAATCTTCTGAACGTGTTTTAAATATTGTAGCTGGTGCGTCACCAATACCACGCACTTATCTTTAAGGTATCCAGTGATACATTCTTCGAACATTTGTTTTCCCACGTGGGCATCGACAGCCGATAAAGGATCATCTAGCAAATAAATGTCGGCTTCTTTATAAACTGCCCTGGCAAGATTGATTCTAGCTCGTTGACCACCACTTAGAGACACTCCCCGTTCGCCCACAATGGTGCGATCACCATAAGGAAATAGGGTGAAGTCCCTTTGGAGCTGACATACCCTGACTACTTCGTGGTATCTTCTTGCATCAAACTTTTGGCCAAAGGTGATGTTTTGTCTAACGCTTCCGACAAACAACCAAGGTTCCTGACTGGCATAGGAAATATTCCCAGTTACTTTTATAGAACCCTTTACTGGTTTCAGTTCTCCAAGAATACCGTGAAGAAGGGTAGTTTTACCACTTCCAACAGCCCCAATAATAACAGCCAACTCTCCAGAGTTGACTTCTACGTCAAGATGATCCAAGTTATTCTCTGTTCTGTCTTTGAGCCACTTGAGAGAAGCATCCTTCATGGATATTCCTATTGACGAATCTCCATGCTTTACTAGATCTGGCTTAAGGCTTTCGTTAGATTGAAAGTTATTTAAAAAGGTGTCGCTTGAGTCAAAATCCACTTCGTCATACATAAGAAATTGTCTAATTCTTTTAACGGAGATGTTTGCTTCGGCAAATTGGGTAACTCCTTGAGGGAAGAACATGGTTACAGATACTTTAAGGATTCCATAAAAGGATTGAAGAATATATACGTATTGTGCATCCAGAACATTGCCCAAGAGTACGTAAGTTAAAACGCAAAGAAATACTGATGTATTATGAAGGAACAGATTGAATGACATCATGATGGCTCGGATAACGGAGATTTTTTTGATTTGTTCGATTTCTCGTCTAAAAATATTTTAATAATTGATTATGGTGAATAGTTAATGGTAAGATTGGTACCTTCTGCTAATTTCAACAAGTTTGGCAAAAGGTTTTTCCCAGGTGTACATTTTTATCACTTGAATTCCGGAAATTATTTCGTTCATCAGTCGGATTCTTTCGTCTGTTCGGATTGCGGTCGCTAGCCTGAAAGTGGAGGTTTTCTTGCCCATCCATACTGAAAAAGTGAAAAGTTGAGTCGAGTAAAATGGCGCATACAAAAAGTTACATTGAAGGCTTGTATTTTAAAAACGTGCCATTTTATTGATAAAATATACTTAAGAAACATGTTCTTCTTGTGTTTGACGTTGCCAAAAAACGAATTCTTCTTTTAGTTAGATCAAAGTGATCTAAAGTTACATGGCTTGAGATGTATTTATTTGTTTTTTATTATTACCATATATATATTTCTTTTTTATTTTTTTTTAAATATTGAAAGATTGCTTATAGATTTAGATTTATTAACTTGTAAATTTAAAAAATATATTTGACATTAACATTTAAATATTTATTATCAGAAATATTTAGATTACCGTTAAATAATAAATTAGAAAAGATCCCCATATTTTCCACAAAAGCATAAGGTGCTTTCTCTAACTCCTATTTTATGTAAATGACTTTGAAACCGACCATAATTTAAATTTATTTGCCTAATATTGGCAATTAACTTTCTTGGATTTATATCATATTTTTGTAATTAAAGCAATAAGTACTACATATTTTGGCCAAGTTTTTGCAGTGAATGTTTCACTTTACATTGAGATTTTGTTTTATTAAGTTTAATAACTATCTTTTAGTATTAATATTTCGTTACGAAGCTTATGATTAAAAATTTCTTAGCAATATTGTCACCTATAAAATCCTCATCCATTTTCTCCAAGAGATCACACAAAATATAAACAAACAAACAAAAAAACAATGTCACGGTCTCATAAGCAATTTTTTATTGGCTACACGTGTTTCGCCCTGTATAAGCAGGGCATCATCAGGCCTTAGGACCTACACATACACTGTAACATAACATACAAGCAGGGCATCATCAGGCCTTAGGACCTCAACATACACTATAACATAACATACAAGTTTTACAGTTTTTATAGTTATTAAAAACCAATTTAAATAATTCTCCTTTTTGTAAGAAATTATTTCATGTATTTTAGAACTGATTGTGAATCTGAACATATTAAGATATGTGTTGTAATATGCCCAATTTTAAGGCATAGAATATGGTTGCTGCTTTTAGCCTCTGTCTCTATATTTTAGATAGATTTTGATAATGACTCTTTTGAATAGACAGAATTTGGTGCCCTGTACCTTCTGCACTATTAATATTATAGTACAGTCAATCTTTAACTTTTTTTTGGCAAAAATAGGCGAAATCTTGATACTTTGCCGAAAGTTAGTGTCCCTTATGAAAAGCCCAAAAACAAAAATTTGCGATCCCTTCCCCCATATTTTTTTGGAAAACTCAAAATTTTTTTGTAATCGATTTTTTACAAAAATCGTGGTTTTTAGTTGTCCGAAACAAAAAATGTTTATGATTAAATTACCTAGAATTTTTTTTCAGGATCTTTTCTGTAAAATGCGCTAAAATCACCTAAAATAATTTGTTTTTACTATTTCAAAGATTTTTAAAGTGTCGAATTCAAAAAAGCCTACAAAAATGATATTTGCATTTTTTCCAATATCTCGTTATCCAAATACAGCGCGTTTATTTTTTAAAAATCGCATTTTATCAATATGAGTGGCACGTAATAATTTACTGGAGCTATTTTATTTCACTTAACGTTCCTGGAGAATGAAATTCACCAAAAAATTGTGTTATTCTCTTATTATCTTTCTATTCTAAAAATTGTCTTACTCGTTGGATGATTTTTGGTTTACTCAAAAATTTTTTGGATTCTATTTCTTACCAAAAATTACTCAATTTAAAGAAAAATTTGTTGAAAAGACAAAAAAAGTTTAGAATATTATTGCCTACTTTTAAGTTTTTCTATGATTTATTTAAGTTTTTATATTTCGGAAAAAGTCTAAACTTCTTTTTAATTCCATTTTTTGTATTCGGACCTGGCTTTTAGAACCAGGTTTTAATAATTTTTTAAAATACATTTCTCTAAAGAGAAAAAGAAGGACGCTCTCAGAAGAAAGTAATTTTTCTCAAATTTTTTCCAAAGATCCAAGAACTCTCTTAAGGCTCAAATTTTAACAACCAAAAGTATCTTTCATTGTCTTCAAATTGCATTGATCATTAATTTGTTTTAAAATATCATTGCTATGACCAACATCCGTTAATCGCAAATTTAAATAAAAATACATTTGTTTTTCAAAAATTACTCAAAATATTGGAATTTTTTCATAAAATCATAAACAACCTTAGAAAAAACATATTCTTCATTTAAAATGTATTTTTAAGATTTTATCACGGCCTTTTATTTGCATTTAAAAACAATACCTATTGTAAAATTAAATAGCGAGTAAACAAGACAAATTCCTTACTTTGAAACGGTATAAAAGCCAACAAAAGCAAAACGCCTATCATCCCAGTATATCCGATATTAAAGTACATAATAACAAGTACTATAATTGTTTCCAGTGGTGCCATCCATAAATTATGAATGTGGGTGGTAGCTAATTCGAACCTGCCTACGTCGTTGGATATTAAATTAACCATTTGGCCCACGGTGGTTTCTGCTAGAGCACTTTTGCTTAACTTAAGTGCCTTTCGGTAGATTAGCGTTGAAGTTGCCACTCGAATTTTCATACCTTAAAAAAGTCATAGGTCATACATATTATTATCATGTCAAACCGTAGCAAATCAAGCATTTAATAGTTTTGACTATCTCCAACTTGAATAATTGTTGGTACCCTAAGATAATATGACATTCAATAAATTGTTAATTAAAAAAAAACAAGACATGTTTTTGCTTGTATTTTTCTTATTCTACATTTTTAAACACTTTTGAAGCAAAAGCACTTGCATTGACAGATCGTAGGTCTTCAAATAACATAAACGAAATACCTATTTCCACAGTAACCGTATAAATGAATTTTTTTAATGAATAAAAGTGGATTTTATTAAAAAAAAATTAAATAAATTAATTTAAAATTTTTTTCATTACTTTAAAAAAAATGAACTGATCTTTTTTTTAAATTTATATCAATGGTATGGTAAGAGTGACATAACAGAGTAAAATTATCTTGTTTGCTGATGACATGATGTTCTAGGGAAGGACTTGCGACAAATGCAATGAAATTTAAATGACGATATAATTGTCTATTTAATTGGTTGTTAACAAACTATGTTAAAATGCAGACAAGACGAAATTTCGCATAGTTAGTAAGAAATCGAGAATTAGTCAAGCGGAAATCCAAAATATGCACATTGTTGTAAATGGGGAATATTTTTTTTATGATAGGTACATTAAGTACTTGGGCGTAAGCTTAGATTATAATTTAAATTTTCTAGTTCATGCGCATTACGTGATGCGAAAGTCCTCAAAAAAGTTGTCTTCATAACTCGAGTAGTTAAAAATCTATACATGTACACAAAATTACAATTTTACCATGTCATCGCACTTCCACATTTGCAATTTTGTTCTACTTTAATGTAGAATTTACCCCAGTATAGAATAAAATATGTAAATGTATATTAATAGTGTTTTAAATATGTTTTCTGTGAGGCGAAGCGTTATTCTTAATGTGTATCTGTTTATTCTTAAACTTTAAGATGGTTTGGTACCCAATTATTTATATGATAGATTAAAGTTCTTTAAAGATGTACATAGTTATCAAATAAAAAATCGTACATATTTTATTTTGTTAGATCGGTGCAATTTTGCACAAATGATTAATTGAATTTGAGAAGTTACCAATAACGATAAAGAAATGTGACTAACTAAAAAGCCTAAACCAATTCAAGCGGTTACTGAGAAAATCTGTGTTAGATAGATATTGGTATTATAGTTCATTATAGTTCATATTCTTGTAATGATTTGTCATTTTATTTGTACCCCTTTTATTTTATTTATAAATATTTTTTATTTTTATATTGTTTTATTAAGTTTACTTTATAAAACAATATAAAAATAAAAGTAGTTTAAGATGATCTTTTTGTACACTGTGTGTACTGCATATTTATTTTTGATATTTAAGCATATTTATTGTAATAATTCAAACATATTTTTTTTGTATTTATTTATAGCTCTGATGCCAAATATATGATTTATTATTATTCTTATCTTCTGAAATTTTCAATATATTTTGAAATATCAAAAGCATTTTTTTTTCAAAATTAACAAAAAAATACTTTAAATTCAGAAAGTCGTCCATTTTTTCAAAGAAACCTAGATTCTAAAATCTAAAGAGGACTACACTTTACATTTCAGGACCTTTTTTTGACACCGATACTTTATTTAGTCCCCTTTAGATGTTTAAAGTTTAAGGTGTTTATGTCTCAAAATCAATGTATAGCTCGCTCAGTTGAGACGATGATTGGTTTTTAAAATATTGCAGTTTGTATATGAATAACCTGCAAAGCCCAAATTTGAACATTTTTAAAGAGTAAATAGAACAGAAACCGCTGATCAAAAAAATTGCAATATTTTGGATATTCCAGTCTTACCAAAGACTACGATCGAACGGCTTGAGCCGAAAAGTACATTTTTTCTTATTAAATTTTTATCATCAATGGTACTTACCCAAATGAAAGTTATGTAGCATATAAGTATGTTGAAAAGTGGCAGATAAAAACACACAAATGGCAATAGCAGCGGCATAGTAATAAGCTGTTTGTTTAGACATTCCCGTGTCCGGTTCAAAAAATTTCAAAAGTTGAGCCAAGAACAGCGGTACCGTTATCCTCACTAAAATTTCAATTAGCAAATAAGAGATCCCCAGCACGGCCATCTGTTTGCCGAAAACTCTTGTTAAAGCCATCCATAAGGAGGAGTTTTCTTGTTTCTTTTTCCACTCTTTGCTCCATTCTTTGTCCAGTTTATCACCGAGATATTTGGATTCGTGAGATGGTAAGAACGGGTATAAGTCTTCTTCCAGTAAATCTTTTTTGTAGCCTTTTATAAATAAAGGAAACGTCCATCTAAAAGCGATTTAAGTAATCTAGGCTGGACTAAAATATTTTTAAAGAATACTAACGTGAAAAAGAGTTTTTCCAAAAAATTCGCCTTAATAAATGGGTTCTTTTCCCGCTTAACCTTATTATTTTCCACCGCTTTAGCATCTTCCATTATTAGACCCTTATTAGTTCACTACTCACCGACGAATAATTTAGTCATCATTAAGTAACACTTGTAATAATAAATTTTAATATTAAAATCACTTGACAAATAGCGATAAGGAGTCAAGGAAATTGTTACTATTGTTTAGGCGTTCCATCATATATTTTAAACAGTAATTTTACAGGATAACAACTGATGAAGAAACAGGTTGGTATTGTATCGATGAATAATTTATTAACGTTAAACAGGTATTAAAAAAAACTATTTTGAAAGCATTAAACACCGTTATTATCATAGCAGTTTATTTGTTATCTCGACTGATGGAATCTTATAATTGTAAGATATGTGGAGTATATAGTTACATATCCTCTCATTAAATGCTCACTAATTAGATAATAAAAATTTTTGTTTTACTTGTCATTGACAATAAGTGTTTTTCAGCACTTTAATTTAATTTATTTATGGATGGGTTCCAGATATAAATCTCATATTAAATACGCGTATGAAGTACTTAAAGCGATAGAACCTGAAATTTATGATGATTTTGCTATCTATTTGTATTATTGAAATTATCACATTTCTTTGCTAGAATGGCAATATCATATAAAAACAATTCCACCAGTAATAATGTAAAGCAGTAATAGCGTTTTTGTTGGAGTCTCGTTGGACTTGAACACTCAATTTTTTTAATGTTTTGAAAGATAGAGCCACATTTTTAAATAATGGAGCTTAGTTTTTATTTCATTTTTTCATACATTGACTTTCTCTTTAATTTCAAACGTTATCCTTTTTTCTCTCTTCTATTAAAAAGAACTCCTTTATTTCGCCCTGTAGCTTGAGTACCTTTAAGCTTAAGTACCTCAAACTATGAAAGTTCTTTGGTCTACCACTTGTGTTTGAATTAATAGAACCCGGACAGGAAAATACATTGAGAAATATGTAAACACACATTCTTTTCCTATCTTCTTTCCTTTCTTCTATTAAAAAAAACTCCCTTATTCGGCTATGTAGCCTTCCTTGAGTACCTCCAACTATGAAGGTCCTTTGATCTACTTCTTGTGATTGTATTAATAGTACTTGGGACACGAAAATATATGAAGAAATGCGTGAAAAAATATTATTTTTATTTTCGTAATACATTTGTAATAAGAATAATTAACAAATAACTTCCTCTGTTTAGTCGATCTTCTGCAGTCATCACAAGGCCCATTTAAATCCATATATGCTCCTGCACGCTTCTCAAGTATCAGAGTTCTTTGTCGATTTTTCTAAATAATTCTAAAAAAATATATAATGTTTAGTTAATAAATAACGGCGAATTCACAAAAATATATTCATACCTCATGTGCTATAGCAATCAAATTATCTGCCATAGCTCCACCGGTTTGTTGCACTAGCTCATAAAACACCCCATTCTCCTTCTTTTGTAATAATTCATGTGGATGTCCAAACTCTACGATTCTACCAGCATCCATGACCACCACCTTATCGGAATCCATGATGGTATGCAGCCTGTGGGCAATGGTAAGCACTGTACAATCAGGAAATTTTCTTCTGATGGTGTTCTGAATTAACGCATCAGTTTGTGGATCTACATTAGCGGTCGCTTCATCCAGAACGAGGATTTTATTATTTTTAACTATGGCACGTGCTAGGCAGACCAGTTGACGTTGGCCCACGCTGAAATTTGATCCTCCTTCAGACATTTTACTTGCCAGTCCTTGTGGAAAGTTAGAGACTACTTGCTTAAGTTCTACTTCTTCCAGAGCTCTCCAAATGACCTAAACATAAAAACTGGAACGCCTAGTAACTAAAGTAACGTAATTTGCTCTTACTTCGTCAGTGTACTCCTCGAATGGATCCAAGTTCTTTCTTAAGCTGCCCGAAAACAGGACTGGTTCTTGCGGAATAATGGATATGCTAGACCTTAACCTGGATAAAGGTATTTTAGAGATATCAAGCCCATCAATAATAATTCTTCCTTCATTTACAGCAAGTCTGAATAAGGCTATTATTATAGACGACTTTCCTGCACCAGTTCGTCCAACGATACCAACTTTTTCAGTGCTTCTTATATGAAAAGTGAGATTTTTCAGCACCAGCGGTTCCTCAGGGGTATATTTCAAGCAAAGATTATCAAACTTAATATCTCCAGTTGCTGGCCAGGACTTTGGAGGATCATGAGTAGCTCCATCTTGTTCTGGAACTATATCCGCATATTCTTGAATACGTTCCACGCAAGTCATGGTGTTCTCCAGTTCGCTCCATTGGCGCATTCCCCACTGGAACATTCTTGTCAGGTTCATTGCTTGGGTGATTGCCAGACCGACGTTTCCTCCAAAAGTTCCTAAAAATTATTATTAAGACGTGTGATTTCTAACTAATTGTGAACAGACAAACCTGTATTGAACAACAAGAAGCTGAATGTTACAAAGGTGATAAATACAACGCAATGCATATCGAGCCAGAAGCCAAACGTTCTATTAGCTGCCAAAAACATGAAATAGGCGGAACAGTTTGAGTTTTGGTAGTTGTCGAATTCGTTTTTTAATATTTTTTGAGCTCCGAAAGCTCTTATGGTCGTTAGGCCTTGAAGGGAGGCCGTTAGATGGGAGTATACTGGGCTTCTTGCTAAAAAAAGACAAGAACTAATAGGATTATGAAATGTTATTACCAAGAGTACACACACATTTTTCTTTAAGAACTTTTTGCACGCAACTTTACGGATAAAAGTTGTTAAAGTATACCAGTGTAATATGCAGCTTTAGTCCATTTCCAAATCCTTGGGAGGACAAGTATGGATCGATTGGCATAAAATGGTCAAAAATTGTCTCTGGTGGTATATATATACTTAATATATTTTGTTGAAGCAAGGAATATAGCATTAAACGTACACGATGAACTTGTACTATGGAGACTTAGTAAAGAAAGAAAAAATGAACCGTTGAAAGTGACTGAAACAGCAAAAACAAAGTCAGAAGAGCAGCAGTTAAAAAAGAAAATGTATCAGTAATGGGAGGGAAAAAAATGTAGGCAATAAGAAATTAGAGTTAGATCTTTCGTGCAAAAAGCAGAACAGAAAATCGATTTTGATTGCAAATGAAAAAATAATTTACTGCAGAAATATTTAAGGAAGATTACAGGACAGAAAATAAGAATATTTAATACTTCCATGAAACTTTTCAAAAGGTTTAAAAGTTCCTTTCGACAAAGGCTGCAGATGATACTAACCGAATAGTAACACATGTGAGGAGCGTTAAAGGATGTTTAAATAACGGTTTATTAGAAAGCGAATCAAAATTAACCAAAGATCCCGAAGTCCGGTAATTTTGAACATTATTTTGCTTAAGTGATCATGTCAACTGCTAAAAATTCTAGCATTGTCATGAACAAATGTCATCAACTCAGTTAATCAAATAGAAAAACTACTTATATAAAATTATGATGCGTTAAAAACACAGCATTTACAAATAGCAAAAAAATTAAATGTAATATAAAATACATGTTAATCAAATAAGTAAGGAACATCAAATAATGGTACTTCGATTGCCACCCTATCATTCCGAACTATAAATTAATTATTATTGCTAAAAAGAATTAATTTCACAATGCAAACTATGGAAGTGGCATGCATTATTGGAGGATCAGCCAGTACCCCTTATTTTGCATATCTAATAAGATTTTATTACTCTCTACCTTTTTCAAATAGACTATAAGTCCAATTCAATTAATATATCTTTCCTGTAGATATCCTTCATAAGAGACGACGCTGGTAACCGATTTATCAGGAAGCATCGGCGATACTTACTGTGCTAATTTTATGACCCTTGTATATTTGGGATGATACCGAGTCTGTGTAGCTAATATTTATAAATTCAGTCCGCTTTAGCCTTCTGTTGCTTGCACAAAAAATTAAAGACACCTCCTATATTTACCCCAATTTTGAATAAATAATGAGGTTCTTTGACCTCACGGAAAAAGAAATAGGCTATAAATACTGTAACTTTTATAAAATACATAGGAACACTTACTTATTCCTTCAAGTCTTTTAAGATCTCTGCTAGTTGCCAAGAATATCACCCTAAGAAAATAAAAAATTGTAAGCATGACTCCTGTGAAAAGCAACATCCATGGATTAACGCTTGCTATGACTGAGCATATTCCAATCACCGTTAAGAAAATCTAAAATTTTAAAACTTCAATGGCGAATAATGATTGTAAAATATTAATTACCTGTAAAGAATCTAGCAAACAAAGTGGTAAAACCTCGTCAACTTGATTCATGTCTTTGGAAAATCTGTTTAAAATTCTACCTGATGGATTGGTGTTAAAAAACCTTAGAGAAGCATAAACGGTTTTATAAAACATGTTGTTATGTAACCTCACCGAGGCTTTGTTGCAACATCTATAAAATGCCAGAGAACGACTTATAGTTAAAACTATCAGCAACACTATTCCCAAGCTGTATATGTATAACACTAAGTCATCTGAAAGATGATTTATCCAAAATAGTTCGAATGATGACAGGGCTGGTAAAACTGATGATGGTTCTGTAGAGCTGAAAACGTTTTCTACTATTGGGAAGCTATCGTTAGTGGTCAAATTGTATACTGGAGGGATGTAGGAATCTTGCTGTATTTTTTTAAATTGATTAATATTTACCCTGAAACCAAATGACACTGTTTTATGCATTATTGTAAAAACACTTAAAAGTCTTACCATTCCTTTAAGTACAGTTCTAGAAAACTTGACAATACTTGGACCAGTACAAAGATAAGAAATATCGTCCAAATCTTACAGCAATGCCCGCTTGATAAAAAGTATGTTTTGTAAATGCTCCAAGCTACTTTGCCTTCTCCTCTTCCTTCTTTAACCATTGCTGGTTTCTACAATTAAAGTAACTGTCAATTCTATTTCGTTTCATTTGACTAATATAACTTTACCTTATCATTCTTAGGAACCGCTTCTTTTGTCGATATCCTTCTTCTCCTTATAGGTTTTAGGTCATATTTTTCTACCATCTCATCCTCATCCATAATGTCTTTTAAATCTTCAAGCAGCTTTGAAAACTGTTTGCCAGAACTCCGGATCTCTTTATAAGTGCCTGAATGTTCAATCTTTCTATCACCCAATAAATAAATCTTCTTCACGTGTTTCAAATATTGTAGTTGGTGCGTCACCAATACCACACACTTATCTTTAAGGTATCCAGTGATACATTCTTCAAAAATCTGTTTTCCTACCTGAGCATCTACAGCTGATAAGGGATCATCTAGTAAATAAATATCAGAATCTTTATAAACTGCCCGGGCAAGATTGATTCTAGCTCGTTGACCACCACTTAGAGACACTCCCCGTTCGCCCACAATGGTGCGATCACCATAAGGAAATAGGGTGAAGTCCCTTTCAAGCTGACATGCCCTGACTACTTCGTGGTATCTTGTTGCATCAAACTTTTGACCGAAGATAATGTTTTGTCTTACGCTTCCGACAAACAACCAAGGTTCCTGACTGGCATAGGAAATATTCCCAGTTACTTTTGTGGAACCCTTTACTGGCTTTAGTTCGCCAAGTATACCGTGAAGAAGGGTGGTCTTACCACTTCCAACTGCACCAATAACAACAGTCAACTCACCAGAGTTCACTTCGAGATCAAGATGATCCAAGTTATTCTCCGTTCTATCATTAAGCCACCTAAGAGACGCATCCTTTATGGATATTCTGACTGCTAGCTCATCATGCTTGGTTAAATCTGGTTTAAGGGTCTCACTAGACTGAGAGTTATTTATAAAAGTAGCGCTCGAGTCGAAATCCACTTCGTCATACATGAGAAATCGTCTTATTCGTTTAATGGAAATGTTGGCTTCCGCGAATTCGGTTACACCCTGCGGAAAGAACATGGTCAAAGTCGTTCTAAGAACTCCATAAAACGATTGAATAAGATATACGTATTGTGCGTCTACAATTTTATTCGTTAGCACGTATGTTAAAATGCAGAGATAGACCGCAGTGCTATTAAGGAAGATATTGAGCGACATTATGATTGCTCGAACGATAGAGATTTTTTTGATTTCGTCGATCTCTCGCCTGAAAATAATATAGAGTAACATCAAGTTAACATTCAATTAAAAAAAACTGTTTACCTTCTACTAATTTCAACCAGTTTGGCAAACGGTTTTTCCCAGGTGTACATTTTGATCACTTGAATTCCGGAAATTATTTCGTTCATCAGTCGGATTCTTTCGTCTGTTCGAATTGCGGTTGCCAGCCTAAAAGTGGACGTTTTCTTACCCATCCATACTACAAAAATGTATAGTTTATTTGTTGAAACGAAACTGTGACCAGTAAAATTCAATGAATGTACCTTATAGGTAGAAGCCTAAGAGGTATGTTCTAAAGTTGAGCTTTCACTTCAGGAATGTCTTGCCAGCTGATATATATCATAAAATCATTTGAAAGTGCCATGGTAAGAGAACTTAATTTCAATTAAGTTTGATTCATTTGGTCAAGTAATTCTTATAATGGAAGGAAAATGTATAGAATGAATTTTAATTTAATGGCATATAGATCCTACGAAGGCATTTGTCTTTTGAATTACAACAAAAATAATATTCGTAGACTACCTGGGGGACTTGTTTGCAGCGTTCCCTTATTGAATAAAAATGATGTTAAAAGTGGGGAACGTGAATCAAGTACGGAATGGAGCGAAATGCCCCAAAGAAGGAAAAGAAAATTACAAAAGCTGATGCTATTACTAATACAATTTGCATGAATATATAAAACCCATAGAATAGGCTTATTTTAGACATAATTTTGTAGACACAGCCAACATCTGAATTCGTCAAAGACAATAGACGAATACTCAATGAAGTACCTGATAGCACAGATCGTTGAGAGAACATATAAACAACGTTTGGTAGTTTAGGACAGTTTTGGTTGGCTTCAATAGACAAATTTGACAATATTTTCATGAAACAATAGAAATATTCTTAAACGTTTTTTTTGTTACATATAAGAACGTTTTTATACACGCACAACTTTCTTAGTTAGAGGCCATTTTTCCAACCCAGGTCCAGGTACAACCAACAATATTCTTACATAAATGCGCTATTTTTGTTTTAAAAAATTAAAGAATTCAGAATAATCACCTAAGTACCCTACAAGACAAGCAGCTCTAGATATGCATAATAAAATAAATTATTACACTTTGATTCTTTTCAGATATTGAATATTCTACTAACCTCTTAATTAATAATGCCTAATGATAATAATGATTTTGTGTCCTAATAAGTTGTTTTTTACTTTTTATTTTTGTTCTAGAATTTTTAATGTATTGTAGGTATATTAGTTGAATATGCTTACATTTTAACATACGCAATTTGACTGTAAATCCTTGTTTTTAGTAAGTTTAAAGAACCACTCTGGTATTTTCTTATTGACAGAGAAATTTCTTATTGAAAAGTATGATTACTATAATACTAATATTTTAAATCATTGTTTTCTTACTTTGGAACGGTATAGAGGCCAACAAGAGTAAAACACCAATCATGGCAGTATATCCAACGCTATAGTACATAATAACAATAACTATAATAGTTTCCAATGGTGCCATCCATAAACTATGAATATGAAGTGTTGCCCTTTCAAATCTGGCTACATCGTTGGATATTAAATTAACCATTTGGCCCACGGTGGTTTCTGCCAGGGCACTTTTGTTCAACTTAAGAACTTTCCTGTAGATAATGGATGAAGTTGCCACCCGGAGTTTCATACCTTAAAACGTGAGATTATATACATAGCACACATAAGTCTCACTAAAACTTACCCAAATGATAATTATGCAGCATATAATGATGCTGGAAAGCAGAGGACAAGAATACGCAAGTAGCAATTGCACCAGCATAGTAATAAGCTGTTTGTTTGGACATAACTGACTGCGGTTCAAAGTATTCCAGAAGTTGAGAGAGAAATAATGGCACTGTTATCCTAGCTAAAATTTCACATAGCAGGTAACATACTGCTTGAAAGGCCATCTCTTTGCCAAAAACTCTAGCTAAAGCCATCCATAGTGAGGAGCTTTTCTTTTTTACTTTTAGTTCTTTGCTCCATTCTTTATCTAATTTATCCCCAAGATATTTTGATTCATGAGATGGTAGGGCTGCGTAAAGGTCCTCTTCTAGTAAGTCTTTTTTATAGCCTTTTAAGAATAGTGGGAATGTCCAACTGGAAGGGCTTAGATGATAATTCTATGTAAAAATGTGGGTTGTAATATACTTACGTAAAAAACACTTTTCCCAAAATATTAGCCTTAATAAAAGGGTTCTTTTCTTGCGTTTGTCTCCTGATTTCGACCGCTTTGGCATCTTCCATCTTTAGATCTTAAGTCATTAAGTCACTTTATCTACTGATGATTAATAATTGCAGATAACGTCATAAAATATTTTATATTACTTAGATTTGATTTAATATTAAAATAACTCAACAAATAGCGATAACGAGCCAACGATTATTTTGACGTAGAATCTACCTTAAATACAATAATATTGCATAATGAGTGATTTTCCAGATGAGTTGGAGAAAATGTTAAAAAAAAATCATCTTCAATAGCTATTGTAACATAAATGTCATAAAATTATGAAAAAAATTACGTGTATAAGCAGTTTTATGACGTCAACATATTTGATGTAATAAAAAATGATGGAATTATTATATTATTACATGTTCTGATTAAATCTCTATACCATTCGCGATTCCAAGTAAGTAGATGTATTAGTAGTGGCTAGAGAAATGATTATCTTTTGCTCAGATTTTTAGCATTATTTTATTTATTTTTTGGATTTGTTGTCCTTTTGATACATAACATTAATATTATAATAGTTGATTGATTTATTCTTGGTAAATTAATGGAAATTAAAACTATAATAGAAGAGGGAAAGTTCCATTACAAAAAATTATGATAGTAAATCCTCTACAGAAAATAAGTGGATAATTGCAGGCAAGGGTCTATTAAGAATGTCTTACTGCTGGAGTATATTTCTTGTATATGTATCTTAAAATATAAATCTCATGTCAAATTAATCACAAGGAAATGTATAACTCTTCTTTTCTTAAAAGTCTTAATTACTTATAATGTAGTTTTGGTTTATAAATGGGTTAAGTTCTGGAGTATATTTTCATATTTCACAATATTTTCAGTGTTTCAAAAAATCTTTTTTATAGCAAAAACAGTATAAATCTTAACTGAGAAGAGGAATTAATAGGGGTGAAAAAATAAATCATTAATTTATGTTACTAAAAAGATGTTTTATTTAAAAATCATTTGACAAATATACATAAGGTATTGATAAAACATGCACTTTTTAACTGATCCACCTTGAAAGGATTAAAAAGGGTTACAATTATCAACCTTTCCCATCTTGCCATTTATGGATCTCAAACACACATAAATAGAATTAAATGTTAAGGAATGGTAAATGTATTTTAACACATATCATAATACTAAAAGAATATTGTGCAATCATGGAACACTAATCTTGTAGACACCTTAATAAAATATTAACTGAAAATTTTAAATAGGGCTTTCACAAAGGTTTTCTATTGGATAAGATCACTAGAGAGTTTTTCCTCAGCAGTATGTCAGATTACCCAGCAGCATATCAGATTTAAAAATTCAGAGATTGGAGGGACACAAAGTCAATGGTTTCAGATTATGTTTCTTTTTTAAATATAAGTTATTAAATATAATTTAATATAATATTAAATATAAATATCTCTAAATTTTTATTATTAAGAGGTCTCTGAGAAAAATGGACTACTTTTTTGAATTCAGATTTAAAGTTTATAAACTTATATTTTAGGGATTCTTACTTTTTATTATTATGTGGGATATTTGCTTTGAATCATTTTTGATAAGTTAATCTACTTAAAAAGTTAACAACTAAATTTCTTTTCATTCTTGTATTTTTATAATAGCTGTCTTATAAACATTAGATACATATGGTAAAGCTTACTCTATTAATATTTATGAATTTTTTTACATTGCTATAATTGTACTCAATACTGTCCATATTTTATAACACTCATATTTAACCTTTTAATCATGAAATAACTAAATTAACACTGGTTAGTCTACGGGTAAGAAAGGCTTTAAAATGTATATATTATATAAAGAACAATATTTTACAACAAATGTAAACAATAAACAGCTGATCGAACTGTCAAAATTGACTGATTCTCCTCCGAAGAGTCCTATTTTCCCTAATCTAAAGCTGCATTCACAACCAAGGACTACGATACGATTTTTCCATTGTTCTAAACTTTCGGATGTGCGATGTGGTGAGTAAGTACCTGTAAAAGTATTTTCCAATGGTTTTTTTCGCATACCACAATAGGAAGAACAAAATTGTACTCGTTGAACTTGAACCCGAAATGTGTTTTCCCATTATATACTATATTTGAAAAGATAAGACAGGCGTAACAATAAGCAGCATTCTGTGCTGTATCTACACTTTTTCCGATTCAAAGTCAATATTTGTTAAATGCTTCATAAGCTACACATCATTCATTTGCTTCTTCTTGCTGTTAACACCATAATTCTTTTTCAGATAACTGATAAAATAGTGTTTGGCCTTATGGCAGAGTAAAGTCGTGGTCTACCAATAGGCTACACTTGAATAAGACTAGCGATATTAAATTCATATTAACGCACAGGCAAGAAGATTAAGCAGACGTGTTGAAAAAGGTAGTTATACATAGAATATCAGCCCTTTCAGTCAGTAGTCCTTACCCCCACAGGCAAAAGAATGCCTAATGAGGTCGATATTGATTTTTATAAAGCCAAAGTCAATATCTACGTAGCTCTTGTCTTAAGGTGCTTTAGCGGCCATAAAAAGAATACCTGCAGAAGTAAAAAAAGATGTACCAAATGCCAGGAAAAACACAGCGAAGAACCTTGTACTAAAGAATATACCTGTGTATACTGCAAACAAGCACATGCATCAACAGACAGAACATGCCCTGAATATTTAAGGAAAAAAAATCCAACAACAAAACTTCGGCAAGTCGAAGAAGACAACCTAGAAGAAAATAGGCAACTTTTAGAAGAAAATTACTCAAATAGCGACACATACTGAAGAACTAAACATTTTAACTTGGAATATAAACGGAATTAAATATAAACAAATAGTAAGACTTAGGACCGGCCTAATAAATAAACATAAAACAGACATTGCTTCAATAAAAAAAAAATCACATAAAATAAACAGAAAGAATAAAATTTAACAATTACACCTCAGGAAGACAAAACAGATTGGATGGCTATGGAGGTATAGCGATATCAATCATTAAAGAGAAACACTAAGATTAATACCATAGACCAAGTAAATAGCAATATGAGATACCAACATGCCACAATGCAAATGAGGGGCCCAACAAACGCACAAATCATCTTAGCTCGACCTAGATCTAAAAATACACAATTATTGTCAACATGAGCAAAAACAATTTACCACTATAATGGAAGAAAGCAAAAATCACAACGCAAGTGAATATGAGAGCTTCCTAGAAAGATCAATTATGCAAGTTGCAACATCCCACGTTTATACTACGTATAAAAAACCACCATATTTCATACCACATAATCGTTACAATTTTCCCTTTTTAAAGTCACTATGATAGGCATGGATATGAGTTTCAGATGTAGTGATGAGGCACACCTCTCATTGAAGTAAGGGCTTGGGGGGACTTCGACAAGACGCGAGTCCATGAAAAATGAAGACGAAAGAAAGAAAGAATAATACTAGTTATACGTAGGATTAATTTTTTTAATACGTTTCCGTTAATCAGTGTTTGCTTGGTAGAGGTCTTTAATGCTTTTTCTAATACCTCGACTCCAATCTTAGTAACAATTTAGTCTTCTATTACTTCATACACAAATAGGGATAGTATTATAATCTGAAGCATGAAAATTCACCTTTTATATATAATCCAGGTGTATTACGATCCAGGAATAAATGCCTAATCTTACCTATGTTTGAAAACTCAACTTGACAAAACTGCCATCGAGACAATCTTTAATTGTCACGAATGATATTTCTTTGACAAATAGACAAACGGCTAGAATGGCCCCTATAAAATTGCTGCCTTTTAAAGTAAAATGTCACAATTTAAAAAAACTATTCCATACTACGTCTTTGAAATTTGGCTTCCTGGATTGTTCGGCAGACGCGCAGCTGGATAAGGGAGTGGCGGACCGGTATTTACTTAATAAATCACTTTCTCCCGTTTTATCTTATATATGAATTTTAGATTTTTATGTTTGCCAATACCAGAACCGAAGACCCAAATTTCCTATGTCTGGATCGACGGTAGTGGACTGGACTTGCGCATGCGATCAAAGACTTTGGATTTTATTCCGTGCACTTATAAGGATTGTCCTAATTGGACTTTTGATGGAAGCAGCACTTTTTTTAGTAATATGACTATTTTATCTTAGCACATAGATATTAATTAAATTGTCATGTTCATCTCTCTTAGGTCCCGCAAACAAATCTGACAATTACATAGTCCCAATTGCTATGTACGCGGACCCATTCAGAAGAGGTAAGTCCCAAAAAACTCATAAATAAAATCACAAACAGGGTGTTTCCTTATAGGAAACAACAAAATTGTATTATGCGAAACGTTTACACCAGACAAAAAACCGACAAAAACAAATCACAGACAGGCGTGCATCGAAGTGCTGAACAAAGTGTGCGACCAAGAGGTGATGTTTGGATTTCAGCAGCAATTTTACTTTATCGGACCGGAGGGAAGACCTTATGGGTGGCCTTGTGGAGCTATGCCAAGGCAGACTGGTATATTTCGATTTTTTTTGTTAACTACAATACGGTAGTTAATTTTTTCTTAACGTAGGAAAAAATTATTCTGGGCTTGGTAGTACTAGAGCAGTGGGCAGGGAAATAATGGAGTGTATCTATAGATGTTGCCTCTACGCTGGCATTGATTTTCATGGTACTACCGCCGAGGTATATAAAATGTGTTTTACTTGTTAATTAGAAAATTGTTGCTTCTTTTATGATAATTAGAGAGCTTATGGGCAGTGGCAGGCACTAACTGGACCTACGTTAAGCATTAAGGCAGCAGATGATCTATGGATGGTCAGATACATAATAACCAGGGTGGCAGAGACGTTTGGAATTAGTGCCAGCTTTAAAGCTAATCCTGTAAGAAAAGGCGGAGTTCCCTCAGGTAAACTCTTCGACTGACGCATTCTTTAGTTTTTTTGTATGTGCTATTATTATAGGAATGCACACAAACTTCTCCACAAAAAAAAGTAGGGATGAGAATGGTTACCAAGTTATAATGGACTATATGACCAAACTGGAAAAGAATCATAAAGCGGATCAAAAATTTTTTGATTGCTCAGGAGGTACGAGTTTTAAAAGAAAATTGCTCAAATTCGAAGCAATTTACAATTGACAAGAAGAACAGCAAATGGTCGAAAACTTTGCTTATCATCTCTGCATTTTTTAGGTGACCATTTAAAAGACCGATTAACCGGTGATCATCACACGTCTCATCTAGATAAATTTAAATGGGGTGTTGGAGACCGAACAGCGAGTGTTAAAATATCCCCATCCGTGGCCGACAAGAAAAAAGGGTTTTTCCAAGACAGGCGTCCCTCCAGTTGTGCCGATCCTTATAACCTCATTATCGCCCTAGTGTGTACTTGTCTGTTGTAGTATAATTTTATTTTATGTAATGTTCATCCAATATACAAGATTTATTACATTTTTGGGGTTTCATTCATTTGGGGAATCATTTTTACTGTCCTTAAACACTTATTCTTAATCCAAATCCTTTACATGCCAATTGAGAGAGTCCTCATATACAGGGCGTTTTAAAACTTGTGTCATTTATTTTAACTGCTTGTAGGACTCGTCATATAATTTACCTATGGAGAAGGCCAACAAAATGAGGCCGCAGCAGGCAAGTTTTATGCGGAAAGGTTTTATTTAAGAAATCATCCAACCCCACGTATGTTTGTGAATTTAGTTATTAGACTTCATGACTTGTCACGCTGGAAGAGCTGCTTAACCTGAAATGTTAGAAACTGGGGAAGACATTTTAAAAATGGTCGAAGACGACCCAATAATGGGTACTAGAGCTCAAGTTGAAATTTCTCATCGTAAAGTGTAGAGGAAAATACAAGAATGGTATTAACCTTATCATTATCAACGGGTACAAGCGTTACTACCTGAGGATCAACATAGATTTTCATTAAATGTTAGGGCTGGCGTGGTATGCTAATTGGACCATCCTTTTTTTCACCTTGACTAACCGGTGAAATTAATTTAGATTTTCTTCGATACAATCTGCCTGAATTATTAGAAGATGTTGCTCTAAATATTCCAAATAGATATATAGGGCGCACTGGACTTTATTCATGGCCTTCACGCTCCCCAGAAAGGCCTTGCGATTTTTTTTATGTTGCTATTTAAAAGAGTTGGTGTTCTACAAGGTGTTCAGCTTTACTCATTGTTTACACAAACACCCTTCACATCATAGATACGAATAAGAAAAGTTCGTGTGTTTCTTTCTCTGTAGTTCACCCTTATAAATGTGCATTTATCTACATAAATTGAATTTAAATCTTGCCTTTGCAAACCAATGTGCTATCAGTTTGAAACTACGAATGCAAGCGATGTTTCGGACCGAAAGTTACTCTTATTCATTATTTGTAAAGATAATTCAACGAGTGCATATTACCAGATGTTTAAACGGATTTCTTTACAACTGTTGGGAAATCCATAAGCGGACTCAGAGTTGAATGTGAATTCTAAAGATCAAGTAATAACTATGTACATATGTGAATTATACGTACATACAACAGGATCAAAAACAAATTGCTAAACTGCCCAAATGGAACAAGATCTTTCTGATCGGTATCGAAAGCCGTTAGTCAAGGATTTGCTAAGTCGGCCTTGCCACCCCTAACAGCAGATGATGGTTCTATCGCGGTAACAGCAAGGGAAAAAGCCAACTTACTGGGTAAACTCTTCGCGTCCAATTCTACTCTGCACTCGCAAGGCAAAACACCGCCATATTTGCCAAGGGTGAATTCATCGATGGGAGAAATTTCGTTTCCCCAACGAATTATAAATAAAATTCTTAAAAGCGTAACACAAACAAAGCTTCTGCACCCGATGGAATTCCAGCCCTAGTACTAAAACGTTGTGCAGACGAATTGACTCCTCCCTTATGTAGACTGTTCACGGCATCGTACAAACAGGGCTCATTTCCAACAAGCTGGAAAACTGCTCAAGTGCAAGTTGTACCCAAAAAGGGTAAGAAGACGATGCCGTCCAATTACCGCCCGATTGCACTAGTTCCAGTAATATCGAAGATTATGGAGAAAGCAGTCAACCAACAACTGTTAAGATATCTGGAATCATCTAGACTAATCAGCGATCATCAATACGGCTTCCGAAAGCTTAGATCCACCGGCGATCTTCTGGCTTACGTCACACACTTGTGGACGGAGGCCATGGAGAAGCACGGCGAGTCTCGCTCAGTCGCTCTTGACATTTCCAAGGCATTTGACAGAGTGTGGCATGAGGGACTACTAACCAAGCTCTCCTCAATCGGCATACAAAACTCATTATTGAATTGGATTAGAAGTTTTCTTGAACAACGAACAATCCATGTAGCCGTCGATGGACGCCTCTCCGACAAATTTAACATTAACGCTGGAGTCCCTCAAGGATGCATTCTATCCCCCACCCTTTTCTTGATATATATCAACGATTTGCTAGGAACCACTGTCAATCCAATCTACAGCTTTGCGAACGATAGCACACTTATTTCCACATTTAAGTCCACCAAAACGACAGCCGCAACTTCTCAGAATCTTAGGCAGCAACAAGTAGCTTCAACCAACAACGATATTAGAGCAATCTTGGAGTGGGGCGGTAACAATATGGTCAATTTTAACGCCAAAAAAACGCAGGCTGCAGTATTTACGATGAAGACTAACGTTGATGGCCTGGAGCTGGTTATAGCAGGGAAAACATTGCCAATAAAATCATCTTTACATCTTCTAGGAGTCGAAGTCACCATGTCCTGGCATGACCACGTTGCCGAGATCGCCAGGGCAGCTTCCAAAAAACTCGGAGTGCTTTTCAAAACAAAAAACTGTATACACCAGAACAGCTACTGACTCTTTATAAGGCTCAAATACGCCCGTCCCTCGAATATTGCTCGCATGTCTGGAGCTCTGCACCCAAGCATAGTTTAAAGCTGCTAGATTCTATACAGAAGAGAGCTATTCGTCGTATCGACAAACCAGAACTGACAAAGAGTCTGGATAGTCTGGAGCACAGGAGAAAGGTGGCTGATCTCTGTTCATTCTACCGTTATTATCACGGTAAGTGCTCCTCTGAGCTGGCAGGCCTGATTCCACCCAGGGCTGTTCCGGCAAGAAGGAGGCGTCTAGCAGTTGCGGCTCATCAACATCGAGTCCACCTGCCTACCCCAAGGACGTCGCTGTATCGGGACTCATTCATCTGGAGAACATCTTCTTTGTGGAACGGGCTTCCACCTCACATATTTCCCGACGCATACAACCTGCAGCGATTAAATATAAATGCCCACAAATATCTTTGCGCAAGCACCACTCCAAGAGTGACATAGGACTTTCCTCTTGTGGTTGTGTTTACCATAAAAAAAAAAAATATGTATAATTTATTATAACTTTGTGGAGAAACTAATCTAACTCCATTGATTTGCGCAATGTTTAAATATTCGCATTGATATGAACGGGGCTTAACACATAACCAGGAAGCATCAAACAACTGGTTATTTTTGCCCAGCCCTAATCATTCGGGCAAATGGGAATTTTAACTATTGACAGTGACATATCGATCAAACATTTTGGAGGTTATGCTTCGATACTTTTTTGGCTGACGTTTATAATTTGTTTACAAAAATAAAAAATATATTTTTTTTCAAATATTTACTTTTTCCTCTAAAAATGATACATTATACTTTATCCGATACATGACTAGGTAAAATCTTCTGCAAACCACCATAAATAAGATAATAATCTAATTGTTTATCTTTTGGTGGGCCTTTATCTGTATAAACAGTTTCCTTTCAAAGTCGATCACACATACTTTTATCAATTCTTTCAAAAGATCTCCCTAAAATTACCACTAAATTAATAATTGTAAATGAAATGGATGATGGACAAGGCTCCCAATACGCAATACAAATTGCAGTGCATACATTGAGAGACAGATGCAAGAATTTGCAGCAGCGGGTCGCTTTATTGGAAGAGGAAAATGTGAATTTAAGAATTCAGTGTTCTAAGAATGATGATGCCAAGGATTCTTTAAATGAGTTGGATCGTTTAAGAGCACAGGTAAAGCACCCTATAATGTCTGGGTTTATTATTCTTTTACTATTCAGATCACTATTGGCATGGTTTAACTATTAATAGAGACACATCTTTGGTATATTTGGAGACTCCTTAAGGAGCAAGTAAATAGAATTTGGAGAATCTGCTATTTGTATTATAAAAAAAAGTTCTGTAGAATCCCTCTTATTACTTCTTAAAATATAACACATTCAAGAAAAGACAGGATTAAGTTGTCTTGTCATCTCATCCAAGATCAAAGTCATTGTGATTTTCAAGTGGGAAAAATCTTTCCCCATAAATCTGCGCCTGTACTAATGTACTATCCTGTTACTTATGATAACCTGCTTTTTTCTTGTCATTATGATATGGAAAAAAAACTTATCACTTTTCTAATTTACTGAGCTATACATCAGATAGCCTTGTCATATGCTTTTTTTTGTGTATTTTGTAGTAATTATTTTATTACAATATTGAACGTGGGTCTCTTAGGATTATTTTTAAAAGTTTGACTTTGATTACATGTTTAAGTTATGACTATTAAAAATTACTATAGTACCTATCAAACTAAGCCAATTGTTGATACAGTCTATATCATCTCCTTACTGCAAATTTTGAAATTGCAGCAAAACTTTTTAATATTTTATTAGCAAATCTGTTGTACCTAGATATGTACCCAATTGACGCTAAATTTAATGCTAATTTTTTTTTCTTGTCATTTATTCAAAAATCAGATAAATCCTTATTTTAACAACAACTGTTAACTGTAAGGTGTATAAATTGAAAATATTTAACTTAGATTTATTGAAAGATTTTAAAATTTTTTTCTTTTATTTTTAACAGGTAGCAGAGTTGTCAGAACAAAAAGAACAACTACACAACAAAGTCAAAATGGTTACCAATGAAAACCAAGATCTGTGGGGCAAATTAAGCAAACTAACCAGAGTCAATAAATCCTTGGGCAGTCAGCTTTCTAAAATCAATGACACCTTAACACAGGTAAAAAAATGTTGCACAAACACTTCTTTTTTGTTAAACCAATTCTTGCTAAAATTCATGGCTATAATCAAAATCTTTCTGCAGCATTCCTCCCCAGCAACTAGCCCAACCACTCAAACCAACTTGATTAGGTCAAAAACTTTCACCAAATCAGAAGTGCAGACTAAGCTGCTACAAAAGAATTTAGAAGAAAATGATAAAATCAGTTTGGAACTAGTAGATATTTCCCTGAAATTATCAGATTGTTTCTCAAAACAGAGAAAGGAATTGGATGCCTTGTGTTCGGAAATTTCAGAAATTACTTTTTCCAATTGTGAACTGACTACTGATAACTGTGGTTTTTTATTTGATGAGGAGCTGCAAGACGACACTTTCGTGGATATACATGCTTTTCAGGAGGATCTTGCTACTTTAAAGGATGCTTTATTATATCAACAAACAGTTTTAGAGTTGAATGTAAAAAATATGCTCAACATTAAAGGTGAGTTTAATTTAATTTTAAATATATTATATTTCTTCTTTTTATTTTCCACAAGCAGGTTTCCTTATATTGCTATAAATATATATCATAGTTTTGTTGACATTTTTCAAAGAAACATCATTACAAACCTTCAGAGAGAAAGTTAAACTTTACATGTTTTTGAATTTGGTTTTTGTATGTGAATATAATATATTTTTCTACTTGAATACATATTTCATTAGTTTAAAGGGATAAGTCTCAGTAGATTTGAGTTAGACTTTGCTTCTTGAGAAATGTGTATAATTTATCCATTTTCTTTATGATGAATATGTTTATTTATTTTATTTTAGTACAGTCATTCTGCATTTGACATCTTAAAAAATTCATGCATGCTTTTTTGTCACTTAATTTAATTATTTTAATTTTTTTTTCTATAAATTTTCCTATAAGACTAATCGCTTAGCAATATACAGTCAAATTTACCAAAAAAAAGGGTGAGGCATACACGTTTACGGTTTTAGGCTTTCCTTATAAGTCTGCATTGATTTTTTAAAGTTACAGAAAATTCTGAACAACTGTACTATAAAATGTATGAATTTCACAGATAAAGTCCAGTGCAAGCGCTGCCTGTCTAAAGGGACTAAGATTGAAAAATGCACTTCTACAAGTGACCTTAACAAGAAAACATTTGATAGCAAAAGTACCGAAACTGAAAGGAGTAACAACACCAGCCCAAACCAAAGACAAAATCACGCTGAGCCTCCCCCAACGAACGATCGAATATGTCCCTTGTGCTCGAAAGAGTTCCGGAAGGAAATCGATTTTGTGATATTTCAAAGGCATGTAGAGGAACATTTCGTTCCTGACGTAGAAGCTTATGAGTTATTATAGCATAATAAGTTTTATTAAAATTATAACTATTTTTATTGTATTTGATGAAAATGATGTTAGATCATTGAAACCAGACTTTTTTCTTTGCTATAAGCCCAATGTGATGCAAAGTATTAATTTATTGGACCTATATTTGTATATTTTTTGTTCAGGTGTTGTTATGGTGTTATATATCAAGCACATTATTTTTTATTTTATAAAAACCAATTGGTAGTAAGAAAACAAACATTTTATTGCCTATAATAATACAATTTTTTATCACAAAATGCAACATGTAAGGGTGATACTAATCAGTATTTATTTAGGTAATTTTTTTAGCTCATGCGTTAACCATATTGCCGTCGATAATAAGAGGAGAGAACCACTTTGGTGGCTGGCTGCTATTGGTACTGGCACATATGTAAGGAGGGTTGTTATGCCAAGAGCAACCTGAAATATTAAGAATGATTTTCATTAATTTATATATTTAGCAGAGGAAAGCTAATTTTACAATAATTATAGAATTGCACAGAGCACTGACACACACATGTTGTCTGATTAATTAATGCAGAAATTAAAATTCCAGCATATTCTACAAATTTTTCTACTTAAGTAGCACTTATGCTTAACTCTAAGGTGGCATAAGGAAGAATGTTTTTTGAGAGACTCTGTGATATTAAATAAATAATTGGCGCAGTCAGTAGGATAGGGGTCGCTTTCGTAATCGAGTATTTAAGTCAGTGGGATGGTCAGTTAAAAGTTCAATCTGCCATATATCATTTACAATAGTGAAAAATATGATAAATGTTCTTCCTGGAAGACACAAAAATGACGTCAGATAACTGGAAGACATAAGAAACTAGCCTGAGGCCTGGAAAACTTACAAAATTTAGTCCAAGGGCCCAAGGAAAAATGAATTCAATGCCTAAAATTATAAATAACAAAAAAATTATTCATCAAATTCAATCAAAGCATTTCCAATTACTAGAATGGCAAAACAATAAATACTTGTTGTTCTAGAAGAAACTTGAAATGACTTCTACAACTACAACTTGAAACAAAATTGAAAAGTAGGTCAAAAGCATAACTGTTAACATGTACACCAAAAAGAGTAATTTGGCTTATTTTCTCCCAGAAAATGTATCTCCTCATATCCTAAATATGTTACCTGTAAATATCCAACAACAGCCAAGGCAGTGGCAGCCATATAAGCTCTCCTAGGTAAAATTCTCTTCCTACTCAGCCACCACAGTCCAGTAATCAATCCCAAAGTGGTTGTACCCAAAATCCTATGATCGAACTGCACTGTAGTAGGATTTTCCGTAAAGTTAACCATCTTTGGGGAATATGCCATAATATCATCGGGAATCCACTTATCTGCCATCTTAGGGAAAGAGTTGTAAACCAAACCGGCATCCAGACCTGCCACAAATGCCCCTGCAAAAGCAATATATTGGTTTCCAATAGTCTGACATTGTTCAATTCAATTTTACCTGAAATGGCTGTTAAAAACACCATTCCTTTAGTCATATGAGCATACATCCTAAACTTTCTTGTGGCCTTAAGGACTGTGGCACTGTCTATCCTAATTTTCTCTGCAGGTAGCAAGTGGTCAAGTGCTGACCACAAGAATAATGTGTAAAGTAGAAAAGCCAGCCCCAAATGGCTGGCTAGTCTATATTGGGACACCCTAGGGACATCACTCTGTTCATGAAACCTGTCTTCCAGGCCAGATTTCACCATATACCAACCCATTAGGCCCTACAAATTTGAATCTTGGATGCACGCCTTAAAATCTAAATGTTTTTAATGAGAATTACTTGTGCTCCTATAAGTGTTCCAAAAGCCAATATTCGCTTTTTCATAGCTGGAGTGAGTCTCCCTTTAGCCCAAAAATAGGCTGCAGGTAACAAAAAGACTGCTCCTATCAATCTGCCCCATTGCCTGTGCCCATATTCCATATGCCAAATGAATTTGAACTCTGATAACGTTATTTCTCTGTTTTTACTTTTTAGAAAATACACAATTTTATGATTGGCTTGTGTTAGAAGTTAGTCTTAACTTACAGTTTGAATTCAGGATATTGTTGGTATTTAAGAAATTCCTCTTCCCATTCCTGTTGGGTTCTGGGCATTTTTTCTCCCAATAGTTTCCAAGTTACCATGGATAAGCCAGACTCTGTTAACCTAGTGACTCCACCTAAAAAAATACTTATGATGATGGTATTTAAATGATATGCCTTTGCAGTACCTTTTTTGTTGCCACTTTGTCTCAATTAAAATCCAAAAAAAGTTTTAAGCTTATTTTTTATTAGTTTATATTAAAAAAAACCTCCAAGAAATGTATTATTACAGTCTATTACCAAAGAACAACAGATAATACCCCTTTTTCCCTAAGGTTGATTAAAATAGGCATCCTTAATATTCAAGAGCCCCTAGTCTTTTTAACAACTTCTTCTATAACTTTATAAATACTTTTTAAAATGCCATAATAAATGCTTATACCTAAAACTACAGCTACAAACACCATTCCGCTACAAGTCAACAGCCAATAGCCTATAGTTTTTTGCCCTTTTTGTGAGGAGTCTGAGGCTAGTCTTAAGGATATTGTGCCACTTCCTCTTTGGGTTGCCCCCTAAAAATAATTTAAAATCAAGGGTTAAAAGGAATATCATTTCATTCTACTATTATATTAATTTATTTTAAGTTGTATGAGTTAGAAGTCGGCCAAATGTAATATCAGATTGGTTAAGTATCCTTTGGAGTCTCTCTCGAGAAAATTTCCTTGGACCTCTTTTATTCCTACCATTTATTAATGGCTTGCGCCTTTTATATATTTGCTACATATCACTCTTTGTAACTAATACCTCTGCTATTGTCAGTGGAATTGATTTTGTACAACTGTACTTGAGGGCCAATAGGTATGTAAATCATTTCCAAATGGTGTGAAATAAATGGGCTGTTTCTTAACACAAAAACTGCATTTATGCAATTCTATTCTATTAGAACAAACTAAGATACAAGGCTTTTATTGAGGGAAAAGAAAGTATAGAAAGTACTAGTTTTCTCGGATATAAATTGTCGTCTTTTTTGGAACAATCATGTTCATCTGTGCTCTAAACTGGCATCAAAAAACCATGCAAGCCTTCAGTTGAGAGATTATGTAAATAAGTCCTCCCTCAAAATGTATTATGTGTGTAAGATCTATATGAAGTAATAGTAATATTAACAAAGTGCTTATTGCCGAAATAAGGATAATAAAAAGAATGTATAGACTTTTCCTGACAACTTCCTGCAAACTCATCTTTATCCAAGAAAAAATATTGACAGTTTGCACCATGCATATTCTAGTTTTCGGTTCATATAATGCACACTTTTTGAATGAACTACAAAAACTGTACTTCTCAACAGGTCTCTCAAGGGTCAGAGAGGTGCTCTCTTTAAAAAATTTTAATCACTTGCCTAGATATATTAAAATTGCCTCATTTTTAATTAAAATAATTGTAATTAATTTAAAGTTGAGATTGGAAGTACCTATTATTCCTAAGTGGGCTAAATTTAGTTGTCGCTGGAAAAGTGAACAATATTTTTTTTTTTTAATAATATATGAGATAATCCATTGCAATATGAATCTTTAATTTTAAAACATGATCAAATATATAAAGGTAATTACACTGTAATCCGAAGACAAGATCATAAAAACATCTGAAATAATAAGAAAATACTAATAATAAACTAAACACAAACAAAACTTGATATAAAAACAGTATATTCTTTCTATATAAAAACTTGCAGTGAGCTTCTGAAAGTATCAAGTGTTGTATTTCTATTCAAAGGAATTAATGATCTTATTAATAAGATGTTAGAGCTGAATGATGAATTTAATAATGAAACAAAAAGCCCTAAATGATAATGGTTGTAAATTCACATGAATACCAAATTTCGTGAATTTACAACTGAAGCGGGAGCAACTGAAGCATATTCTAAACAATAAAACAGAATCAGTGTATTAGTAAAAAAATCTTGACATGATCTAAACATAAAACCAAGTATCTGCAGAGCTTTAGAAGTTGTACCTAAATACTACTCTTTAAATGAAAGTTTTTGGTAAAAAATTACCCAATGATCCATCACAGTACCCATCAACTCCAACTGCAATTATATTTAGTATTTAATACACATAGCTTAGAAAGGTTATTTGATGGGATAATTTCACAAACTCCAGGATAATTGGATTTGAGGTGGTTAACAAAAGTATATTAACTTACTTAATAAATATTTGGTTACCTGAATATAGTTTTTCAAAAGAAACTGAGGCTTCCTACAAATTACATTTTGGTAACATCTTAAGGGATTAGTTTTGTTTAAACTTCTAGTTGTTACGCCTAGAAATTGTGTGGCAATTCGTGAGGAGGTAACGCCACAAAATCGTGAAATATTCAACATCTTTTCGGCTTATTACAAAGCGCCTAAAATTAATAAAATACACTTTTTTTAAATATTTCTTTCAAAAACCAAACATAACCTACACACATAACATAACCTTAAATTGATGATGCCCACTGGTTTTGACATTGACAGGCTGTGAGGGCAAGTAAAGCTTGTCTTATTGCTGATTTATCATATCAGCAATAAGGTTAGCGGTGGAAATATCAATATGTTTCTATTTCCCTTAGATTATATGTCTTAGATCTTATGTTATTCATATAAATATTTATTATTAATTTCCGGCCCTATCGGAATAGTTGCTCGGCTATATCTATTGTTAATGTAAATAGAAAACTATTTGTATGAGTACAGTTTTTAAAAATTGGTAACTATTTTTTAAAATAGAGAGTGACTTAACATTTATTCTACTTTAAAACACAAAATAATTGTTATTACATTAAAAGAGTGCTTACTCAGTAGTAAACTTAAGGCCTAAAACCTCAATGTAAAACTAAAACAAGTAAAAAGACACTATAAATTGAAATAAAATTCTTTAGACTAATCTAAAAGACTTAAGCACTTAAGCTTTTGCAGACTTGGAATTGTTTTAAAAGCATCCTTTATTTGTTTTACAGAAGAATTTAAAAAGTCTGTATCACGCTTAATTATTACATGGTTACATCCTTCTAACATTAGGAATCATTTTTGAATTTTGCCAATCATATTAGTATTAAATTCGTCTTGTTGTGCTGGTATCATAGAGGCATACTTCAAGTGAGATCATACTAGTGCATTATATAATGATACTAGAATTTCAATTCTTTAAAAAAAAATTACCCAGTTAGTTAAAGAGTTGACATTCATGTTTCAAAATATTAAATCCAACCTTCTTTGCATGTGATTATGTACGGAGCAGTGTTGGGTAAGAAGTTGTAAATATCAATAAAATTGTTCAATAAATCACATTTTACACAGGCCCTATGACCATAAAAAGCCAAATTAAAATCACCTAATAATAAAGAACTTAATAACTAATAACTAAAATATGATCAAAACTAGAAAAAACCTTAGATAGTCATCATCACATGTATTAGGAGGCAAATACGTAAGACATAAATATAAAAATAATTGTTTAATTTCAACTTTTAGTACTAAGCATTCAATATCACAACTTACATTAATTTGAACTGATTCTACCTTAATTTCTTCTTTACAGTCAACAGTACACCACCAAACCTAGGTTTTCATTGCTCCTGTCTGTCCTAAATACAATCTATCAGTTCAATATCTTTTATCCCTTCTGTTAGCCAAATTTCAGTTATTGCAATAGAATTATAATTTTCTACTGCATCTGCAGCAAAAAAATAATGCCACTTCGTCCTCAATCCAATTCGTTTGTTCAAAAAATACAAAAATCTCATCCATTCTTCTCAAAGAGACCAACATACAAAATATATGAAAGCAAAGAAAACACAAAGTCGCGGTCCTACAACATATAATCACAGGCTTCACGTGTTTCGCACTAGCTAGAGCATCGTCAAGTCTTTAAAAGCCATGCACAAACTTCACACTAAGTAAAAGTAATTATATGTTGTGAGACCGTGACTTTGTGTTTTCTTTGTTTTTGTCAATTTATGTTCTTGTTTGAGCTGTTATTGGCTTCACTTCCTAAGGGTCCGTGTGACACCCTTGGCACCCTCCTGTTTTGAAAAAATTGGGACACCAAAGCACCACTTGGCCACACTTCACGATTTTAAGCTCTGCTAATGATGTTTTTTTGTCGGATTGTAATCTTTATTGACAATTTCTTTCACATTGTGCCAATGATGTGAAAAGAATGAATATAAACCAACAAATTTGAAAAGCACTTCCGGTATAACCGGAAACGTCCAAATTGTCAAAATATTCAATGATTTTTGCCACGTTGCCAAATTTTCAAACCATTTTATCGTACCAGTGTATACAACGCTTAAAGCAGAACAAAGAATAGAAGTAGGTGAAGAAGATTAAAAAAAGAGATGGAAGATGTTTGGTAAATAACGAATCGAATCGGCTTCAGAGGGCGCTGACGTCACTTTTGCGTTATGTTTTTGGTGTAGGGTGCTAAAAGCGTCAAGGGCCATCGAAAATTTGTGAAAAACCATTATTTCCTCTGGTATTTTGGAAGCAGCAACAACCCCATCTGAAAACCCAATGATTAGAGCCGACAATGGCTGATGAACAGGTAAGCAAAAGCTTAAGTGAACAGCCCAAGTTGAACCCAAAAACTGGCAGTTATCGGTTAGATCCCAAAAGCCTTTTTTTGTATGCTTATTATTGTGTGAAGCAGGTAATATTTTGAATTGGGGACTCCGACATACTTTTCCGCATTTAAAGCTTCGTTATATGTGTAAATTATGTAATTTTCCTTACATTTTGTATTAATTTATTCTGCTCAAAAATGATAAATGGTTATGTTTATAGAAGCAAAAGTCATTGTCAAGTGAGGCCAGGCCATTGGTTAAATCAGGATTCTGCCTGGATGATTGTTTCAGAAAAACTGGAAAAGCTGTTGTTTGTTGTATTATTTAGTTCATAGTTCTTTCTTAAATTATAGATTATAGCCCTGCATTTGTCTTATGTACATATTATTTATTGCACACTTTGCCCCTCTGGTGAATAACTGATTAATATTGAAGCATCTAGAGGAATCTAAGAAGTTTATATATTTGTAAAGGGCCTATAAAACTTTTTCACTTCTGGTCACAGAATTATATATAATTCTTATCTTTAGAAGTGGAAATATTTGATAAGCCAAGACCTCAATCAGAGCAATAGCAGTGTCCTATAGTGAGTTGGCTCATTCTTGGTTCATAGCTCAATGGTCAATCATTTAAATTAAATGAAAATAAGTTTTATTCTTTTGAAACAAATGATTGTGTTTAACAAAGCTCTGGGAAACTTACAAACTGAATAAAATATTTACCTAATCACCGAACAGAAAATAACATTTGTTAAAGTTGGAAGCACCAAATAACATAAAATATTTAAAAAAGGTACCAAATAAATAACAGGTTATAATATAATTGTCCATATACTTTAATGATCAACATTTTCTTTACCTCCTTTCTAAATAATTTCTATGATACAGTTTTGTGGAATGATAGGGATAGATGATTAAATGTCTTTCTATTATTAAAAATTGAATTGTGTATCAAAGATAATCTAGGAATTGAAAAATTATAATTAAAACCCGAGCATGTATTACTGTATTGGCTCAGTGGATAGCAGATTAATAAGACTTCTTGTGCATAAGGCAGACAGTCTCCAGAATAAAAATTTATGGCAATGCTAAAGTTTTTCTTTGATTTTGATTGAAAACTCTAGGTTTAAGTCCACACAGATATCTTACAGCATGCTTTTTTCAACACAAACAATGGGTTTAGTAGATATGCAGGTGTATATTATGTATTTCCCCAAAAGCAAACCCTATACTCTAAATGGTAACTGATGCAAAATTGGCTTTCCATCTACACATATATTAGGTTGCTCTTAATTGGTCCTATTGCACAACAGGCAGATGCTAACTTAGTACACAGCTTCTCAATATGCTGGTCAAACCTTAACCTAAGTCTTGTAACACCAACAGCTTGTGAACCTAAATAAACATCATTCAGAGCACATTTCAAATTTAAGGTATTTGTCTTTGTCATATTAAAAGACAAGCTGTCACATCATTCCTTAACATTAGGTAGATCCTGTTCTATGAGTTGGCTGAGAAAATTTGATTGATTTAATGCAGTATAATGGCTTTACTTCTTGAGTTCAACAGAGCACTGATTTACCTGGGGATCATTACAAAATAGTTGCCGCCAGACATAATTTATTTTGACACCTGTCAAAACTGTTGGTTTTTACCTGTCACAACCATGTTGCCGCCTACTATTTATATCATTTGTCAGCTTCAAGCAAGTTCTTTGACAGGTGATCAGGATAAATTATGTGTGGCATTGACCATACATTGTCATATGGCAAGTTCTTATATGTTTCAACTGTTGTTCATCCAAAAAAGATGCATCCATTACATAGGTAAGGTCAATCCTGGGATTCATGCTGCCCACTATCTATTCACCATTTCATGCATCCATCCACCTTCATCATTTTAAATTTTCAATCATGTTTAGAAATTCTCAGTAAGAAAGCAGGGACCATACTTCATTGACACTAAGTCAGTAATTTTCAAGACTTTTTACTTCAACATTTTTAACTATGTTCCCCATAAATATAAAAAAACAGCTGATTGGTAAAGCCAAGGTTTGTAATTGTAGATTTTCTTCAGAATGCAATGAGCTTACATATTTATGGGTGTGATAAATAATACAGCAAATGTCTGCCTAAGGTCAATTGACCAGTTAAGGAAAACTTTGAGAAATAGATATTTAATGTATTTTCACTTTATCCTTTTATACAAGTTTAGTAATTTTTCTCAGTTTTTTTGCACTATTAAGATTCATGCTAAGTAAAAAAAAAATCGGTCTTGCTTTGTAAAGTAAAAAGAAAAAAATAATAGATTGAAAAGACCCACAATTTCTAGTAATTGACCAATTGATGCTTATACTTGACCACTATATTTTCCAGTGATTGACCATTCTTTTATTGAATAATTATTGAACAAATTCATACAAGCCAAACGGCACTTGCAATAAAACACAAGACAAATTTCGAAAATTTTTATTAAAGGTGATTATAAATAATTAAGTTTTGTTTTAAACAGAAATAGGTTTAGAAAACTTATATTTAATTTTATTCCCAGTACCAATTAGTTCTGGGGTTTCCAATACTTATCAATAGCACTCACATCATTTTCAATAACAGAAAAAATAGTCTTACAATCCCCGGTTGGTCTTAAGCCCTAAACCTCTATTTCTTCTTTCCAGGAAAAGCAGCAATAATAAATTCTCCTTTTCTTCTTAGGTCATTGAAGTCTTCTGGCAAATCCTCATTACTTCAACCCGAAGAACTCCATTCTTCATTTTCACTTTCTGAATCTTAGCCTTACCTTTTTCTTTTTCTTATAAGTGCTGTTTGTGTCTTTGCTTCCTCCTTTTCTCTTTTAATTTTTTCCTTTTCTTCATGAAATGAAATCCATTTTTTAGATGTCGCAGCATATGGCAACCTTTCTCTATATTTTGCTTTAGCCATGGACTAATTTTTTTCAGGAGTTTCCTCGGGCCATAAAATAAAATCTAAAAATGCCGAACTAATATTTCGTGAATCGACATCAATAGTACCACTTAAATCTGAACCTAAAATAGGACTTTGAGGTTTTACCAGAGATAAGTTGTTAGGTGTTGAAGAACTAGGCTGAGAAGGAGAAAAATAACAGGATGACTCCTTATATCCATCAGAATTGATTTTATTTGGTTTTTTTAAACTATTTGATAAAAACTAGTTTTAATTCTAGGAATTTTATTCCTAATTAATAATTGATCTTGACAAAGTATATTTAATAAAATATCTGAACACATATAATGCTTTATTATTTTTTCTAAATTTGATATATCTAATGGACACTTTATTTATCTTTATCTCACATCAGAATCAAATTCTTTGTAAACTATTGATAGTATATCTCATATAAGTTTAATAATGGAGAACCCAAGTATCTGTTATTGTTATTTAAGTTGTACTTAATTTAACTTTGTTCATTAATTCTAGTGTTTATTCCACTTTTTGAGTTTTATACATATGTCAATAAAATTTTTCTTTGACCTAATATTAATTGTGTATAAACTATTAAAACAACACAATTTAGCATTTGAAGTAGAACTAAACTGCACATTGGCATTTAACATATTACTTACTGAATATTAAAAAACACAGATGATAAATGGTAATGTATTCATCAGTTTTATTTATTATCTAATGTAGCTGTACATCTAAAGGGCATAAATACATATTATTGAAATATTCAAGCAAAAATAATACATTGTCAGTCATATTTTCTTTGTAGGAAGTCAGACAGCTAGAGCTTCTTTGCAAGCAATTATATGAGTCTCAAGATAGTTCTATACGCACAGAAGCCGAAAAAGCTCTTGTTGTATTTCAAGAAAGTCCAGATGCTTTGACAAAATGTCAAGTTTTGCTAGACAGAGGAGACTCTGCCTATGCCCAACTATTAGCGGCCACAACTCTTACAAAATTAGTTTCGAGGAGTGCCCAAGGTAAGGATTAGTTATAACTTAATCACATCTACTTACCAGTAGCATAATATTTTTCCAGGTCTAAGTCTCCAGCAAAGAGTAGACATAAGAAATTATGTCTTGAACTATTTGGCTACCAGACCCAAATTGCCAACCTTCGTGGTACAAGCTCTAGTCACTCTTTTTGCTAGAATCACCAAACTGAGTTGGTTCGATATGTACAAGGATGACTATTTATTTCGTAATGTGGTCAATGATGTTAGCAAATTTTTGCAGGTACGGTTAAAAATTTGATGTAGTAAGGGTTTAGTAGTTTTAATGATCCATATGTGCCCATCAGTTTTAGTTATCCAATTGTGTATCCTATTCACAGTAGTAAAGAATTTCATGCAAATGTTTACTTTAGTAATAAAAGTTTATTAATCATCTAACATAAATGTGCATTTTAATATATTAAAAGTGCAGTTTTTATAATTTTTAATATATTTAATAAAATTTCATGTTTTAGGGATCAGTGGAACATTGCATGATTGGCGTGCAGCTCCTCTCTCAGCTGACTTGTGAAATGAATCAATTGTCTGATATTGAAGCCAACCGATCTTTAACTAAACACCGTAAAATCGCGTCGTCTTTCCGTGATATGCAATTGTTTGTAATTTTCAGGTAAATTTATGTCACTATTAATCTCTGTAGGATTTTTTTTTAATTTTATAAAGCTCTTTCTGTGGATGTCTTTTTGGTAATAGTTATATTTAATACCTTATAATTTAAAAATAAAATTTTAAATCACGGCGAAAATCTTTAAATTGTTTTTTTTTTAGTTTAAATCATGATTTAAATCATATTGTCAAGTTGAATCTCTACATTTTTTCTATGCCAAAAATTTACATTATTTAATACATTATATTTACATGACCAGAAAACCAAGCTATAATTAATTATTTAATAGAAAATTGTAATTAAAATGTTTTAAATTATTCAGTTTATTAAAAATTGAGCCTTTATGTGGCACTGTGTTTTGCCTGTAATCAACAATAAAATAAATTTATATTTTTTCTTAAAAATGAAATGTTATAAACTACACAGGGGTTTTAATTTAATAGGATAATAATAAATTGACATTTAAATATCCAGTGGTGGACAAAAGTATGGAAATTTTTTGTTTTTGTTTACTATTTAAGTACCAGTCAAAAGGTACAAATATTTTATGGTATATTGAATACTTTTTGTTGATGCATACTTTTTTGCAGATAAACAATTGTTGTGTGCATTCGTTTTTTTATCACCATGTTTATTGTTTTTTATTTGGATGAACAAAAGAATGGAAATTTGTTTAGTTTCAATTTTTCTGTGTGTATATTTAGTTTATTCTTGTTTGTTGGCTAATGTACATTGTAGGTAGTAGCAGACAAAACTTTCTAAATTATGGAAAAAAAACAAATATTTTTCAGAAGATCTGAAAAATAAGTTTTAGAGCTAAAAAATAGTGGGCTCAAACAAAAAAATAATTGCAAGAAGTTTGAGAATTAGTGAGGACGCAGTCTCAAAAATTTTAAGGAAAAAACGGTTAGTAGGTAACGTAAAAACGCTCCCGAAAATAACCAATTCTAATATTGACAGAACAATAAAAAGGTTGTCTGTTGCGAGTCCAAGAAAATGTGCACGTGAGATTAACGAAGAAGTGAGGGAAATATTAAGCGTTAATGTGAGAAATAGGACTGTATGGATGCGCCTGTGTGCAGCCGGCCTTATAGGTAGCGTATCTGTAAAGAAACCACTCATTTCCAAAAAAAATCGTAAGGCCAGGATAAAATTTGCCCAACAGCGTATTACTTGGAGATCAAAAAAACGGAACAAACGGTGCTTTTTAGTGACGAATGTAAGCTTAACCTCTTCGGATCTAACGGAAAACGATATGTAAGAAGACCAGTGGGCAAAAGATTCAATGTTAAATATCAAACTGCAACAGTGAAATATGGTAGTGGGAACATTATGGTGTGGGGATGCTAGATCAGGAGATCTAGTGCTGGACCTATAGCGAAAATAGACAAAAAAATGGATCGTTTTGTCTACAGGGATATCCTTAAAAATGTAACGATACCCTATGCGGAGGAAAAAATACCCTTACTCTAGACATTTCAACAGAACAATAACCCAAAACACTCCTCTAAATTAATAAAAAAAATGTTTGCTGAAAATAGTGCAGTTATTTTGGAATGGCCAGGGCAGTCTCCAGACCTCAACCCTATTGAAAACCTTTGGGACCATTAGGAAGGGAAATTCGAAAAAATATAGCAAACAAGTATGAGCTTTGGGAAACCGTACAGGAAGAATAGAAAAAGATTTCTGTGGAAATTTGCCATATTTCAAAAAGATATCAAAGCAGTATTGACTGCCAAAAAATATTTAAAAAAATATATTTTTTGCCTTTTTTTAATAAACTTCCATACTTTTGTTCATTTATTTTCTATTTTAATTTTTGTTTTTTTGAGAACTGGTCTTTTTTTGATTTATTAAATTAAATATGATCCCTTATTACATGTAGTTTTAGCAAAAAAAATATATTACTATTTATTAGTATTACTATTTATTAGTATTGTGTACAACAAAAATATTAAAAATTCCAAAAAAAATCCAGACTTTTGTCCGCCATTATAGTTATTATTAAGTTTGGTTTATGGAAATTGGGATCTTACACGTTACTAAGTTTTCTTCATAAAACAACTTCCAAGAATAGAGCTGTTGATGCATGGATAAATTTTTTCAAATATTTTAGGCTTTCGTGCAGTCTACTCAGTACCGCACGAGAAAACTGTAAAAATCTCAACTTCAGCGACGAGAACCAGCACGGATTGATGACCCAGCTCCTACGGCTGGCACAGAACTGTTTAACGTTTGATTTTATCGGTAAATCACGAACAAGCCAAACGAGTAAATTACTCTCGTAAAACTCTATTTTCAGTATATTCATTTTCAGGCACTTCAACGGACGAGTCGTCGGACGATTTGTGCACGGTACAGATCCCGACCAGTTGGAGACCGGCTTTTTTGGACTTTACCACACTGAAATTATTTTTCGATTTGTACCATTCTCTGCCAAACACTCTCTCAAGTTACGCTCTTACTTGTTTGGTGCAAATTGCTTCTGTCCGAAGATCGCTTTTTAGTAACACCGAAAGGTAAGTGAGTTTTATGTCACATGATTAATTTAATCTTTTTAAAGTTTGAGCATCCAAGATAACTTAAATTACGTACAATTGAGGAGAACGTCAATATAATTTTATAAATTGTTTATCATTTATCTGCAAAACCTTATTATTGTTATGCTTTTTAGAGCGAATTTCTTAACACATCTAGTCAACGGAGTAAAGCAAATCTTGCAAAACTCCCAAGGTTTAAGTGATTCCGCAAACTATCACGAATTTTGCCGTTTACTGGCTCGTCTTAAGAGTAACTATCAATTAGGCGAGCTGGTCATGGTGGAAAACTATCCGGAAGCAATACAACTGATCGCAAAGTTTACTGTAAGCCATATTAAAGGCCTGACATCAAAAATTATTTAAAAAAATTGCCCACTTTTAGGTTCAAAGTTTACAAATGTGGCAATTTGCCCCAAACAGCGTCCATTACCTGTTGTCGTTGTGGCAAAGGATGGTGGCCTCTGTTCCTTACGTTAAAGCAACCGAACCTCACTTGTTGGAAACGTACTCGCCGGAAGTGACGAGCGCTTACATCACCTCCCGCTTAGAATCGGCCGCGGTCGTAGCAAGGGAGGGTCTAGAAGACCCACTGGATGATTTGGGAATGGTCCAGCAGCAATTAGAGCAATTATCTGTGATCGGCCGTTGTGACTATGGTAAAACGTGCACGTTATTGGTGCAATTATTCGACAGAGCCGCGGCGACTTATCAGGAACTGTTAACGTCGGGTAATGCCCAATCGGTGGAGATTGCGGTGCACGAGGGTCAGCTCACTTGGCTGGTGTATATTATTGGTTCGGCGATAGGCGGTAGAGTGTCCTTTAATTCTAATGAGGAGCACGACACCATGGACGGAGAGTTGGTCTGTCGCGTTTTGCAACTGATGAATTTGACTGATAATAGATTAGGTCAAGGTAGGATTTTGACTAATTCACAATATTATTAAAATATTATCACTGAACGATATTTTATGAGAAGTGGAACGATTACAGTATGAATTATTTTGTGGGCATGAAATATTAAATGGCTAAATTTGAAATATTAAATAAATAAATAAATATTAAATAAAAAACAAAACAAAAATATTACATATTAAACAAAATATTACATAAAAGGTAACATGCACATGATTTGTTCTTCCACAATACCTGAATACAACCACAATAGCTGGCAAGAGAATACCTGATGAAACTAAACGATCTAAAACAATGCTGATAGAAAATCTGGAAAAAAAGAGTTGAAAAATTGTTTCAGTTTCTGAATCACGGGTATCAAGACATCTTTATTTTATAAATTTTTTCTAAGTGAAAAAGTATCAAGATTACATATAGTAATAATACAGTAAATTAAACAGTATTTAGAAATGTGAATTAATAATACGTGAATATATTTAGAAAGAGCTGATTTTTAGAAAATATAAATTAGACGTAATGAACTGACTACAAAGATGAGACTAAGAATGTATAGGTGTTGTTAATTTTTGCAGAAATAAAGTATGTTATAAACTATGCCTTATTGTAAATTAAGGTCTATCTATTATCAAAGAATTGCTAGTTTTTAGGATTCTTATCTAAAAGTTTGTGACATGATTAATGTAAGATTTTCTTCCCGTAAGATTCGGATAAATTTTACATATTTTTGAAATTTTAGTATTTAAACATATAACTGAGTTGCTAATTAGTAAC
Source organism: Anthonomus grandis grandis (assembly GCF_022605725.1). Lineage (NCBI taxonomy): Eukaryota > Metazoa > Arthropoda > Insecta > Coleoptera > Curculionidae > Anthonomus > Anthonomus grandis. The sequence continues at coordinate 11,574,978 of NC_065548.1, read as the reverse complement.
AGATACAGATTTTAAGTATTAATATAGTAACAAAACTATAATACCCTAGTTATAACAAATTATATCCCACGTAATTTTTATTTCATTTTAAATTTGGATTTGAGCTTTTAAAGTAATTTTTATGACTTGACTTTGCGGTTTCCCCACATAAAACTTATTTCTCTTGTTAGGGTGGTACTAAAACGCAGAATTCACTAGGTCAGCTGCACTACCAAGACCGTCTTTTGAAAAATTTAGTTCTAGTTAACCGAGTTAACTAACGTACGTTATTAACATTCATTTTATTCACCTATTAACATTTCATTAAAATATTCGGATTAAACTATTTATTTATTATTTGATTAATTCAATTAAATTTTAAACAAGTCTATATACTTCAAACTCCATGTATTTTTTAATTGTTCGGTAGTAGTATATTATTTATTGAGCATGAAATGCCAGCTATTACTTACGAGGATGAATTTTGAGACACGAGCCATGATTACAACAGTCGCCTGACTGACAAGGCGTCCAAAAATCTGCATATAACTTAAATAAAATATAATTTTTTTACAAATAAGATCATAGGTGAAATTATTTAGTTATATTTGCATTCACATTTTCAAGCTTTCTGTAAAAACAGTTTGCTTTTAACAAATTATTGTAAAAAAATCTGCTAAACATTTGTTTTAATGAATAACTAAAAATATTTATTACTACAAAGAAGCGAATTATGATAATATAATACATTTTCAATTTGCTGTGCTTTCTTTTTAAATATTTATAGTAATATTAGAACAATTTGGAACAAGTGCGTTGTCTATGTAGCCTTATGCGACTGAGTTGGATTTTCATTCCCCATGTCTTGAACTATTAGTGGATAGCTTCAATACAATACTACTTAATGCTAAATTCCTTACTTAACATTACAATAAAGGTATATATGACGATAATGGCCTTGTATTTCTTTTTGAAAGTGAAAAGCGCGCATGACCTTATTAATTTGTCTACTTTAAAGTTTAACAGAAATATGAGTTTTTAAAACCTGCAGTGCTATGTGGTGGTATTTGAAATCTTATGATGTTTCTTAAAAGGTTGTGGCTTTGTAAATCTTGTCTTACTACAAAATAGTCTGGCAGATATTTAGGGTACCTAAACTTGTAAATTCTATAAACAAACTGCCCAAAATGTAAAGCTGCTTTCTGTTAAAAATGTTTGTATTTTATTTTGACCCTATATTGTATTTGTGGTCATATTTTCGTATATTGAAAATAATTCTCGAAGAGGCATTTTGAGCTAATCTTGTTCTTTATTTCAAGAGTAAGGTAAAAAACAATGTTGCAGTAATCTAGCTGTGAGGAAACAAAAGCCTCCGCAAGCATTAATTTGATATTTTTGAGCAAATTATATTTAAATTGATACAAACTTTTAAGCAAAGCATAAATGCAGGAAATTTTTTTATTGACTTGTACCTAAAGTGTAAGACCTCATCAAAAATGACACCAAGATTCTTTAATGATGCTGAATAAGGAAGAACAGTAGAAGTAGTAAAATTAAATTGAAGATTTTATTTTTTTTTATTGTATCAGAACCTATAAGTAAGTATGCGTTCTCTCACACACACGTTATTTAAAGAAGAACCCAAGTGACGATTGTTGGAAGATGCAATATAGCCAAAAAATTGGAATTATTTTTTTTATCATTAAGTAATACAACTATACAGTTAGTTTTTTTGTCTGCGTTTTTCTATTAAGATAATGGGGTATGTTTTTCTTAACCCCGACACAGACCTCACACAATCGTAATTCCCTAAATTATACAACGCGTTAATTTGAAAACTTATAGCGAATATTTTTGAAAGCAAAAAAGTTAGAAAAACTGAATTTGGTTCAAATGTATAGGTGGGATAAAGAAGAATTAGCATATTTAAGTCATGGAATGAACCTCAAAGGTGTTTTTGAATAGTATTTATTTGGGCATTTTTTTAAAACATTTGACACAGGATCGAAAAAAAATTAAATAAACGAAATCTTCTTATTGTGAAATTCTATTCTAAGATATTTGATGCTCAAATTGCCTTCCTTTTTAAGTACGGTAAAGAATATTTTTTGCTCTCCAGTCAGGTTTTAGTGGTCTTAAATAAACATTACCTATTTCAGTTTGTTGAATTGTATTTTAAAGATATTATAATAAATTTAACATAATTTCAAACGAAGTTTAACGTTTTATTTTTTTTATATTTTTAACAAGATGGAGCGACACTGTGAGATAATATTTAAACGAACAAATGCCAGATCAGTGGTTTGGAAGAAGAGGTCCAATAGAATGGCCGCCAAGCTCACCAGATCTAAAACCCCTCGATTTTTTTTTCTGGGTCAGTTAAAAACTGTCGTGTTTAGTGTCACATTTTTGTTTAGCGCAAAATAGAATGCAATTTGAGCATCTTATTTAATAAAATAGCATTTTACAAAAATCAAGTTTGTTCTTTTAAATTTGATTTTTTTAAACCTATATTAAAACACACGTTCTATATTAATTAAATTACAGTAATAAAATGGATATCAAACATTACAGCCGTATTCCAAAAAGCTCCTAACATATGGAATAGACAGTTGCTAAATATTATATATTTTAGTATATTTTAGTACATTATATATTTTAGTATATTTTATATTTTAAGATCATCAGTCAAAAAGAAAAGGGGATCAAGGTTAAACCTGGAGGTATAACTGTTTTCACATAAAATGGTTCTAAAATAATATAATCTTCAACCCTAATTTTATATTCACGATATTACGAAATATGATTCCATTAGCTCCACAAAATTAATGAAATTAAAAAGTTCCCTGTAAAGCTCATGAAATAATATTTTCAATAGAACCTTATTTTCAAAATCTGTGTAGACTACATCCACTTACCATCGTGGTCAAAATGCTTACAATTGAATCAGATGGTAGAAATCCGTGTTTAAATATTGAAATATTGGGTTAAATACATGTGTATATGAATTTAGAAAGTATTGTCCCAAATTTATCAGTGACAGTTTTGTCATTTTCTACCTATTAGGAATGATACGCTTACTGATTAAAAATCACTGTTATGAATCATGATAATACATGCAATTTTAACGCGTATTTACATGAATAAAATCACTGGTGTGGTGTCATTTTTTTTAATTTCCATGTTTTCTGTTTTATTATATATACGTATTTTTTTTTTGATAAATTTGAAGTAACTGTGATAAACATCTCTGATTTTTTTTACCATGCAAACGAAGTAAAAATAAATTGTCTCACTAGTTCCTCGTTAATGCATCTAATTATATATAAATCACTGTCGTGATAATATATGCAACTTTGAAGCATATTTATATCATAAAATCACTTTTTTATTATAGAGTTTATATACGTATTTTTTAAGGTTACTTTTTAGGAGTACCATTTCTTTATTTTTATTAATTATACTTTTTGTTTAGTCTTTTTACTTACACCATGCAAATAAATAAAAACGAAATTGTCTCATTTGTTCCTCGTCCATGGATATAATTATTAAAAATCACTGGTATCTTTAAAATCACTGCTGTGATATTATTTTGTAATCTTTTTTTCTACGTTTTATTTAGCACTATAATAAAAGAAGTAAGTAAAGAATGTTATTTTTTATCTTTATTTATTATCAATGATATCAGGTCTTTTATTTAGCATCACTAATATCAGTGATAATCTGTTTTTTGTTACCATGCAAAAATAATTATCACACTCATTCCTGGTTCATGGATCAAATTAAAAATCACTGTTATGCTAAAATGTTTTTTTTACTGTTTTTGTGTTCATACTTTAAAATCACTACTGTGATAAAACGTTATTCAGATTTAGGTAAATAGGAATAAACGTATTTTTTTTGCTGTTTTTCTTTTCCGCTAAACTTTAACAATCACTGCTGCGATTTTGAAAAATAAACAAAATTACAGGTTGTTATTTTCCAAGTTAGAGAGAGAGTGACTAAATTTAAGAAATCACTGCTCAGAGAAATATTTTATTGATTCCAGGCAGATATTATTAATTTTGTTTAATGGACCTCCCGAATAAGAAAAAATCACTTTTTGACTATTTTTTCCCATATAGGTAAAATCACTGTTGAGATAAAGGTTTTTTAAAATTTTAAACCGATAAGTAAAACGTCTTTTTCTCATTCGTTAAACTCAAGAAATCACTGTTGTGATAAATATTTTATTAATTCAAGGAAGTCATTGTTAGTTCATTTAATTTTTTACACTTAATTTTTATTTAATTTTCATTTTCATTTAATTTTTTACTTCAACGGACCTTTAAAAATCACTGTTGTGATAAATATTTAATCCTAATAATGTGTTGCTTTGAATGTTTAGATGAAAAAAAAATTAAAAATGAATAACTAAGTATATCCACTAAAACTTCCTTCTATTCCATTCTATTAACAAAACTACATAACAAAAGCAGTGACTCATTATACCCGAGATATGAGTATGATGATTTAAGGTAAGGTAACCAATTCATTCATAGTTATTGTCAGAAAATTTATAGTTACACCTAATGTCTGGAAATTTTCACTCCCTATTTGATTTTTTCCACATTTTGCTGGAATTTTCTTCCATATTGTTTTTGTCATATAAATAGCTAAAAAAGTTTTTTTTAGCATTTTAAGATACAAATACTAGAATACCTAAAAACTTGTTCATGTTTCCAAGAGATCAGAAGGTTAATAAAAAATAGCCTCACAAATTGACTTTATTATTATATAATTATTTATTATCAGATCAATACTAATTAATAATACAGTTTCGTTCCTTCTTGTTATATCTACATTACTTGGTGGACATAAAAAGAAGGTTTGACATTGAAGAAGTCTTTTTTGTGCTTGATACATGTAAGCGAATCATGTAACCTTTTATGATAGTTTAAGCTAAAATATGTAAAAATAGTTTATAAAATTTGTAAATTCCTATTTGCTACGCAACTAATCAATAAGCAATAATATACTGAGAGTATAGTATCTCGATATATTTACTCATTGTTTTCACTTATGTTCAATTAATTATTCACGTTTTCACGTAGTTTCTATTAAAAATTAAATATTCCATCTCAAAATATTCAGATAGTACCTGAAAAGGTCTAGATACAATTTCAATTACAATTCAAGGAAATTTTGACGAATTATTTGCATTATACTAAGACATTATTCGAATTATATCCATGTGATATGATGTGAGGTAACTAATGAATTCTGTGGCCGCTAAAAGTAAAAATGATAATGATATTTAAATATTGATTTGTCTACTGCAATAATAATTTAATAAACAATTGGTTATTAGTTAATAAGTTAACTTAAATCTTAAATTAAGTTAACTTTAATTAATAACCTAAATCATCTAATTAAAGATGTTCCACTAAAGAAGTTAACCGAATTTTTGTAGATGGAGAAGAGTGAATTTTAGCTGACTTCTCACGTTATAACACAGCATTAAAAACCAAAACGGTTGATCATTTAACTTTTTTGAACAAATATTGTAAAAATATCGGTGAAAATTATCTTTTCTCTCTTTAGGAGGCTGTGAAAAGTTAGAACTGGCGATGCTGAGTTTCTTCGAACAGTTTAGGAAAATATACGTGGGCGATCAAGTGCAGAAAAACTCGAAAGTGTACAGGAGACTCTCGGAAGTTTTAGGATTAAGTGATGAGGCGACCGTTCTCAGTGTATTTATTAGGAAAATGTACGCATAATGTATGCCGCAAAAATTCTGCTTTTTATATTTAATTAATTTTTTTTATAGTATAACAAATTTAAAATATTGGGGACGCAGTGAAATGATTATAAGTAAGACATTGCAGCTATTAAATGATCTGTCTGTCGGATATAGCTGTGTTAGAAAGTTAGTCAAGCTAGATGAGGTATAGTATATTTCAGTTTAAATGTATTAGCCTAATTGCAATTTTTTGTCGATTTTTAGGTCCAGTTCATGCTTAACAACCATACCAGTGAGCACTTTCCATTTTTAGGCAATTCAGTTTCTGTGAATGAGATGAGATGTCGCTCAATGTTTTATACGTCATTAGGAAGGTTACTTATGGTTGATTTGGGTGAAGATGAAGATAGATTTCATAATTTTATGTTGCCATTAACAGGTAAGGTAATATATTTTATTCGAGGGGTGATTTACTTATATTTCTTTAGCGTGGAATTAGAGTTTTTGAACTAAAATATTGTTTTAGCTGCATTCGAGAGAATAGTCCAATTACTAGCTGCCTCTGATTCCCCAATGTTTGCCAGTGATGAAGCCAAAAAAGCCATTATAGGTTTATCCAGGGATTTAAGGGGTTTGGCTTATGCCTTTAACACTAAGATCTCATACATGATGTTATTTGATTGGCTGTATCCTTTTCTATATTTAATATTTCTGTATTATGAATTATTTGATAGCGATTTCCTTAACAAAATATGTAGGTATCCGAATTACACGCCGATCTTATTGAGATCTGTGGAGCTGTGGTACCACGATCCCCAAGTGACTACGCCGGTTTTAAAATTATTCGCAGAATTAGTGCAAAATCGATCGCAGAGGTTACAGTTCGACGTCTCCTCGCCAAACGGTATCTTACTGTTCAGGGAGGCTAGTAAAATTATTTATAATTATGGTAAGTAAATCGTATAACCTATTATTAATTTATTTGTGTAACTACAGGCAAAGGCCATAAATTGGTACAATGTATTTAAAATTGCTGCAAACATAGTTATTAGTAAACCGTTTAAAAATTAATACAATTTAAGTTGCCAAAACATAGAAAACATCATTTTAATATACTTTTGACTGAGACGAGGGTGATTAAGAGCTACCGGAAGTTAAAAAAAAACGCTTCAAAATTATTTTAATATTCGAAAACTTTTATTATTTATTATTAAATAATTTATTTTAAATGTTGTTTGCAACTGGCTCTGAGATAGTCAATTGTCTACAACATTTAATAAACACAACGTAGTGAGGTGGATCAAATTTTCACTCTCTCGACCCGGAAAAAAGCCCCACAAAAACCAGTATAAGCCCAATTGACATGATAATTTATGCATTAAAATGTCCCTTCAATAACTCGATGGTTTCGCCGGCTGTTTAGTCAAGTGGCTTCATCCATTTGAGACCCAGAAGTCAGCCACACCAATGTCTTGAGTTTTTGGCGACCAGTTCCTCATTGCTCTGTAGATTATCTCGGCTGCATTTTTTTGGAAGGAATATGATGCCGCCGGCCCATAGACAAAAGCAACCAAGCGCTTGTATTACTTCTGACTGCCCAAATACAATTTTTATACCTGTTGATCCAGAAATGATTATAATAATAATAATAATAACGTTTATTAAACAATATACATAATATACTTAGTAACCAATACAATAAATAAAAAATATAAACGTTTAGAAATATCACTGAAGCATACTATAAGTACTTGTGCGTGATTGGAGGTTACATAATCGGGTAAATGTCAAATTTAGATAATTATGTCCTTATTGGGTAAACAGACTATAACCAGGTTAGAAAGTTCGTTTCAGGGTACACTCAGAACAATATAAACCTGTAAGTTGATATTTCAAAACACCCTGAAACAAAAAGCATCTATTGGATGTATTTAAGATTTATTAAATTATTAAAAACTCTACCCTTCAATAATATCCAGTTTTTGGCTTTGTGTTTAAAAGAGTTAAAGCCTTCAACCATCCTTATATCATTTGGGAGCATGTTATACAATCTCGGAGCAAAATATTTTAAGCTCCTCTGTCCATGAGTTTTACGAGTCGTGGTTGGACATGCCAAGTTGTTTTGTCTAGTAGATGAATTTTGGTTGATATTTAACTCTATCTTGTTTTTATTTATATGTTGACGCAAATCTAATATCTTACTTTCAGAAAAGAGGTTATCAGTGGGATATATTTTGTCTCTGCCAAAAATGATTTTTAAAAACCATTTTTGAATTGATTTTAATTTTTGTATAATATGTGTTTCAGAAACGCTTCCCCATCCCAAAATACCATAAACTAAATGACTTTGTACAAGAGACATATGTACAATTTTTAGATGTTCGGTAGTCAAAAAGTCTCGAAGGTACATACATTTTGAGAGAAGTCCCCTTAACTTCTGAACCATTTCATCGACATGAAGGTCCCATTTCAAGAAATTGTCAATTTTAATACCGAGATATTTAAAAGATGTTGCTTCGGTATTTCACAATCCCCAATCTTAATGTTGCCAAGCCTTTGAAGGGAACTTGTGTAAGTTGCAGAAGACATGTAGTTAGTTTTTTGTATATTTAAAGTCAATTTATTGTGTTGACACCAGTATTTTAATTCCACAAAGTCTTGATTATCATGATTACGACAAAAGAAACGTGCCGATTGCGAGCTGTTCCAATGACCATCGATCGCACTCACGAAGATCGGCCGACTTCAGATCTTAGACGACCTGTATCTTGTAAGAGTTCAGTCTAAGGTTTCTCTTTAAAATACGCCACCGTACCCTAAGAGAGACCCTCGACGAATCGATTGATCGCGACCTTGCCGAACACTTTCAGTTGCAGCAGCAAGAGATAAATGGCGTCTACGCATCCTAGTCGGTGGAACGATATTCAATAGCTTAAATAAATAGCTAATAAAAAAGTTTAGAGATTGAGTAGGACGATTGTGAATTGACCGAAGTGCACGAAAAACATTTATTACTGCACACTGATTTTAGAAATACAATTCCATAAGTAAGCGCTGGTCTGGCTGAAGTTGTTGTGATAAAATGGCAAAAAAATCCTGGTCATGTAGACATTTTTAACATGAGCAGATGATTCTTTACAACTAATGTGGTCATTTTAGCTCATTTGTTTAGCGAATTTTAATGTAAATTTGTTAAACCCAGAAAATCCGCTGACAAATCTTTTCGACAAATATGACCTTCAGCGAATATAAATGAACTCGCCCACATATATTCTTCAAGCTTTGCCACCTTGCTTGATGCAATTTTTGTGAGTAACTGAAGATACGATATTTTCTGATCATAAGGCTGTATATTGTGTCTTAAATATTTAGAAAAAATGCTGTTCTAAAGAAAATTGAGTATTGTTTCTTTACAAACTTTAATTTTAACGTTTTTCTACAGGATTTGCAAAATTTGCCATAGGTTAATTTTTTATATAAAAAATGTATCAATAAAAAATGAAGTTTTTTAATTATCTTTTTTACATTTTTTTTTGACATTCATGCACCTTTAAAGAAATCAAGAATAACTAAGCCAAAAGCTCTGTGGTTAATAGAAAATTTAAAGATTCATATGAGATAACAGACTCTGCTCTACAAAAAATTAAAACAACCAAAAGTAATGCGGATTGGCTTCTAGATAACAAAATTTAACGCTTTCAAATTTAAGATAGGAAAAAAGTTGTATTTAAAACAAATTTCTAATGAAAATAATCATTGAAAAAGATTGTACTGCTCTTAAGAATTTTAACATTATACCTAGTAAAGAAAATAACTCCCTTTTACCGAACCTAACAAATCCCGATGAAATTACTTCATTTTTTTTAGGAAAGTGTTCACAAAATATCCCAGATTGTAGTGAAAGAGTCATACTTTATCAAAAATATTTGAGATGGTTTTTTTAACCAGTTGTATAACTATTTTGCACCTAATAAACTTATTCCTGATAGTCAGTTAGTTTTAAAAAAATGTAGTATAGAATTTGCGTTAGTAAATGTAATAGATAATATTGTTTCTGATGAAAGAATGGTAAGTACCCTTTTTTTATTAGACTTTTCACCGCACTATGAGCTCCTTGTTTCTTAACATAAATTTTATGGTTGTTCTTTGCAATGTTTTAATTAATAAAATCGTTTCTTTCTAACAGGCGTCAACAGATTTTTTCTTAATATAAATTCTCTGATACAATCAAAATTAACTCAGGAGTACCACAGGGGTCTATTTTGAGGCCGTTTGATATTTCTTATTTATACCTGAGATATCTTGACGTTAAAGTATTGCAGGGTACAAGCATATGCAGATGACATTTAAGATTTATTTTAGTTTTAATATTGAAAAGAAACTTTTGGATGTGGATTTGTTTTAATCAGGATTTACATGTACTGAGCAAATTATCCTTAGGCAATAAAGTTGAATACTATAAAGGAAAATATTGACATAACTTTGGACAACATAAAACCAAAGGTGGTCGAGCATGCAAGAACTTAATTTAAAAAAATTCTATTTTCCCCTAAAAATTCTGTATAAAAATCGACATATTTTGTTTATAATCTTAGAAAAAAATTATGTGAGTCTTTGGTCTTTTCTAACTTTATACTTTTAACTTATAATTATTGTAATGTTATAGACTTCGGCGTCGCATTCAGAGAATACAAAATGCATGTGTGCACTTAATATATGGTCTTAGAAAGTCTGACCCCATTTCCAATAATTTTTTATAATTAGAGTTGTTTAACATGGAATCTAGACAACACCTGCATTTTGATAGATTTGGAAATAAAATATTACGAGGGCTGTTCAATAAAGACTCAGGCTCAGGCTATGAAAATTTTATTACAAAGAATTATACATCAACGCTTCTGTCACGTTCAAAGTAGTCACCATTCAAGGCGATACATTTATTCCAGCGCCGCTGCCACTCCAAAAACGCGTCCTCGAAGCTCTTCTTAGTCATGCGCTTAAAAATCGCCTCTAAAGCTTTAACAGCAGCATCTCCGGAGGGAAAACGCCTTCCTTTCAGGTCCTTTTTTGCAGTGGGATAACGAAAAAAGTCGTTCGGTGCTAAATCGGTAGCGATTAGACAGCCAGCTGTGTTTATCGTTTTTTTACGAAGCGCAGTAACAGGCGCTTCTGGACCGCCTTCCAGTTCACAGCTCTCTCTACCTTTTCGGAAGGCAGCGTGCCACTGTAAACACGTGGATTTTTTCATGCAATCTTCACCGTACACATTCTTTAACTCACGATATGTTTCGAGTGGTTTTTTGTTCGATTTCACCAAAAATTTAATCGCGTAACGTTGTTCTCGATATCCAGACATTGTAAATATTAGAGGCGACTTTCATACACGTCTTCTTCGCAATGTCACTACTTGAGCACTAATGATCAGATCGCTACCAAATTTGTACTGTAAATAGGTAGTAGTATATTGTTTCATGCCATGACCACGAGATCGCGCCACCTGTATTACACAGCTGCTCATGGCGAGAGTCTGAGTCTTTATTGAACAGCCCTCGTACATGATCAAGAGTCTCCCTTAACGGCCTTAACACTTAAAGAGCATCTGGTCCGAGGGAACCTGGTGCACTGCATTAATGTTATGTTAAAAGATACGTTGACAATTCCTCATCAACACTCAGCTCTCTTTCAACGGTCTTTTATGTATAATGCTATCCAATCTTTTAACTCTTTCCTGCTTGAACTTAAAGACCTTAAGGATACGAAGTTTAAATATTCCTTTAAAAACGTACTACTAGAAAGGCAAGGTATTTAAAATTAATGTATTAATATTAAAAATTCTTTACATGCACTGTTTTAGCTTCGTTTGATTCCGTGAAGTAGCTGTTAAGCTAAACTGCGGAATTCAAGATCCTCTTCGTTTTGTAATTATTTAAAATGTATTTTTCGTTGTAATTTACTTATTTTCACTAAAAGACGTTTATTATTATTAATATCTTAATACTATCTACAATTGTAATCTAAAGGAATTGTTTATTATCAATAACTCCTTAATTCTAGGTACACGTATTTTGAACGTAGAAGTAACCAAAGAACAAATGTACCCAATGAAACTCAAAGGCATTTCCGTATGTTTCTCAATGCTAAAAGCGGCCTTATGCGGCAGCTACGTCAATTTCGGGGTGTTCCGTTTGTACGGCGATGAAGCTTTAGATAACGCTTTAAACGTTTTCGTCAAATTGCTGTTATCGATACCGCAAAGCGATCTTCTGGTAAGATTTTTGATTCAAGGCATTTAATATAAAACTTAACGTAAGGTAATGGTGGGAATTTGAATGACAAGAACTCAATTCAGTTGAACCCTTAAGAGACATTGGGACAAACTGAATTGGGTTTTCTTTTTGTCTATGTTGCCACTACTGACCAAAGTCACGCTTTATTCACTATCCATTGCTATAATATAAAAAAAAAACACTGTTTTTTTTAGGATTATCCCAAACTGTCGCAAACATACTATGTGCTATTAGAATGTTTATCGCAAGACCACATGAGTTTTCTCGCCACACTGGAACCGCAAGTTTTCTTGTACATTTTATCGTCAATATCAGAGGGACTGACGGCCTTAGGTGCGCATTATAACCATTACACAGGTCCGTGTACGAGTCAGGGACAAAATTCAGTATTTAATTACACCAGCACTATTTCACATATCCGCTAAGGTCGTTTATTGTTTTCTGCTTTTCAATTTTTGTTATTCAATCTGCTTTTTGTCTCTGACTGTACACCCATCTGCGCCATTGCATTTCATTTAGTGTTTAGCGTAGTGTTTTCCTCGGCATGACAACACTAGTGCCATAAGGTTTGCGTCTTTTTCAGATACGATGGTGTGTACGGGCTGTTGTGCCACTTTGGACCATATTGTGACCTATTTGTTTAAACAGTTGACACAAAAAGGTAGGTTAAAAATGTTGATGCTTGTTCTAAATCCTTTCAGTGTTGTATATTTACTCATTACAAAATTATTGAGAAATACACACGTGTGATCTAAAGCACTTCATATTTTCATGAAAATCTTCTACCTTTGTTTTATCCAGTAATTGTTTCTATCTGACAAGTTTGCAGAATTTTTGGCAATTATAAGCGTTAAAGGTAGACTAATAATTAACACGATTCGTGAAAAATACACAAGTGGCACGTAAAACCGCGGAACACTTAATTTTTATGAAATTATTTTAAATGCTAATAATTATGGATATGGGACTTTTTTTTAAATTTTGGGTTTCACTAAAAAAATCATTAGGTATCAGAAAATACGATGTGCCCTATGTAGTTTTCTGTCTCCTTATGCCTTACTTTTTAATAAATAATCTAAGATGTTGCGTCGATTATTAAATATTTTGGTCTCACTTTCAGTTTTCTTTATTAAAAGAATGGATGGAAAGCTTAGGATGGCAAATATTTTTTTTGCATATCCACTACTTGAATTTCATAGAATATTAAATAAGTCAATCAAAAATTTGTTTTTTTTTTAGCTTATCCAGGTAAAAAAACGACACTTCCTCAAGGTGGCGGAGACATGTTCCTAAAAATCCTCGAAATGCATCCGGAGATCCTACAACAGATCTTGAGCACCGTTTTGAACGTTATCATGTTCGAGGACTGCAGGAATCAGTGGTCCATGTCCAGGCCGTTGTTGGGCCTTATTTTATTAAACGAGGACTATTTCGCACAGATGCGTGAGAGTATTATAAGGTTAGTTTCATTATACTCGTAATATAAGCTTAGCGTTAATATTTGGGACATTAAGGGAGGGAGATATTCGGTGCCATCGTCGGCAGACTAACTCGCACAGCACAGATATTATTTATACGATTCTTATTTTTATATTTAAATAAACAAATATATAACAATAAAATACAGAAGTTTCAGGACAAAAATAACATTTAATATTTTAAACATTTTTTTTTAACTAATAATAATCCATGAATTGGTTAGGGGACAAGCTGCTCCTTTTCACTTGCCATACCATTACCCTGAGCTTAATCCTCTGGATGTCTGTTTTTGGGGATTTATGATTGATTTTGACCACCTGGTTTAATATAAATACAGGGCAGGGTTCTTTTTTGAATATAAACTTATAAATATTTAAATGTAAGTTTATTTTATTAAATCATATATTTATTAAATATTTGCTGCTTAAATGCTTTGTGTCCGTTTTTAAACTCACTGCATTGGGTTTTTTTGTACTTCAATCATTTCAACAAATGCCATTTTATTAAAATGAATGCGTTTCAGTCTGTAGTATTTTTTTTTTAATGAAAACTATAGTATGTGCAGTTTTGTTCTTTTTATCGTATTTGTACCCTTTTAATTAATTTTTCAGGCAATTGCATGTTTGGCAGATTATTCACAATATTTTCTTAAAATTAAATCCTTTATAAGTAATTTTCAGATTTTGCAGTTTTAAAATGATATCTAGTTATTCAGATCAGCCTGTTATAAGTTCATGTAAAATGGTTCAAAATATTTTATTTATCTTTTGTGATGATAGGAGTGATACCATCATCTGTATCTGTAGGAATATAGAATTGGAAAGTACAGCCATCAATCGGTAATATAATAGGAAATATTTAATTGGGAAATAATACTTGAAGTTGATTAATCTTGTTTTTTTGTAGAAATTGTTGAATAATTATTCGAAGGATACAACAGTAAAGGATCTATACAGTAGCTTTTTGATTTATCATACTTTTTATGTATTTTGATAAATTTTCGTAAAAGTGTCGGTAGGCCATACATTCTTGGAGGTGCTGATTTTTCACTTTTTTTACAAATTTGGAAATATTTATTTTGTAGGATCGTTTTTTACTTTCGGTAATAGGGAGGACATTTTAATTTTATAATCATTGTCGAAATTTTTAAAAAAATTTATAATATTTAGTTTTTTTTTTTAATTTTTTTAAGATAGTATTTTCATGTTAGGTACTTTTATTTTTCATTTTTGCACTATTTTTATGATTTATTATAATATTGCTACATTTTGAGCATAATATATCCATGGTTTCCTTATATTTATAAATTATATATGGAGATTTGTAATATTGAATAATCAAGGTTTGTAATATTGTCCCCGTTTCGAATTTAATTTCAATTTTTCAGAGGGGCTGAAAATAATTTCATTTGAGTCATTCAATTGAGTCATTGTTTTTAAGGGTATTTTCTTGACGGGTAAACAACCGTTTTTAGATTTTTTATTTTGCCTTTCTAAGTGTGTGTCCAACAAAGGTTCTGGAAGAATAGCTTAAAGTTATCTTAATTTTTTCTGATATACTTTTCACTAATTTTGTGGTTTCGGTAAATGTAAATATCAAAAATGTTTGCACAACGTTTACATAATTTTAAATTTAAATGTTTTATTTTTAATTTAAGAAAATTGGGAGTTAAATTGTTGTTTTTACATCTTAAAAGCAAAATCCTGCGATTTGTTTTGTTTACAATTCTTTTCAAATTGTAACAAGATGATAAGTTGTACTTCATAGTGTTGGGAAAATTGGTTGATTCTTCTTGGACTTGTTTCTGTTTTTTTTTTAATATCTTTATTTAGCTAACAAATATAACAAAATTTAAATAACTTATAACATTTCACTAACCAGTGCTTTGAAACACTGGCCTCGAGAAGGTACATACATATATACATAATCTAATACCATACTGTTTAGAAGGTACTTGGATTACTTAATCCTATGGTTGTTCTGATTTATACTTGATAGATATTATTTTGGAGTACAAGTACCATGTACATCGCAATAAAACCTTACAACTATATTACATTTTTGTTGATTATTCAGGATCTTATAAACCAATTTGCACTGTTCCATATTAAAACTTTTCCTTAAGTTATGTAATTGCAACCCTGAGTAAATTATGTTTCTGCGAATAAGCCAGTTATATTTCAATAAGATTTTAAGAATTTTGTTTTGTAATATCATGCCAAACTGAACTTTACCACTTGTACCCCACACTGGTAAATGATAAGTAAAATATTAAAACTGTATTGTCTGCAAAGGTAAAGTATCTTGCTATTAAATTATCGCAATTAAGATTTAACACATAAAGAGCATATAGTAGAGATCCCAAGACTGATGCCTATATTACTCCATACTCATTAGTTAACCTATGTATGCTCTGAATTCTAATGTATTGGATTCTATTAATTAAAAAAGTTTGAACTAAATTATACATTGCGGCTCTAAATCCCGTTTTAGATAATTTTTCTAACTATAATTCAACACTAACTACATCAAAAGCCTTTATTAAGTAAAGAAAGACTTACCACTACTTATTTTTTAATCTTTATAACGTGAATATACAGATGAATAAATAAAATAAAAAATGCAATTATATAAAAAATTATATTTGTATGTATTATTATCTTATAGGAGCCAGCCGCCAGATAAACAAGCAGACATGGCACGTTGGTTCGAAAATCTTATGGACGGAATAGAAAGGAATTTATTAACAAAAAATAGGGACCGGTAGGACCTTAACTTTACCACCATATTAAATAATTTACTAAATATGCCTTTTTTCCAGGTTTACTCAGAACTTGTCGATGTTCCGGAGAGACATCACCGAATCGCTAAAAGGTCCGAACGTCAATTCGACGACATCGGTTAACGACATGATGACGTCATAGTTCTTGTAAACGGACCTTGTTTATTGTTTTTCCTTGTATAAAGTGAAGTATAAAAGTGAGGTGTACACATGGGTAATAAATGCAGATTTGTTAATAGGCATGTTGAGGCATTTAGACTTTTTTTTTGTTGTTGTGAAAGGAGATCTAATCAAAAAAAAGCTAAACGAGTAGCTTATTTTGGGTCAATATGTTGTTGCGTGAAAAGTAAATTATTGAGTGTTTCACTATGAGGAAGTTATTTATTGAGAGGATTGATAAATAAGTTCTGAAGGGTCGTGATGGTTATACTTTGTACATTGTTAATAAAAGTTTATATGTAAGAAATTCAGTTTTATTTAAACGTTTCGCCTCCGTTTTTTCATCTTTTAGGTTCGTTGGACGCCGGAGATATGCTGGTTTTAGTGTCAATCGCATACATTTCTTATTTTTAATACAACCCTTTAAAATTTTATTTTTATTGGTTTTATGATCTCTTATTAGGCAAAAATTAGTTGGCAGTCTTACGTGATTGTTAGGACAATCACATTAGGATTTGTAGCTTGATATTTGCAAAATAAAAATCGTTTTTGAAATGTCGTCGCGTGACATCTAAGAATGTTCTTATTAAACCAATTGTACACTTGTTAGACGTCATAACAATATTGGTACAAATTAATAATGATTAAAAAACCCAATTTTTGCATTTTCTAGGTACCACTATTTCAATTCAATATATTAATTACATAATACCTAACACAATAAGTTATATATTAGGTACCTAAGTGACTTAACACCTCTGTGCTTTAAATTATTACAAACTAAACTATTGTACTTTACTTAGTGAAACAATATATAAAAGATTTAGATTCCAGCACCCAAAAAAATCTTACATAAATAAATAAACGAGAAACAAGGATTCAAAAGTCCACCAAAGACAACCTAAAATGTGATTTAACACCTCTAATCAAGACAAATCAGAACTTAGAAAAATTTACGTATTACATTTATGCTGAAATTAAATGCGAGATTTAAATTTATTAATATTTAGACAAAAATATTCTTTCACTCTTTTATTATTATTTTTAAGTTTTTATTCCTTTAGTTTCGTTTAGTAATAAATTATAGTTTGGACCTAAATAGTCAAAAAACATCAAATTAATATTGCTAATGCGGAAATTCCTAATGAGAGAGGCAATTAACAAAAGACGAATTTACACTATGGTACCTTGTGAATGACTTAATCTTTTAGCTATGACGGTATTCTGTACAAAAGAGCACCTATTCATACTATAAAATAGGTCTGTAACCTTAATATGTAGTTCTAAGCTATGTTTAAGGGTTGCAAGGTACTTCCAAGATTCCTTCTTCTCCGGCCCCCACTATTATACAGTAAGTTAGTCAAGATTCAACTAAGAGTTTGTATTTTTTGTCAAAGTCAACAAACAAGAAAAAAACTACAAACAACAACACACCTACAAACAAATTACACCTGAACAGGCGTAGTAAAGAAAATAAAAATGGTTATTAATAAATAATAATTATGGTCATTCAGTGGGAGCTTTCAAACGATGTATCGCATGACCCCCTTTCTATTTAATTTTATTTGTCGAAAAATTGGGGAAACGACATTAAAGGCTGACCTTTGAGCGTCCCTAACATTCAAGACAGAAAATGTACCTGGAAAATACAAAAAAATTACGTCAAATGCCTGGAATAAAATAAAAAAACACGGTACATACCTGGATGAAATAAAACATTATTTCAACTGCCTTGCAGGAATATCTGTAAATACCAGGAAGGAATAGGAATATAAACATTTGAGAATCACAAGTTTTCCTCAATTTTTGTCGGTTGATATTTAGAAGACTTAAATATATAGCATATGAAAATATAATTTGTAAATTATGAAAAAACTGGAAAAGTAATTTTGCTAAAAGACCTGTCTGTAATTTGGCAGCAGTCAAAAAAGTGAAGAGGGATAATTTAGCCTACTGCATTAAGCTAATATAGGGTAAATATATTTAGGTATCACCCAGCGATGCCCCGCCGTAGTCTTTTTATAAACACGGTTTTTCTTTATAGTAAGTATTCCTTGTGAATTTCCCTGTCATTATAATTAATAGCTGGCCTTGATAATATTTCAAGTATTTTCTTACAGTGTTCGTTCCGTAATTGTGCAGCTAGAACCCAGTCGTCTTCTGTGACGTTTACAGATAAAACGTCAATTTCGGCACCAATAGTATCATTTTCATAAATAGGGTTGCGGCTAAGAGCATCTACATGATCATTTTTGTCCTAGGTCTACTTATACTTAAGAATAAAATGGAATTCCTGCGTACTTAGTCACCACCTACACATAAGAGGAATAACGTACGTCTCGTTTAACTAATGTTGCTCTTAGTGCATTGCAATCGGTGACAATTTTAATGGTAATACCAAGAAGTTTAATTCTGGACTTTTTCGATGAGCAGACCAGCAGTTCATAAGAATAACTTGTTCTTCTTTCGTCGTTGCTCTGCTAAAGTAATTTATTATTACTTTATTGTGAAAAATTATTTTGAGCGAAAAAGTAATTAAATATTCAATAGTTTTGAAAATATTTGATTATTTATGTAAAGAATAAATTTCCAACTGCCTGGAATTTATAAATTTTTTTCGTTCAATTGAAGTTCTACAGGCTTCAACTACCTGGACTAAGGAAACAAATTAAAATTTTATAATTTATTCCAATATTTAATCTGCCTTACAGAGTCAGATTTTTTAATCAACTGCAAAAAAAAAAACAAAATTATTCGAGCCAGTTGAATCCTACTACACTTAGGGACTTTTGTATGAAATGGTTCGGAACCCGGTTAAGAATTGTAGAGAAAAATCTCGCTTGAGAAAATTCTTTTTATTTCATTTGATAGCTTTGAAGTTATTTTGATTTTTCTGAACTATAATCTAACTAATACCTATGTTAATAGACAAACAGTTTTAGTAAAACGTAATAATGAACAAATAAATCTTTGCAAAGCAGGCAAGGAAACCACATTGACAAATATGACGCCTTATAAATTGAAAATTAAGAAAAATTGGGTGTTGGAATAAAAGTAAAATGAATCCAAATGCATAAAACATAGAAAATTACTTTAAATTATTATATTACATTCTTGAGCTGAATAGAAGTATTCAGACAACCCAGAAGAATGTTGAATATTTTGTTAATTTTCTTTGATGACAATTTAGATGTCAAATATCGTGTAGTAAAGAGAATGCCAAAATTTAATTTGAAAATTAATATTTTAGCCAAACATTTTAATGTTCATGCATTTAATCCTACTGGGTTACAGGTTTACTGCGGACTAAAATGCATTAGCCCTGAATAGGGCAGAATTTGTTTCGAAACGTCATCTTTGTAAGGATTATTAAAATGGAAAAATTAAAAAGCATATAAAATAATATACTTTTAAAAATATACATATTTAAAGCGATAAGAACAGTACGAATAGCTAAAGTGCTTAAATAGGAGTAGTAATTATATACTTACCTGTACGATATGAAAAGCCATAATAAATATCCAATAGTGATAACAATAGCTTGGAATAAAATTGAAAATAATTACCTATTCATTATGCATTCAAGGACTGGAACATATAAGAGATATTTTAAATAATTGCAATATATTTATAGCAGCATTAGACAAACTCAGATCAACAGCCGAGTTTAATGAAGCAAAATTTAATATTTAGTGATAAAAATTAATATTTATAAAACACACTTTTTACCCGTACATTTTACATACACAATGGAGCTTTCATACAAAAAAATCCTTCGTGGTCATTTTTTCTTAAATATCTTACACTAGCAAACTTTTCTACCGAACCATACCATCTTCAGGGTTTGTCGTTTTTCTTTCAAATTTTAGGTATTATTGAGAATTCTTTCTCAACGTAAGACCTCAAAAGACAATATAGTATATACAATGGTATCTGAAAGGTTCATAAGGATTATTTATTTTCATAAATAAAAACAGAATACTATCGAAACAAATTAAAAGAACCATCCTCATCGATCAAAACTTAACAGAAAATATTTAAGAAAGGAACCCAAAAAAGTGGTTTTTGTAAATGTGAAAGTGGTTCAAAAGTTTATGTGGGCCAGTCGAAATCGAACAGGCATCGAAAAAAACGTTCATATTTAAGCAAACGGTCAAACAAGTACCGTTTTTATCTCAGATAAATTAAGGATGGTACTCATTATTCGTCTCCCATCATACAGAGAGTTTGAAGTGTCTAATCTTGAATTTTAACCAGTAAATATTTGTACAATAAGGAGGTCAGAGGATTATTTACGATTTACGATTATTTTGATGATGCTCAATCAATTTTATGACCTATATTTGTTTTTATTAAGACACACATAAAATTATCTTTAATTACACCTTTAAGAATAACAATTATAGTAAGAAAAAATAAAATAAATTTGCAATTGTTTTCTGTATTTTATAGTACTTTACCATTAACAAAATGGTATAGACGCAAACAGCACAAGGACGTATGGTCTCATATAAGGTTGCGATTTGATATCAAAAACTGCCTAAGGATAGCAGAGTGGTCATATTTTAAGTAAGTGCTTTACCTTAGGTTCCTCTGTAAAAATGTAAAAAAACATTATAAAAGTTATTTTAAAGAATAATTGTAAACTCGCAAGGGTATTACAGGAAATTCCTGCGACATCTCAGACAAATACGCAGTAACGTCAAAAGAGAATTGGAAGTTGCCATTGAAATATTCTGCGTATCTAGAATCTACCTTTTTTATTGGATTGAGGTCCAACGACCTAGCTGGCCAATTATGCAAGGATATGATGCATAAATTAGTTTCTTAAAAGTATTTTCTTTTCAAAATCAAATGTTTGCAGTTGAAAAATTTTAAAATTAAAAGCAGATATAAACAAAATTAAAAAACACAATAAGAATAGATTTTATCACAGAAGTACAAAACAGAAAAACCTCAATTTATTGATCATCCTGTATGTTTTAAAAAATCACTTGAACTCATAGATTTTTTCAAATTTAAAAAATCGCGGTACATGCAAATTTTATATGTTTAACGCAATACCACCAAAGTTTTATTCCGTTTTTGAACTCTGCTTATAATATTTTTTTACACCTACAACAAGAGAAAACAAATAAATTCGAAATCGTTTCCTGCATCAGATAATAATAATGGCAAGTATCGTTTGTACCGGAGGTCTTAAATCAACATTTATATCTAGAACTGTTGTAAAATTTGATACTCTGCAATGATCAGTATAATGATGTATGCGGGTAATAAACTTACTTTTGTCTTGGATTTTTTTGGATGTTCGACTTGCTTTTACAAAACAATTATAGTACATATTTACATTCAGATTTAATTTTTCATATGAAGAATATTATAGATCCTACTTAACTTTTATGAAAGGCAGATCCACTTGGTATTAGGTACCTTAGTACCATTTATATCTGAATCTATTAATGCTAATTCACAAATTGATTTCATCTATACTGATGGTTCGAAAGCTTTCGATCGCATTGACCGTAGTATTCTTGCATTAAATTTTTGTGATCAATTTTGATTTCTTACCTCTGTATGTATATTGAATTTTGCCTTGAAATAAAAGAGAACTACATTTGACTAAAAAGTCAAATTTAAAAGCTTCAACTTTATTTGCAGTATATTTTCGTCATGTTTTTAATACGACATCACGTTTTCTCTATTAACTAAGTGAATTCTTCCTGATTTCTTACAATAAACAAAATCACAAAGTATTACATGTGTCGCCCATTTTGTTTAACAATACGCTTTGTTTACGGTTGGAAGTTCTGCAAATAATTGAATTGCCAAATTATACTCATCAACCTGGTCATATAAAAAACACTGTTTTATTTATATTATTTTATATTAACGTTAAGTAACCTTTATTATGACAGTATACCGATTTATAACGATGATTACCAGTCAAATAAAATTAATTTGCCTGAAGTAATTAAAGAAACAATAACAGAATATGCAAGTATGTCAATGATGTCTTAAAATATTAATAAATTTGATAGGTGATTAATTATTATTGGACGTTAATGCTTGTTAGAAGACCTTTAGGATAGTTTTTGCTACGCTGATTATTACAACATAATGTTGCATGCAATATTTTATACTTCACTTTATTTTAATTACTAATTTAGTATTTCATATAAACTTTTTTAATACTGATTTCAGTGTAATTCTTATTTTATTTAATAATTCTAAAAAGTAGAGTCAAAAAAATGGTTTCAAATTAAATTATGAAAGAACTAATTAGCAAAATAATTACTAATTAGTAAAAAAAAAAGAAGAAATCAATAGAAAAAAAGTTATAAGTTTTCCTTTAAGATCTGATTTTTTGTAATATGATGGTATCATAAACTCTCTGAAAAATGAAACAAGGAAAAATCCCTATGTGTAATTTTACATTTTAAACGTTCTAAAATCTATAAGAATTTCATTCACCTAAGGTAATTTACTACTAAAATAATGATAAACCCATAACACCTCTTGTTTACCAAAGGAAACTTAAATTTTTTTTTTATAATTTTAAAAATATTAAATATTTAATACTGAAGCAAGTTTTTTCTAAGCTTGGTAAATCCTACTTAAAGACTTAAGTGAAAAGGTAAATCGAAATAAAAAATAGATTCAAGCAAAGATAATACTTACAGGTTTAATTCTATAAGAAAAAACGTTTGTGTTATTGGTCTTTTCAAATTTGTATTCAATGGTTCATCTTACCAAAAGTATAATTTGCTTACATGAAAATATATTCTGACGTTTACAATTCACAGGTAAAGGAATCAAAACCTTTCAATTTCAATCATTTGCAACATTTTGTTTGATTTGTTAATTTTTTTTCTCGTCCACAGAATCACATTGCTTTCATGTCTAGAACTAACTTCGTGGAACCAAGGAAAATAAGTTAAAGAGTTAATCCAGTCTTCTACAATTCATTTTCATTTAACTATTTCGTAAAGTTATCATCGTCTTTTTGCACAAGGTCATGAAAGTTGAAGTAAGATTCAGATGTTGAATTATCTTCGAGCTTGGGTTTATTAAGTCTTTTATTCATTTAAGACGATATTTTTATTTTCTCTTCTTCGCATTTCTTTCTTTGATTCTCTTTCCATTCTTTCTTTATTTCTTCTTTTTGGTCTTTTCAATATTGTCAGTAGAGTTCAGAATAGTTGAAACAGTTTGTATCTTCCTTTTGAGTGGTATACGTTTTGTGAAGGAAAGAGGATGTCAACTTAGGAGGAGCCAGCTGCTATGAGGAAAATTCTTTTTCAGGTGATTTGTACCTTGAGGTACAAATCATTTGCTCAGTTAATCACACTTACAAGTTAGTCACACTTACAAGTGGCGTGATATTTGCAGATGCTTTACAGGAGATTGTGTTTTTATTCCCACCTTCAATTTTAGAAATGTTGATGCCAGCTACTTCACGTGTTTCTTTTGACAAACAGGCATAATCTGAAATTGCATATTTGTTGAGGAAAATAACACATAGGTACAATATAAATTCTTCCACACCATTGTCAACGCAGGCAGATTTCGACAAAGCTGTGTTTAGTAAGGTTCCAAAATGAATTCAAAATAATCATCCATTACTCTTAAAGAGACTTAAGTATATGACCAAAGGAGGGAGAAAGTAAACTCAAAGTCCAAGTCTCATAAATCAAAGCGTCTATTAAAGGTTACGCATTTCGCCGCATTAGGGTACCATCAGACCTAAATAAAATTATCAAAATATCACATCCAGTACATATTATCTTAAGAGGAATGAAAACAAATACAATTATGAAAAGAAAAAAAAATATAAAAAACATTTTTTCAAAAAATTTTTAATTTAATAGGGATCGAACCAGATCCAATGGTCTCTGGTTCGATTCCCTATTTCCAAAATGAAGTCGATTGATTTTTAAAACTCATTAAAACGATGTAATTTTTTTCGGCAAACTCTAGAGTCTCCAAGGAGCTTGTGTGGGACGCATGTCCGTCTAAAAGGAGTCGATACTTTTCCATTAGGCTTTATTCGCAAAAAATGTACTTTTAGCCAGTCCAAGAGCTCATTATTTACGTAAGCTCATTTTTGAGACATGCGCAGTTCTGGTGGCATGCCATCAATGAACTCTTCTCTTAGGTTTTTTCCTTCATAACGTAATACGGAGGTAAAAATGTTTCCACCCTACTCACACAAGTCAAAATCGATATAGTTTCTCTTTTTCCTCCAGAGCTGATGTTTGTTGCAGTTTTTGATTCTTTTATTGCCAATACTTCACCAGGCTTGTTGTTCAATTGTAACCCAGTTTTGTCCAGATGAAAAATGTTTGGAGGTTTGTTCATGAGATTATTTTTATGTAAAACCATACCAAGGAGGTTGAAATAATCATTTACAACATTTTTGTTCATACCCTTCAGATTTTCTTATAGAAAGCAAAGGATTACGAGATAGAGACGAATGAAATTATGATTTATTTTCATCATCTCTGCTAGTTCAGACGCCATTTTCCGAACAGAATTTCGACAAGAAGACTTTGCAGTTTTTTATGTGGTTGACGATTTTCGCCTCGTTTTCCAACAATGAAGACCATAGCTCGTTTAGTAAAATCTTATGATTTTAGACGATGTTTCAGCGTAGTTTGTGGCATGTTAAAACATTGTGCACTTGTTGAATAAAAAGCCACACGACACTCATGATAAATTATGCACTAGGCCACTGGTCTGTCTCTCCCGGTGGTCCATCTCTCCAGAAATCAGCCAATTTTATATTTACCAATTTTTCAAAAAGCTTTAGAAGAACTGATTACCATTATCCGTTATGCTAATGACGCAGTCTTGATTGCCGACAATATACACGACCTAGAACAATTACTGTCGATGTGGCAGGAGAACAGAGTGAATTAATAAGTCTAAATATCAACACCTACAAGACAAAATTCTTGAATATCTTCTAGAATCTGAATGCATTTGAAAACTCCAGCGCAACTTTTAACGCAATGCATGTAAAAAGATTGGAGAAACTAAAGTACCTCGACACTTGGTTATTCGAAAACTGATATTCCTAAAGAAGTATCCGCTTAAGAACGTGCTTGCCTGCTCCGAATTTGACCTTTACTTGCGGCTAATATTCGTAAAGTATTATGTTTAGTCGGTGCGTCTTAAGGGATGAACATTAAACATGAGTGCAATTGAGAAACTGAAGGCTAAAATACTGATTAAAATAGCCTGGATGGAGAAACTGACAAAAGAGGCAGAGCAGACAGCAACAAGAAGATACGCGAACTCTTTGAAACCATTAATAAGAGGAAAACTGCATATATGGGGCACATTATGCGAAGTATAAGATATCGATTCTTACAGTTGGTGATGGAGGGCAAGGTTGAGGGAAGAAGAGGAACTTTTTTCTTATTGAGAGCACTTTTTTCTTATTGCTTACTGCCTAAATAAAATTTGCTTGGGTGCCTAATTTAATGCCAACTTGTTGCATCATTATATATAATAAGGACTAAAAAAAAAGAAAAATTTATGAGTGTTAGATATAGGGTCAAATTAAACTCAAGACTAAGTGTTAATATTGGCGATGTTTTGGTCTGTATTGCGCCATCTCCAGGGTAACGGAAGGTAACAAAACTCTGTTTTCCTAGAATAATTTGATAGTGAAATTTTGAATTGTACTTGTAATCGGAAGACAAAATACCCTAAAAAACGTTTTAAATATTTTTATTAAAAAATTTCGTATAATTCTTACTCTATGCCATTCTGATATCTACTTTACCACTTTTTGACATTTCGCTATCCATTGCATCATTTTTTTTCTTTGTTTGACTGTTTCGCATGCATTAGTGAAGTTGTATCCTTGGGTGCCGAATTTAATGATGGAATGTTACATCTCCTTATTAATTGTATTATCTTACATTTACTGCTAAAATAATCGTCTAAGCCATATTTAGACGTTTATTAAAAAAAAGCTTCAACATGTTCGTGCATTAGTTTATTTTTTAATTTTTACAATTTAATCAATTTTCAATAAGAGCACATATATAATTATTTTGAAAATCGCCTTTTTACTTTATTTAGTGAAACTACCTTTAATAAAATGTAATGAAAAAACGTAATGAATGTGGGTACTAAAATTGTAGAAAAGGTTTTTCAGGAAAGTTAGTACATAATTAATGTTCTCTAATTTTACTACTAATCAATCCTTACTAACTATCTAAAGTTTTTACGATCGCAATAGTAATAAAAGTTGATTTAAAACGTTTTAGTACCGAAGCCAAACGGTACATACTATTATTAAAAGATATAAAAATGACAATTTCGTATTAGCTTTCGCTCATTATAATCATTGTTGCGAGTAAGGTGAGTTTATGGTTGCCCTAAGAGCATGCAAATATTTGTCATTTTCTCACATATAAGGTCTACAGCAGATTTCGATATAAATTATTTAGATAAGATTTATACCAGAGAAATTTTGAAAAAAAATCTGAAACTTCCTAAAAAATTACTTTATATCCTTAAAATTGCCTGAATTACTTTAACTGCCTAGAAAATGACTTCAATTGTCCCAGAAAAATATTTTCAAAGCTACCTAGAAAAGTTAAACTAAAAAAATATGAGATCGCTGTAACTGCATTGATAAGATATGAAGGATAAGGCTTTAACTAGTTAGAATGAAGAAACATTATTTGCAAATGAAAGAAGGGGAAAAATTACTTAATACCAAGAATTAGACTTGCCTAAGATAATACCTAATCCTGAAAAAATGGGAAAAGTCCTAATTTGAGTCCTAACTGAGAATTTTTAACTCTGAGGTAAATGACTATAAATACAAAAAGGCGTTGCACAGCAGCTATACTGTTGGTTAGACTCAACCTGTACTAGAAAATATTAAGATCATTAGAGTTTCATAAAAGATATGTTTGATTGTCCTAGCAAAGTTCAGGACAACGTTATTATAATTACTATAGCAATCAGAGGTCAACATAGTAGATACATCATCAGCAAACAAAACGGAAAACCCTGCAGTCACATTAATAATTAAATCAGTAATGTAAGTGACAAATAGGAAAGGATCCATTATTCAACCCGGGGAACGCTCTTTAAAACTTGTTTTGAGAAATACATTTGTTACCTTCAAATATAAACCTTACCTATTATGATCGAGTAATCAAGTGTTTGTCGATTAGTCGATCACAAGTTGATGTGCTTTTGATAGAAATTTCGTAATTAATTAAATTGAAAGTTCGACTAAAATCAAAAAATAGACCAAATGTGTTTTTATTGTCAATATTTTGGATAACCTTTAGAAGAGTTTATACTATAGTATCTTAGGTGTTGCATCCTTCTCTGAAGTGTCGAAGAATATTGTTAGAATTATTAATAAGGAATTGAATATTGAAATACTCCTATAATTTATTACTCCCTCGACACAATCTTTTTCATAAATTAACTTCGGACAAAAATAAGAAGAAATGCTTCAACTGGCCAAAAAAAAAATAAAACGAACGCAGTTACCTAGATAAATATATCAAGAAAAATATTTAAAGCTACTGGAAAAATTATTTTAACTATCTGTTTTATAATCAAAATTGATGATTGCCTAAAATGAAAAAAATAATTGCCTAGAAAAAATGATGAAAAGCAAATGCCTTCAGAGGAAAGACATGCATTTATTCAAGGAGGAAGGCAAGACAAGAAAATTGCCTGAAAAAAGAGAAATAAATTCAGACTACTGAAGCCTGAAAACAGGCAAAATCACACGAATTCCCTAAAACATGGACCACAATGTATCTTAATGTAAAAAACGGGTATGTGATTTTAAACATACTTCCATTTGTTTCTTCTTAAATGTCATCAAATTCGAAAGAAATAAAAGAAGGCTTTAACTGGTTTGAGAAATGAAGAGAAAAGGTTTCAACTCCTAAAGAACTGGTATAAACCTACTAGTAAAGTTAATTCAGTAACAAACCATTGGATATATGGTAAGGTTAATATTTCTGTACGTATATTTTCGTGCCCAATAATTCTATAAGTAAAACCTTAGAGAGTCTTCTTCTAATTATTATATTATTATACTTCTTTTAATTATTGTACTATTAACGGTTTAATTAAAAATTATTAAATGCCTTTGGAGAAAAATCTAATTTGATTAATTTAAAAGTCAAATTCCGCCTCTCGGCAATTTCTTTCTGGTCAACTTTTACCATTGAAATTCGGATATAAACCCGGCGTGTTTTTAGGTTACCGCGAGATAATTATCAAAAGCGAGCATCCGAACGATCAATGAATTTCGGTGAAAGTCTGTCCCTGACAGGGGTCACGTTCATATCATATTTTAGCCTTATGAAGTTTAACACTTTTAAACATTAAATTAATTTTTCATAATATTTGTCAACTATAGGTGTCAAAGTAAATTTCCGCTTGTTTGTCTCAGATCACAGAATTTTTGGTAGAATAAAATAATATTTGTATATACAGAGTGTCTTCGTTAAGTAATTTGAAAAATTAGGTTAGGTTAGTTAACTTAATTTGTCAGATATAAATTTGATTGATTTAAAGACACTTGAAATAGATCTGGGCCAGTCTTTACCATCTTAAGCATTTGGGGTTTGTTTATTTTGGCTTTTAATTGGTTCTTGATGCTTTAAAAATAACTAAAATGATAGCAATTTTTATTATTTAAATAACCAAGAATAGTGGTAAAAATAAAAGTTTCTTCATGATCAATCTAACTTAGAGGGAAAGTACCATTTGTTCTTGACCTTTGATATATTGTACTAAACAATTTATCACAAGTCGACGATTTGGAAAGGCTTCTTGATATAATCTACGTGCTTCTAGAGCATAAAATTTTTAAAATTCAGATGCACTAAAACGCTCACCAAATAAAATATTATTATTAAGCATGACTTTTGGATCCTATGTAAACAGGATAAACCTCATGCAATAAATAGCTTTTTATTCGTTTTCTCGAAAATTACGCAGAATACGAAAAAAAGGCAAAAGGCAAAAGAGTTGCATTTTTTAATGCTTAATTTAAAAAATAAATAAAATTTGTAAAAAAGCCAGTGGTGCTCATTTTTTTTGTTAAAAATCTGTAATAGTGTGCACTACTCAATTTCAACAAAATCGGTCAAACTTATTTTTTTTTTAAGTTTTACGCTCATGTTCGTATACATTTTTATTTTCTTCTGATGTAAAATCACCCTTTAAATTATTCGTTATATCCGGATATCTTGTATAAGTATATTTAAATTATAAATAAGCTAACTGTCAAAAAATTTTTAATTCTTCTGAAATATTCAAATTTTTAGATTATTAAAGCACCAAATGAATTTATTTATTTATTTTTTAATGAATTTAGTCTTTAATGTGCATTTATTTGAAAAATGTTAATAAAAAAAATATTTTCTTGAATGATATGTTGAATGCGTAATTTGATGCTTAATTAAAATTCTATTTGAAAATTATCTATCTAGAGATATCTGAAAAAACCCCAAGATTCAAGAAGGCTTTAATCAATAAAAAATTTAAAAAGTCTTATTTTAAATAACTTTTTACAGGGATAGAGAGTCCTTAAAAATACAGCAAATTTTCGCATAAAACAAAGAAAGATAATGAGTATAAGAAGACGAAAAAGAAGGAAGGAAAAAAAGTTTAATAGAACAATGAAATCTAACTCATTCAAAAATCTACTTTACAGTTAAGTATCAAATTATATTTTCCATAAAAGTCTTTTTGCATTAACATTTTCTCTTTTCTAGGTCGTGGCATTAAAAAATAATAATTAAACAAAAGAGTACCAAAAGCACTTTCTTCGCATGCAACGTAGAGCTTCAAAACGAAATTCAGCATGTCATTAATCAATTTTGACTTAACGCTTAAAAGGAAAAAAGAAATCGACATGCCGAAGAGTGTAAAGGAAAATAATAATTGTTTCAAGATGATGATGATGATGCATTATCGTGTACTATCTATATAGTATTTAATTTGAAATGTATGTATGTATTGCATATTCTGAAAGTAAAAAAAATGCATTTTTGGCCAGCAGGTTAATCATATTCAATCTGTTATCTGTTACAATTTTATTTTTGTAAACATTTGTCAGGATATTTAAAAAAATACTGTTTTCTAGATGATGAAATAATTTTTAAAAAATGAGTAAAAGCTGAAATAGGTGATAAAGAAGCAAATAAATACTCTTCAAATACCTGATGGAATAAAAACAAATTTTACTTCCTGGGAGAAATCGGTAATTCTTTCAAATATCTGAAGGCATTTACAGCTGTTGAAATAACTGGAAGATAAAAAAAATTACGTCAAGTTCCTGGAAGAAAGAATGATCTAAATGCTGGAAGTGATGATATAAATATGTTTAGTAGAAATTAATAAATACCTAGTAACAATATAAAATGACTGAAAAAAATTAAAACACTACTACTTTTATTTCCTACGTAGAAGTAAAATTAGGATGAAATATCTGGAAGAAACAGTAACTGACCCAAATATCTGGGAAAACAACCAACGATTTCAAATCACACTTGCTGAAGAGAGCATTGAACTAACTTTTTATTAAATAATGGTAAAACGTTAAAAATATTCATTTGTTCAAAATTTTAAAAAAATATTTTGTACTAAGACTATGTACTATATTTATATAGTGCGGCTCTTAATTGTCCCCTCTCACTCGTAACTTTTGAATGCGTTTATAAAAAAAATTAAGATTTGGCAGACATCATTAGCAACCTAAATACTACTTTTTGGTCCCTAGATCATTTTGCAAAACTTCAAAATGGCGGTAATATGCAATTTTGAAAAATAAAATTAAATAGAAAGAGGAGTATTTGAAATGACTCCTCTTTCTGATGCGATACATCATTTGAAAGCTCCCACTTAGTGCTTTATAGTCCTAGATTATTAAGTAATTACTTCTACCCACAGCAAAATGGTGGACTTATTAAATCTTATTTTTTGCAGTTTTATTTCCATTTAAAATAATTGAACTTTAGGTAATACGGAAAAGTAACTATTTCACTACAAAATATGTTGAAAATGTGCACCATTAATTTCCAGACAGTAAAATAATCTATTGGAGAACTTTTCACGAACATTATGGAAAGTGACTTTTTCTTTCAAGTAGCCCGATAAAAAAAAGTCGAGAGGTGTAAGATCGGGCGACCTGGCTGGCCACTCGGTAGGCCCTCGATGACCAATCTCCGATTAGGATAAGTATTAGTCAAATATCCGAAGAAACAATAAAGCATCTTGGGTCTAAAAGAGCTTACAAACAACTTCCTGGAAGAAATAACAACTGATAATAACACCAAAAAAGTGCCTGGATAAAAACGAATTTTACCTTCTGGGCGCAATACCAAATTAAATAACAATAAATAAAATTAGATTTATAAACATATTTTTTATAATTCTCCATTTCCTATAGTCAAAATTTTCAAACCTTTTATTATAAGTTTTGTGATTTGATATTTCCTCAAATCTAGATCGAAAAAATGCTATATTATTATTTTTTTTAGCTCGTAATTCCGGTCCTCCATCTAGTAATTTTTTTAATGAAAGATGCGAGAAATCGGTATTATTCTTACGAAGTTTCAGAGGATGGTATATAAAATTCACGGTCAGAGATTTGTTTTTTTTTTCAATCCATCGTTGCTGGTTCAGGTATGTAGTACAATATTATCATTTTATTACAATAACAGTCTTGGCCATATTGAGAGCCTTGCATAAATCAAAACCGGAACTTAGACAGGCCATATATATTATTATAATAATTTGTCAATATCAGTGGAAAATTGATTTGCTTAAAGATAACATTTTAGCAGGCATCTTATTATTTTTTTTGTATTCATTATCAGTTTTTCAATGTTTTACATACTTAATAAAAATAACTTTAATTAAATTGGTTTTTTTACTACCGAAATACAATTTTTTCATTCATGTTAGTCAACATTTTAATGCTTCAAAACCCATACGAGAAAATACACTTTTTTACGGCTTTTTAGGTGATCAAACCGCTACTGCTGCTATTAATATTTACCGGCAATAGTATATTATTTATTGTTTTTAATAATTTTTTGTATATGCTTTTTAATTGTGTTGTTTGATTAGGGATAATTTGTATTTTTTAAATTTCACTGCGATATACAATCGCGTCAAAAAAGTAGTTTTATCCCATCTAAGCCGATAAAATATAAATAATTATTTAAAAGCAGTTTTAGGTTAGAATTTCAATTGTTAAGGTTACCTATTTAATAACTAATTCCATCATTGGATTCTTTCAATGTTTTTTCTTTCAACTTTGGGTCGTTAAAGTACAGAAATCAACTTTTAAATAGAAAGTGAACCTTTTAAATCACTGATGAGATTATCATAAGTTTATAGTGGCCAAACTAATAAAAAAATAGGAACAATTTATTTTTTGGATTTGGATTATTATAGATCATTAAATGATATAAATAATTCCTGAAATAAAGATTTTATTAGTTCCACGACAGTTAACTAGGGAATAATGTCGTTTTTTTTATTGGTTTTAAAGTATGGCATCTTTGAAAATTACTGTTGTTATAAAGAGGTTGTATCCGGATTCGGATTGTGCGATGTTTAAAATCATTGCTGAGATTAATAGTTTTATATCATTTAAACATACCATTAAATCCTTTAGATCAATGTTTTTTTTCCAATTTCAGGTCGTTGAACTACACAAATCAATTTTAAAGTAAATAGAATCTGAGTTTTGTGATAACATAACAAAACAACAAAATAGTTTTTTTTACTAGTTCTTGTTCGCTGAACATTTTAAATCACTGCTGAGATCAACATTTAATTACAGTTTTAAATTTTAGTCGTATCTTTTCAATCACTGCTAAGATTATTAGTTTATACTGCCCAAACTGATAGGAAAATAAGAACAATGCATTTTTTCGATTTAAGATTGTTAAATCATATAAATAATTGCTAGAATAAAGATTTATCAGTTCCATGGTCGTTAGAGAATAAAATAATTTGTTTTATTGGGTCTAAAGTATCGAATCTTTGAAAATCATTGTTTCGGAATGTGCGATGTTAAAACCACTGCTGAGATTAATAATTGTATTATATTCAAACATATAAGAAAACAAACATATTTTTTATCGTTCTAAATTACCTTTTAAGCCTTTAAACTCTTCTGTAAAATCAATAATCTCATCTTTGATTTTAGTTGGAAAAGACACTAAACCTTTTGTTAAATCAGTTCTGACATAAATATTTTATCTCAATTTTTTAAGTCAATAAGAAAATATTTTTTTCACTTGTGTTAAATTACCGACGGCTTTAAATTACTGTCAATATAAATGTTTCATTATATATAAACCAATCAATCGTTTTTCTCCATTCCAATGTATTTGAATCCTGTATATTAATGAAATAAACATAAACAGTTCCACGAGGTCATTTTAAATCACTGCTGATATAAACTTGTTGAAGCAACCTGCAAGGTGACAGGGGCAACACAAATTTTGTTATCCTTTTCGAAAATCACTGCTAATAATACAATCAACAAAAAATGGAAGAAATGGAACAAGATAGCAACCATAACCAGTTTTAAAAGTTCTATAAAGAAATTGCAAACATTAACAAAGGCTTCAGACAAACAAAATTAATAGAGTAAAACTGAGTACCAAACTGCAGAACCGGTAGAACAACCTACATATTATGAAAAAATTATCAAAGCTACCAAAAAGCTCAAAAATATGAAAACTCCAGGAAAAGACAACATACCAGCAGAGCTGCTCAAATATGAATCAAGAGCACTGCATACACAGGTGCATAGCATTATTACCCTTATATGGAGTCAGGACAAATACCAGAAAAGTGGAAAGAAATCCTGAATATTCCTATCCATAAAAAGGGAGACAGGTCAAAATGCAATGATTACAGAGGAATAATTTAGAGATGAAACGGATAGTTGTTTGGCCGGATACCGGATACCGAATATTCGGCGGGCAGCGAGGCCGGAGGACCGAATATCCGGCGGCCGGATATCCTGCCATCGAAATCGGGTTTATTCGACGTCTTTCGTTTAAAATTCGATTATATCGACCGGGGGCATATCGCATGTCGTGGCGTCGGTTCCATATTAGTTTAGTTTCTGCGTAGTTTGACCGGGCGCGTGTTGTTGGTGACGTTTTAAAATCGGTTTAGTTCCTGCGTAGATAGAGTGCAGATAGTTTTATTGTTTAGAAGTTCTAAATATGTCGTCGAACACAAAAAGGTCGCCAATATGGCAATATTTTGACATAAATAAGGATAACAATAGGTTGGCTGACTGTTTGCTGTACCAGCTTCAAATATCTCGGGGCGGAGAAGGAAAAAAGGCTGTGTATGTTTGGTTATTTTCGGGTAAATTTTGAAATTACCTATATTCTAGGTACTTCCGCCATGACTAACCACTTAAAATCAAAACATCCCGAGAAGTTTGCTTTGCTTAACAAAGCTAAAGGCAAAGAAGAAACTACCATGCTTGAGAAGTCTGGTGCCTCTAGTACAAGTTCGTTTTTGAGAACGACAGAAAAGCAGCTAACTTTATCAGAATGCGTTGAGAGAAAACAAGTTTGGAATGTTAATGATTTAAAGGCAAAAAAATATCATTATTTAATTGCTAAAATGATTGCATTAGATAATGAGCCGCTAGGTATCGTAGAAAGAGTTGGATTTAAAACTTCTTCAACATGATTTACCTCGCTATGAATTACCAAGTCGCACATATATAACCCAAAAAAATATTCCAGATATCTACAACAGAATTATTGAAAAAATCAAAGGAAGCATTTCAAATGCTCTCGCAATTTCTGTCACTTCTGATATATGAACGTGTGCGCACAATAACTCTAGCTTTCGGAGATTCACAGCCCATTGGGTGTCTCCGGAATTCTAATTTCACCACGGAGTTCTTGCTATGAAACCATTCTCCGGAGCCCACACAAGGGAAAACATAGCAAATGAACTCAATGCTATTGCAGCTCGATGGGATATTCACCAAAACCAAATACATGTACTTGTTCATGACAGCGATGCAAACATGGTGAAAGGTGTTCGCATGGCAGAGTATAGTTCTGCCGGATGTTTCATTCATTCGCTTCAGAGGGTTGTTACTGAGTCATTAAAGATACAGCGACTCATGAGTGGTGTCTGATGGAACAATGTGTCAAACTTTTGAAGCCATTCGAAGAGATAACTAAAATCACAAGTGCTGGTCTCTCCTGCATATCCGAAGTAATACCGCATCTAGCAGCATTGAAAAAATACCTATGCAAGGATGAAACTGCGCAACGAACAGCTGATTTACCTCATATGAGAGCTGCCTTAAAATCAGAATTGAATTCTCGTTTTAGCTCATTATCTACAGATCCGAATTATCTTATTGCAACTTTCTTGGCCCCAGATTCAAAACAAACTATTTAGGGACTCTCGAAGCTGAAAGAGCGCGACAAAAGATCTTGTTAGAGTTTTTAAAAATGACTTGGGACGAGTCCTCCAGCAGCAGTGATACATCGCCATCATCCACACCACCACCTTCTAAAAAAAGCAGAAATGAAACTGATTCCAATGTGACTCGCGATTTCCACGACACCTTTTGGGATTGTTTCAATGAAATAGCACATGAAAATAACAGTCAAAGTCATCAAAGTCAAAATCAAGCGAAAAATCCAATTGCAAGAGAGATTGACGGTTATTTGAAGACAGTTCGAATTGAAACCCGAGCCGAGCACCAACCGGGATCCGTACGCTTGGTGGTCGGCTAATTTACAAGAGTATCATAATTTGATGAAGTTTGCCAAAGTATACCTTTCAGCTCCTTGCAGCAGTGTTTTCAGTGAGAGGCTGTTTTCCGAAGCAGGTTTGGTTTACAAAAACAAGCGAAATCGCTTGTTGCCGGCAAACGCTGAAAATTTGGTTTTCATTCACCATAATTTACCACTTTTTAATTTTGACTATTAGGTATATGTATTTTTACTTTTAAAATATTTTTAGGTGTAAATTTTAAGAATTCCTTTCCGGTTTTTTTAATATGTTGGATGAGTTGTTCTAGTCTAGTATACTTAAAACTTTTAAGTAGCTACAATTTTCTTTTTTTAGTTTTTACTATTTTATAATGAATAATTTTGTTTTTCAGATGGTTTCTATGACTTTGTTATCTTTAATAAAAGCTATTAGAAGTATAGTTCGACCATTTTTTGTTATTTACGTTACTGTTTAAATATCCGGTATTCGGCCGGATACTGAGCCAATATCCGGCATCCGGCCGGATAGTAAATGTAAACCGGATAGGCCGGATACCGGATAGTTATCGGATATCCGTTTCATCTCTAAGGAATATCCTTAATCAACACAGCATATAGGAGCCTTGCAATTATACTGTTGGATCGCATTAAACTCATCATAGAGGACTTCCAGTGTAGATTACGTCGAAATAGGTCTACTGTCAACCAGATATTTATAATGAGGCAAATGTTAGAAAAATGGAATTGAATGGGAATTTAATAGGATGATTCATAAACTGTTTATCGACTTTAGAATATACAATAGTATTCTAAGAGTTAAGTCATGGGATACAATGGTAGAGATAGAAATTCCCAAAAAGTTATTCAAGTTAATAATTATATGTGTCAACAACCAGAAGTAGAGTAAAAGTGGGTGAGATGATATAAAATTAGTTTGAGATGCCGGGTGATCTGAAGCACGGTGATTCTCTCTCCTCGAAATTGTTTAATATTGTTCTGAAAAGAAGCTATGGGATTGGCGGAATTGACCCTGGAAGTCGTATTGATCGTGGAAGTTGGTATTGATAACACACGGATTCTCTTGACATTGACGTCATTGGAAACACCGTAATAATGCTAAAGGAGTTATTCAATAAATACTGTATGATGTAATTTTAAATTTTTTATAAATCCATGTTTGGTCCCATTCTCATGTATCTTAATTCAATTTAACTTTTTAACCTTGTCTGAGGTACTAGATCTATAAGATGTATTGACGGAACCCCTTAATTTGTTATCTTTGATGATGGACTTGTTATATGTCCGAAACATGTCGGATTAATATTTTTTAAATAAATTTAGTGGAGGATGACCGAAGTATGATCATATACTCTAGTAAGACTTGGATACTTACCAAGGAAAACGAGCGTAACTGAAGTATTTCAGATCCATTCAAAAACAAAAAACGAACTGCCTGAGATCTACGAGAAACCCGACATTATTAAAGTAGCTAGGGCCGGACAGTTTAAACTGGCTGGACATGTAATAAAAATCGTCTGAGAATAAAATCGTGAAGTGCGGAGATCTAATGAGGCCGCGTATGAGATGGAGAGACAACATTGGTGCAGATCTGAGAGCGAAGGGAATAGTATATAAGCTTGAATTGATGCAACATAGAGAATGATGTAGAATGATCGTGTGTCAGCCAAGACTCACCATGGAGTGTAAAGCGACAAATGATAATGATATGATGAATACTGAACAGCAACCAACCTGAAATAAGAATACCAGTTTTGGGCTTTAATTCTGTAACATCCTTTAAGGTCACTGTCAATATATTATCAAATAAATATTTACTGAGTCTTACACACTAAATCATTGTTGAGATTAATATTTTAGAGCATTCAATGCGATAAGGAAATAGATCGTTCTAACCTTTTAAATTACTGAAATAAAGAATAATTATAAAAAAAACTCTTTGGTCTTGAAGGAACACAGATGATGTTTTTGTGCCTTTAATACCTTGATGGATGACAGAATCAGTCTCTACTGGATTCTGTTTTTCTGCGAATTAATTCCGACCAATTCAGTGGTGTAGTTAACATTTAATTTAGTGACATTCGTTCTCCTAGAATCATAAAAACTCTTTTAAAAATTAAAATGAAGCTCTTGGCATGGTACTCATTTTCAACCAATTTTTCATAAGGAGTTCAGTAGTATAAAAACAGTTAGTAGTTCAGTAGTTTTTACCTAAAAAAATACTTAAAAAACATCGAAAATTTAGTCTACAGGGTAAACCAAGAAATATAGTATGTTCTCTGTACAAACCAGTTCGTTATCAGTGCAAAAATATCCAATTCCCAAACTCCCTGTTGCGGCATGACTACCTGTGGCACCATCTAGGAGTCATTCTTTAAAACATGCATTAAGGTCACTTGATCTGATCAGAAATAATGTATCAGGCCGTTGGGCCGTCTAACATTCATGCTTCAAATCGTAAATGTTAGACAAGCCTAAAACGATAAAGTATTCAAGCCTAGACTGGTAGAGCTACTATTACATGAGATCATTATTAGGATGATCCGTTATCAATTTTCATTCGGCCCCCGTATACGAATAATCGAAAATGACGCGCATCACGGAGCGCCCAACTCTCACTTCCTATACCAAAATCGTCAAACGGCACTTGCCTCGCTCTCAGCATATTTACTTCCACTCACGCTCACCTACTTACTTTTGATTTCCCCCATCTGTAGATTTCGGGTGGTGTGAAGCATGAGACCTTTCTTCTCGATCCTCCTTGATCAATGAAGTTCAAGATCGCGAGGTGGTTATTTTCATTGACACGGTTTTCATGGACGCACGTCGAGAGTGACACACATTATAGAATTTGTCTATTGGTTTCTTTCTTCTCCTTCGATCTTTGGCCTTGAGAGGAAAGTTTCGTTTTGCGTCGCGTCCGTCAGGTACCGTTTGGTTTCTGTGCGAGAGATTTTTGTGCAGGATTTAGAAATTTTTGAGTTTTTCTAAAATTGTACCATGATTTATACGGAGTTTTTGAATGAGTCGTCGTATGTGTTGGGTAAAGAAAAGGTAAGTCTTGTAGTTTTTATAGTATTACGTATAAAAGGGTAACTTATTCATTATTTTTTGGTAACAAAATTGTTAAAAACTCATTTACTCAAGGGTTGTTTCTATATTAATAGAAATAAGGATTTTTAACTTGAGTTTTCTTCGGCATCAGCCCCTGAAAATCTCTGCAATAATTTTTAAACGAATTTTACTTAAACTCCCTGGCAAATGTATTTACAAACCATTGAATGGCTATTGAGAAAACTCACATTTCCAACATTTCAATAATTAAGTAGAGCTTTTAAGTCATTAGATTATTTGAGTTTTTGAGCTTCCTGTGCAAGGATGTTTATTAAGTATTCCAAAAACTATAAGAACTTGAATCACTTAAAAAAATGAATTAAAAGCTGGACTTCTTATCAAAATAATATCCTATTAAATAATTCATCTTTTAAGAAACGAGCCTAAATGAGCATTTACCAATAATGAAAAAAATAAATTTCAATCTGATGTCTAAGGAAAACATTAAAACGAGCATTGGCACTTTTGGCAAAATAACATGCTGTGTTTCTGCATATCAATTGAACCCAAAAATTTTGGCATAACCACAAAAATAATTGACTCTCTTCTGACATTACATGAAATAATAAAATTGGTAGTGGATAAAAGGGCAGAAAATTAAAGACGTTAAGATTAACAAAAAAAACGAGAAACATGGTCTAGCGAACATGGAATAAGGAAAAAAATTAATTGATAACTAACATCAAACATTTCTGTAATATTTATTTATTAATTTAATATATTATTTCTTGTCATAAGAATAGGTGGTTTGTAGTTTAATTTTTTTTCTCTTTCTATTCTATGCACACTGTACCATGTTTCTTTATTTTTTTTAGGCTATCCAATAAAAGGTCAAGACGTTGCTCAAACAATAAATACGTTTTTAATTTGCTGTAATATTACCCAACACCCAACACCGTTTCATTATTTTACTATAAATTAATGTTGAATGACTGAAATGATGATGAACCAAACGATTTCGGTTTGACATTTTAAGCCAGAAATACTAAATAATGTATAAATAACATGGAGAACGTCATTTCTTTAAAGTCTGCCATTGGAGACTAAATAAAAACACTACATTTCACCCCAAAAACATATAATTGGAAGGTAACAAAATATGTCTCTTTTTTAATATTTATGTATTATTTATTTATTAATTCAATATATTTATTTTTATCGCAAGAATAAGAGACTTGTAATTAATTTTTTTTTCTTTCTATTCTATGTACAATGTTCCTTTATTTTCTTTAGCCTATCCAATAAAAGGTCAAAATATTGCTCAAATAATAAATATGTTTTTAATTTATTGTCCTATTACCCAATACCAGTTTCATTATTTTACAATAAATTAATGTTGAATAAAAGGAAATGATGAACCAAGAAATTTCAGTTCCACTTTTTAAGCCGGCAATACTAAAAAACATGGAAAACGCTCTTTGGTCAAAGTTTGCTATTGAAGAGCAAGGAAAACCATTAAATTTCACTCCAAAAAAATTGAGAATTATATAATGAGATACTGGATAACTATAACGTTCAAATGTAAATATTCTGGAACGTTCACTGAACTGTTGCTTGTTTAATGTTCTGTTACAAGATATTCTAACATGATTCTTATTAAGCATACTGAAAATATGCTAAAAGAACTATCAAAAGAAATTACCCTACAAAACCCTCTCTAAATACCGAAATTATTAACCCGGAATCACGTTTTTACCTTCAAGTCTGTCGTTAGAAGCTATATTAATGGAAAAAAAATTGAAAATATTTTATACAGTTCTTAAGTTTTATTTTAAAGTCCGGTCATGAATAAAAATATTAATAATTCAAATTTGATGGTCCTGGCAAAATTGCCTCTAATTCAGAAAGTTTTTGGGATACAAGAATCACTGTTATATGAATTTATTGGAACATAAACCCTCTTTCTTTACCCAAAATTTCGTGAAGATATTCTCAAGAATAGTTAAAAATCGTGCCAACTAAATCTAGTTTGAATTTAAAGTGCTCCTATATTTTATTAACTGAGACCACATTACTAACGAACATTCCAGAAATATACAAAATTGGTAGAACTCTCATGGCCTATTCCTTAAACTATAATCATGAAAATGTTAATAAAGCATGATGGTAACATAAGAATAGGTTCAATAGGAGAAGATATTAGCTTAACCTCATTTTTTATCACCTCTGTGCCATCTACAGTTAACTCTTCACATAAAAATGTACTCCATTAAGCTGATGTTATTTTTAATTAGCGTTTTTACCATTAAATTCCGACATACTTACGAGCTATCAGAAATTCATTTTCGTTATAACAATGCGAGAGAAAACGGCATGTGCTTTACAGCACTTAACGCTCAACAGTTCCGTTACTATTTTACATACCCAACCAATCAGTATCGTTTTACTTTCACGCTTGCTGAATGACTAGATAAACAAAATTACTAGTAATGGTCCGTTGATGTTTTAACAATAATTTAATTGAATTTGATGATCATTATATTTTTGTGCTTAATTTATTAATTAATATGACATTTTAATAGTAAATCCCATAAGGTATAGTCACGAGCGAATTTTAAACGTTTTTCTCTATACGCAATGCGTTTCAAGGCAATCATATAAATTATTACTAAACCATTTTTATAAACAAATTTAATGCCAATAACCTACATTAAAATCATACCTGGTGCTAACTTAGAGACAGCAAATAAATGATTTAATGCAAATTTTTGCGTTAGTGAGGATCAGTGATCTTGGTTTTATGTATAAATTACCTGATCTTCGTTATATGATGCACGTGTGTGACGCACGTCCTAATTTAAAGAAAAAAGTATCCTTTAAATTAATTTATTACATTAACGGATTTAGTAATATATCCAAATTATATGATTACATAATTCGCATAAATTTAAAAAGAACGTGCGTAAGCATGCCGCATGGACGTGATCTAGAAGATTTGACTGAAGTTCGTTCTAATACTTAGTTTATGTTCATTGCATCATAGGCACTCGTTTTTGAGTAATATTTATAGAAACCTTGAAAAGTAATAAGGGATTTTCTTGTTATTATTAAATAAAACAATTTAGCTCTTTAAAAAAGTAAAATAATAATAATGAGCCATATAGTTCAGATGTACAAGTAAGTCACCTATATGTTTACAAAACGTCCAAGTTGGTCTATTTAACCTTGTAAAATGTATACCTTAAAATATATACGGAATGAAAAATACAAAAATAATTTAATGGTGACTAAACGAACATTGAACTCTTTAATAAAACAAAGGCGCTGATAGGTTGAAATTTAAACTTTATTGTTAATTCTAGTATATAGTTAGCTTGTTTATCATAGCAATATTATGTTATATAAAATTTACATGTACAGCACATCTCACCTATCAAGGTTGAAAATTTTAAATAGTGGTTTAAAAGCAAACCTGTCATCTGCAAAATACTTTGCCAATACATATGATATCACTCCGTTACAGGATCTACAAAAAATAGTAATACATCCTGCTTTCTTATATCTAAAAACATATAAGGATAGATCTATAAAAGTAAGCATATTATTCTAGGGTGTGGAGAGTATAAAAGAGAGTTAATGAACTTTAGCACTATGAACTATGGGATTGATTTCTTGAATTAACTGAGTATAGTAATTAGAGAAACGTGATACCTCTAATCTGTTTCCTCTTGTTGCTAAGAAAAAACGTTAAATCCATTTAATAGTAATAGCCGATCAATTTTTTTAACAGGATAACACTTCATCCTACTTATATGCAAGATATCTAAATAGACTATCGATGTTCAAGGAAAAAATTGTCCAATTGAAAAAACCCCTACAGCATAGCACCCAATGGATACTTTTTGACTCAGTGCTGAAATATGTCCAAAGAACTTAGCATCATTATCTGGTTTCTACATCCACTTTCATTTCAAATGATCCAAATTGCATTTATTCTCTAACTAAACTTACCTCATTCTTCACATCCTTTGCTAATATCAATTATATTTGAAATTATATTGAATTTGGCTTCGTTCGACCATGTCAAAGGTCTTATTTCCATTGATCAGTGTAGTTTTTTTCAGAGAACGAT
The DNA here is from genome assembly GCF_022605725.1 of Anthonomus grandis grandis. NCBI lineage: Eukaryota > Metazoa > Arthropoda > Insecta > Coleoptera > Curculionidae > Anthonomus > Anthonomus grandis. Next base: position 11,531,573 of record NC_065548.1, on the reverse strand, counting down.
CTTGTATTAATAATTCATCTTGCCTTTTGCCCCTCATTGGTGCCTAGTCTCAGGATGATGTTGATGTTTTTGACAGAATTGATCACTACATTTTATTAAATAAATTGAATCGCTATAGCTATAGCTTTTCATCCAGGCTAATTAATTTGCTTTATTCGTATCCCTTTGGTAGATCTGCGCAGTTTGGGGAGTATGAGTGCTTTAGATCCAAATTATTTATTGCTTCCTCGTGCGTACCTTAAGGTTCAAACCCGGGTCCGTTGTAATTTACTTTGTTTATCAACTATTTAGTTAGCTCTAGACTTAAAAGCTATTCTTAACATAGACGGTATTAATAACTGCTTATTTTTCAAGAATTGTCTGGATTTCTTGGAGACTTGGTGTGTTGATAACATAAAGATCAAAGATCTTCATTACTTTTAACTACTCGATCAACATACTATCTTAAGCCGACTTAGTCAGATTACTGATCTTGGTATCACCTTCGATTCCGAATTTAGTTTTATACCCTATTTTAATAGTGAAGTCATGAAGAAACTTGGGTTTAAAATTAGAAACTCTCAGAGATTTACTGCGAAGTCTACGTCTAAACGGCTTTTTGGCTGCTTTGTCAGCTCAAAATGGGAATATGGCTGCATCGTATGGAATCCAAATTACCAATGCCCTATTGATTTGATTGAGTTTCTTAACTATCTTAAATTAAAAAAAGCCTAATGACAAATGTAAATAAAGTGAACTGACATAAGGGCTTCATGGTGTTTTAACATCTGCATAGTGATGCCCATTTTTGATCTTAAAACCTTTTTGGTATTACAGCAACCTCCCTCTCTGGTTGTGCCTTTGATTCTGCTCCTTGTTTAACTAGTTTATTAGCTTTTGTTTACCTTTAAAGCACATATGATCTAGACCATGTTATTCAGCTCTTATTCATTCACGATATATTTAGCTTGGTTGATTTATTTTAATATATGGTGATAAGGCTTTTATTGATATCTGGTAATCGGTTCAGATTCATTTTCACCTTAAACACTGAGTTATATTTCTTTAGATCATAGGTTATTCTGTGTCCACAGTTGTCATATCAGGTACCCTTGTCAATTTTTGAACCACCGATATTTCTCAATATTCAAATGCCTTGTTATTTTGCCATTTCTCCCCGATGCAGTATTTTCGTTTTAAAGTACTTACCTAAATTGTTTCTGGTAATCCTATCTTAAGATACATTAAGTTACCCTATTGAGAGTAGATCTTAGATGATTGCAACCAAGTGTCTCTCTTTATCCAAACATTGCTATATAAAGTAGTCTTTAGGCTACTTTGGTAGTCACACCCCCTGGTCATCGTCACTGTAACTCGTAATAATCTTGATAATTTACTTACGACGTATGTATGACAAGTTTAGTTGACTCTTAAATGGGTCTATTGACTGTTAGGCATAGGCAGTCACATTTTCCAATTCAAATGGGTTTATTGGCAGAGTGCAATTACGCAAAAATACTCATCAAAAACAGGTTCTTGAATACTAATTTTAGATAAACAGAGAGTGCGACAGTAATTCAATCATTAATTTTATATATCTTAAGGATTTTAATTACCTAGTTTAATTTTGTTATCATCAGAACATTATTCGACCCAATTATTCTTGTTACACACTAGAGGGCACACGAGATACATGAGGCCCAAATCAGATTTCTACAGGTAGGCTTAGATCACCATTTATAAACGATGATTTTTAAATTCATTCTCGAGCTTCTGAGGATACTATGCAGTAGATCCTATGGCTTTTAGGAAACCATTTTTCTGTTACTGACCCTTTATTATCAGCAGTTTCTAAGTCATTGATTCTTTTGTATTTTCTATTCTTAGGGAATATGACGTCCTAATTACTTACTTAAAGTCTTACATCGTTTACTTATAAAGTATGATTTACGATCATTTTCTGAATTGAACCCATATTTTGTTGAAGATCGGGCAACTCGAAAACACTTTGAAATATTGCTCTTTTTATTGATACTGTTTCAGCAGATTTACAGAACAGGTCTTCAGATACTCACTTTGGAATATGGGTATCGATTTTTCATATCGATTATGACATAATGAATTTTAAGCATTTTAAAATGATTTGTTTATCAAGATTGGATGTCACTTTGAGTCTTTTTATTTTTACTCAATCCATGTAAGAAATTGACAACAAATTTATTAGATAATACGGAGTCGAATGATCAGATACCTCTTGTACTTCATTGAACTATTTGCATTAAAAGTCTTAAATCATTCAAACATTAAATAAAATCCTTAATCCTATCAATCCTTTCATTTCTTGTATCCGTTGACTTAAAAGTATGTTCATTGACAAGCAGTTTAGTGGATCTTGGTAATGTTTGATTAATTCGACATTAAGTTGACAATCGTCGATTTTGTACCACCTATGAGCTACTGAACAATTTCTGATGCTTCTTTTTATCAATATAAGAGGTTCACTGAATGAATGATACAAATATGTGCTACTTAATTGTAATAATTTGTGACTAGGAAAATCTTGTTAGGATCACAAACAATTAGAACATTCTTGTATTTTATGAATCTTAGATAGAAGAAGCTGCTTTTAAGCCATTCATTCCTTTGGTTTTGTTAATCTGAGGCAATATGAAGATTAGATGTTTCGTTCAAACATGCAGCTTATGGGATAATCTTGGATCTTGTCAATCTTTGTTCAAGTGAATATTAAATTGACAATTGTCGATTTTGCATCACCTATTGAATAATTTTTAATGCTTCTTTTATCAATGTAAGAGGTTTATTCAATCAATGATTAAAATATGTGCTACTCAATTTGTGATTAGAAAATTCTATTGATCCTAGAAATAACCATTTAGGCATTCTTGGATGATGTGAATCTTAGATAAGGTGGATATTAAATTTACTATATCTATTACTTTTGCATATCTCTTCTGCTCAGAGATCTTATGAGGTATGTTAGACATTAAATTTTTTAATTTAATATGATGGTCTTTATAAACATTTTTTTTAAATTAATGTTAGAGGTTTAGTGATTTAATGATCAAAAAATCCTTAAATTTGTTTATTTTCTTGCTGATATCTCTTCTGCTAGAGCCATTAACGATTGCAATTTTTTAAGCTCTTTAATTAAGTTATTAACTCATCAAAATAAAAACTCTTTCTTGCAAGTTACCCACCATATTTTTACTACTCATCTACATAGTTAAAAGTAAATAAATCAGGAACTTTATTAATAGAACATACATAAAATATGTAATATAAATAATATGCAAATAATTTTTTAAATTTTATTTTTTTCCAAATTTTAATTGCATTTACGTGCAGAATTTTACTATTTAATAATATAGTCCTACAGCGGTTTTGGTAATAAAGCGTGTTTTAAATTTAAATATGAATTATTGCATATAAAATTATTATTTTTTTAGAGGAGCGTAGCGTGCAAGGAATTAGAATTTTTATATGATAATAACAAAAATATGTTGAAATTTTAATAATAAAAACCATGTTAAAGAAAACCGGAAGATGACAATATTATTTATATTTACATTTGAAGGAATAGTCGACCCATTTTCCAATAAATAATAACACTTTACTGCATAATAAAATCGCCATGTAAGAGCCTTAATATACATATAAATATCTTAGGTCTTTTAAAAGTCATTTATAGGACATATAGTTAAGTTCCCGTTGATTACAGTAATGCTTTCTATGGCCGTGAAAATTATATTGTTAGTTAAAATAGGTCTTTTATCAATAGTTAGTATTGTTTGTAAGTGCTAGGCGGTTAAGGTGGATAGATAAATTGCAGAAGTTAATTGGACTTTTTTTTTAATGCGCAATATGTAAGTAGGTATTATGGTGTGTTTTATCTATATGCTGACTATTATTTTACCATAAATATTTGCATGGAAAAAACCTACATTTAAAATGTTTAATAATATTTTCCGAGTACTCGAGGTAATAAAAATCAAAATTACATTTTCTTGTAGATTTAAGTATGTTAAGTAAATATCCTTTTTGTATTTGTATAAAACAATGAAACTGTGTTTAGTTTGGAAAAAAATAGCCTTGATATTAATCGACTTGGTTGACGTTTTTTTTAACATTTTAAGGCAAAAATTAATTTATAATAATGTCTAAAAAATATTTCAAAATAATTTTTAATGACCACTACTTTGTTGGTAGATTGAGCAAATTTCTATGTTACCGAATAAGTAACATAAAAAAATAAAATTAATGCAGTTTTCAAAAATTCTTTTGTCTGAAAAAAAAACTTTTCATTTAGAGATAATATTTTTCTTTTTATTTATTAAGTTACAATATTTTATTCTCTATCATTCTAAGATATGCTCTAAGGAAAGTAAAAAATTATTTACATTTAAAATTTTTTTTATTTGAATTTTTTCTTCACTCTAGTAATACTTTTAAGATTGACCTTCTCATTTGAAGAATATAAATTTCTAGATAATATTTAATATTTCTTAGTACTTTATTTGCTATACTAAAAATACATTTTTATATTTTAACTTGCTCACCGTTACTAACATAACATAAAAAGTGACAAATCCAGATAGTAGCTGTAACATTTTCACTTAATAATTAAATAATAAATAAAAATTATAATATATAATAAAATCTGAATTTCAAATAAGATAACTGAAAGAGGATACATAATTATCTAAAAATGTTTAACAGATAATAGTAATGAAATATAAAGACGAGTAAAAAAATATTTATTTCCCAAAATTAACACAATTTTGTATATAATGTATTATCCCTAATTTACTTAAGTCTTGAAAAAGAATAGAAAATTAAAAAAAAATTAATTTCGGATAATAAATAAAAATGTTGATATAATAAACAGATATTCTAGCGGAAATTTTCTAATAGTAAGTGGAAATTAAAATTTCAGATATTAAGTGACAATTTTTAAATAGTCGGTGAAGATTTCTCGATAATGCGTTAAGAAATTTTTAGATAGTAACTGAAATTATATAAATTCTAATATCTATAGTATTACCTCCAATAGCAAATGAATATTTTATAGGAGATGAAAATTTCAAGATAATGAGCTAAAAATTCCAGATAATAATTAAACATTTCGATATACTTAGTAATTGAACTTAGAATTCCAGATATATATTTTTAACAAAATTTCATGTAGTAACTCGAATTACGACAATTTGTCTAACTATATTCTAACTTTACTTCTTATTGGAAAGAATATACAAATGGATATTTTCAAATAATAATTGGAAAGTCCGATATAGTAAATGAAATTAGAATTTCAGATAAAGGGGAACATTTTTATTCAAGTAAAATTTCTAAATAGTAGGTGAAGATTTCAAGATAATGAGGTGAAAATTCCAGACAATAGGTAGAAAAGTTCATGAAGTAATTGGGATTATAACAATTCTACTATATATACATAATTCCAATAGCACATGGGCATTTTCAGATAATAATTGGCATGAAAATTTCAAATATTTCAGTAATAATATTTTTTTTATTAAGGGGAATTTCTACATAGTAGGTACAGATATCTAGATAATGGGCTAAAAAATTCCAAAAATTAATTAAAAGCTTTCAAGTAGTAATGGGAATTATAAAAGTTTTACTATCAATATATCCTTCCAATAACAAATGGATATTTTCAGATAATAATTAGAAATTTCGATATGGTAACCAAAATTTGAATTTATCCAGTATATCCAGTGAATGTTTTTTAATAAACAGAATTTCTAGATGGGAGATGAAGATTTGAAAATAATAGGTAGAAAATTGCAGGTAGTAACTGAAATTTGATTTCTAAATATACCTGAAAATATTGAGTACAATTTTTTAAATGTAGTAAATGGAAATTTGCAAATACCGAGCGAGGTTTCCAAAAAACAAAGAGAAACCTTTGCGAAAACTATTTACATTTAAATTTTCCCAGCATTTCTTCTTTATGTAAGCTAATTTCCTTCCTTCCTTATGTAGGATAATAAAGCGGCTTGTCAAGAAGAAACTTCTTACATCTATCACTGCAAATTAAATTCTGTCCAGTTCTCAATTTAGGTTTCAAAGTGGAAACGCAACATCTGATGCTATTCTCTCTTTTAGAAGATATTTATTTAAGTACTAATGAAAAACTACTTTCAGTAGTAATTTTCTGTGACTGTGGAAAGCATTCGACTGTGTCGATCATCATGTGTGAGGTGTAGCTTTGAACTTATTTAAAGCTACACCTCACTTATTACCATCACTTATACAACTTATTCAAAGCTTACTTATGTGGTCGTCGACAGTCGTGGAGGAAAAGTGCCTCAGGACTCCATCATGTTTAAAATATCTTTAAGGCAGTCTTGGAAACCAATTTTTATCTCACAAAATATCTTAACTCAGATATTAAGATACTTGCACTTGCTTGAAAGTATTTGCCTTAGCAACACTTACAATTCACTTGTCCCTACTCGATCATATGTTACAAGGCAAGTGAATAATATTGGATTAATGATTCCTAGGAGCACTTTGGTGAAAAAGTCTTTTGGTTATTTTGCTAGGAAAGCCTTTAATCATCTTCCCTTAGACATTTGGACTTTAAATACGTACTGACTTTTAAAGGAAGATAAAAGTATTGCTTTTGGCAAAAGTCTATTATGACGTTGCTAAATTTCTTAATGTGAGGTGGATTATAGCATTCTGGTGAATACTGTAAATTTATTTTCCACTTTTAAGTTATTGCAGACCTGCCACTTGTATCTCTTTATATACCCTGATAATATTTTAATTTGTTTATATATTTATTCTATATGTTTTAACTTGTAATTATCAGTTCCGGAATGTGAATTAGAAACACTTGATTTTGTGTGATTTATATAACATTTATGTATAGATTTTTTTTTGTAAAGCATTCTTTTGATTGATTGATTGATAGAAATAAATAAATTTAACTCCTATATTATATACAACCATCTAGAAACTACTAGTTATTCTAAAATTAATTTAATACAAATTCCACGCAATTCTAGAAATAAATGAAATGGTCACTTTCTGATGAGTGAAGAAATCAGAAAGAATTCATATTGGAGAATCAAAGTCAACTTTTTTTACATACGTAGTAACCATAATTCTAAAATATTATAACTCTATAATATTAAACAAATTTATTAATAATTTCTAAGACATCAACTAATTTTAAATAAATTAATTTTTAATTTAACTTTAACTAATTAAAACTGTTTTATTTGCATTCCAAGCTTAGGATGACTTCATTATAAAAATGTTTAAAGCATGTGGGTCAACATGTCTACTTTTTCTTATGAGTTATTAGATGGTTATTTTGAGATACATCAACTAAAAATATAATTGTTAAGAAGATAATTGGTGTGAGCATGTAGTGGTCCACAAACCCTTTTTTTTATTTATAAAAGCAACCAACTCTAAAGATACTGTAAAGTATGAATAGGATTTTAGGATTTTTTCATTAAATATCACCTATGATATATTTTGCAAAACTTTTAAATTTCTTAAAAAACATGATGTATGTATATTAAATTTTGAAAATATGACGCTCCCAAAAAAACCCTCAATAAAATTATTAAAATTTCAGTTGCAATTCATCATTTGTGTTTTTTTTCGGATCAAGGAGAAGGTAATCCAAGAGAGGTCAATTAATTATTACAAATATACGATAAATATTTCAAGAAACATGCAATTTTTAAGAACATTAAATTAGTGTAATGTTCTGTAAGTTCCTAGCATGCTTCTTTGGTTTGATAGTTTGAATGAAGTCTAACACTGGCAGTAAAAAATTATTTTATAATAATAAAAATATAGTATGTATATAAAATAAAATAAAAACATAGAACTCTTCATTCCTTTATTTTCTTATATTTCAAATTGACTTATAAAAAAAACGACCGTGGCATAACAGCTGAATCAAAAATAAATGAAATAATGATCTATAAATAACTTTAAATAATAAATTTAAATTTAATTTTAATTAAAAACATTTCAATATGGTTATGTTTTAAGCAATCTAGTATATGACTACCAAACCTATGATGCCATATACTGGTAGCAAGTGGGTGCGGGGGAAGGGAGAAAGTACCCGCACATATACCAAGCGATGCTATCGCGGTGGTATTACTCCCACTTAAAAAAAATGCCCGAAATATGAATTTCAATATACATTGACAATTTTTAATTTTCCGGTGCATAATATATTATTTCTCTTCTGAGTTAAGAGCGCTCTCAGTTACTTATTGGAAGTTAAGTGGGGTACTACTAGTCGGAGTTTGACTCTTTTTTGGGATATTTTATTATTTGTGAGTGGTGCTAGTTGCTTTAAAAGAGGGTAATTAAAAAATATTTAAGGTAGGAAATTTAAGTTATTTTTTTTGTTAGTTTGTGCAAAATATAAGTTTTTGTTAAGGCTGTTATTGTATATTCTTATGTAAAATTAAAAATTTAGCTTGTAAAAGAAATTAATTTTAAAAAGTTATTTGATTAAATATTGTATTAATTCGGCGATTTTTAATATTCATAAACTATAATTAATTCCTTTTTTGTCACGAATCCCTTTTTCCCTACCCATAGAACTTAAATTAACTTATTGATATAATTAACATGAGAGAATATATTTAAAATGGTACAATCATGATTTGGTTCATCAAAAGCTTTAGAGTTCTCAGCCAATATCAGCTGTTATGTACAATCTACAAAAGTTTTACAAAATAATTATAAAATATCATGTTTTTCAATTAACGTTTTACCCTATCACATAAACTTAATCAATATTTTTCTATTTCTATCAGTAAGCTTGTCCTAATATCATTCTTCTTTAATCTATTGATTTGGACTCATTTCTCTCATGAATTATCTAGTTTAATGGTTATTTTTTTACTTTAATATCATTTAATTATTACCCATTCTCCATCATCTCTTCTTAGAACTTTTATAGTTTTTCTTCCAACTTTTAAATCGTCTCTTCCAAAAAAGTGTTTTATGTTTTTATTTTATTTTAAATACATCTCATATTTTTAATATTAAAAAATAATTTTTAACTGCCATTGTTAAACTCCACTCAAACTATGAATCCTAAGAAGCATGCCAGGAATATCCACAACATTAGAGTAATTCTATGTTTTTAAAAATTGCATGTTTACTGAAATATTTATTGTATCTTTGTAGTAATTAATTGACCTGTCTTTAATTACCTTGTCCTTTATCCGAAAAAAAACACAAATGATGAATTGCACCTGAATTTTATTTTTCGTTTTTTATGATGCTTACGGTATTTCTCATTTTTTTCCCCATTGAACTCCAATTAAAGTTTATTGCTCACCGTCTTCTCCATATTGCTCTTCTCACGTATCCTTATCAAAATGACAGATTTCTTTTTGTTATATATCTTTTTCTACTGCTCGTTTTCTCTAACCTATTTATTTCTAATATAACTCGGTTATTTCCGTGTCATTTTTTTAAATTTATTTCCATATATCACGGTGCTATATTCTAAAAGGTATTTCTGATAATCGGTTGTTTATTTTATAATATTTCCTGAAATTGTGAGCCTTGGGTGCTTAAATGTTCCAGTAGCTCTTATAACTCTTTTCAAATTTATTTGGTGATATAGACTAGGTGTTATTTACTCTGATATGTACCAGTACTCTTTTTTGACTGGGATTCCTATATAATCACAGTTTCTTTCCCCTTCTCTGTTTTTTGATCTCTGAATGGTTTTCTTCTCGACGGAATTTAATTTAAGATCTTCTCTATATATCTATTTAGATTTTCTTAATTTTAAACTCTTATTACCTCTTTAATACGTATTCTGGATATTTCCTTTCTATTCTTTACGGTATCTAGAGAACAGCGTTTAAAACCTTAACCAAAATCAATTTTAATATAATACAGGGTGTTACAGAATAAGATGCTGATGCTAAGATGCTGATAAGCCTTAGGTGATTCTAAGAAGAAAAGTTAAAATAAAGCTGTCCTAAACTCCTTAACTTTTGAGCTATACAGTGTTAATATCTTAAGAAAAAAACCATTTCTTCATCAAAACTTTTTCCTCTTTAAATTTATTTTATACAAACTATTTTTAGGTTTTTGCATGTCAGGCGAACAAAGTCAAGAAATCAAATTTGCTCTAAAATAAATCGGGACTATAAAAATAGGTTTTTTAAAAATATTTAGTAGCGTTATTTAGGGTTCCTGTACGGACTTAAAAAAAATCTCCTACATCAAAATATGACTGTTAATACCCAGAGGTTGTGTGCCAAATTTCATTAACATATCTAGGAAGTTAATAAAAGTTATTATGAAGAAACGATTTTTTTCTTAAGATTTTAACAACCTGTAGCTCAAGAGTTAAGAGATTTAGGACATAGCTTTATTTGAACTTTTCTTCTTAAAAAGGAATAACACCCTGTATATCAGTGGTCTTCTTTGACTGTGATTCCCATATCTTTATAGTTTCCTTCCCCTTCTATGATTTGCATGATCTACATTTCTCCTTCTTCTCATCGGAAGCTAATTCAACATCTCCTTTCTTGTGAATCGTTTGAACTTTTCACTGCCTCTAATTTTTTCTATTTTTATTACTTTATAGGTTGTTTGGTATTTCATGTTCTAATTTTGGAAATAAATCCTTGTACACTTTTTCTTCCTTTGCTTAATTTTTTCCTTTACTTAAATGTTCCAGTAGCTGTCATTTTTCTATTCTAATTAATTTGAAGGTAAATACTAGTTATCATTTATACTGGTGTATACCAGTGGTCTTTTTTGACTGGGATTCCTATATCTTTACAGTTTCTTTCCCTTTCTATGATTTTATCTCTAACATGCATTCTTTTTTATTCTTTATACTATTTACAGAACAGCATCTAGAACCTTAGCCAAAATAAATTTTATATCATATATGTTAAGGATTCTTATAAATCTCATAGTTCTTTATATAACTTTTTTTGTTCCGCCATTCTTGATTTTTGGCTCTTCATCCTCTCGTTATTTTAGAGATATGTCTTTATTCCTTATTGCTATCAAGTTATAATTTAAGAACTCCCTTTTACTTGCCCTCCTCTATATATCCATTAGATTTTTTCCATTCTAAACTATTAGGATTTATAGAAGTGGAAGTGGAAGACGAGGAATCCTCTACTTTTTCCACTTTCTCTTCCATAATTTATAACCTCGGCTGAACAGCATCCAGGACTTTAATAAAAAAATGTATATCGTATATATTAAGAATTTTTCCAGTTTCCTCCCTTTTCTGTTCTTTAATTTTTAATTCTGATTCATTCATTCTGCTCGTCTTTAGATATCTAGATTTTTCTCATTCTAGGGTACCCACCCTTGGATATCTGGTTTCCTGTCTTCACTACTTGACTATGTTTCTTGGTCTCCGATCCTTTCCAAACCTTCATCTATTACATCTCTTTGTCTTCTTTCTTTCTTCCTAGTGAATCTTTTGAATTTTCCAGTATCTCTAATTTCTTTCCTTAATTTATATTCCTTTATAGGTTCGTTTATGTTCTTATTTTAAAACTAAAGCTTTGTACACTTTACCTCTAATTGATCCCTATAGATCCCTAAGATATCTCATAGAAATTCCTTTTAAAAGTGTGAGCCTTGGATAATTATTGTAGTAGTTATTAATAATGTTCCAGTAGCTGTTATTCCTCTATTCTAACTTATTGGAAGATATATTATTTATATTGGTATATACGAGTGGTCTTCTTTTGCGGATTGGGGATTCATATCTTCATAGTTTCTTTCCTTTTCTATGATTTTCATGTTCAGCATTTCTCCTTCTTCTCATCGGAAGCTAATTCGACATTGTTGTTCGGTCTTCATATCTTAATTTTAGAACTAAAGCTTCGTACACTTAACCTCTCTTTGATCTCTAAAGTATCTCAGTAGTATTTTCATTAGAGAGTGTGAGTCTTGGGTACTTTAATGTTCCAGTAGCTAATTTTGCTCTATTCAAATTTATTTGTTGATATAGACTAGGTGTTATTTATACTGGTTATATATACCAGTACTCTTCTTTCACTGCCATTTGTATATCTTCATAGTTTCTTTTCCCTGCTATGATTTTCGAGAACTGCATTTTTCTCTCAATGGAACCTAATTTAAGATTTTCTCTACGTATCTATCTAGATTTTTTAAATTTTAAGCTGTCATATTTTCAAATCATTCTAGATTTCTGGTTTTTCATCCTCTCGTGATTTCTGAGATATGTCTTTATTCCTTTCCCCTGAGCTATTACGACGTATACAAGTCTTTGAATCGGACCATTACACCGAATCTTCACCACTTTCTTTTCCATACTTTATAGACTTAAAATTTAACAAAATGCATGTTAAATATATATAAAAAATAGTTTCCTTCCGTCTCTGATCTGCTAGTATTGGTTCTGATTAATTCATTGTGCTCGTTTGTATATATCTAGATTTTCTTCTTTCTTGTCTGTGTTCCTTGGTCTCTGATCCTTTGCAAACCTTCATCTATTATATCCCTGTCTTCTTTCCTTCATCCTAGGGATCTTATTCAAGATCTTCTTCTAAGATGCTCTACATATCCATCCAAATCTTCATTCAGTGAGTTTCTTTAGATCGTTTTAACCCTGAACTATCGAAATCAATATTTCTGTTTGACTTGTTCTTGCTTCAAAATGTAGATCAATCAGGTGTCTTTTGATATCATTATTAATGCAATAATTTTCCATCATTTTCACCATTTAAGTCATATTTATTTATTTTAAAAAATTGAGCAATTATTGGGAAACCTCGTGTGGGATATTATAAATATATTTAAAAATGAAGGATAATTAATTACCAATTTTTAGGAACGAGTAAACAAATTAGTGGATCTTATTGTGAGATTATTATAATTTCATTTAAACCTTATTAAATATTCATATAAATACGTAAAGATGTCAATGAGTTTATGATGGGACGGTATTTATAAAATAAGGGGAAATCAAAACAAATGAGAAATAAATGACCTGCCTAATCAAAATATTTATATTATAAATAAAATATTTATTACGAACAAGGTAGAGCTTTAATACTTTATTTTGATTTAATTAAAGTTAATGGACTTGTAATTCACTTAAAATTAATACTAGTGTAATCACCTGCTGTCGTACTTCAGAATTTTTATATATTTTTTTTATCGCTTATTTCCAATCGAATGCCACCGATGCAACGACAATTATTGTTTTAAAATCGTGCCATTGTGCAAAATTAAAACAGCAGTAAATTAAATATTCTAGAAACTAAAAATGACCGGTGCTGTGATTTGTGTTCCATAAATTCTGTTTTATTTTACGCCGCTAAATACTAGAATAAACTGTTGTACTAAAGATTTATGCAAATAGGTTTTTCTTTAAAGGAGAACCTTTTGTTTTGATCTACGATGCGTTAAACATTTTATTATGGTTTACGTATTAGTTTGTTGCAATTTATGCGTAACTGGCTACCGTGAAAAATATATTTATAAAAAGTCTTGTAAACTAGAAAAATTTGGGACTTTTTCTTATATGTAGCCTCACAGTACAAAGGGCCTTAAAGTTTTACCGAGAAAATAAAGTCTTAAAAAAAATATGCACAGAGTAACTTGGTTATTTAGGTTTGACATATTTGGGTAATATTTCGTGATGGTAAGACGTAATTCTTGAAATTTCAAGGATTCAAAAAAATTACATCAACAATTTAAATATGAGGTAATTAACCAGCGATCTTGAAATTTTTAAATATTGAGTCGAAGTTTTACAAGGTTAATTCGAAATTCGAAAGTTGGAATTATAAAATGTCGAGATTAGAATTCGAACCTATGGGGCAAAATTTCGAGACAGAAGTCGAAATTTCAAAAATTCAAAATAATTAGTCAAAGAATTAAAATTTGGTAATTTTTTGAGAACATTTTTGAGATATCGAGGAGAATTTTAAAGATTTTTAAGGTAATAAATTGAAATTGTAAAATACTCGGGTAACTAGTATGAAATTTCGAGTTTTAATTTTTAAGATCTAAGATTTTTTCTGAATAAAAATTTAAAATTTAGAAATTATAACTTAACAGTTCTTTTATCGAGATAGTAAAAAAAATCTAAAATTTAAAGATAATGACTGATATAACCAAATTTCAAGATACTAATTCAGTTTTTCTCTTAAAAAAATACGCTTTTGCCAGAGCTGCTTGCTTACTTTAAAAATCAGGAAAAATCAAAATATTTCTTTAATCAAAGAATTACATTAATAATTTAAAAAGTAGGTAGAACTTTGGCAATTCTTGACATGTTAGCAATGCCGTACCATTAACAGTCCCTAAAATATCAGAGTAAATTAATAATACAAAAATGCTGTTAAGGACATAAGAAGTAATTTGGAAATTATAGGCATCTCGGCAACGTCTTAGTACTTTTTTTAGGTACGTTATCGATGTTGCCAACTTTAGACAACAGTCTGGAAGAAATTTATTATCAAACTATTCGGTAGTTTAAGCAAAGAAATCGAAAGAAAAAAAAACAAATAGAAATAGACTGTTAAAGGTTATTTCAAAGAGACAACGCTAAATAAGGAAAAAAGAAAAAAATTGTAACAAAAATGAGAAGAAAGAAAAAATTACGGGTAAAAAGAAAAAACATTGTTAATATTTCTTCTAAAGATGGTTTAAAAAAGGCGAGTTGATAAAGGGGAAGGGGAACAGAGAAATAAAGACAAAAAGGGACAAACATAAAGGGAAAAATGTATGAAGTTAAGAGGAAAAGGGATCAGGGAATTTTAAAGTTGTTGTTGAATATTTAATAATACCAGAGAGAAAAAATATGAAGGTAGATAAAGATAAAGCCATAGCCCAAGGACAGAGCAAGGGACAAATAATAAATTAAATAAATGGTCAAACGGAAAAACTTATATAGTAGTGCACGAAAAAGCATGAATTTCCTTTTCAAGAATGAAGAAGATAAATACTGAAAATTTAAAAATATCGAAATCATAACATGAAATTTAAATGTTTCTATAGATACTAACTTAGTCAAAGTTTTAGGACTTTTAGACCAAACAATTTTGAGTCAAAATTTTGGGATTTTTAAGAAAATTACTTCATTACTTAATGTCAAGGTGCTAAGACAAAACGAAATTTCAAAATTTTTAAATAGTAAGTCAAAACGATAACATTTAAAAAAAACAATCGAAATTTCAAGGAATTATTATTATATTATTTCTGAAAAAAGCAAAATTTTGAAAATGCAAGATAAAATATCAAGATTATCAATTAGATTACATATTTATTTCAAGATCATAACTTCCAAATTTAAAATGCCGAGCTAACAAACTTTTTAAGTTTTGAGATATAAAGTTAAGGTTTTAAAATATCGGGCGAAATTTTAAAATAAAAAAATTCAAGCCAGCTTACCATCTTGTCAAATTATCGAGCAAATAAGTCAAAATTGACATTTATCATATTAGTAATACGAAATTTTGAATTTTACACATAATTAATCTAAATTTAAAAATGTGAAAATAATACTGGCCGGCATTTTAAAATTTCGAGACAATAACTGTAAATTTGAAATTATCAATACACTTAACGTGAAATTTTCAGATCAAATTATTAGTAATAGTTCAACATTTTAAAGTAAAACTTTTCAAGATTAGTAAACACAATTCTAAAACTTATAAAGTTCTAAAATTTATTAAGTCGACATTTCCAAATTCTATTTTACTATAAATTTTTCAAATATTTAGGGCATAATTAAGGAGGGTAAGAAAAAGTTTAAAAAATTATAGGTAAAAAAAATCATATTAAAATTTTAAGATTAGTATGACGGAATTTAAAAATTTTAATTATTTCATAATTTTATTTTCAAATTAATAATGCAAAAATTAATAAAAATCCTTCCTTTAAGAAAAATGTTATTAATTCAAATCCGGTGACCGAGGTTAGCCTAATACAGACCTGTTTAGGTCACAGTATAGACAGAAAATAAAATTTAAGAATAAAAAAATATTATAAAGATAATAACACTAATACAACACTAAACTATCCTTAAAATAAAACAAAAATTATTTCCTTTTCCAGAAAATGACTATCCCGGAACCTTGCGTAGGTTTACCCACAATGGAAAATCACGAGACGTTTTCCTCCCAAACTGAACCCCAATCAGCCCAAATTAAAGAAGAAGAAAAAGAACACTTAGCAGAATCCAAAGAGGTTTCACCCAAAGAAATTGACTATTTGGGTAAACTGCCAGCAGAAGTTGGCACAGACTACACCTTCAAAAGGGACATTGTATGGTTTAACGCTATAGGGTTTCTAATATTACATGTGGCCGCTGTATACGGATTATGGGTCATGGTGTTCCATTGCTACTGGAAAACTGATATTTGGGGTAAGTTTAAGAAGAATTAGATGTGTTTAAGTCTTAGAAGAGATTTGACTAAAAAGAGAATTTTTCAAGTATTCTGTTTAAATTAAGGAAATGATCTACTTAGTGTTACGATCTTAAGAAAACTAAGATGTTGGTGGAGTTGAATGACTGTTAATCACCCTCATTCCAGACGTTAATCAGACACGCGTATTTAAATTACAAAACTACTACCAAGGTTGATTTTTTAACCGTGACATCCAACCGAACGCTTGCACCATCGATACGAAACTTTTAAATGATCCCTTTCATCATAGTCATTAAGAGAAGTAGAAGTCGCGTTGCAACATTCTTACCTTTAATATTCATAATTTTAGATAGTTGGGAGCTTAGTAATTATTATGGAATTTAATTGGTTTTTGATGGATATCGCATGGCCCCCCCGAGAAATTACATTGCTAGATCGAGATTTATAGTTTTATTGATAGTTTGAAGAGTGTTTTGCAATTGTAGTGGGTTCCTTAAGAAACGTCTTCTGATTGATTTATCTTGCCTTGAAATGGTGAGGTAGAGAGAGAAGAGGTCAAAAAAGAGAAGAAAATGTGGTCTTAAAAATGATAAAGTTAGTACAATTTAAAACCAATATTTAGCCAGTGTTATTTTGGATTTGAGTAGGATCAAGTTCAAGCTAAGTTAGTCGTTGCTGAATCTACGAAGTTATTAAGTCTTGGTCATAAATTACACGTGGGCTGTTTTAATTAAAAAAAAAAAACAAAAATTCGTTGGAAAATGGATACAAATAAATTCCATATATTGACGATTTAAAGAAAATGCTGAAAAATCTAATACCATCAATGTGGATTTTTCTCGATCCTGTGAGGAGAATTCAATTTTTTTATGATTGTAATGGATACAGTGTAGGTCAACTGAAGAGTTTATTATCGATTTTTTTTGAAACCTTAACAGTCAATCAGTTACTCAAATTCTGTCAGGCTAGTAAAAAAAATAGATATATTTAAAAATAACAAATAAATGATCAATCATTAACTAAACATTATGTATTCCAAACAACAATATTTAGAAAACAACATAAATAAAAATCCACCGTTTAAAGAAAGTGATATTGACTTTAAAACCCATAAAATTCTTCTAAAAAATGAAAGCAAACCAATTTGCATTAATTTAATGACATCAGATGATACGGAGATAATAAATTTTGAAAAATCTACAAGTTTTATTAGTAAGAACATACAAAAATGATACAAAAGGCACCGTTTTGTACAAGGTTAAGGTAAAAACACCGGCGGATAAAAAAAAACAGATACGTCACATTTATTTACTTTCACTTGTTGAATTTATCGAGCGTGTTTCTGCCGTAATGGTTGAATCAGTGCAAAATCAATAAGAGTAATTGGTTTTATTGAGAAAAGAAGAATATTTTAGCTGACATGATGAAAGTTGTAATATGATACAGGATCAGTGAAGCTTCTAGATGACTTTCTACAGCGGGTCATCAGAAAAACATACCAGTGAGATGCAGTTTCATGAAAATGCTGATAATTAATAAGACTGTAGAATTTTTCGCTGAAAAAGTGACTTATGGCCTGCTAGGTCTTTGGACTTAGAGAAAATCAGAGTTCATAGTGGTAGCTATTACAGGATTCAAACCTTGCGAAGTAAACAACCTCATTGTTAAAGTACATATATTATATTTCATTAGAATTGCTAATTTTATTGCAAAAAATGAACATAAATATTTTTGTCTTTACAGCAATGGCTGCATATTAAAAGCATTTATGAAAGTTTTTTTCTTAATCTAGAGCAATGTGTTGTGTAAAAAAGGTTTTTTTACTAAATGTTGAAAAGTATTGTCAAGAAATGTTCAAAACAGTAACATTTCCTTCTAAAGCAGTTAGGTCTTTGGATCATAGCCAATGCTTGTTAAATAATCTGCAATAATTTTTTTCAGGTACAAACTGGGTTTCTAAACATCTTAAATCTTTCATAAACAAAACGAGCTTTACGAGTTCTAGAATTTTTGAAAGTTCTCAAAATGCAAACTTATCACATAATTATGATTTAGGTGAACTTTAATGCCTGGCTGTCTCAATTGAAATCGATAATGTATTCAAAGTTTCGTCAAATTTTAATGAGACAAAATCAACATAAACTAACATAATAAGATTTTGCCAATATGTACACGATGCTTTTAATAAAAGAACGAAGACGGGTTAATGTAGTTTATACTATATGGAGAAGGCTTTTAATAAAAAATATTTTAATTAATGTACTTGTATCCTATTTAAATGACAGGTAGCAATATGGTGAAGTCAAGGGTGCTACTGAAGTCTAAGCTTTATATTAGCAGTACTAGGGTTCCCCAAGACTCCAATTTGGGACGTCTGCTATTTTTTGTTGCTATAAATGTCATATTAAGTTCTGTAGGTAATTCAATGATCTTATGTTTTGCCGATGACTCTAAAACCGACAAGGAAATAAGTTCATTGGAGGATTGTCATAGTTTACAAATAAATTTATAAAAAGCTGTAAGATGGTGTATTTTAATGACTATAAGCATGAGAAAGACTTCATTGTTATAGTAGACTGTAAACTAGCGTTTACAAATAACATCATTGAGTTGGTTGATAAGACATATAAAAAATTGAGCTTTATTGTCAGATCCACTAGGGTTTTAGCGTTGAGTAATGTCCAGGATTGTTTGACAGTTTGGTGTTACCGGTGCTGGGCTATGATTGCATTATATGGTTTTCTCAATATGAAATATGGAGCAAAACTATAGAACGTGTGCAACGTAAATTCCTAAAATACAAGTTTTTTCAAAAATCATGGTTATTATCCGAGTCAAAGCTATAATCACTTATTACTATTGCAGGAATTTAATAGGATTTCTTTGGAAAATGGTCACATCAAGATTTGTCTTGTATATATGCACAAGATATAAACCAATAAAATTAATTTTTGAGAAATACTTCAATGCTTCCATTCTTTGTCAATACTGGTAGCACTAGACCAAGAAAGATTTTTAACTTTTTAAATTTTTGTTCGGCTTTTAATAGTCACGTACTGTATTTAGTTCTTCAAATTTCATATTTATCAAAAAAAAAACTAAAAAAAAAATAAATAAAATACATTTTTTTTTTACATTAGGATAATTCGGAAAAAAACCAATAGGATAAAATAAAAATAAAATGAATTTGAAGTGTAACATAAGAAATTAGGACAATACAATTACGAATAAAATCAGTAGAAATTAAGGGCAACAAGAAACAAGAAAATGGAAACGACAAATAGAGTTCAAAAGAAAAAAAAATTATTCAACAAAAAGAAAACAGCGAGATTTTCAAATCAGAAAAAAAGGAAAATAAATTTGAACCAACAAAAAAATCGGATAGAAAAATAGGAACAACGATAGCATACCAAAAATAATCTGTCTGAAAAAATATTTAAGTCAATTGTAATTAAGATAAATACAATGCAAAAATTAAATTATTAAAAGTAAAAAGAAGAAAAAAAACAAAAAAATTAATTTGAAATGAAAATGCTTCCATTTTTTGTCAATATTTTTTTTAACTTGGATTTTCTCAGAACAAACATCTATAAAATGTGTAACTTTTTTAATATTTATGCTAGTGACTTAGATTGTGAATAGATTCACAAAACTTGTAAAGGACAGATTGCTTACTTCTCAGATGCAAAATTTAGAGCTCTAGTTTGCATTATTTTTTTTGCTAGATAATTTGGTGGTTTTGTTTGGCTGTTTTCAATAGTATTCTACTTAAATTCTAGTGCTGTAAAAATTGTAATATTAGTTAATAGAATTGTATCTATAATTGACCTTTTCGCTGTTGATTCATTATAAATAAATAAATATATCATGTTCAAATT
Organism: Anthonomus grandis grandis; assembly: GCF_022605725.1. Classification (NCBI taxonomy): domain Eukaryota; kingdom Metazoa; phylum Arthropoda; class Insecta; order Coleoptera; family Curculionidae; genus Anthonomus; species Anthonomus grandis. The sequence goes on along the minus strand of NC_065548.1, from coordinate 11,511,286 downwards.
TTAGATGGGTGTGGGATAGGAATTTTTTACGTGAATTGTATATAGAAAAATTGATTTGGAACTTTCGGTATCCTAAAAAACGTTTTAAATTTTTTAGTCTATTGTGGATCATAAGCATACTGCCGTCCACAATTAAAAAACGGTATCTGCGTTAAGAGTAAAACTGAGAAAACGAACTTTAAAGTCTTTTATGCAAGTTTTTTTAGAATATTTTTTAAAAAATTAAAACAGTCTAGATTTATGACTAAAAAGTAAAGCTAAATTTATTAGAAAAGCAAATTTGGCAATATTTATTCTTTTAAAGCTGAAATTTCACTTACCGCCTTTTAATTAGGTAATATTGTGTATATTATTATCCCAGTATTATTACCGTATCTGCATGATAATGATTTATTAATAATAATACCTATTATATTATAAGCAGATTCTAAAAATTTAAGGAAACAAAACTTTGGTAATTAATTTATTTATTACATATTAATTAACAAACATCACACAAAACAAAAAAAAATCTTTCAAACAAAACAAAAAAACTTCTAAAAAAATAAAAATTATTACAGTAAGTGCAATAAGTCTACACCTATTTTAAAGTTCGTCAGTGTCCGAATACTCTTCACTTACTTCTGGTAAATTAGTCCAGAACAGTTTTCTGTTTTCTGGAAAGCCGTGAGGTCTAGAGTTTTTGGTAAAACTTCCTAAGAGCTGCTTTTTTTTCATTGCCTTTGGCATAAGAAAATCTAAAGTTTTTATAAGGAGCTTATTAAAACTATTTCGATTCCCCAGGACAAATTTTCCTCGCTCAGCAACAACCTGTACTATGTCTGACAAATAAGGCCTATTTTCATCAAGTTTCTTTAGTTTTTGTTGCGACGTGAAATTATCCCAATCAAAAAAATCCGTATGGTTCATTTCTTTTACTTCGGCGTTGCCCTTACATGCAGATGCTACTGAACCAATAAAATCATTGAAATCGTAAATTTTGGATCTTCGTTTCATAGACAGCTCCACTTGGTAGTGGAAGCTGTCTGCAGACATAAATGTATGTCCAGGCTCAAAATAATTAAAAGTTATGCTTTTAGCTGAAATTTCGTTTGAGTTTACCATTCTTATTAAAAAAGTAAACAGCGACCAATTTTTGTTTTGGTTAGTACAATTGTCTAACCAAATAATAATATTTTCAGTGTCTCTATGAAACTTAAAAAATGAATAAAACGTACTTATAAAATCTTCTTTCGATCGCTTAGTTACGGCTTCATGCCATACAACAGCAAATGGTTTATTGGTTTTAGTTATTTTTCCTAAGGGAACAAATGTTTCATTATAGGCTATTAGACGTTTCAAGAAAATCGCAGTCTTGAACGTATCCATTTTTGGTAGCATAACAATTTTTTGTAAATCTGCAGAGACACATGTTGTATTACTATCAAACATCTGCTCACTGTGTTCTCTGTATAATTTTCGTGATTCACTAGCGCGATTTACATGCTTTTTCCAAAGTTGACAAGATTCGCACGAGTCTTATACAAGTTATCTTTATCATGCCCATATAGCTTAAAATGTTCACATAAATCGCATTCTTCGTGCCCTAGTTTGTTGAAAGAAATGTGTTTTGCTTTTATTTTTTATTTTTGTTTCAATTGAAATTCTAGTTCCAAGAAATTTTTCTTTAAAATCATTGTACATTAGTGTCATTATTAAGTCGCTGCTTAAGTATCGAACCTTTGGAGCGTGCTCTCTACGATAATGTGATACCTCTGGATGAAAAGACTCAATATGTTCGTTAATAGCACTATCATCAATTTTTCTTTGAGAAGCCTTGCCTGAATTTCCATGTGGCAAAGGTGTCATTCGACATTTTAGTGTTTTTGATCATTGCCTTTCTTGTAACCAAGTGTAGTCAAAAAAAATATTTTGCAGACAGGCACCACTTTGCCTATGTCATTTTTTAAGAAATACATAAACGTATTTTGCTTGATAAATTTATCACTTGTAACAGTTCTTCGTTTTACTACTAATCTTGAACATGTTTTGAGTATAAATGCCTTTTGCTCATTTTTAGATAATTGCCAAAATTGACTATTTATTGATTTTCTTACTTCATTTGAAATAAGCGACGAACATTTTTTCTTGCAGTTTTTGCAGCCAGGTAAGACAGCATGATTTTTAGCACGTTTTTTTGCTGCTAACAATTCTCGAGTCTTGAGATCGGTATCAAATTTCCTTCTTTTACAAAAAGTAGCCGTTTCTAAAAATAAATATTAATAATCAGTTTTATAATGTACTTAAAAATAAAATGTTTAACTAGGTACCTTTTTGATTTGAATCTTTAACCTGAACCCTAGAAGATAGATAATTTAGAGGAATATCTTCACAATTCGTATCATGGTCATGTTAACACTTTCAAGATTTTTATTGACAAATTGAACAATATCACCGGAAAATATTTTAACTGCAACTGCGTACTTAACGTCAGCACTTGCCGCCTAATTATTAAGCATGTTGCAAGATAATTTTGCAGATACGGCTAAACAATTTTAGACATTAATTCAGATTTTATTTTAGATACGGCCTTATAACTTTGTAAGGAGATGGATTAAGTAACAAGAACAATTTTGATACCAAAAACTCGATTTTTGAATTTTCTGTAGATACCGCCTTTTTATTGTGCACGGCAGCATAGTGACAGCATTATATAGGTGTTAAATAATGCACGTTGGCCAATTATTAATTTGTTGATACTGTAATGTGTCAAATAAATAAGATTAGCTAATTGTGTTAAAACAAGTTTTTTTCCGAGTTTTACAATTACAATTAAAAGTAACTTAAACGTAAAATTAGAACATACCTGGAAAAAACCAGACAAACTCGAAAAAAACTAGATTTTAATGTTAAAAATAATACATTTTTTAAACGTCATTTCAAAATTAAAGCATAACCAGTTTCGCTACTTTTCACTACATCAGCAGGTTACTTTTCTATTTAAAACGCAAAACGTAGAATTTTCGAGTAGTTCTGTCTATAACTTTTTTCAAAATTTATATTATAAATATATTTTAACCTAAAGAAAAAGTTAAAGATTCAACTTGATTAGATTTTTTCAATTTTAACCATTTTTGTTGTTTTTTTTCTTAAGTGTTGAGTTTCAATTCAATATATTTATATTTTTTCTGAAAAATTAAATCTTATAATAATTTTGAATAAATGTCAAATAATTAAAATATCATTAAGAAAAAAAGACAAAATATCACGATTTATTCGAAAAATCATTTTTTTAAATTTTTTTCAAAAAAAAAACATAAGTTCTTTTAACCCTGCCTGAAGATGCCATTTAAGTAATGAAACCTTTTGCAACCAATTGCCACTTTTTAAAACGCAAAAAATTCAGTTCAGTAAATCTTTAACTGGAAAATTCATCAATTTCAACCCTATCTTTGCCTGAAAATATCACTTTAAGTCTTGGAATCAGTTACAAAGATTAAACTTGACATTTTTCAGTATTTTATTTTCTGTTATATTAGCTAATCTTGTTTATAGAGAAAAGTGTTCATAAAATAGAAAATAAATAATTGATTCTTAATTAATTATTAATTAAGGAAAACCTTATACGAACTATATATATAAAATTAAGCTCAAATGAGACAACTATAGTCCTGAGCCAATTTCTCTATTAATCCATCTAATAATAATAATTTCTATATTTTAAAATTTTTATTTTTAGCTTTATTAGTGGCCTTTAGTAGTGGCATGGGAGTGACCACAGGCGCCCACAGATTATTCTCACACAAATCTTATAAAGCTCCATTCATAACCAGGCTGGTGCTCATCCTATGGCATACTTTGGCAGGACAGGTATGTATAAAAATTACGTAAAACTGTGCAGTAAATTAGTCATCGTAACTGAAATTACCGCACAATCGTCATTTATGGTTCAGATGAATATAAAACTGTAGCAAAAAGTCTTGGTAATGTGTATGACTAATTACTTTATTGTCTTCTTCCTTATTTATTTTTATATTTCGTAGTATTTCACAAAAGTGTGTATATATTTCCTAAGGCAATTTGTTAATAAAATCACGTATTATTTTGTCAAAAAAAGAAACAATTATGTGTAATGGGGACTTTTTGGTAATAATTGGGTTTTATTTGAAATTCCGACCGCGTATAAATAAATAATATCCCTTTTGATGACGTCAATTTTACTCGAGAAACTTAAAAGAGATTCTTTTTCTTGGTTTTTTTTAATTAATGGCGTTTAGACATGTGCTTTATTCCAAGAACTCTTAATTAAGCGCTTCGTGGTTATTAAGGTTATAATTATTATTTAAACGTCGTATTAACAGTTGTTTAATTAAAACAGAAAGTATTTGCCTTAATATTATAAATATTTGTTTATAAGCGTCTAGTGCAATAATATCAGAATTTTCATATTGCTTTGCTTAACGACTTTCTTGCCATTTTGTTAATGTTTTTCTTTGCATTTAACCCACGCATTATTTAACAATCAATTTTACATTAACCGTTTACAATTTAAATGGGGCATGCTTGCTTGCAAGGGGTCAAAAAGATTATGTATTACGGTTGAAATACAACCTTTTAAGTTTAACAATAAATTACAAAAATACCGGATGGACTGGGTTGGTATTAATTGTGGTTAAAGTTGCGTATATTGGTGCTTAAGTAGATTTTTTAAAATATTTTATGGGAAAAAACCACAACAAGCCGAAAAAGAAAAAATATCATGAAATAAATGGTACTCAATTAAAAAAATATGTGTAAGAGAAAAATCCATATAGGATATATAAAGTCACCATCTTTGTCTGAATCATATGATTTTCTCCAAAAGATTATCCTTATTATTTCTAGTTTAACTACTGATGCTTTTGTCACAGCATAATGAGTTTGACAGAGAAAAACCTATAGGGAAAATAATTTCAGAGGGAGATAAGGGTATTATTATTTTAATGCTTCTTTTTCGAAAAACAAAAAATAAAGGTCCAGGAAGGTATTTAAATAAATAATAGTTAATGATGCTTACTGAAAGATAACCTGGGCTTTAAATAGTCACGGACTATGAAAACTTTTTTGTACTTAGTCCTTCAAATTTCATTTTGCTCTAAAAAATTTCAATGTATTTTTTTTTATAATACGATAATTCTTAAAAACAAATACATTAGGATATAATAAAAATAAAATAAAATTGTAACATAAGAAATTAGAACAACGCAATTAAAAACGAAATTATGAAAAATTAAGAGCAATAAGAAACAAGAAAGTGGAAACCACAAACAGAGTGTAAATGAGAAAAAAAATCGATAAAAAAGGAAATAGCAAAATTTTAAAATAAACAAATGATGAACAAAAAACTGATATGAAAAAACAGAAACGGCGATAGTGTACCAAATAAAAATATATGTACCAAATAAGTCAAATGTGATTAACATATTTTATAGTGTAGTACAAAGAGTTTGTAGGAAAAATAAAGTACAATTCAATTAAAAATTAAAAGCAATAAGAAACAAAAAAAATTTCTGAGCAAAATATTTACTCTCAAACAAATACAAAACAAACAATACAAACTTCTCAAAGAAGTACAAAATTTCTGAACAAAATATTTACCTCCAGAATTTAAAAAATGGAAAATTTTAAAGAACAAAGAAAGAGGAAAGATCATAAATAATTAATAACTAGACAAATTGTCTTAAAATAAAACAGGAACAAGGATAGCGCACCAAACAAACTAAATAACTAAAATCACAATATGCATAAGAAACTGTGATTACTATTCTATGAATAACTTTTTTGCATCTATTCTTTGTGAACAAAAAGCTTTTGATAAAATTGATGGCAATAAAGTGTGTCAACTATTATTACAGTGTTCTCTAGTTTCAATTATACATTATGGACATATTTTCTCCTTGGTTTAGTCGAGAGTTACAAAATTTAATCATAGACAAAAAAATAGCACATACAAAATATAAAACTTCCATTGCATCCACTTTAAGAAGTAGGTGGAAGGTTGAAAGTGATATTTGCTATAAATTCTAAATTGCTGAATCATGATGTAGCATCAAATTCAAATAACTTTTGGAAACATGTAAACAACTTAGGAAGATCGAAGTCCTATCCCAATAATATGCCGCTAAATGGAAAATTCGCTGAAGATGGTCAGGATATAGTTGATTTGTTTGCCGGTTATTTTTCAGCAATTTATAGAAAACATGAAGGTACAATTCCCAATTATAATTTCGGTTACAATCTTAATGGCGATTCAATTAACATATTTCTAACTGATATTTTCAGAGAGAATGATGGCCTCAAAACTATGAATAATGGCATATCGAAAGACTTATTAAATAATTGTGAGTGTTCTCTAACGTCTTTCGTTTCAGGACGTGTTCCACACTTCTGGAAAACCAGTTACTTGACTCCAATATATAAAAGTGGGAATAGAAATGCCATTATAAATAGCATTCAGTCTGAAATTCGCAAAATCATTAAAAGCCTTTTTGCTGAAGAGCTCTCAAGGCATAGTCGGAATATAATTATACATCAGCAACCTGGTTATTCTGAGAGTAAATCTACCGTAACTAATTTGCTTACATATCAGCAGTACTTGTTCGACGTCTTTAAGAACCATAGTTAGGTCGGTAGTATTTACACTAACTTCTCGCAGGCATTTGACAGAATGAACCACAGATATCTCATTCAGAAGTTGCCTGCGATGGATCTAACAGAATGGAGTGACAGTCTATTGAAGTGGATTGATGGATTTTTGTCAAATCATATTCAATTGGTGCGAAATAACGTAATTTCTGAAAAAATTCCGATCTTTTCCGGTGTATTTTAGGGCTCCAACACCAGCCCTATTTTTTTACTAATTGTATTTATTAAAGACCTTTAAGGTTGTGTTATTCGTCACTTCGAATTTTTATCATTTGCAGACGATCTAAAACTGTATAACGTGAAAAATTTCGCAATTGATGTGCAACTTTTACAAGCTGATGTTGATAGTGTTTTTCTATGGTCAGTAAACAACGATTTGGAACTGAATATTAAAAATACTTAAGCATTTCATTTGGTCGTTCTCTAAAATTAGCTATTATTCATTACAAAATAAATGGCTGACTTCTTAAATCTTTTACTACCGTTAGAGACTTGGGTGTGTTACTTTTATTGTTTTGCCTCATTATAATGAGATCTTTCGTTCCCTAGCTTTCAATGGTGATATTTAAATTTACCAGAAATTTTATTTTAATTATACGATAATAAAAAAAAATTAAAATCGATGGTCTTACAGTGAGCAGGACTCGTTCGAACTTTTTTATTGCTTCAATGTCAAAATCAATAATAGATGTCAGAATCCTGCGATGTTTCGTTCGCCTTATCATAATGAGAATTACGGTTTCTTTTCTCCAATCACCAGAATGATGCATTTACTAATCTTGACCCCTGCGTAGATAACTCCATTAATTCATTTAAATTAAAACGTAAGGTACTAAAAGACTGAAACTACCTGTAAGAATATGTTTTACGTCTTTGTATTTTTTGCTTTAATTGTGCTATAATTTTATTGATTTCCATATTATTGATTAAGTATTTGTTATATTCTTTACCACTTATTATTATATTTATGTCTGTACTTATATTTTATTTTATTCTTGTAAATTGAGTCTGCTGTTAAAATAAATAATTATATAAAATAAGGTTTCAATGGTTACATATTGGTATAAGCCGTTGTCAGAAAAATGTCAAACAACATGATTTTGCAACATGGCATGATTTAAAACTAAAAGCAAAATATAGAAATGATAAACAGAAAGCAAACGAGAAGAATATTTTTCAGCAAAAAAATAGCAATATTGCAATTTTGAAATAAAGAAAAAATAAAGAGGGAGCGAAAATAAACAAATAACATACGATAAGAAATCTAGAAAATTATAAATTGATTTTAATACGTTGGAAACATTATTGTTTAAAAAGCAAAAATTGTATAAATGTTTTTAAATAGAATTGGTTTAATAACGTGCATTAGAAATGCTTAAAATAAAATATAAAATATTTTTTTACATTGTTTTCTAATTTATTTATTTCTTTGAGAACTTTTTGCTTTTTTTGCCATTTTTGCGCATTCGCAGGAGTTTTTCACGTCATATCATCATACTTGTCATTGTTACATTTATTTTTGATGTAATTATTAATTAATTACTAATTACTTAATTTTACTTTCATTAAAAATTTTAATATCTAATATGAGCACTATTTTAGTATTTAATATCAAGAAAAATATGTTTGACTAAATTATGAGTAGTGGTTGGATCATTTTAGGAGCAGTTAAACTTCCTAGAGCCTTAAGAACCCATTTGATTTGTTTTCCAAAAAAAATGATTTTTTAAATTAAAGCATTTAAAAAAAAATAAAAATTACTACAAAAAAAAAATAAAAAAGTTCTCTCCGGCCGGGAATCGAACCCGGGTCTCCCGCGTGACAGGCGGGGATACTGACCACTATACTACCGAAGACTTATTAAATAAGACGAAATAAATTATATAATTCCTCTCAACAATCAACATCCTGTGAAGGTTTGAATGTCTCGCATATTACATGTAGGTATATTCTGTCAATGTTCCACGAAAACATGACTGGAATATTTTCAAATTCAAATAATTTATTGTCCAACAGGAAAATTCCCAATTACAAGACAATCGAAATAATTAAAATTAAAACAGTACAAGTTATAAGCACCTTAAATAAGTAGTACAAAAAAAATAATATAAGATCCAATATAGAGTGATAACAAAATTCAAAATTTAAAATTTAAAACAATAGCATAATTGTAAGAATATAAGACACACTAACCAAATGATAACAATCACAGAAAAATAATCAGGTATCATTCAAATTAAGAGAGGAACGAACACATCCTTTTTTTAAAAACATATTCAGTGCTGCTAAAGATGTCAACATCTATAGCATTCATCTGATTATACCATGTACAAGCACGGCACGGTGGAGCTTTGCTGGACAGATTTGTTAAGTTAAGAGAGGGATAAAATATATGGTGCCTCCTTGTATTGGCAGGAGGAACAAATAGAGGTAGCCTCTCTAAGAGCTCAGAACAATCAATTTTATTATTGCAAAGTTTATATAAAAATATCTGACTAGAGAGAATAGTATTTTGCTTTAGTGACAAATAGTTGAATCTATTCAGCAGGTACTCCTGTTCCACACCTCTTACTGGATATACTCCATCCAACTTAACAGAAAGTAACTTTAAGAATCTGCGCTGTACATACTCCAGTCTGTTAACATGAACATCATAGATGGGGAACCACAACATAAAGCCATACATTAATTTAGACTTTACCAATGAATTGTACAATAAAGTCAAGCTGGATATATTCTTAAATTGAGAAGTGGACCTTACTATAAACCCAAGGGATTTTAAGGCTGAACTAGTGACCTGTGCTACATGCTGATTGAATGTGAGCTTCTTATCTACTTCAATGCCCAAATCCTTCACTGAAGAACAGTCTAGCAACTGAGAACCACTCAATATATATGGGTATAAAATCTCTTCATGATGAATGGAAATTGTCATTTTTTTTACATTTGTCACAGTTTAGGGGTAGTTTATTTCTTTCACACCATTCAAAGATCCTATTCATGTCCTCTTATAGCTTCAGGCAGTCCAGCATAGTACGAATGATACGAAACAACTTCAGATCATCAGCGAATAAAAGACAGAAACTCTCCATACAATCAACTAAATCATTAATAAATAGATCGAACAGCATTGGGGCGAGGTTATGTTAATATGTTACTTAAATTTTAGTAATACATAATATTTCAGTTATTATTACATTATAGTTATGACTAAATTATTGTAGATGCGATCTGATACCCTAACAACACAAACAACATACCTAGGTATTCTAAGTTATCTCAGTAAGTACAGCAACTATTCCATAACGGTACCCAATATTCGTAGAATATGCTGTCTATATCTCATATGTTGCAATTTGCCTGGAATATCCCACAAATATGCGAAATATCTTATATGCAAAATTAATATTCCTGGATACAGAAACAATAGCAAAATGAAAAGCAATAATCTTGGAACAGATATTCAAATGTCACATCCTGTCACATACTTCAGAATAAGTTTTAAGACAAAAAAAATATTTTTCTTATTAGTTAATAAAAGGTTTATTGCGATACTTTATCTTTAGGTAAAGAGGAAAAAATTAAAAGTCCCTTTACATTTAAAAAATAAAGGAAGCTTGCTAAACTCTTAAAAACTCTAATTAATATTTTTAGGTAAGTGTTTTTAACGGTGTGCCACCCTCTAAATGCATTCTACCCGAAATTTCAAATAGCACTATACCTCCTTATTTGTCATAACTCCAACCAAAGGTCTCATTAAGTAGTAACTGGGAAAACTTTTCTTGTGTAGATCTATACTAAACTTAGAGATATCCTTAATTTAAGTTGTGACAAAAGAGGGTGGTGCTTAGGGATGACACTCTTTGACAAAAATATCGTGGTTTTAGTTGTTTTTTCGACCGCATTTTTTCTCTCATATTTTGCAAGATATTCGCCTTAAAACATTTCAAATTGTCACATGAAGACTTTTTTTTAAAAGAAGAAAAATATTGCAGCTATATAAACTAAATATCCTCAAGATCTTGCCAAGAGATATGCCTATATTATATCTAGCATATACTATAGAAGGTAAAAAGATAATGCTGACATATGTTTTGGGGACCTTCGATATACCCTGAACTTAGAACTTTGAATGTAGATATTCAAAATTCTAAGCCTCTTAATATGTTTATCATATTCCAAGTGAGATATAAATATGTCAATTAGATATTCTGGGCATATTCATGCAATATGTTTGTGCTGACTGGAAATATGCTACGGATAATCCTAAGATGATCTAAGTGTTTATCCCTAGAACATTGTACTAAGTCTGTGTCTATCTTCTAGAACTGTCTCTACATCTGGGTGAGAGACCACAGGCAGCACCATAAATACAGCGACACCGACGCCGACCCACACAACGCCAACAGGGGCTTCTTTTTCAGTCACGTGGGCTGGTTGATGAGCAGAAAACATCCCGCTGTCATCGCCAAAGGAAGAACTATCGATATGAGCGACATGGAAGCCGACTGGCTGGTAATGTTCCAAAAGGAGTAAGTTATTTCATCAAAAGTCTTTTAACTAAACATTTTTACGATTATATTTCAGTTATTAACACATTATCCTATTTTATAGGCACTACAAAGTACTTTACACAATATTCGCCATATTTATCCCCACGGTTGTACCCGTCTTTCTCTGGAACGAGTCGTGGTGGAACTCCTTTTTCGCCGCCTACATGTTCAGGAGCATATTGGTCCTGAATATCACCTGGTTGGTGAATAGTGCAGCCCATTTCTATGGAACTCAGCCATTTGATAAGTAAGAATCTCTTTAGTACATCAACATATGACAGCAACGCGTGTATAGCTCATTGTGGATGATGGTTTTAGTGTTGTTGTCATAAGATGCTAAAAGTAGTTACTCTCTTGAACTAGTGGGTTTAAAAACAAAAATTTTAAATTATTCCGATATGCTTTGTTGACATAAAAAATGACCATCAATTAAGAAAAATCAAGAAGCCATAACATATAACAGTATATTTTTTTTATAACTTATTATTAATTCGCAATTTACATATGCATTTGAATTTCAAGCGTATAGGATAAAAAAAAATGGTGCATGCAATAGATACGTGCCTATACAGGGTGCTTTATTAGGAGTGGGCATGTTTTAAGATTAACAGGATAAAAGAATTCTAGATTTTCACATATCCGATTAAAATTACACTTCTATGCTTTGAAGAATTATTATAATAAAAAAACTAACTTTGGTAAAAAACATTTTTTTGTTCTTCAAAAAAATCTAGAAGAGCTTTTTATTAATTTTTCTTTATTTTCTTGTACTGTTGTTTTTCAATTTTCTCTTGAAATTTATTTAATTAAAATTGAAAATCTTGAACTTTCTTTAATTTTGTTGTTATGAAGTCATATTACGCTTGCTTTTCAAAAATGTTGATCAATATTTAATTCTTTATTCTTTTTTTTAGCTTTATTCTTTTTCTTGTCAGTAATTTCTTTGTTTCACCAACTGCTTATTGTTTTCTTTATTTTTTAATAGATTTTTATCAAGTCTTGTATCCACCTCATCTTATATGTTTGTTTCGTAAAATTCTTATAAATAAAATTGATCTATATCTTTAACTCTAAATATTAAATTCAATTGAAAATAATGAAATCATAACAAACAATACTAAATAAAACTAAACAAAAATATATGTAAATCGGAAAAATTAGAAACAACAACTCAAAATTTTCTATTGAACATTACATTATCATATCTAAATTTTTAAGAAACTGGCCTATTGGGCTTAATATCTCAATGGTAAAAATGAATGATAAAATTGAATGAGTAATAAATGTTAGACTGTATATTTTATTAATATATTTTTGTAAGACCTGAATTCTTAAAAGTTCATTTTATCCATTAATATTCTAATAATGTGACTGCTGCCATGAATAGTTTTAACATTTATATATACAGAGAGTATTATCAAACTTCCAAATTTGTTGTGGAATCTCCAAGGTATGCACTCCTGAAAAATTATGTAAATTTCCCTTCAGTTAAAATCATTATTAATTTTATTTTTCTTCTAAATGTAGGTACGTAAAAGCAGTCGAATCCGGCTTCGTATCATTCGTGTCAGTAGGTGAAGGATGGCACAACTATCATCACGCTTTCCCTTGGGATTATAGGGCTGCCGAGTTCGGAGCCAGATACAGCATTACCACCTTCATTATTGATACGTTGGCCTTCTTTGGACTGGCTTATGACTTGAAGACTACCCCTTACTATATGGTTCAAAGGTAATACATAACTGCTCTTTCCAAAATACAAAAGTTAAATGAGAGAAATTTAGTTGAGCAGTAGATGTTTAAAAATGCTTCATACCTGTCATGGTTTACCTATTATCTCGTGACTTCAAGAAAAACAAAACTTTGTCTTTAACCGTAATTTTTCATCCAATTTAAACTAAGTTAAACCAACTTTAGCTTACTTAATTACATGAGTCGTGAATATCAATCATTCGTCAATATCATTTGCCTATGAAATCAGTTCAGGTACACATTTCAGAAATATTGGAAATATCATAAGCTTAATCTTACAGGTGATCATTCACTTCACAGTCCAATATTTTGAAAACCTGTAAGAATATTCTTAAGGACCCAACAGCATCATATTTTTAAAAATATTCCCTATAAATGTTCATTAGAGCTTAAGCTGGTTGGGACAAAAAATTCAGAACTATTAAGCTTTATAGGTAATCATGTCCAATATCTTGAAAACTAGTAAGAACATTCTCACGAAACAAAAAGCAGGTTGTTTCACTCTAATATTTTAACTTTTATAGGAGAGCTGAGCGTACTGGAGATGGTTCGCATCCAATCTTTGGTAAAATGGCGGAAAAATTAGAAGAAACTGGAAAACTGGACGACGAGGATATCGCGGAAATTGTTAAAAGCAAAGATACTTCAGGTGCGATCCGACGCTTGGCCACAGCACAAGGTTAAATTATCCAAAATTCTACTGAAAATATTTCAAAGAAATTATCGACATTCGATTTTCTGGTTACTAAAGTATTTAAAAAAATTATTTAATATTATAATGTATATTATAGTTACCTCTGAAGGCAAACTACTTCTTAGAAAAAGATTCATTATGAGGGTATTAGTAAGTTAAATTATATTAAATTAGGTTTTATGTTAAGAATATTAGTTAGATGCGAGTTTAATGGTTATTTATCTGTCCAAGAATATCGTAAGAAGAGACTTTTATTATGTTAAATTAACTATAAAATTGTTTGTTGCTCGTTTAAATAGGGTTGTGCCATAGTCAATATTATTTGAGGCATTTTTTGAAATAGGTAAAACGTTTGCTTGTTTTTGAGTTAACCAACAATTTTATATTTTCTTATTTATATATTTATATCAATTTTTTAAGGCGTGTATATTGTGATTTATGTGTAAATGAGAAGTATAAATATAAATTTAATTATTTTGAAAATGTAGTTTTTAACGAACCAACCTGTATAACTTGTTCACTTATATAAATCTAAATTTGAAAATTAACGATGAATAATAGCAGTGCTTTCTTCTTACATTCATTTATTAAACGAATTTTTCCCGATCATTCGCCATCATATCAGGAAAATGTTTACTTACGTTTTATCATATGAATTTTTTACATTTTTTTTAATAATAAAATTTTGTCAAATGTTGACCTAATAATTGCAAATATAAAACAAAAAAAATGTATGATATAATTTCAAAAAATCTGAAACCTATTGTGGAATGATGCGTTTTGGTTTTCGGAAATCATTTTAGTTTAACCAAGGAAACTGGATCAATTAAATGACATAAAACAGCCATTTAAATTTATTAATACTAAAAATACAAAAACTTAATAAATAATAAAAAAGTCTTCCTTTTTAATTAAGATTGTGTGCATATTATAGCACTCAACTGTTTAAGATTTATAAATGCGACTACTATTTATCTTGAGAATGATTTTAAGGGATTATTTACTAAGTCAAAATTTTTGCTGCCTTTACAATATCCTACTTATCACAACAGTGATTTTATACTTCATCGACCAACAAGAAAAAATCTACAAACTGCTAATTGATTTTAAAGGTTTTTTGACATATAAAGACTTAAAAACATATTATTTCCTTTGCATCTGATAATATTCTTATGAGTGCCTTGAAATGCAATAGACTATTTATCGATGTTGGTTATTTATCAATGGTCCTGATCGGCTTAATTGCGATTATGACTGCAGTGATAAATATATATTCAGAAAGTGATATTAATTGTTCAGTCCCTTAGAGCCTTTGAGTAGATAATGAACTTACCACGGCAGCAATTTTGTAGTTCAATAACCTTTAACTTCGAAGGTCGAAGTATTTCTCTTATATGTAGAACTGTTTTTTTACGATTATGATAGAATCAGCTCCTAAATACTGTATTTATAGCAATAAAGAGGAGAAGTTTGTCAAAAGTCAGATATCACAACTTTAAGTCAACATTTTTCGAATCTAGATTGAATTATGCTTGCTAAAGTATCATCTAGACATATTCAAAAGTAAGTAAAAAAGGAGGAAATAAAAAAGGAACAGAAGAAGATAAAAACGAGTAAGACAGAGAAGAAGAAGAATTTAAACTTCTTGGAATATCCTTAAGAATTTGAGTTCTGCTTCTTCTTGTAGTGCATCTCCTATCAGAGGTTTGCTATCATCATAGCAATTCGGACCTTGTTGACTGCAGCTCTGAACAGTTGAACGTTGCTACAATCAAACCTTCTTTTTAAGTTCTTTAACCAGGGTCCATGACACTCGGCGTTTGCCAATGCTCAGCTTTTAATTGGAGAAGTATGCCTTTCTGTGCTTTCTTTTTGTTAACTTTCGTGTTAATGATTTCGCAGTCCTTCTGCATCAAGTTAAGAACTTCGGCGAATACACCACATTCTACGGTAGCACCACATTTCAAAGGCTTGCAGTTTGTCCATGTCGTTTTTGGTTTTTGAGAGAGTCCAGGCTTCAACTAAGTTTCATGTCAATATCTTGACTCGTAAATAACTTTTGCAGTTTTAGAAATATCGATCTGGCTATGATCTGATGGTGTTTGCCACCATCAGATCAGTTCTCTCGCCTTCACTATTTATTTGGGCACCCAGATAGGCTATTTCACTTATATTTTCTACATCATGAAGGTTAGGTGCGGCTGCTAGTTTGTTGATACAATCTATTATTATAAGTTTTGTTTTTTAGTCGGTTGAGTATTAAACCGAATAGTAAACTCTCTTGCTTGACTTTTTTAATTAATTCTGCCATCTCTTGTTCCTCTTTCGCCATAAGGTGTCATCTACGCAACTTCATGTCCAGTAACACTTTCCAGAGTTAAGACCATTCCATGCAGTCAAGGACTTTACTGTAATCGAGGAAACTTAAAAACGTAGAATTCTAGAACAAATGCGGCTCGTTCTTCTGGTATCTGCCACTCTAGTAAATTTTTAAGTCGCCTAAGTAGGATTCTAAGCAGAACGTTACTTAGATGGAAGATCAGTGCAATGGGTCTGTAGTTGCTACATTTTTGACTTGATCCTTTTTTATGCAAAGGAATGAAACTGTACTGAATTAAACTTCCAGTAGCTCGGCCACTACCCTTTTTTTCAAATCTTATTGCAGATCTTCCATAATAGATTAACACCGCTTGGAGGAAGCTGTTTTAGCATTTCCGTATCCACATTATCTACATATATACTGTTATTGTTTTTGATGGAAGGGATGTGTATTAATTCTTGATTGTTTCTTTTACGTGTGTAAAGTCTTCGCATTATTTCCACCAAACCTCCACTACGTTGTCTATCTTATTGATGACTTTCTCCTCTTTTTGTTTTAAATTATCTTGTAATTTCTTAGTTGAATAACATTTAGAAAAAATTAAATATCAACTGCTTACCAAATTCATGACTTCAGTGCTTGAAATTAAGGGAAAAATCAAGTTTCAAATAAGAAACATATTTGACCTACTAAATTAGTGGCATAACGGCTTGGAATTAGAGAAAAAATCAAGTATCAACTGCCTGAAATAAAAGAATTATTTAACCTACCAAATTAATGGATTTACTGTCTGTAGTTAGGGAAATAATCAAGTGTAAACTGCCTGGAATAAAAAAATTACTAGACTTGCCAAAATTATGGTTTCTGTGCCCGAAATTAAGGCAAAAATCAAGTTTCAACTGCCTGGAATAAAAATATTACTAAACCTGTCAAATTAATGGCTTTACTGTCTAGAATTAAGAAAAAAATCAAGTATCAATCGCCTAAGATAAAAAATTACCTGACCTATGTTTATTTAGTTGCTAATTTATTTGAAACTTGTAGCATCCTTGGAAGGCTAGGGATCATATAATTTTCATAGATTTCTCTAAGGCTTTCGAACAAGTCAATCATTCCAAACTAATTGCAGATAAGACATCTGCTATTATAAGATTAATTGCATAATTCGTAAATATAATGTGATTCACTTAATGATGACTCTTTTGCATCTACCAAATTTAAAGCTTAGATCAAAGGTCCATCAGACATAATTTTTTAGTGCCTGAAATTATAAATCAACTGCGTGGAATAAAAAAATTTTTTACTAAATTATTAACTCTACTGCATGCAATTAAGGAAAAAATTAAATATCAACTGCCTAAAATAAAATATTTATTTGACTCACCAAATTACCGGTCTTACTACCTGGAGTTAGGAAAATAATCAAGTATCAACTGCATGGAATAAAAAAATTGCTTGACTTGCTTGACCAAATATATAGTTTCAGTACACGAAAGTAAGAGAAAAATCAAATTTCACCTACCTGTAATAAGGAAATTATTTTAATTAACAAATTATTAACTCTTCTGTACGGAATTAAGAAAAAAAATAAAGATCAACTGTCTGAAATAAAATATTTATTTGACCTACCAAATTACTGGTTTTATTACCTGAAGTTACTCCAAATACTCCAAAATTAAATAATCTCAAAAAGAAAATACTCCAGTATTAACTGCCTGGAATAAAAAAAATTACTTGACTTAACAAATTCATGGTTTCAGTGTAGAAAATTAAGAAAAAAATCAAATTTTAACTGCCTAGAATAAAAAAAAGATATGACTGACCAAATTTATGGGTTTAGTGCCTGAAATTAAGGGAGAAATCAAGGTTTAACTGCCACGAATTAAAATATTACTTTACCTGCCAAATAAATGACTTTACTGCCTGGAATAAGAGAAAAAATTAAGTATCAACTGGAATAAGAAAATTATTTGACCTATTTAATTAATGCCTTTATTGCCTAGAATTAGGTGAAAAAAAATAATAATTTCTTAAAATATTTTTATTTTTTCTATATCAAAACAAATAGATTCCTGATTATAAGTTTATGAAAAAAACGTGGTCGTGTGTTAAGGATTTGAAATTCTTGTCGCTGTCTTAGTTTGGGGTATTTTGTTGTTAACTTGAACGGTTTTCCACCAAAGAGTAAACAAACAATGCCTAATGACACATGTAAATTGACATTGCATTTTCATCATATATTATAACAAAAAATTAGGAACACTATAACTGCACAATTAAAAAGAAATTAACAATATTAAATAAACTGGTACATGGAAAATGAAAAATGTCGCTCAACCAGAAGCAGAATATAATGTGAAATTAATGTGTTGGAAGAGGTCTCGGATTTCATTAGTGTTAGCTTTGTTTTTGATTTCTTGGCATATTTCTTATATGTGCTGACTTTTATACCGTGTAGAGATATCCGTTGTATTTCTCTACATAAAATAGTAGTCTCTTATATAGCCCCGAATATACAATATAGTCTCTTATATTCGGTTCTTCGTTCTTGTGTATTTGTGCCTGCTTGTTTGAAAGACTTCCTTTCTTCTATACCATTCCAAATTTCTTCAGTCATCCATTTTTGTTTTTTACTTTCCCTATCACGTCCATTATCTTGGTATTTTTTAACTTAGTTTTTAGTCGGTATTCATTATATTGATCATTTAATTTTTCTAATAGATGTTGTGTGTCTAAAATTGCTTGTTGACAATACGGTGTCATCAGCATTCCTTATATTAATAATTAATTCTTTAGGTATAACTATTCGCACTAACTCATTCTTTAGTATTTCTCAAAAATAGTTTCGCTATAGAGGTTAAATAGCAGTAGTGATAGGTTGCAACCGGATCTCACACCGTGAGGAATCTCCATTTCTTCTGTTGGTTGACTTTCTACCATTGCATCTTTTTGGCTTTAATATAGATCAGTAATTATTCTAACGTAGCCGAAATCAATATTTCTGCTGACGAGCAGCTGAAACATGTTTAATTTTGTCAAAGGCTTTATTGACATCGACTTAACATGCATACACTTCTTGGTTTATATCGATACAGCAATGGAAAAACGATGATCCCAAAAAGCGCCTCTCGTGTTCTAAATCCTTTGCGGAATGCAAATTGTTTATATCTTCCTCGAGTTTTATGTAAATTCTTTTGTGAATGGTCTTTAAGATGTGTCTCATGAGTGCGATGATTTGGTAATCTGAACATTCTCTTAAATTCGGTTTCTTTGGGTTTGAGCATAAAAGTGGATGATAACCGTTGAAGAGTTTCAGATGAATATCAACTAAATCCTCATCAAAAAGTTTGATAAGCTCTATGGGTCAGCACCAGCAGCTTTACCAGGTTTCATAGTCTTCAAGGCATATAATTCTTCCGATCTTAATATTTTTAGGTGCACATTGCTTGCTTCTAAGACCAGTTTTTGGACGTCTTACATCATCGAATAGTTCAACTTTTAACATTAAAACAAACACTCAATTTATGCTCATAATTCTTTAAAATAGGTACATTAAATTCTCTATGTTCTACATCTATGCAATAATAACTTATTTGAGACTTCTAACTTACTAAATGATCAAATTAGGTATTCGGATTTTATTTTACTACTCATTATTTAAAAGAACTTGTCAAGTATATCTGAAATCTATTATTGTTTGTAGCGATGATATCTTATAATCATTTATGGGATTCACGAATGCAAACAATATATTTTAAAGCCATTGTTAACATCTAAAAGGATCTTAAAAGCTGGGAATCTTGTATTGATTGGCTACGTAACAACGTGATTTTGCTGAAATTTCGTTCGATTTTGACGTCAGTGGAATTAAGAAGAAATGTATGAAGTATTTGTAGAGACCAGGAAGAAGGTTTTTCTTTAGACTTATTATTGAATGTCCTTATTTTGTTAAAAATCTCAATTGCTTTTACAAAACAACACCACAAATCATAACAAAAACTTTAAAGTGTTATTTTCACTCAGGAACGTTAATAGATCTATACAAAAACAAACTAATATATTAAAAATATATATTGAACAAATATATTGAAACAAAGAATACCAAGGCTGCGCAGCGTATAAATAAGGAAAATAACATTAGAAAATAATTATCTGGTTCCGTATAACGGATATATTTAATATTAATAAGACAATTTCACTTATACGTTTTTACAAAAAGTAATGCGATATATGATTGTTTTTATCACTTCCTGGGCTGGCTTTTAGTTTATCATAAAGATTTCAAGGCTAGATATCAAGTGTTTTGACGTAAAACTACTTGGCTTGAATTTTATTATATTTTTAAATAGAAATTCTACCTTGGATGACCTTAAAAGAAGATCAGATTTCGTATATCAAGTTAAATTATCCATAACCTGATATTAAGAACTTCCTTCTCATTTGAATCAAATCTTAACCTTTCCAATTTCAACTATTACTGCTATTACAGTATCTTCACTAATACGTAGCTTAGCTTCTCTAGAGTGCCAAATTTGTTCATTAAGTTGAGAGCTTCCTTCTTTTCCTCTCATCACATACCTTACTATTACCAGTGGTTCCAAAATTATTCCTTATCAATAGAATCCCTTTTTCATCATTCATGCAGATTTTAATCTGAATCTAAGACACATTTAGTTTGGCCATAACTCTATGTAATTTTTTACCAAACAAAACCTACTCGTAATGATAATTAAGATATTTAAATGCGAGGTTTATTGCTGTTGACATTATTAAGTATATGGTTATTGTCGCGAATTAAATTAAACTATAAAGATTTACAGTACCGGAAAGTCTTGGAAAGTCTGACCCCGTATGCACTTTAATTATTTTTCGTTGTAATCTCTATTATTAAATAAAGTGATTTCTAAATAGAAACAAACCGTACTTTAACATTTTTTAAGATTTCAAGTACGTTATTTGTAAAAGTAATTTTATGTTTTGATATTGTCACTGCTAGAAGGTCTGTAGAACAAAAAAGTCAATGGAAGTACTATAACAACTAGACAAGGTTTTTTTGATCATAGCCTATTTTAGTCCATATTCACAGTTTCACTATTTTGATATTCTATGTCTTAGGCCAGGAATGATTAATTAATGCCCTACAGTCTTTCTGAGATGCGGATTCTACTATATTCCTCTCTTCAAAGAGTACTGAATGAACATGATAATTTTTCTGTTTAATTATAGGTGTTTTAATTCTCTTCAGTTGATAGAGGTCCTAGATAGCTTTCTCTGATCCACCTAATTACTCAGCATATCTATTCTTCAGTTTTCCATGCATGCATTTGCATTTATCTAAATGTTATTTTTCGTATATTGATTAGGGATCTTCTCAATTGGTTTTTTAATGCTACTTAATTTGTCTTTTGACAATTCGCAGTCTTTGATTGAAGAACAGTAATAGAATTCAACAAAAAT
The DNA here is from genome assembly GCF_022605725.1 of Anthonomus grandis grandis. Lineage (NCBI taxonomy): Eukaryota > Metazoa > Arthropoda > Insecta > Coleoptera > Curculionidae > Anthonomus > Anthonomus grandis. The sequence continues at coordinate 11,489,847 of NC_065548.1, read as the reverse complement.
CATTCATTCAACTATCATTTAAACGAATCTTAACTGGTTTCATTATAGTTTTGATAAAGTGAATTACACTAGATTTTTCAACTTGGATAGATATTACTTTGGTGCTACTGTTAAGTGTTTTTGAGGTACTGAGAGATAAAACGACATTGTTATCAGTATCTTCAGTAATACGTAGCTTAGCTTCTCTAGAGTGCCAAATTTGTTATCACTATTTATTGAATAATTGTTTCTATGCATTTAGTAATAAAGAATACAAAATGCAGTTTATCCAAGCAGTCGATCGATCTTCTTTTTTTTGTGTGCGATCTAATACTTCTCGCCTAAGAAATTAGCTGGCAAGGGTTAATAAAAGAATAAAAACACCGATAAAGTGATAACGTAATAATAATATTAAATAATAAAATTGAGAAAACTGACAAGTATTAAGTAAAAGATGAATAAAAATTGAAATAAAGCTCGTAAAGTGATAATTTTGGTGTTCTCGAGGTTTGTTCTTAATTTAGAATCGATAAATTTTTATTTTTTGTGACTATAGGCATATTAAAAAAATTAGGCTTATTGGATTCCTTCTCAAGTTATAATTAAAAAAATAACTGCAAATCTTTAATATTTCCCACTGTGGCTGCAGTTGCAACAATGTCTTTAGTTGTACAGGTTAGATTCACCAGTTGAATATGAAATAGGTCCAAAAAAACCAGCAAATATTGAAAAAATTATGATAACAATAAAAATAAAGCTTGTAAAGCGACAATTTTGGTAGTTTTGAGTTTTGCATCTCCTTTGCAAACTTTTTAATCTTTTTATTACCTTTACTATGTACTGAGGTTAGCTTCATCAACTGGTCAATGGTCTTCATTATAGTTTTGATAAAGTGAACTATTGAGATTTTGGGACTTTGAAGGGTTTTGAGGTACTGAGATATAAAACTAAATTGTTATCACTAGCACTATTAAATAATTATTTCCATGCATTAAGTTGATATGCTCCTTAATTGGTAGAGGTCCTTAATATTATTCTCTTTCTAATGTCTGTAAGAGGTTGCCTTTAGTAACTAGACCACAAATTTGCTTCCTCTGATCGACCTTATGGATCAGAATATCCATTTTTCGGCCTTCCATGCGTGAGTTTGCATTTATCTGGTTGTTGTTTTTCGTATCTTTATAAAGGATCTACTCAATTGAAGAACAGTATTAAAATTCAAGAAAAGCCACTCTTTCAACTATTATTTAGTCCTATGGTTTGAACCTTTGCTGTGACATTCAAATTACGAGACAGTTTGACCACTAACCAAAACTCTTTATCATCTTCCTCTCAACACGTGTTTCGCTAATCATGTTAGCATCTTCGGGAGAAGATTAAAACTTTTTTATTTAAACTGTAAAAGGTCGTCTCGTCTTTGTGTTTCATTATAGTTTTGATAAAATGAGTTACACTATTTCAGAACTTGGATATACAGAACCTGTAGCTTTGATGCTACAATGAAATGATTTTTGAGGTACTGACATATAAAACAAAATTGGTATCACCAATAATTATTTTCATGCATGCAGTGATGTAGAATCCAAAATATGCATCTTATCCAAGCCATTTTTCTGTTGCTTTTTTTCACCCAAGAAGGGTTAAAAAAATTAAAAACACAGATAAAGTGGCAAAATACTAGAAATATTAAATAAGAAAATTAAGAAAACTGTCAAAAATTGAGTAAAAGGTGAATAAAACTTAGAATAAAGCTAGAGAAGCGATGATTTTGGTGTCTTCGAGATTTTTTCTTAATTTAGAATCAAAGGATCTTTTTTATGGCTTTAAGAATATGAAAAATATTCCAGGATTACTGGATCCCTTCTCCAGTAACTGAAAATCTTCTTTTTTTTACTTTGGCTATGATCAAAACAACGCTTATAATAACTAAGGTCAAATTTATGAGTTTCATACAAAAAGATTTAAAAAAAACAAAAAATTAGATAATCTACGGGAGATAATTAAATATAATAAATAATCTAACAAATGAGATAAGTAGAAAATTAAGAAAACCCTTTTTTTAATTTCGAAAATGTAAACAGAAAGAAAAATACAGATAAAACAATGAAAATATGAAATAAGAAAATCCAAAAACTAAAAAATACTGGAAAAAAGGAAAATAAGACTAAGAATAAAGCTATTAATGTAGTGTCACTAAAACTGAGATTAGCTGCATCAGGTGACGAAGTTTTTGAAGAAGGTTCTCTGCTGTTCTACACTTTTAAGCTCCTTTTCGTTGCTTCACTAAAAATATTTAAAATAAATCCCAACAAAAAGAAATAATGTGGCGAAATAATATAAACATTTACTAGGAAAATTATGAAAACTAACAAATGTTAAGTAAAAAATAAATAAATCTAGGAATAAACTTTGTAAATGATTTTTTTCAATTTTATATATTTAAGAATTAAAAAACCGAAAAAGATAATAGGAATACTAAGTAAGAAAATGGAAAAAACTACATACTACTTTACCGAGAAGAAAACACATAAAATGACAATTTTTATAATTCTTTTTAATAAAGAGTTTGGTAGTACCTTACCTAAAAAGTTCTACATGGTTAGTAACGGTTTTTTTATTTAGGTTTAGTATCACTTCCAAAACTGCCTCTCTAAGTTGGCTAAAGCTCTAAATGATACGTATCATAAAAAGGTTCGTGATAATTAATGGAATTTAATATATTTGACGGTTTGCATCGGCGATATTTTGGTCGCAGTCTGACTTAATACCTACGTCATCACTTTTTTGAGTCCAAAAAGCCTATGGCAAGCTTTTCGATAGACTTGGATGCTGTTTAGAGGTCTTTGTTGCTTTTGTTGGTTGGAGTGCCTGATAAAGAAAGATACTGCTATACATGCAAAAAGATACCAAGCCAGAATAGAGTAGAGTTCCTTAAGCTCACTTGGTTCTGACGACAAGGGTTTCGCTCTTAACATGCGAAAACGTTTTGTCACTCCTTCTTCGGTTAGGTTTATGTACTTTTTGTTTCTTTCTCCCGTTGGAGGTCACAAAAATCCCTAAAACACCCGGAGATCAAGCGAAATAAAAAGGCGGCGCTCATACCGCGCGCCGACCAGATCTAATCTCCCACGATTTTGACCACTCAACAAAGCTGTAGCAGAGAGCGCGATATAAATTTTATTTTAACCGCTCTCTCGGATTTTTGTTTATAATATCCCGACAGTACGATTGATTAAATTACTTGTTATAGTGTATGTGTGTACGTATTGTTTCAAACCGACCGGTTAAATAGGGATTAAGCGATATTAGTATATACCTTTTTTTTTAAAGTGCATTGTAAAACGATAATAAAGATTTTTGATATGGTTGGGATCCGAAGAGCGTGTTCTGAATTAAGTTTTTGGTGCAATAAGTGAGAAATTTGGAAACCAATTCTGAGTGAGGCTTATCGAGGAGGGAAACGCTTGATCAGTCAAGTAAGTATAAATAATTAGCTTATTTTGAGTTTATGATCTTTTATTTTAATAATTGTAGTATAGTTCACTTAGAAATTCAATGAAAGATTCAGCTTTTTTGACTGTGTATAATAAAATAAATTTCTTAATTTAGGCCAACGTTTACTCTCCGTATCATCTTCAGAGCTAAAAATCCAAAAGGACAATAAACATTTTTTTAAGCGAAAAAAATTTGCAATGAAATCATTATTTAATTAACAACTACTTTTTTGACACATTTTTAAGTCACAAAATGTTTGTATATAATAAGATAAGCATTATAAAAATGTTTTTTTTTAGATTTTTTTATTCCTAAAGATACAATGGAAAGTATCGAAACGTTGGCAGTAGGCTTAGAATTTCATTTAGCTATACAATTTCCAAAAATGCGGGGAATGTTTTATAAATCATTTTGTTCGTGGACTAGAATCGACATATAAAATTAAGTACAATATAATTATATTACTAGTTCTTTTTTTATTTTAATAATAATAATGATAATAATAATATTAATATTAATAGGTGGAATATATTTTGAACATGCACTTTTTGATTAAAAGTAGATCCTAAACACATTCACCATATTTTAAATAATGAAAAATAACTACGTACGTATTCTATGTAGTTTATTTCCTTAGTAAAAAGAACTTAAAACCAAAAAGTGCCCTACAGATTTTTTTTGTCGCCTTATTAGTTTTATTCTCAGTTTTATTAGGCCTTAATTGAATTTTTGTTAGGTTTCTTGATTTTCTTATTATTATTTCACTTTGTCTATTTTTTCTTATTAATTTAAAAAAAATATGAGACACAGAGCTTTGACTGGAATCTCAAGAAGAAAAAATAGTGAAATTAACCTTTCTGTAAGGAACAAAGTAGAAAAATCTATAGTTATTTGGGCCAAAATATGCAATTTATCCAATGCACCAGTTTGTCTCGACTTATCGATCTTCTTTTTTTGTGTGCTTTATAATACTTCTGTTCTTTTTCTGTTGGTTTTTTTCTTACCTGAAAAGGATTTAAAAAAAAACACAGATAAAGTCGTATAATAATATCAATATTAAATAAGAAAATTGAGAAAACTGACAAGTATTGAGTAAAAGATGAATTAAACTCAGAATAAACATCGTAAAGCGATAATCTTGGTGGTTTCGAGATTTGTTCTTATTTTAGAATCGAGGAATTTTCGTTTTTATGACTAAGATTATGAATGACATGAATATGAAGAAAAACAGGTTTATTGGATCCCTTTTAAACTTATAATAAAAAAAACTGCAAATCTTCTTTAATATTTCCCACTTGATAAGCTTATACTTCAGGTTAGGTTCACTTACAAAATCCAAAAAACTAACAAATATTGGATAAAACTATAATAAAACTAAAAATAAAGGTTGTAAATTGACAATTTTGGCAGTTCTGGATTTTGGGGTTTCTCCGTTAAAAACTTTTTATTACCTATCAATGTCGCTTCAATGCTGCGGTGGTTAGTTTTATTAATAGCCTTATTACTAGCTCACTTTATCTATCTGCGCGGTTCATTTTTAAAAATGTTATTAGAGCCATACCATTCAAGGCTTACCACTCAAGAACTTCTCAGGGAGAGAAAATGATGAATTTAACCCAAGTATTAGTGAATCTACTATAACATAAAAAAAAGCAAGAAACGAAAAAAAAATTATAGTTATTTTGTTATAACATAAAAAAGCATTGGAATATCTGACAGATATTTTAAAATTATTAACAGCAAAAATGTGCGAAATGTGGAAACAAAACTCACAATCAACAAAATCGTAGCTTTACGCAATCTTATTCTTAGTTTAATTTGAATTTATTAAATGATGGTTAGTTTTCTCAACTTTCTCATTTAATTTTCGTTGTTTTTTACTTTTGTTGACATTGAATTTGTGACAATTGAATTTATGACAATCGGTGGAATGCATAAAAAGTAGTAGGTTTTAATGCTTCGCTAAAAGTATTTACTTTGTAGCATTTGCTTTTATATAAAAGTATCTACTTCGCCTATAAAGTAAATACTACACTGTACGGCCCAACAGAAGTACCTACTACTTAAGAGAAAAGTATCTACTAGTGTCGCAGTAAGCGCGTGTCAAAGTTCTCAAAATTGACAAGACACTTGTCAAAACTCGTTTTTCTATCAGTGCGTCTATTAGTATTAAGTGTGTTCGTGTAATTTGGTTCGGATTCAAACTTGTTAAAAGTTCAGTGATTATAATACTGGTTTAACTATGAGTGATTCTTCAGATTCCGATGCAACAAAAGAGCTAGGACAAGATAAAAACGAACAAGTATTATTTGTTACTCTACTTGAAAGTTATCAAATTTTATTTGATAAAAAGATGACACCAAAAATTAAAAACGAAAAAGAAGATGCACTAAAAAAATTAACAACTGGTTTAAATAAAATAATGGGAAAAAACCTAGACACAAAACAAATTTTGAAAAAGTTTAATAACATGAAAACAAAAGTTAGGAAAATAGTTGACTTGAAAAAAACTGGAAATAAAAGAATTGTACTGACGGAATGGCAAAAAAAATTCTACGACTTATGGAATGTAGGAGAAAACCCAGTTCTACACAGAGTACCAGGTGCATGTCAGGCCAGTGTAAGCAATGAGATTGATGTTTCCTTCCAAAACAGTGAAGATAACTTCCTCAGTTCTAAATCTGGCTCCAAACAAGTTAAAGTCATAACACCTAAAGGTTCTAAAGCAGCTGATAAGGAGGAGATACTTATTCAACTACAAAAGACCTGTCTACGGAAACAAATAGAAGCAGCCGAAGCCCAAATTTCTGCTTCTCGAGCTTAACAGTCTTCAGCCGAAGCTCAGGAACGGGCCGCGATTGCATTGGTAAATTTTGCCAAAGCTGGTGGGCAGTTAGTTGACCATTTAATTAGGCGGGACATGTTGGATTATTAACAGGAATATAAAATCTACGTATGAACCCATAATTTAAATATAATATGAGGTGTAGTATCCATTTATTTCTTTTATAGTTTCATATTTTGTCACAAACTTAAAATTGAAATAATTAGTTTATTTAGTTGTTACTTTTTTATACTTAGTTTATTATTGAACATTTCATAAGTTACCTATTTAGTATATAATTATCATAATAATAATAATAACTTAAATTATTAGGTATGTTAGTTATCCTTACGAAATAAAAACTCAGCAACTTCATTTCTGCGCTGTGTACCTTGATTTCGAATTTGTGCTTGATTACCCTCTGGCATTAGTTCATTGGGATGCTGAACTTCCATCTCAATTCGATCAAAATCATGGTATGGATCTTGTAGATATTTAGCTATATTGTGAAGTAAAAATGCACTCACAATATGTTCCGGAATGTTTTCAGTTTTTAGGCGAAAAGTATACTGGAGTACATTGGAAAACGCCGTTTTAACTGACCAAAGCAGCGCTTTATGACACATCGTTCCTTTGCATGGATTAAATTATAATTTTTTTTGCATTGGTGTAGTTGGATTTTTATATGGTGTCAATAACCACGGGGCAACACCATATCCTTCATCACCTAATAAATCTGCTTCGTGCATATTATTATACATAATTCCATGCACTATGGAGTTTCGCCAAATTCGACTATCGTGTACGGAGCCTGGCCAAGATGCATCCACACTTGTAAACATTTCTCGGGCATTACAAGTAGCTTGAATATTTATTGAGCATACCCCTTTTCTGTTCACGTATTCATCACCGTGAATAGATGGTTTTGTTATTTTTACATGGGTACAGTCATAGTACACCTATTACCCTAAACCAGGGGCTCCACCCCTTGTTTCCACCGGTTCATTATCATTTTGGAGAAAATAAAGTCCAAGCCACTCTACATTTTCTCTGTTAAATCTAAAATACCAAAGCGTGATTAGATGATTGGGATAGAAAAATCTATTAAATTTATGGTAATTACCTAAATAATTTTCGATATAAATCGGCATTATTGTATTCTCTTCTTTGTTTGTATACTTTTTGACGATGTACATCCATAAAAACTGCCATTTTTTACTAAAACACTTTGATTGCTGGGGCCGAAGTTTGTCAAACACCAACTTCATTTAAACTGTAGCAAATACTACTATAACTAGTAGATACTTCCAAAGCATAGCACCTTCTTCTATGTATCGCGTACATAGTAGTATATACTACAGAGAGTAGTAAATGCTTCATTAGTGTAGTATAAACTTTAGAAATGTAGTACATACTTAAAGCATTAGCATATACTACTTTTTATGCATTCCACCCAATGTCTTGGTTAATATTGAATAAATTTACTTTTCTTAACCTATTTGCCTAATGAATCTATTAGATAAAATGGATCTAATGGTAATCATTAGCTTAAAGTGATACATCTATAAGCATTATTTTTTTATTAAAAAATGTAAATAAAGGCAAATGAATTACTTACATAAACCATCTTTTATGACATTTTATTGTAGTACTTATACAGCTAATACTTAGAATTACAATTCAAACTGACTGATCATTATTAGACAGTTAATATTGATATAAAATGGTTCATTATATATGACTTGTGAAAAGGTTATACAAATAGAAAAAAAAATTATATCCAAGCGTTTAATTGCCCAATGAATTTAATGGGAATTCCTTTTGTAATTAAAGTCGGTAAATCATAAGTATTAAGGTTTAATATTATTTTTTTGTTTCATTAAATTGTGAGAAAAGCTACTTAATTAGACAAAGCGAAATATGCAAATTCAATAATAAATAAAAAATGTTGATGACTTTTTATTAAGAATAAATTAAAGATCAATAATGACACCGTATAAATTGTTACATCGCTCGGAGTTTTCACTATAAATTAAGTCGGCTCTAAAATGCAAAAAAAAGGGAATTGAACTTAAAATTATAAGTAAGAAAAGTTTATTTGTTAGAGAATTAATTAATAATTTCCTAATTTAATTTATATATACTCGTATATATATTACAAACAAAAAAACAAAAAGTGCAAGTATAAATTTAATAACAAAATTCCATTAAAGTCACAACGTCAATAATTGTCTATCTTTGAATAACGTATATTTAATTGTCTTTTGATAAGAAGTGAAAAGTGGATAATATCTCTTTGGTTGATTTCATATGCGTCACTGTATATATTAAGAAAGCTGTTGTAATTTGAATAAAAAACATAGATAACAATTACAATAAATAAGTTGAACACTTCAAATGTTGTTAAGTAAGAAATTGTTTTGATTGAAAAGTGATGTCATTCGGGGTAGATCCATATGCATCATATTCAAACTATGTAATAAGTGTGCATACAAGTTTTACTATTTTATATATAACTTCGCTTAAATTTTCTTCAAAAAAATATATACTCCAATTAACGCAATGACCAAATCAATTAAGCTTTGTCAAATTAACGAGGTTGCATTCAACTTAAACTTGAATTCGCCAGGGCCACTTTAAATACACGAAAATAAATTTACGGCTAAGTCCCGTTTGTTTTCTATCCATTTAGTCAAAATGACTAATTAAAATCGTGAAACGGGTGCCAAAAAGCATATCACGTTTGCTGAATATTAAAAAAATGCACGAAATGAAATGTTGCATGCAAAAAGGTCTAAAAATAAATAGCATAAGTTGTAAAGTGCAGTTTTAGTGAAAGCAATTTTTGCAATATATACTGGAATTGGGAAAAAATAATTAATTTCTGCTTTAGAGGCCTCTAAAGGATGATTTAATTAATTAAGTTATTTATAAAGAGCTAAAAAATCATTGTCTTTTAAAAAAAATTATTTCAAATATCATTAATAAATGTGGCTTAATAACTTTGATTTATTAAGTACTGCCCTGTCGTATCAAAAGCAGTTGCTTTGATATGTTAGTCAGGACTTAGACATGCGCAGCTTTCAATGGAGTACTTGAACGCCAGGACCGTAGTTTAGGTATTTATTTATTCACACATATTTAGGTTGGACTACCTATAAGAAAAATGTGACTTAAAAATATTGACTTAAACTTAAACTCATCTTGTACGGCAAAAGAATAAAGAAAACTTATGATTTATATAGCAGCCTTTCGAACAATATTTCGCATCCTTAAAGCCTCTTTTTCTCTTTTTTTTTAACATTTTGAGATCTAAAGATGAACTAAATGTGATTCAAAACGTTAGCGTTGTAAATCAGGATTTTCTTTGGTCTTTTATTCATTGGCTTACCACCAATTATCCTATAATCCTAATAACCAGTAATTCCCTATTTTTTTTATTTTTTTATATTTTTTATCTTAAAATTTTATTGAACTTTATATATATTTTCTATACACTGTTGTTTGTGTGTTAAGTTTTTTTAATAAATACTTCTCCTAAAATAAATAAACATAACGCCTATAAAAATGTATAAATCGCTCTTAGATTAACCGCTAGAAAACATAAATTTCGAGCCCTGTGGATTAACTAATTATTGTTCGAAACGCTGTGGTATAAATGAATGATTTTTAGTAGTTTTTAAGCTTAAACAAATATTCATCATTATTAAATAATATTCAGTTGATTCTGATGATTAACATTTGCCTTCACTTTTATTAAAAGAGATTTAATATAAAAAAGTGGTTTAGTTAAGATTCCTGAGACCATATCCTGACTGGTTTTAGCCTTTGAATATTAATAACTCTAAGGATAGGACACTCATTGGATGCAAGAACAGCATAGAATTTCACTTATAAAATCAGTAAGATATACAATGCTGGCATTCTTCCTTTCCAGGTTGTAAAACGGAAATATCCTCGTCTACCTACGTTTTATATATTCGATCTAAATCCAAAGATTTACTATTAGGGTCAGTATTCACTTGTTTGCAATCCTTTCCAAAAGAACCACATAATGGGGGTTAATGGGTTTCATGTTAACAGTGAATATTTTTTGTCACACCATTCACTCATCAAATAGTATAGCTTAAAGCTTTTAGAGTTTTTAAGATCTGAAGAGAAAATCTAAGTATTTTTAGGGTTTTTCATAACCCCCATAATATGTAGACTTCTCATTTGAAGAACTTAAGAAATAATATGAATTAACATTCTCTTTTTTGATAGAATGTACTAAATATTTAAAAGCTGAAACCGTAAATAGCTACTCGACGTAAATTATTTAAATACAATATAACCGGTAATTTATATAACCCAATTGCAAAATAGTGTAACAACATCCGATAATGCAATTTCAAAATTGTTATAATCAAAGCGAATGTAATTGCCATTTTTCATTTCGTGGTTACTTGAAATACGACCTGAGAGTAGGTATTATATTTACATTTCTGTAATTTATGTTTTTATCGGAATAATTTATACACGTGATTCAACTACTGGATTTTAACTTTAATTTGGGTGGAATATAATTATTGTAAAATTTTACTTAATTATAAGTTTGCACCTTTTGCGTCTCTTTATTACTAATTTGGGTCAAGATGTGTTACTGATTAAATAAACGATATTTATTGATTATATTATTTTAGTCCTGACGATCAAATTGTATCGAAACATTGGTAGTTATTAATGAAATGAAAATGATAGTCCACGCATGCTGCAATAATATTCTTTATTTTGAAGTGATTCTGTCTAAAAATGCTAAATTTATAATTGATTACAAGTTTTTCCAGATATCTTAGCAGTTCATCAGAAATTTTCCATTTTCTCAGTAGTTCAAGGATAATTCTAAAACTTTTTTACCATTTGTCAAACACCAAATACCAAAATGTACTCAATTTTACAATTTAATATAATAAAAACAATTCTACTTAACAGGCTTTGAATCGAAACAGGTCTGAAATACTGAATTTTTCACTATTTTAACTGAATTTCAGATTAACAGCTTATAAGCAATTTTCTCAATAGTACATGAATAGCACTCGCAGAATGCACCTTTTTCACCCTATAGCCAACCAAGTATCTCCAACAGTTTCAGAAATCTCATTTAAAGGACCCTCTTATCTTTTTTTTGTCAATAATATGACCGATCATATATGCATATGATACCTCATATACGAGCTACATTTACCAGTTTACTGATGACACTATTATTCTATGGTATGGCTCAGATGATGAGTCACTATTTTGTCATTATTATATAATAGATCTTCTTAAAAATAAAAAATAATCCTTTACAATCCTTGACAAACTTTACAAAATTCATTCTGGGAGTAAAAATATCGATATCAGAAGTGGAAAGTTCTAAAAAAATTATATTTTTCATTTAAAATATTTATTTTTAAGACTATATAAGATATTTAAACGAAACTAATTGCATTACATTGGAAGAATTCTGCAAATTGCATTTAGTATCTAAATAAATGCATCCAGTTTAAAAAGTATCCACCTTTTTGTCCATTTTTCTCTGGCAAAATTGATGTTTACTGATAATCAATTATCTTTAAAACTGTGAACATATTTGAGTTAAATCAATTGAAAAGCATTAAGGATGCATTAAGAAATCCATCTGAAACTTTCTAGAAAGTTATGTACGAAGTTATGTAGCTTTTTTTCAGTTTACGAGTTATTCAACGAAATAACTCCACATTACAATTTTTTCACCGATTATCGAAGTATCTTCAACAGCTTTAGAGACCTTTATGAAAAGAATATTATTTTCATCTTTATAGAAATGATCAATCATGATATTCGAGGTAATTCCACTTCTGAACTATCAGCAGACCTCATATTTACTGTACTATTTGAGTGTAGAATGTTTGCTCTGATACAGTGCTTACCTTTATTAACAATGTTTTGCCTTTAATCTCTCTTTAAACTTCCAAAGTGACGTAGTTTAAATGGATACAGGAGGATATAAGGAGTTTTCTTATTTAAATGACAAATATTTAATTCCAATTTTCACTTATTTCCTTAAATCAATTTAATTATTTTCTACGCCATAACAAAACTCGAAGAGTGTTAACCTTTTTTTCAACAGATGTACAGCCAGGTATCTGCTGCTTCAGAAGTCCTGTTTATAGGACACTCTTATCCTTTCATATATCAATTATCTGATCGATCATATGTGCATATGATACCTCATATACGAGTTACATTCACCAGTTTGCTGATGACACAACTACTTTATGGCGTGGCTCAGATGGTGAGTCACTATTACTGGACTATAAGCAGATCTTCTTTAAAGTAAGAAATATTCCTCTACAAACTCTATTCTGGGTCCAAAGAAATCCATCCTGAACTTTAAATGTTATCCAGCTTTTTGGTCATCGAGTACCATAAAATGTGTATTTATCCTTTAAAATAATTTATTTTTAAGACTATACTCTCTACCAACTTCATTGCGGGTCCAAAAAATACATTTAAAAGATTCGGGAAGAATTCTCCTACAAACTTCATTTAGGGTCCAAAGAAATCCGTCTAGAAGTTTGTAAGTTATCCAGCTTTTTGCTCATTATCTCTTTGGAAGAAAAAAAAATTATTATTTATTTTATTAAAAATTAATTGTCTTCTTCTTAAAACTATAAGAGATGTGTGAGTTAAACCAACCGCACAGAATTCAGGAAATATTCCTCTACTAACTTTATTTTGGGACCAAAGAAAACCATCCAGAATTTTCTACGTTATCCAGCTAGAGAGTCAAAAAGTGATTAGACTCCAATCTCTTAACTCCCAATAGATTAAATTCTTGTTTTTATTAACAGAGTAACGTTTTAATTTAAATATTTAACCAAGGACGAATGTTTGGACCTAAATTTGGTTTTTATGTCTGAAAAAACTTAATTTGTTACTATTTGTTCCTACCAGTTTCAGTTATTTTAAATATCTCAGCAGTCCATAGGCAAGTATCAATTTTCCTAATAGTGCTTTAATAAACTCCGAATTGCAACGTTTTCACCATTTATCGAAATATCTCTAACAGCTTCTGGCACTTTTGAATTAGCAGACCTCAGATTTACTATCAGAGAGCTTTAACGTAATTTTGCGTTTAGTTTCTTAACTCTCAAAGTCATATAGTAAAGGAGTACAGGAGGAGATAAGGAGTTTTCTAATTTAATTGACAAATATTTGATTCTAATAACTGAGTCTGAGATGGATTTTCAATATGAAAATACTTATTTTAGATATTTCTTTAACTCAATTTCAAATTTGTCGAACCAAGTATTTTCAAAAGCTTGAGAGATTTATGTGTTCTCTATTTTACTTCTTGTAACAGAAATAAATTTTGCAATATGGAAATAAAGTATGGAAGTTGCACCATTCCAAAAAGAATTCATATATGACTATATAAATATTATGTATGAAGATGCTCTTTACATTATATATTTAACCCACTTTTTTTACCTCTTATTGTACCAACTAAAAATTGTTGTTTCTTGCGCAATTAGCAATTATAAAGACCATTCTTCGTTTATCACGCAGAGGTAAAAAAAAATCCGGTCAGTGTCACTCGAGTTTGTAAAAATTCAGGTGTCAGCAGTCATTAGGACGATGAGGAAACAATAAAACCAAATTAAGAATTTCAAAAAAAAAACCGCACACCACCTATTAATAGCCGCTGCATGACAAGTTCTTGAACTTAATCTTTCAAGAACAAGTGTAATTTCCTGTAAACATTGACGTTAAGTGAAAGAGATCGTTAAGTAAAAGGAAAAAATTTACGGGAATCTAATATATTCTGTCAACGAACGTTCTTGAACTAGATGGATAATTACTTTGTGAATATATTCGATTATTATATATTGAAATATTATTGTTGTTATTAATAAATAAGTACGTCATCTGGATCAGGTGCTTTAGTTTTATCTAGTAAATACTTGACATATCTTATTATGATAAGCAGTCAACTGTAAGCAATATAATCAATTCAGAATAACTATTATTGATAATGGTGTTTATTATTATAAGTTTGTTATAATAATATACGTCGTCATAGTGGTTAATAATAAAAAAAAATAGAAGGTTCCATTTTTAGACTTTATTCGGGTATGACAAAAATTAGTCAACATAAATATTTATTTTAAGAAAAACTGTGAGAATGAGAAAGCTTGAAATATTAAGGAACTATTACTATTTGGCAACGTTTCCTAATTTTCCTTTTCCGATATTTGCCCTAATTTGGTTACCAGTGGCATAGAAATTCGTTCGTTGTATCAGATTAAGACCTTAATTATTAAGTTATTATTCAAGCAATACAGAAGTCCATCTTACTGGATTTAAAGTAACCATAACAAACTTAAAAAAAAGGCAATTTTTCATATTGCGCATACGTCTTATAATAAGAATAATTTATTTACAATTTTTTTGACAAATCGGCAACGTCGTCTAGAAGTTTTGTTGATGACAATTTATTCGTGATGTAAGCCGAAGGAACTTGGGATCCAATATTTGTGTAGAACAATAGTGCGACGTTGCAACGTACCTAAAAAATCTGAGAAATTAGTGCGAGTGGCATTAGTTAATTTTTGCATTAAAAAATCATCGTCATTTTAATGTTACACCAGATATCACATTCGCCAAAAGAATTACATGAACATTACTAAATATGGTTAGGTTTTCACGATATTTTGACTCAAAAAAACCTTATTTTATGAGAATTTATTGGAGTTCCCTTCTTACTTTATTTTGACTATAGAACATGTTAATTTTTTCGTTAAGAATACGTCAAATATAGGTCAAAACTGAATTGAGTTGAATTTTGATTGAATGTCAGATTACACCAGATGACCTACTCGTCAAAAAAATTACGCTATAACCACGCCTAAATGACCCAAAAATCGTTAAAAATACTTTAATTATAGAGCAAATTGACCAATTAATAGATCGATTAATAAAGGAAAAATTAATAATTAATTAAATTTGCCAAATAAATATAGTTGGCAGTTGTTTAAAGATCTCAGTACAAAGAGAATAAAATGAATTTTTGAGATTTTTCTTTTGCTAATATTATAAAAACTAATAATGTTTGGAAGCATTATTCCCTATTTTACAGTAAGAAAAATAATTACTGATGCCACTATTGAAAGTCATGAAACGCTGACGTAACGACGTCATATAAAAGTCAAATCAGATATAGATATGCTACTTACCCAAAGAGACGTCATATAGACGAGAACATATGGTTAGGCCACTAGGTTATCTTGACTCTAGAATACGTTAAAAGTACGTCAGATTTAGATAAAAAATTAGTCAAGTTCACACCTTTATGTCAATTGATAGTTTTGAAAGAAAGTGATATTTTCTAAATAGAGAAAAATCGGTATAGAATTATAGTATAATCTTATGAATATAGAGAATAAATTTAGATAAGTTATTTTCTGAATTTTTCATATATTTAAAAACACTATTTTATTACAACAATTTTGGCAGAGGAAGTAGAGGCAATATAAATCATATGTTAACGCTATCATATAATAGAAAAGGCCAGCAGGAAATAAAAATAATATAATATTATCATCGCAAGGCCACCAAACTGACCTCTTTAACCGTTTTTTTAAAACAAATATATTGTATTTTTTTACTTTGTTTATAGAGCTATATTGTTATTCTTACCTATAAATCGGACATTTACTATAGTCATAATTAATAATTAAATTAAAAACTGTTTCCGCATAACAACCAATAAAATACCCAATAAAAAAAAAATGTAAACAACAATCTGACATTTAGCATGTTATTTATTAAAAATAAAATATATCATAGGCTTGTACGCGGTAATTTAGGTACTGATTGCATGGTGCTCGCTCTACACGGTACAAGTACTTTTTCAGATATTGCAATACTAAGGTATTTGCATCATTTTTAATCGACATTACTAAGAATATAATGAGCATGATTATTTTTTCTTGCAGATATGCCTATAGCCCAGCTACTTTCAGGAGCATCAATAGCCGTGACGTCTAGTAGTAAAGAAGGGCTACAGACCAGAACAATAGAGCTTAAAGGTAATTGAAGATTAATTTTGTTAAAAATTAATAACTCGGTCATAAAATTCAGCTATACAAAGTTTTTGAATAATTAAAATCAGATTCTGGACATATTTAGAAAATGCTACTCACAGTTGGCAAATGGGATAAAAAAGATAACATACTGTTCCAGATTGAATACTTAAATAAAATCATTAATATTTTTATCATCGGTTTTATTTCGCCGTGATTAGTGATACAATAGAACAACAAGTTTTGTATAAAAAAAATGTCTTTAAACTCCTCTACACCTTTTCACACCATTTGCAACCCATATCGTTCCACATTCAATTTTGCAATTAAAATAATTACGTCTACTTAAGAATGTGTTAATTAATGTAAATGAATACGTCGAAAAGTTATTATGGTTAAACGCCGTTAATCGGTTGCATGCGACAGTTTAGGTTTAATATGGCAATTTTATGATGTTATTCTAATGTAAGGGATAAACATAATATATAAGTCTAATTTTTCATAGTAATTAGAATATTCAACGTGTGTGATGTTTTCTGAATTTAGTAACTTAAACTTTGCTTGTTTTAATGCAAAAAGTTTTCTGCTAAAGAACCAAGAAGAAGAAATGTAATAAAATTTAAAAGAAATGATATATTTTAAGTGTCAATGGCGCAACTAGGAATTACTAGTTCAATTTAGAAGATTTAAGATTTAGAAGAACAATCAAGAAACTATTATTTAAACTATCACCAACATATAACTGGAACATACTATTACAAAAAATAATTTGCACAGACACCAAACTCTTAGAAATAAAAAAAGAAAACTTTCTTTGAATAATCTGCATACCTATAAAATGGATCTAATAGATAGTCATTTAAGAGACGAGTATGACTGAGATAACGATTAGAATAATATTTGTCAATGTTCAATGTAATAAGTTAATTATTATTTCTTCAATAGCAAGTCTTCGAAACTAATGAGTTTTATTTGATTTTGCCTTTTCGAGTGAGAGACTAACTCAATCGTTAAAAATCAGGAGACTCAAATAATCATGAATTCGATTTATATACCTGGACCATAAAAGTTCACTGAGTATTTTATTTAAGAGTTATATGTTTAATTTAGATTTCTCTTAAAGCGGTTAGATGGTTATCACCAACTGATATTTGAAATCAAATGTTGCAAAGATTAAAATTAAATTTTCGTTGAATTATATAAGATGCTTCAATATACCAAGTATCTTTATTCAATTAGGAAATGTTATTTATTTATCGTTTTTGAGTTCGGGATGATTTAATCAAAGGTCTGTGAGAAGTTCATATTTACCACACCTAGTTCCAATATAAGAGGTAAAAGGTTTGTTGAAAGCTGTACAATAATCTTTAAGTGGGTAGTAGTAGAACCTAAAGCATCTAACGTTTTCAATGAATTTATTGATCAATGAAATTATAGTTGATGATCTTCGTAAAATGTAATAGTCAAATATGGAAGTATGACTAGAAAACGTCAAATTTTCCAAAAAAATTGCAAAATTGCAAAGTACGGTACATTCATTCTGCGAACTCTCTCCACAAGATGGAGCCAGTAGATAGAGAATTTTTAGATAGTAATTATTTTAAATTTATTTGGCATTTTCGAGTTAGCGATGATTTGATTAAAGGCCTTTCAAAAGTCCATATTTACCACATCAATTCCCAATATAAGAGGTTTGATGAAAAAAATACAATAATCTCGCAGAAGGTTAGTGGAATCTAAAGTATGTAAAGTTTTCAATTTTTAGTCTATTGAATTTTTCTAATTCAGGAAACGCATTGCTATTACCAATTCGAATTACAGTTGATGATCCATGTAAAACGTAAAAGTAAAATATAGACCTATTACTGGAAAATGCCAAATTCTCCAAAGAATTAGACAAATTTTAGACCATTCATTGAAGTCACAAGATGGACCTAATTGAATGATTGGGCTATTCAAAACCTTTGAGTAGACCATATTTATAATATATTAGGCTGAATAATAATAATAATAATATAATATAATATAATAATACTTTACCATAATAATACTTTAGGCTGTTGTTTCCCCCTAAAGTATTATTAATTATTCGGATTTTTATTCTAAATTATTTAATATTCGGAGGATTTTATTAATAAAGTCCATGACAAATTTACAAAAACCCCAAAAATATTGGTACATTTTGAATAATGCCTGGAATTAAATAAAAAATTGTTTTACATGCCTTCTAGTTTTAGAAGATATAAAAAATACTTCCAATCTCAAGAAAACACGAAAAAGTATATCAATTACTGGCAAAAACAAAAATAATTTTATTCAAAATAAATAAAATAAAAATTACTTCACAAGTCTAGAAACTGCTTCCAACACCTGTTTTGACCACTTCTTCTTTACTGGTAAAGTCTGAAAAAACTTAGCACAAGTAGACAATTACTTTCACAACCCTTTAGAAAGCGTTTTTTGATTCGCTTGAATCGATTACAAAAAATACCTCTTGCAAATAATACTATGAAGGTCATCATACGAAAATACGAATTTTTTCATTCTTTAATGTAAGCTCAAAAATTAAACTGCATGCAGCTGAGCTAATTCGCCCACAGTTGTATGGTAAGCAAACCAAGCTTGTGGTCAGGCGTCAACTCTATATATATACCTTAACAGTCATATCTTTTAAAACAAGGACATCATCCACCCTTGAAAAGTAGCATTCAGGAGCAAAGTTTAACAGTTCATCCAAGCCAAGCTCTCTCAATTTAAGAATGTATTCGAAATAGAAGAACCCTTCTTTCTTCGAAGGACCATGGACCAACAGTTACTTGAACAAGTCTACTTAGGCATTTAGAAACTTCACAAACCTTTCTAGTAGCTGAACTTGAATGAGGTGAAAGTAGTCTCCCAAGCGGCTGTTTTTTTATGCTAGTGGGTTGGTTGAGTTGGGAGAAGAAGAAAAAATTGGGTTGAAAGAAATAAGATGAAAATCAGAATCTCCTAATTTGTTTTGCACTGTTACATTAATATCTTCTTAGTTAATTCTGGGATTCTTGTAGAAATTAAGTGTATTGTCAAACTATCAAAAAAATCAAGAGCCGCCACTGATTGTTTAATCACAATTATCTAATCACCTTTATCTCACCTCTTATCACAATCAGTTTTCATCACAGTTATTTATTTGTTAATTATTCATTTCATTCCCTTCTATCTCACTCGAACGACGCCCTTGATCGCTAATATAATTTTTTTTAAAATTATGCAGTATCTTATTATGTTGAATTAAGAATTGTCTATTCTATTCTATTATTTTCTATAATAATTAGGCAAGTGTTCTTAAACTTTAATATTCCTAATGTGCAGAATATTCTTCTTTTTTTTTCTTTCCTTTTTGGGACTGGTTAATAAATAAATATTAAAAATATGGAAACCAGCGTTGATAGTGCATCCAGAAAATTAGTAAGTTTCTTAGAACATTAAAAGACTACAATTAGCATTGCCATGGAACTATGGGAAGTTTGTTTGCTTGCAGCATCTCTGATGCAATGATGATTTTGACAGGCGCAATACAATATTATTGCTCTTCAATAGAATATGAAGCATTTTTTTTTCATAAAATATAATAAGATACTCTATAAAGCAGTCAACATTCAAAGTTAAATGAATGTAGCTAACGTATATTAGATAAAAATGCCACAATATCCCAACCCCGCTTGAGCGCATTGTTGATTTCACTGACACAAGTAATCTTTACCAGTGACGTCGTCAAAAACTATTTACATGATAAATATTTATTATTAATAGATTATGCTTTAAATTATAAAAAATATTACCGTTTATGTTCTTTATGCGTTTTTTAACGTACTTCATTAGAGTAAAGGTACTTATCTAATAAAAATCATTTTTATAGAAATTCAAATAGTTTATATTGATTATAGATTTCTTAATATGTCCCTTGATATGATTTTATGACAGAATCGGTATTTACTTGTGAAAAGATCGGCTTAAATCGCCCTTTTCCGATGGTGCGGCATAAACGGCACAAGTTTTTACTATCGCAAAAATTCACAAAAACTCTGGAATGACTCAACCTTTTTCCTTTCTCAACCAAAAACTAAAGAAAAAACACAGAACTTCACAAATGTCGAATTTAAACACGAAGCCGTTTGTCAGGATGACATCAGCTTTTGCCTGCGGTGTTACCATTTCATTTTTCTTTCAAATTTTTTAGAAGCCCTTTTAGGAATAAAAATGTTAATAATAATTTTTTTTGCTTTGAAGACGTTATTTCTGCGCTTAGAATAACTTCTACTTTTATTTTTAGTTCAAAATCTAACATCAATAAGTTAAATTAACATTATGATATGTGTTGATATATAACTGAAAATTTCTATTTTGAAAATGCGTGACAACAGAGAAATTACAAAAGCAACTAAAACAACTTGACAACAGAGAATCGATGAATATGTTTGTAAACAAAACACCCCCGTTGCCCGTGTACACATGTTGAACTCAAACAAAGTTGTTGTTTACTAATTCTAGCCTTTCAATGTTGTAAGATAAGTTAAGCATATAATTTTATAGCATATACGATGTCATGCAGATAATCTAAGTATGATTGTCAAGTCATTTCATGTAACACAATTTCCATAGGCGTTTCAAAGCTGGCTAGAGTATTACAGAGCATAACTACAACCTGCCAAAAAACCTGTTTTAGTCAAGAATGTAGTTTTTTCCTCATGTTTTGAATGCATTTTATCCTGCCAGTATCCACTCTTCGGATCCAGTTGAAAACCATTGTGAATCTGATAGCTTATCCAGGGTTTCATTATTTCTTGATAGGGGACAACTGTCTTTCTTGGTAATATTATTCATTCGCCAATAGTCCACACAAAATATAAAAGATCCGTCCTTTTTCATTGCTAATAAAACTGATGTCCAAGGATTCTGCGATTGTTCTATCACTCTTTGTGTCCTTCGTGGTGCTTGCTTAATCGAGGCATTGTCTACAGTGTCATTATGATGCTGCACCAAATCAGAACTTCCCAGGTCATTATAAATAGATCATAAAATACAACAATAAAATGCATTGCTTATGTGCTTCACCTGAAAGATTTAATCTCATTATGATCGTCAATAATAGTTGAGGTAATATGTCTGAAATTGACGAAAAATATTGAATTTTTAGCTTTTCTTAATTTTTACTGAATTTTATTTTTTAATTACTACCTGTCTCATCTTGAACGTTTATTTCCATGTAATTTTCTCCTGTATGATAGTTAAATCTAAAAAAATTGCTTCAATCAAACAATAAATCTTGAGTCTTTTATTCATCATCCACTGGCTTAAAACTAGAACTGAATCCTCTAGAAACTTCTTGAAAAAGTACTGAATTTTTCAACTCTTCTTTATTTTCACTGCATTACTCGTATTTAATCCATTACACACCAAATAAGAAAAATACGTTAACATAAAAACCCCATTAAACATAAATTTTATGTAGATACATAATAAATCTATTATTCTATATAAATACGATGTCAAATACAAAATTTCTTAAAATGGTATGACATGCATAAAACGCTTGTCTTACAAAGGGGCGTGTATTCATGTAATTCTTCGAGAGTCCTCCAATAAATAAAAATTAATTTAGGTTAGCAAAAGACCTAGATTTAACTTCTTTTTCTGTCTTAATGCTGACTCATATAAGAGACAGATTTATATAATATAAACGAATCACTTGTCAGCTCAGCCAGGTGCCTTTATATTATATATTTCATCGAGAACAATCGATATATATATGAAAAAAAAGTTAACTGGATTTAATCAATATTATTATATATTTAAGGATTATTTATATAGGTTTTATTATTATTATATCCATGCAGGGTGAAATAGACCAAGATGATAGATAGATGTTGTCCTCTTATAAAAAAAACATAGACCAGAAAAATAAACTGGGATAATTAAGTACAAGTACACACAATAATAAGCAGTCATTAACATAACAATCGCAAATTGTAAAAATGTTATTTATGATCATATTGACACGCATATGATTTATCGATTTCAAAGAAGTAAATATACAGGAACCTTTTATCAGGCCGAGCCTTGAAAAAATCGAATATAATACGGGGATACTTATGAATTTTTAATTGCTCGGTGTGAAGGTAATCTGTATCAGTGCCATGCTTATATTTGTAATAACCTTTGCAATTGTTAATTTTTTTTTCTTATTAAAATTAGCCATTAATATTTTAAATAGTTTAGTAGCCCTTGAGATATAGAAATTCGTCTGGAATTTGTCTGTTTATCTGACATAAATTTGTATAGCAACCTCAATACCCTTTGATGCTAACTTATCAACTTCCCTATCATTCAGATTTGTACTGGTTATGTTTTGGTGATGATCTTCTCCAAAGACATCTCGCTTCGTTCACCTCTTCTTCTCTTTCTTTTGAATGTTCGCAGTATATCCAATAGTTTTATAAGCAGCTTTAAGCTGGATCTGGATGTTTCTGGATTTTATGCAGAAAGTCATTTCTTCCGAATAGACTCAGCAAACATTTGGCTGACCAGTTTGTAACGGATCAATTTGATCACCTTGGGTCCTTTTGAAGTCATTTTTAGAGCTTCCAGAGTGTATGGACAAAAAAGTGTTTTATTTTGTTAATTTTAAAGACACTTAGAGGTCCTTAGAGTTGGACGCTGCTAGTGTATCTACTGTCCTATTTTGCTCTTTCTTTAACCATATCTTTTCAAAATCTTAAAAGATTTGTAATAGATCCAGTGGTTTCAGAAGCAACTTTAGAGAATAGTTCTTTCTTAATAGTCGTATATGTTTTTAAAAAGAAAATATAACTGATCAGTTAGTAAAGAATTGACTTGACCAACTAGAATCACCCACAGAGTGATCCTTTGTTGATTCCTTGGTTTTCCAGCTGTTCCCTGTCATTCCCCATCATACTCCTGTTTTTTTGGTCTTTCTTCAACCACGTCTCCTTCTCTTACCTTGAAAGGTTCGAACCAAAGTTATCAGAACTACTTAGCAAATATTTTTGAAAAGCAAATTTAACTGTTCATTTTGTTAATGTTGAAGACACTTAGAGGTCCTGTGTTGGCTGCTGTTAGTACATCTCTTGTGCTAATTTGTCCTTCTTCCACTATATCTTCTTCTCTTGCCTTGGAAGATTCGTGGTAGATCCAGTGGTTTCAGAAATAGTTCCTTCATGTCTTTTTCTCTTACCTTGGAAGCAGCAGTTGCATAGACTACACAAACACCTCAACAAATCTACTAATGCCAATGCTACCAATAAGGTTTATTATTACTCATAAATGCCTTTTTTTGTGTCGTGCATTTTAAGTGACATTAACAGCATCAACTGTTTGACTTATCCATCTATATTAAATACTACAACACGATCTAATACAGCACTCACCGTAAATATGCCAATTAATATTGCTTCCATCGATTTTTTACTCTAGTGGTCTGAATCCTTTGCATTATTAAAGTGTTTTATTTTATCAATGCTGAAGACACTTAAAGATCCTATGTTGGCTACTGTTAGTACATCTCTTGTCCTAATTTACTCTTTCTTCCACCATTTCTTATTCTCTTACCTAGGAAGATTCATAGCAGATCCGGTGATTTCAGAAATAGCTCCAGAGAGTCCCCTTCAATAGACATAGCAAATGTTTTTGAAAAGCAAATTTAACTGACTAGTATATCAGAAATCAACTTGATCATCTTCACAAAGTTTTTTGAATCAATTATCTAATCATTTGTGTAATTGCAGCTTCTATGCTAAAAAGTGTCTTATTTAATTGATGTTAAAGACATAGAGTGGTCCTTTGTTGAGTGCTTCCTCAATGTTCCAGCTATTAAAATGATCGCATCACTACTTGCTCTTTCTCCAATCACCTTCACTCTTATCATCACTGTTTTTCTAAATTGAGAACGGCTGAACAAATTTACTAACGTCAATGCTACCAATAACCTTTAATCATAATCATAAAATGTCTTTCTTTGTGTCGAGCATTTTAACGGCAATAAAATTTCAATTAACTTAAAAAGCAGCTCCTAATCTGATATTAATAGCATCAACTGTTTGACTTATCCATCTATATTAAAATACTACAACGCGATCTGATAAGGCAGTCACCGTAAACCTGCCAAATAATAATGTTTGCCATGTTATTATTTTAACCTGCGATACTAAACAAACAGACGCGAATATATTATTAGTTGATGCTCCTATTAATTCGTGCGAGACTCGCCGTAATTTTATAATGTATATAGAAAAAAAAGCTTAATTTGTCAAGTTTTTTTCTATTGCTAATTATTAGAATTGAGTTGAAGCGGGTTTTTAATTTGATGGACCATCAGTACTCGCGTGTACTTTAAATGTTGCGTCGAGCAGCGATTACGGTGGATTTTACGGTACATCGAATAAATCGGTTATTGTATCCAGGAAAAACGTAATTTAATGGAACTCGGTAATTAAGTGATAAGATGGTTAGTGAAGTGAAGTGTCTAAGAAATCGCTTTAGATTTTCACTACTTACATGAGATTCATGAATATTAAGAGGGAAATAAGGGGACATAAAAGTTTTCATTGTAATTTTTAGCATTTGCCTTATACTTACTCAAATTTCCATGCTTTTTCGATGTTTTTTGAGATTTAGGATTTAATTTTACATGGAATAATATAAACCTTAGTTCATCTTCTATATCTTGATGCGTACTAAAAGTGAGTCCACCTGGAGAAGCCACAGTGTTACTGCAGGCCATTAACCACAGATTACTTTCAAGATTGAAATTAAAGAATATATGAATAAGAATCATTTACCAAAAAAAGATGTGTACGTAGTACTTTGGTCTCTGGATTCTTGTTTTATGATAGTACTGCTCAATTTACTTGCTAAAAATTTTTCATCTATCAAGCTTACCTCTTAGGCTAGGGATCAAAAAATGTCACTTGGAGCTAGTTCTGGTAAGAAAGAGAGCTGGTGAAGTATAAGCAATAATTCCTTGTTTGTGAAAACAGCTCGATGCATGAGGCTACAAAGCATCAAAATGAACAATTTTTCATTTCTTTCACAAGCTCTTCCAGGGCTAGTAAGGTGTCTCCAAGGTGGGCCAGAAAGGCTTAGTTCTGCCTTGGTCAGAAAAAAATATTTTCACAGTTTCTCTCTCAAGTTTTATTACTATCTCAAATGTTCGTTTAAAGTTACCAGATCTAGTGCAGTATTAACCCTGGAAAAATAGGCTCGGCTTCTTTAATCTTGAGAAAGCTGGAGGCACTGTAACGTTTCGTCTTTTCCCAAAGCCCTTCATCAGTAATAAGATTTCTAGATCTAAGAAGCCATAAATATTTATCTATCTGTTCTTCAGTAGTATGCTCGAATTTTTTAAATATTCAGTAAATAACATTCAGTCTCCGCTGAAAATTCAACAATCACAACCCGAGCTACAGGATCACTCACTAATTATTTATTTAAATCTCGCTTGCATCTTCAGGAAAATTTTAAAAAAATCTAGCCTCAGATTTCGTCATCTAACTTGAAGAACATAATGATGCAGTAGACCTTTCTTATGTTTGCGTAAATTTGGTCACGTTTTTCTTAATATTAGGCAAATTTAAGAGTATTGTCTTTATACAGAGGTTAAAATAAGGCAGCATTTTATTGTTTATCGTAAAAGATTACCCTTTTGAGTGCTGTGGAACTAATGCGATTTCCAAGGGGAGAATTACTAAGGCTTCGAGCAAATTGGGCTTTGGAGATTTCCTTCAAATAACGAATGGTATATTTTTCATATATCAGTTAATAAGACTCAACCTTAAAGTTTTTAAGGTTCTGGAATTAGATATTGAATCACTTTCATGGTCTGGCTTAGCTTATGCATTGAGGTCTATCTACTGTCAACGACATCGTCTTAGTCTTTTGCTATTTTCACTTTGGCAGTAATTTTCACCTTGGGTTTTATAGTTAAAATATAATCAAAATAAAATAGTTTTATATCTGATTAAAGTTTAATCAGATTATTATTATCAAACCGTCACTAAAGATAACTAACATTTTCCGGATGATGATTCATTTTAGTCCTAAATAGATATTTCTCAATTACACGATAAATTCAGTTATAAATTGCAGGAAAAAAACCGGCATATTCTAGTTTCTTTTCTGACTCAAAAGTTCCGTTTGCTCCTCCTTGCACTCATTCGGCGTAAGGATTACAAACTCATCAATCCCGACATTTAGCACTTATTAAACCCGCTAATTTGACATAATTTATTGAGCAATCCATCAGACAATAGAATCTCATTATAACACGGTTGATCCTCTTCATTATATTCGTATTTGTACTAGTTTGACGTCTTTGTCACCTGAGATTTTTCTCTTTTACTTTTGTTTCTTGAGTTTCGTCAGTTCGACTTGGGTTTTTCAATGAACCAGATGTATACAAAGAAATTCCCAAGTGCAGTAATTTTATGGTTTTAATAAGTGGTGAAGGTTACCTGCTAAAGCGTTAAGATATAATTTTAGTTGATGCAGTGTTTAGTGTTATGACTGTTCATGGTAATTTAGTGCACAATGGCGGATATCTACCATGGGGACAATGTAGAAGTGCAAGAGAGGCTACTACGTAAGTTCAAAATTATACAGTATAGACCTATTTATTGTCAAAGCATAAAAACTGATATCTTTATAATCATTTGCTTCCAACAGTTTCAAATTAGCGGTGTGAAGTTAGCTACCAAAAAGTTAGCTGAAAAAAGCCGATGTCACCCGAACAGTGATGTCCAGTGGCGTCGGGTACAGCAGTATTAAAGCAAACAAATTTGTTTTTATGGGTTTTTACTTTAAGTTTTGCCTTTGGGATTAAAAGCTTTAAGAAAATTTGTTTAATTTATTTACCAAAATGGCAAACAATCCAAATAGATTCTGTTTATCTTTTACTACACCATTTCACATCTGAAATGGTGTAGTAAAAATATTTCTTGAAAGTCCCTTATAATGCAGTTTTTTTTATACCGTGGTAATAACGTATATACATTTGAAGTTACCACAGGAACCAGAACGTCACAGAAATTGGAATACATATTATATTAGTAATAAAATTGCAACTATACAATATATGACTATGCAAGGGTTTTTTTTCATTTTATTTCTCTAAATTACTAAATTTTTAATTGTTTCACATAGAATTTCGTTGTTTTTTATTGAATCCTAAAATTGTTTCACCCTAAATTGAAGATATGTAATAGCAGAAGATTTTGCCCTAATTTTAATACCAAAAACAATCCCTTCACCCCCTTCAGATATTCGCTCGAAGTTAGCTGAAAAATTTAAAATTTTTGGACTCTAATAATAAAAAAAATGTTTTTATCGAACCCTAAAATTGTTTCACCCTAAATTAAAGATATGTGATAGCGGAAGATTTTCCCTTAATTTTAATACCAAAAACAACCCCCACACCCCCCTCAGATATTCGCTAGAGGTGCGAAGAAAAATTGTAATACTTGGACTCTAATAATTAAAAAAAATGTTTTTGTCGAACCCTAAAATTGTTTCATCCTAAATTAAAGATATGTGATAGCGGAAGATTTTCCCTTAATTTTAATACCAAAAACAACCCCCACACCCCCTTCAGATATTCGCTAGAGGTGCGAAGAAAAATTGTAATACTTGGAGTTTGATAATAAAAAAAATGTTTTTACCGAACCCTAAAATTGTTTCACACTAAATTCAAGATATGTGATAGCGGAAGATTTTCCCTTAATTTTAATATCAAAAACAACCCCCCCAACCCCTTCAGATATTCGCTAGAGGTGCGCTGAAAAATTGTAATACTTGGAGTCTGATAATAAAAAAAATGTTTTTATCGAACCCTAAAATTGTTTCACCACAAATTAAAGATATTTGATTGCAGAAAATTTTCCCTTAATTTTAATACCAAAAACAACCCCCCCAACCCCTTCAGATATTCGCTAGAAGTGCGCAGAAAAATTGTAATATTTGGACTCTAATAATAAAAAAGAAGTTTAAAAAAAAAATGTTTTATAAGGTTTTTAGATATTTGTGCGATTTAAACACTAAAGTACAAACATTGTTTATACAATGCTCAAATTTTCTTAAAAAAAAGAATTTGTAATAATTTTGCTTCAGTTTACAATTCTCCAAAAACACAATTTTTTTCTCGTTTTCATTTATTTCAAAAGAACCTTCCAAGTATATGCATTTTCGACAAGTTAATTTTACAGGATAGGTTTCTAAATTTTTTGAATTTAAAGGCATCACCTGAAGAGAAGATCTTTTCTTTTTTATCATGTTTTCAAGTTCATGTGGAATTTCAAATGATTCTCGAGTAATATTAAATTGTTTGATGACATTACTACTTAATTTAGATAGTGACATGGACTTCTTTGTGAACAAAACGGACGGACCGTCGCTGTCAATAACACTTACTTTACAATTTATAAAATCTTGAGAATCTTTAGTATCTGTGAGGTAGTGGACATTGGGTGTATCTGTTGAAAACTGAATCAAATTTTTCGTATTTGGGTATTGAA
The DNA here is from genome assembly GCF_022605725.1 of Anthonomus grandis grandis. NCBI lineage: Eukaryota > Metazoa > Arthropoda > Insecta > Coleoptera > Curculionidae > Anthonomus > Anthonomus grandis. Next base: position 11,460,895 of record NC_065548.1, on the reverse strand, counting down.
CGGTCTGCTCTACTTCGGGTCGTATAGGCGTTGATGCATTGAGTGGTATAAGTAATGGTGCACCAGACAGCGTAATTCCATTAGTCTTGTAAATCTAAAATTTATTTTAGATTTATGTGCATATATGTTTAAATATTTATATAAGGCGATGAGAAAAAGACAGAGAGTTGAAAAACCTAAATCAAGTTGTGTTATTATTTTGCCATTTTCGAAAATGTCTTTGCAGTTATCTCCATTGATGGCAATATTTTCTGCAGTATGTAACTGCTCTTCAAAAGATGAGATATTATCGCCTTGCGACTAAAAATATAATATATCATTAAAAGACAATATATTTGATGCAATAACCTTCTATTTCTGTTGTACATAAAAACAGCGTTCCAAAATTTAAAATATCATAATATAGAAGAATTCTATGGTTTGGGGGGTTGTTTTTAATATTAAAATTAAGGGAAAATCTTCCGCTATCACATATCTTCAATTTAGGGTGAAAAAAATTTAGGGTTCGATAAAAACATTTTTTTAATTATTAGAGTCCAAGTATAACAATTTTTCTTCGCACCTCTAGCGAATATCTGAAGGGGGTGTGGGGGTTGTTTTTGGTATTAAAATTAAGGGAAAATCTTCTGCTATCACATATCTTTAATTTAGGGTGAAACAATTTTAGAGTTCGATAAAAATATTTTTTTTATTATTAGAGTCCAAATATTACAATTTTTCTGCGCACTTCTAGCGAATATCTGAAGGGGGAGGAGGGGTTGTTTTTGGTATTAAAATTAAGGGAAAATCTTCCGCTATCACATATCTTTAATTTAAGGTGAAACAATTTTAGGGTTCGATAAAAACTTTTTTTTTATTATTAAAGTCCAAATATTAAAATTTTTCTGCGCACTTCTAGCGAATATCTGAAGGGGTTGGGGGGGTTGTTTTTAGTATTAAAATTAAGGGAAAATCTTCTGCTATCGCATATCTTCAATTAAGGGTGAAACAATTTTAGGGTTCGATAAAAACATTTTTTTAATTATTAGAGTCCAAGTATTACAATTTTTCTTCGCACCTCTAGCGAATATCTGAAGGGGGTGTGGGGGTTGTTTTTGGTATTAAAATTAAGGGAAAATCTTCCGCTATCACATATTTTTAATTTAGGGTGAAACAATTTTAGGGTTCGATAAAAACATTTTTTTAATTATTAGAGTCCAAGTATTACAATTTTTCTTCGCACCTCTAGCGAATATCTGAAGGGGGCGTGGGGGTTGTTTTTGGTATTAAAATTAAGGGAAAATCTTCCGCTATCACATATCTTTAATTTAGGGTGAAACAATTTTAGGGTTCGATAAAAACATTTTTTTAATTATTAGAGTCCAAGTATTACAATTTTTCTTCGCACCTCTAGCGAATATCTGAAGGGGGTGTGGGGGTTGTTTTTGGTATTAAAATTAAGGGAAAATCTTCCGCTATCACATATCTTTAATTTAGGGTGAAACAATTTTAGGGTTCGATAAAAACATTTTTTTAATTATTAGAGTCCAAGTATTACAATTTTTCTTCGCACCTCTAGCGAATATCTGAAGGGGGTGAAGGGATTGTTTTTGGTATTAAAATTAGGGCAAAATCTTCTGCTATTACATATCTTCAATTTAGGGTGAAACAATTTTAGGATTCAATAAAAAACAACGAAATTCTATGTGAAACAATTAAAAATTTAGTAATTTAGAGAAATAAAATGAAAAAAAACCCTTGCATAGTCATATATTGTATAGTTGCAATTTTATTACTAATATAATATGTATTCCAATTTCTGTGACGTTCTGGTTCCTGTGGTAACTTCAAATGTATATATGTTATTACCACGGTATAAAAAAAAACTGCATTATAAGGGACTTTCAAGAAATATTTTTATCTTTTACTACACCATTTCAGATGTGAAATGGTGTAGTAAAAGATAAACAGAATCTATTTGGATTGTTTGCCATTTTGGTAAATAAATTAAACAAATTTCCTTAAAGCTTTTAATCCTAAAGGCAAAACTTAAAGTAAAAACCCATAGAAACAAATTTGTTTGCTTTAATACTGCTGTACCCGACGCCACTGGACGTTCGGGTGACATCGGCTTTTTTCAGCTAACTTTTTGGTAGCTAACTTCACACCGCTTTTCAAATTTAGCTTTACTCGTCTTCTAAAATTAGTCTTTATGTGTGCTAAAATATGTAAAAAATTTCAAATTGTCAATTTTCATAGGGTGAAACTTGAAATGAAACTGTCAAATTTCAAATGTTTTGAAATAGAGAACAAATTTAAGTTTCCCGCCAAAATTGGGAAGCTCACGATAACGGTTATTGGTCAATACCAACAAACCAACGATTTTGGTGATTTTTTCAGGGTAAATTCTAGTGGATGTGCAGATATTATAAAAGCTGAAAGTTTTCTCGAGTTTCTGCAGTGTTACTAATTTTTTAATTAAAATCCAATATCTAAGTTATTACAAAGATCCGTCATCCTCTGACATTTGACGTATGACGTGTCAATCTCAAAGTCAACTTAGCACACATTCTGGGATTTCCCTAAAAAAGTGACTGAGACTGCTTTAAAATTATAATTAATTATAAGTTTAAGTGCTTTATTTTTTGTATTGACAAAGACAAAGTGCCGACACGGACTTACCGGCTTGGGCAAGAAATTCAAAATTTTCTATCAAGAAGCTCTTTTTTTATCGCGACTTTTGGCGGGTGATTTGAATTCAATGACCTTTATTAATTAAATCGAGGGTATTTTGATTATTATAAATTATTGCTTATAGTGGATTTACGCATGTTAAACATCATCTCTAGTGATCGAGTTTCATATTCAATGGATGACAGATTTCGGTAATGTTCTGGGAATTTCAGAAATAAGTGCTACTAAAAGCGCTTCAATTTGGGGAATATTGGTTACTAAGAATTTCTATAGTTACTTTGAGTTTCATAATTTGCAAAAACCAATTAGTTAAAATCATATCTTTTACCGGCAAAAAATCGTCAAAGTTTGACATTTGCTATTATAATTATCATGATTAAAGGGCTGTATTGGCAAACAAACGTCCGTACGGGTATACAGGTTTTGGTGGGAAATTTGAATTTAATAAGCTTTAATTTAAATGAATTGTGTTTTAAATATGCCAAGTCCTTGAAAATTATATAAATTGTTTATCATGGTGGATTTGAATTTCATATTAAATTTCACATTTTTTATTTCGTTGATATTCTGGTAACTTCAATGGGAATTTCATAAAAAAAGTTATAAAAGTTTGATGTTTGCCTTTATAATTATTAGGTTTAAGTGCTTTATTGATGGTATTGACAAACAAGTGTCGATCCCGCCCAAGTAGGTAACTACTTGGGCGGTTCAAATTTCTGTTTCAAAAATGATGCGAATTGGCGGGCGATTTCATATTAAAGTGCTTTAATAATTGGATTGGTGTTGGAATTGAAAATCTTAGATCATATATTCAGTAAATACATATTAGTTTTTCGTGATGAAACTTTGCAACTTACAAAAATTAAAAAATCAGCGCATTTTATGGCGTTTCTTGCCTATCAATCCCATTTTGCATTATCAAATCAATGTTGTAACTTGCAGCATAGTTTGTTCCCTATATCTTGCTATTAAAACGCTTTTAAAACTGACACATCACTACAACGACTTACCATTAATATCTCCCATATTAAAGACTTCAACTTACGTGGACGATCTAACTGTGGGTGGATCTAGCCTTAAAGAACTAACCCTTATATAAGATCAAATTATTGAACTCTTATATAGAAGCGGTTTTGAAGCCAAAAAACCGGAAAGTAACTGTCTTACATATACAAATAATATACTATGAAACCGATAATATACAAAGTATTTTAGGCTTAAGATGGGATCCAATTTCAGATGCATTTTTTTACAAATGTTTGGAAACACTGATTGCACTACTACTACCAAGTCAATTAACTTATTAATTGACTTAACATATTTTATTAACCATATTAATTGACTTTTGACACACTTGGTACCATTTTAATAGGAATGCTTATACAAATGCTATGATCTCTTGGCATTGATTAATTGGGATGAAAAAACACAAAAAGTAGAAATAACCGAAAATGTATTAAATATATTTAAAACAAATTACAGGATCGCCAAATGATCAAGTAATTTTCGTTTTATAAAATAATACGACACTTATGCCCCATTGATATAGATTTACATTATTTTCGAATCACCTATAAAAAAATGTTCGGTCTCGTTAAAAAGAAGTAGCAAACCAGCCATATATCAAAAGATCCTAAACGACCCGAAGCACATAATCGGTCCTTAACCTGGAACAGTTTAACTAGAAATTTAAAGGGGCTTAAATCTAATTACGCGGGCCCCCCTCTGTTAGATGGAGGAAATTGTGAATTAATAAAAAGCCTTTATACAAATAAATAGATTAGAGAGGACGGCACTAGGTTACCCAGAAGATTTATGAGATTCGTTTTGTCAGCGTCGATTATTACAATCCTTTTCTTTTTTTAGTCAATATGGCAACATTGTCTTGCGTGAAGTTATGCTCGGCAAGCCCATAGAGCGTGTAGGTTAGGTATCGGGTGAACTCGTTACTACTCGCCCTAACAGTGTTGCTACATGTTTGTGCTGCTATTTCGGAAAACGTGGTTCACTTCATATCGTTTTTTTTTTCTAAGCGTCAATGGTGCAATATAAATAATAGCTAACAAAGATAATTAAAAATTATGTTACATAAAAGATTATGATAAAATTTTGTCACAATCTTTTACACAATTGTGACAAAATTTTAAAATATACCGCCTCCTAACAAAAATATAATCGAAATTATTATTTACATGGAAAATTTTATACAAGATTTCCTTTTTATTTATAAGACCATTTTTTTCTTTCAAGTGCATAAATCACAACTTTCACTATTTCATAGAATATATGGCAACATCGTCTTGCGCGTAAGATATGCTCAGCAAACATAATAGAGCGTGTAGCTTAGGTATCGGGTGGACTCGTCGCAACTCGTATTAACGCTGTTGCCAAATATTTGTGCTGCAATTTCAGAAAACGTGAATTCGACGTGATTCATTTAAAATTCTTTTTATTATCAATGGCGCATCGGTTAATCAAATTTAATCATAGCTAACAAAGATAATTATAAATAATCGAAAGTATATAGATAATTGCTGGCGCCAATTTAAAACTTTCATGAAAATATAATATGTCGTAATATTTACTTAGCTGGATATAATACATTTTTCACACACATTTGTGACAAAATTTCAAAACATACCGCCTCTTAACGAAAATATACTGAAAATCCGATATTTTGATAAAATATTATCTACATGTGTTACGCTAGACGTGTTTTCATTTATATGGGAGAACTGTTTTGAAATTTTCAACTGCGGTTATTTATAAATACAATTAATAATTTACGTCTATTGGGAAAGTTTATACAATTTCATTATTTTGTTGAGTAACAATTAGGGAATTAGTTAGAGGAAAGTGGATAGAATTTGATTTAAATTATTGCTTAAAAAAATACATTTTAATACGGTCAACGTGGGTTTATAAACTTGACGTTGGCACTAATGTCATTGACCGCACATAAATTAATTAAATGACACTTTTTCCTTTTTTAAATCGTAAACAACGTCAATGTAAACAATTCAACTTCAAAGACAACCTTATCATTGTGTGCCGTCTAACAAAAACACTTTGATCGATAGTCACGCCGTCTCTGACGTCAAGTTTATAAATTCACCTTACGCTTTTCGGCCATCTACCAAAATGCAATTTTCAACCCGAAATTAAATTGAAACGAACTAGTTTAGAGGCGCCAAATATACAATTTTTGGAAGATTTACTGTTAAAAGGTCAGACCAATAAATCATAACATGCATTCTGTTATGTGATAATAAAAGTCATGTTTCAGAAGATCGTAAGCCACCGCGTAAATAATAAAGCGGAGAAAAATGCATCATTTTGCATTAACGCGATAATAATAATAATGTAAATTGTTTTTAGCACTTTCGTTAGGGAACACTTCCTGTTTATTTTAAAATGGCACCAAATCAAATTGAGTTTTTAATTGGCGGAGCTCAGTTGAATTTCCTCGTTTGTTAAGTTTTTACGCATCAAATGTAGAGTTTTTTACATTTAATTAATGCGTCATAGATACTAATTATTCACAAGTAGAGTATGCGCGTAAAACATTAATGAGTTTTTAGGTCAGTATACAATAAATTAATATTTAGAGGAAGAATCTATTTGTGTTTACTATTAACAATACAGTATTCCAAAATTACAGCTGTAATATCTCTAGAGCCCAGCATAGGGTGACCTCGTGCTGTCTGGACGTCCAAGACGTTCTCATAGATGTTGCTGCTGATTTCCTTCACTCTCCTTAAAGTTCCATAGACTTTCTCGTCCTTGAAATTGCTCATTAGATGTATTACTAACTGCCAACAACTGTATAGAAAATTAGTCTGTGCAAGGAATATACTTCAGTAAACATCTCTAGAACCCAGCCTAGTCATGGAGCTGGAATATTTTCGGTTTTTTTGAAATTTCTCGCATTTAAATTTGTCATCAGGTCATATAAACCGACCAGCCTATTTCAACATTTTGATTTTCACGATAACCGCTGTGGTGTGCCTAGGGCCCAGCTCAGTCAATGCCTTAGAACATTGAAAGGCCTTTCAATGTTCTAAGGTCAATGCAGAGGTTGGTTGCCTTTGACATTCCTTAAATGATCTTGTACTTAAAAGTGATCTTGGGATTCATTAGTTAATACAATACTTGTTAACCTGTCTGTTGCAAACATTCCGTCTCACATTAGCCAATATGTAACTCATTCTCGTTCTCACCGGCTTGAAGATCTTTTCACTTCCTAATATTAGGATGTATCTGTAATCTGGTAGTTACTGGCACCTCAAGACGCACGATTTCTTCAACAGGAGCTCAAATTGTCCAAGGAGAATCCTCCATTAATAACCCAATTATTATTTCAATTAACTGCTATGAAGATGTCGTAATAGTTGGCTGCTCTGTTGAAAGTCTACAAAAAGACCCTGAAAGTCTGTAGAAAGAATGCTCACTATAGGTAGTTCTTTTGGTCTTCTGGCCCATCGAAAATCGTTATCCACAGGATTTCTGGATATAAAACAGCCATATAAAGTACATTTTCCATAATTTGTTATTCTAATTTACGTTTCTTTTTTAGAAATGCCAGAGCGTAGCCAAAACTCCACATCGGAAGAGGAAGAGGAGGATGACATTATATCGAATACCATAGGCAAATACGGCAAATGGCAGTTCTTACTTACTTTTATATTAGCTTTAGTGAACATACCTTGTACCTGGCATATTTTTGTGCCCATTTTTCACGCACGAGAAATGAAATTCATGTAAGTTTGGTTAGAGCTTGAGACTTCGAAGTTGAGTCATGTTTTAGTTTGACAGTATTTAAACCTTTTTTTTAAGGCACATTTTCTTAGTTTGCTCGAAATAACAAAGTACGGCCCTGTCGCTCATACGTCGTAACCAACCAATCGCTTTATGCGTCTGCTTAAGGCCATAGGTGATAACTTTGAATAAAAGCCGAACGACAGGACCGTAGTAAGACTTTTGTTAAATTGATCTATTTATCAACAAGCAAACTACAAATAACGACTCATGTATTACTATGTACTTATGTTATTATTCATATCTTTTTGGAATGTTTAGACTAAATGGTAAATTTTTTGTAGTTGTGTACAGCCGCCTGGCAGCTGCCAAACAATAGACTCGTGTCAAGTGTCAATAGAATCTGTAGGTAACAGTAGCTGTAGCGTAGACAGTAATATTACTTTAGTAAAATGTGAAAACTGGAGGTTTTTGGGGGAAGGTAATTACTGAAAATCTATTACATAATAAAGTATTTAATTAATTTTCCTTTTAGGTGTGACTATAACCTCCGAGTTCGATTTAGTCTGTGATAGAAAATCTCTAATAAACCTGGCAGAGATGATGTTTCTTGCTGGGGTTGCCCTTGGAGGTTTAGTCAGCGGAATCATTTCCGATAAATATGGCAGAAAGAGAACTTTACTTGCCTCCATATTTATTCAGTGCACCATAGGTACAAATGAAACCTCCTTTATCATCCACAAATTATCTACAATTCTCATATCTTCCAGGCACCACAATAGCATTTGCACCATGGTTTGAGCTTTACGTAGCACTACGTTGCATCCTGGGTTTTTTCTCAGTGTCAGTTGTCTTCAGCGGGTTTGTGTTAACGATAGAACTTGTCGGAGGACATTGGAGAACGATAAGTGGGATTTCGTATCTGTTTCCAGTTGCACTGGGTTATTGTACCATTGCTGGAATGGCCTATGTACTGCAAGATTGGAGGCACCTGCAAATTGCTGTATCTTTGCCTGGAACTGCATTTTTGTTCTTATGGTAAGATATATTTCGTGACGTGGTTCAAAAGTAATGTTGAGATCTATTATTGATTGCTTGGATGAGGGTTCAGTTAAATTTATATCGATTATAAGTATGAGTAGTATAGATACCTTAATGCATGGCTTTTAGAGGAGAAGATGGCTGCTCTTTCACACTAACGGAGACCTCCTATCTGTTTACCTACTGCTATAGACCGTACTTCAGTAAGTGATCCAAGTATAGGTTAGTGGTGTTATGTCCAAGATGGATAATATTCTGACAAATGTTTCCATAAGTATCCGTAATCCATTCATAGTGTACACGTCTTTTTAAGAATATAAATTATAGGTATTGATCAGGTCTGATAGGCATCAGATCTTCAGGGGCGAAACACGCGTAACCTGATCTCAATCGACGTTAGAGAGTTTTGACCAAACTTTTTTTAAAACGGTTTTTTTAAACGTTTGACTTGCTGTTTATAATTCTACTTGCTTCAATCCTACTCTACTTAATCTACCATCTGAATCTCTGATCACTGTCTAGGATCAATCTGAACTAGGAATTATTATACCCAGGGCCCAGGGGGTGATTCCATCTTTATCCCACACTCAAATCTTCACATTTCGAGTATTCACTCTCGACCATTTAAGATGTGACATATTTTCATTGTTTGTTTTTTTAAAAACGAGACTTACTTACTCTTACCTCAAGAGATCGAACTCACTTTTTGGCAATATTCGTACAGTTTAATCTTTATAGTCTTTAAAGCCGGGTGCATCGACTCTCTTCTAAGTTCTTCGATCTTTTCCTGGATATTATTCATCATAATAAGCTTTGAAAGATTCAGATCGCAATTCTCCTCACTATGGAGATTCATTGCTTTTATGCCTAAAAGCCAAGTTACCATTTGAGAAGATGATTTGGTTTACAATATTGCTAAGTCTGATAAGAATAGACATGATTATTGTCACTACAAGAAAAACTAGAGCAATTGAGTTTAGTTAACAAATAAGCTTTGTTATGGCTAACATTTCTCATAAACCAATATAAGATTATTCACCTTAGCAATCTCTTTTAGGTGGTTCATTCCAGAATCTCCTCGTTGGCTCCTAGCCTTAGGCAAAACGAAAGAAGTAATCCAAATCCTGGAACGAGCAGCAAAATTCAACAACAAACCTCTGCCAGCGAACCTAGAGAAATCACTGGTCCCCGTCCAGAAAATGGACCAAACGGAAAACCATAACGTGGGCGTGCTGGACCTTTTCAAAAACGCCGCCATGAGAAAGAAGACTTTGATCCTTTTCTTGATATGGTTCGGAGTGTATTTGGTTTACTACGGCCTGGTGCTAAACCTTGGAAACCTTGGTGGGGACCTGTATGTTAACTCTGTAAGAATTCCTTAAGTTGATTTAATATCGCAATTATTAATTGCTTCATTTTAGTGCCTTACAGGTCTAGTGGAAGTCCCAGCGGTGGCCTTAAGCATACTAATCCTGATCAAAGGAGGTAGAAGGTGGCCTTTGGCACTCACTATGATCCTTTCGGGAATATTCGCCGGCCTAGCGATTCCAGTTTCATGGATCTCCGATGACTTACAATGGCTAATTACCACATTTATGATGACCAGCAAGTTCTGCGTTAGTTCTTCAAATGTGATCATGCCTGTTTACACAGCCGAACTCTACCCGACGATCATAAGGAACATTGGGGTGGGAGCTGCAAATGTTCCTGCCGGTGTTGCTTTGATGTTGGTGCCGTATCTCTTTGAATTGGTAACAATATTTTCCTGCATTTGTGAAGGCTGTTTGTACATAGGCTTTTTTTTACAGGCATTTATTGACAGATCGGTTCCATTGTTGGTGATAACAATAATCGGGGTGGTAGGTGGCGCCTCAGTACTGTTTCTTCCGGAAACTGGTGTTCAGCCTCTGCCAGATACGCTTGATGGCAACCAGGCTACAAGAATGTCCATCGCATCAGCAAACGGAGATGTCAAGAAGATCAACAACAACCATCGGGTTTAAGAAAATCATTATTTTACTTAATTTATTGGTACTTAAAATTAGAACAGCGATTAATTACATTGACATTATCGTCGATTGGTCAAAGTTCTCTGCGTTGCCGAAAACAACTGGTCGGTCATTTTTCATTGAAGAAAATGATAAAACGATGGGTGGCGCATTTGTAATTTATTATTGTGTTTTCAATAGTCACATTAATCATTATATTGATGAATGTACTAAAAATAATGTTTTTTCTTTAATGAAGTGTGAGGCTGCGTACTTTTGCACTAAATAAAACCTTATAAGTATTTCTAGTTTTAGGATAGTATTAGTTTAGTTTGTATAGAAGTGAAGACTTTTCCAGTTATTGACGTAAAATTTGAAATTTTTGTTAAAAAAATTTCATTGGCAATATTTTACTTCTATTAATTTTTTTACGATATTGAAGTTTGGCATTCATCCAAATTGGTTACAATTATTAAACATGTTTTCTTACAGTTTTCAGTCGCAAAAGCTAATATTAAAAATAGTTTTCAATTTATAGGATATTTTATTTATTAGGGTACATTTAAATTTTTTATTGATTTTTTTATTAATTATATAGATTTAAACTCTGTTGCCAAAAAAGCCATTTGACATCATTATCAATTTGTAAATATATAATTTTACAAATTTGTGATTATGCCAAAGGGCCTTAAGAAATAAATGTAGAACTAGAACAAAAATGTATCTAAATATAGATAATAATTGCAGGTATTTTTTAAAAGTGATAAATGTTATAAATATGTAAAATAATAATTTTTAAGTTTCCTTTAGAAATAGAATAAGTGTATAAATGTATATAATTTATTTTTTATATATTTGTTAGATATAGTGCTAAAAACGACAATAAAAATATTAATAACTTATTATTACCAGTTATTATCATATGAAGCTCTATTTATTTAAAAAATTCTAATCTGGCTCATAAAGAAAAAAAATTAATTTATAAAAACGCTGTTTACTTACTGTATAACAAAAAATACATTTAAATTAATTATTCATATTTGGCTGACGTACAGAGATAATGAGTTTTGTATAGATTGCGCGGAAAACGCAATAAAAATTAAAAAACCATTTAAATTTATTTAAAAAATAATAAAAGATAAGGAGGATTATTTACCGACGTAAAGCGAAAATTAATTTTGTTTACCCTGCTCATTCGATAAAATAGAAGAAAAATTATTTGAATCACAAAAATAATGTGAAAAAGGATAGCGGGCGTAGAGAAAGAAAAATATTTCAGTATACAGTTATAAATGAATAAGTTATTAAAACAAAAGTATAAAAGGAAAAAGATTAGCTGACGTAAAGAAAAAAATTATTTAACATATTTTTTTTGTCAAAAAAGAGCAACAAAAGATTTGATTAGGCTATATTATACAGGAGTAAAACAAACTGTAGGTTTTTCTCGTAATTTCAAAAGACCCTGTAGGAAAATTAAGGTGGATAATTCTGTTTACATAGTGTTCCTTGTAATCTTTGATGTATTCTAAACATTTCGATTTTTGATTCATTCCATTATCTCATTTCTGCTGCGAGCTGCAAATTTTTTATTAAAACGCTGATTTGAAGCTTATTTTTAGATAATTAATGTCAAGTTTTCGGTTAAAAATTATCGACGTTGGCTAAAGACGCAATTAATGTGACATCGAGTATTATATAAAAAATTATCATAAAATAAAGAGGGCAGGAACGAGCAACAAGTCTTTAGTTAACACCAAAAACAAAATTCTTGTCACACACAGATCAGCTGTTTACAGACTAAAATGTTCTCACCCTGACTGCAATATGTGTTGCATCAGACAAAGCGGAGGGAGAATCGAGACGACACTCAAAAGAAGATAGTAAACATTCAACAATTCATTGAGTCCTAACAATAACACTAACATTTTATTTGACTTACAGACACGTTAAACCACAAACTTAATAAATATACCTGTACTGCTAATTCAAATGGCCACCATGATCAAAATTAACTGCTGCCTTGTGTCCGCCATTTTTATAGTAGGTAGTTGTGACTTGTGCCCTTTGATGTTGGTAACTGAATGTTTTCACGCTAAATCCACATTGGTACGTAATTACGGATACGTGAGGCTGTCAAGCCTATCCGTGACTTTTATCCCATCCACTAGAGACAAGCGTATCCGTAAAATGACGTTATATTTTTACTCGAGTTTAAATAATGTCCTAATTGCCACAAGCTCCAAAAATACGGAATGAAGTTCAAATTAACCAACTTCTATCCGTGTTTTCCTTCACGTAGGTACGTGAAACCTTTTGGGTTTCTTATTGGCTGATAGCAATCACGTGGTCCCAACGGATCGGTAATTACGTATCAATGTGGATTCAGGCTCAGTGTTTAAGAAAAGATAAAGGTAATGACGTTGACGACGGTGACGTTTGACATATGATCTGTCATAAACTTATAAAAATAAAAAGCCCTTACCTTCTTCACTTATAAATAATGAAATATAAAAACCATAGTTCAAAAATTAAGCATGTCCATGTTCTGGAAAGGTTTCCTCTAAACTCAAAGAGTATAGTATTCGTTAGGTCGCGAAATTATAGTTGCCTGTAAATAGAAAGTGAGTCGTTAGACAGTTTTCGAAACCATTAAAAAGTATCACCGGTAACCACAAACTTAATAAATATACCTGGACTGCTAATGCATATGGCCACGATACCCAACAATGACCACTATGTCTACTACAAAAGAAGTTAGCGAGTTGAGTGAAAAAATGTTGCTAAAAATTGGCGAACTTGGTAAGCCTATAAAAAATAAAAATGATTATTGCAAGTGGATAAAATTTTTAAATAAAAATATTTTAATTTTAAAAAATTTTTTAAGAAGTCAGGAAAAAATAGATAGAAAATCTATGATTAAATTAGAATCAAATTTAAGTATTTTTAAAAATTATCAAGAACAATTTAAATACAAAAAGAATAATAATAAAAAGGGGAAACAATTAGTTTGGACTGAATTAGAATCATGTTTTAATAATCATATAAGAACTGGAGCAATTGTTAACTGTAATATTAAGGACCCGCTGATATTTTTCAAAAAAGCTCTTAGATCATTTTTATGTCAAGTACGAAAGGAACTCAAAAAATCTTTGTTAAAAATAAATGTTATATTTTTATGTAATTTTATTAAACCTCAAACTGGTGAAATTGAATTAAAACATTTTACCACCAAAAATCAAATAGTTGATCGTAACACCGATTTGAGAAAATTTTATAATGATTACATAAAAACTAATATTTTAACAAAGTTAGAGGAGTTTCAAGAGAGAGATTCCGGTTGGGCACTGTATGAAATTTTACAATTAAAAATTAATTTTAATAATTATACCCCTATAAATATTGGCTATTCTACTTACATTACGGTGCCGAAATTTATTCAAAATACTAAGGGGGTTCTTAATATTAAAAATAATGATAAATACTGTTTTCTCTGGTGTATTGTGGCCACTCTTAATCCCTGTAATACAAATCAAAATCCATGTAGAACATCTTCATATCCTCATTTTAGTGAAATTTTAAAATATCACAATATTAGTTTTCCAATTAGAATAAAAGATAGGGTGAACTGCCCAGTTCTCGGCCACCTAACTGAATTTTTGACTTTGACTGAGAAATAAATTTAGAAAAAGGACAAAATTTGTTTTTTTTGTTTTTTTATGTGAAACCTTATAGTGTTCTTAATTGTTTCCTTTGGTCTAAAAAGGATAAAATATTCCCAGTTTTTATAAATAAATTAAAATTTAAAAAATGTGCATTCTGCCAGATCTCGGCCAGGTGGAATTTTTCTCGGCCTCAAAATGCCGGTTCTCGGCCGGGGTGGCCGAAAAATACTGACTTTCGACCGATCTAAATAAATAAAGTCCAGAAGCAATTAAAAAAGATTGTTTTAATTTTATTATAAGTCGTACAAGTAAAAATGTAATATGTTTTTATTCTTGTATTGAAAAATAAAAAAACGCAACTAAAGAAGCAAATAACAGGGTATATATTTAATACCAACTTAGTACAAACATACTTAGTAGGTACCTACCTAGTTTTGTAGGAACTTCAAATCTCTATAGTTAACAAAAATATAAAAAATTGCTTATAACTAATAGTAAATAGTAAAACTAATACCTTACCTACTATAATGTAGGTTCCTAATATTAGGTACATACACAAACAAATAACAGACAGATACTTTGAACAAAAACTTAAGTTCTTTTAAACTCTATAGACAAACAAAAAAAGAAACAAAACTCTAACAAAAATAAAAAAAACATTGCTTCTTTTAAAACTTTTCTTAAAACTATTGATACCTAAATTATAAGTACCTACTATAATAACTAGGTAAGTAACGGCAAGGAACATATACATAGGTAGGTAGGTATTTTACTGGCAAGAAATACATATAAAATCTTTGCTTGCAGCTTCTGAATATGATAAATGGGACAATTCAGTGCACGCTAAATGGTACCACTTAGGACAGATATCACAGCCTACATTTTTCAAATTGTCATCTTCTGTATCACTTATAAGTTCGTCCTCGCAAAGAGAACACATAAGTTTAATTTTTTTACTTTTTTTGTTATTTTTCGAGACACTCATATTTTTAGCTATCAGTGTCTTTTTCTCCTGTCTTTCTTCTTTTTTCTTCTTCTGGACATCCAGTTTATTCTGTTTTTCTTTTTCTTGTTTTTGAATATGTTCCCTCCAAGCTTTGGAGGAAATTGCACTTGGCAGTTTATCTCGTTTTTTACTTTCGTTATTTTTTTTAATAGGTTCGGGAAACTTCAGATGTTGAGAAAATGGACTTAAAACTTCAACGTCGTTCATAGATTTTTGGGGGGTTTTTTCGCCAATCTGGATTTTATCTAGTTCATTTTCGATACTTTTTAATGGTCTTTCTTCTCTTGTTATTGCATCTGCTCCTTTAACTTCACATGCTGTTTGGTTGTTAATATTTTCTTTACTACTATTTATGTCATATCCAAGTTCTTCAGGAATATTATTTTTAGATTCTTTAAATAATAATGGTTGCTTGAACTCTTCAGTTTGATTGATGGTATGGCCTTCTTCAATGATAGTTAAGGCATCATTGTCTGCAAGATTTCTTTGGTTTTCTGGTTCACTTTTATTGTCATCTAAACTTTTAGTCTCTTCAATTGGATTAGTAGAGTCGTGACTTTCTTCAATGGTAGCAAGGGTTTCATTTTCTGGTGGATTCTGATCATCTTCTTCACATTTTTTGTCATCATTTTTAATTTTTTTACCGAATTCTTCAATTGGACTGGTAAATTCATGAGTTTCTTTGGTGATAGCAGATGTATAATTTCCTTGTGTATCTTTTTTATTATCATGTTCGGGTTTTTTTTCAATTGCTTCATCTTTGTTATCATTGTCATTTGGTCCTTTCTGTTTGTAATTGTCTTGATAAATATTTATAGAATCATTATAGTTGTGTCTATGCTCTGGTTCTTTGGCTCCAAATATGTCAGTGACAGATATATCCAACGGCAAATCTGTCAATGTTAAATTTAAATCCTCAAAGGGAATTATACTCAAAGAATCCATTGGGACAATACTACCAATAGGTAGTGACTCTGACAATGAATTATCTTTATGTATTGTTATTTCCATGTCATTAACAGTTATGTCACTTATAATATTTATCGTTTCATGCTCAGTCTTTACCTTTATTTCATCTATGGTTTGGTAAATGATTTTTGCGTCAACACCTTTGGCAGCTAAGTTTGTTTCGATAAGATTTATCACTTTTTTGGCATTATCAATTTCTTCTTGTTTAATGTCATATTCTTTTTGGACTGGGCGTTTGTTTTTTTCTAAAACATTTTGGACACACTTTGTGTAATCCACATTGTCCGGATTTAATGGAAAGAGTCCACATTTACGAAATCCATTTTTAATGCAAGGCACCATATCTACCTTATCTAAACTTTGCTGAAATATTTTACAAAAATTCACTTTTGTAATTGAACTGGTTACATCATCCTGTGTACTTTGCCATTCCCTGACGGTTTTTTTCCATTGGTGTTTCAATGGCCTAAACACGCTTACATCTGCGGGCTGGAGTACATGGGTGGTGTTGGGTGGTAGTGAGTAAAGAATAATTCCATTTTTTTCACAGAATTCGCTTAAAAATATATTTAAATGTGAGCGATGTCCGTCTATAAATAATATGATTGGCTTTTTAATATTGCCATTCTCAAGCCATTTATTGAAATCATTGCAAACATATTCATAGAATACGTCGCTCTTCATCCACCCACTGTCGGATTTACCAAGAACCCAATTATCAGGCATATTCATAATAACTGATTTCGGGGGCCTTACATACGGAAATACAACTAGTGGGGGGCAAATATCTCCATGTGCATTAAATGTAATAAGAACTGTCAGTGTTTCCTTTTCATTGCCTTTTTTAACTGAATATACGTTCTTAAGACCCCGAGGAGCAAGAACTTTTCCTGTTTTAGGATCTAATGAAAATCCTGATTCATCTCCGTTGAAAATACGGGTAGGATCCTCCATAACCTCTTGAAGATTATTCTCTTCCAAAAAATTACTCAATTCCCTAAACCATGACCTAATATACTCTTCGGTGACTACTGCCCGTGCTTTATTAATGCTTTCAGACTCACGCAATTTTAGTTCTGGATGTCTCGAGAGAAATCGCAAGTACCATTTCTCTCCAACCCTATTATTTTTAAAAGAATCGATTTTTCCATTACTAATGGCAACTTTAGTAACGGTCTCCATCAACTCATGTTTTTTTATTGGAAATCCGGACTTAGCAAGCGCTATAGCCCACTCTTTTATGCGTTTCTCACCTTCAATTGTCATAATTGGTTCTGGCCCAGTTTTTTTTTCAATTCATCTGGTTTTCTTCCAGCCACTCTATCTTGGATAGTGCTCCTGGGAACGCCAAATTCTTTTGAAGCTGCTCTAACGCTCAAGGTTCCTTCCCTCACATGTTTAAGGGCTACATTGAGATTTTCTTCATTGTAGGTGAACATCTTACGGGGTTTTGAAACGTTTAACTTTACGCCTTTCTTGGTAGCCATCTAAATAAAAATAAAAAACACAGAATGTAAATAGGTATAGGCTAGCAAACGGATCTGAAACACCAAAAGAAATGTTTGTTTTTATTTTTTAATTTTTTTTTTTTTTTTTAATATTGTTTGTGAAATTTAATTTAAATGCGTATATAATTATATTATAAATGTATTTAAATTAAATTTTAAAATAATAATTTGAAGATAAAATTAAAAAAAATAAAAACAAACATTGCGTCCGGTGTTTCAGATCCGTTTGCCAGACCTACAAGTAGGTACATCTGTTTTTTTTTTTTAATATTTAAGATCTTAATTTTTTTAAAATTAATAAAGTAAAAAAACAATATGTTCATTGCAAGAAACTAATTTTTTGCATGCATTTTAATGGCAAAATATAAAAATGGCCGAAAAATAGGCGGATTCACCAGTTCTCGGCCCCCTTTCAAAATATTTATATCTCCCTTGATTTTCGTAAAAACCCGGCCGAGATCTGGCTTGATCTACTAACCAACTGAATATTATTAAAAAGAGAAACCCACTCTAGTCCCTAACTATCAGTAAGTTAAAAAAAGATAAAGAAAAATATATTTATTAGACCGCTTCTCGGCCACCCTGGCCGAGAAATGGCAGAAAAGGTTTTTTTGACCGGTTTTCCGGCCACGTATTTTTCTTTTTAAATATTAAGTTTTCTTGTATATTTTAATCTAATTATTAAAGATTAACCCCTTAGTAACTAAAAAGTCACAAAACTTACCTTAAAACTCGATGTTTTCAGAAATTATATTCTATTTACTTTCGAGCTGCACACTACACTAAACGTAAGAAAACGGCAAATGCAACGCACTCCTGGAGGTACATGTTTTGACTGAATTTTTCTTAAGCCTGCTTTGGCCTATAAGGATGTTGGTGCGTGAATATGGTGCGCGAAGAACTACATTAGTCAGGGGCGATATGTTCATATAAATAAATTGTAGAATGCTCTATTTATTAACTATTTTGTGAAAAAGTGGCCGAGAACTAGGGGTGGCCGGCTAACTGGGCAGTTCACCCTATAAGTAAATCTGAGAAAATGAATAATATCGGAGTGAATGTATTTACTTTGGAAAAAAAAAGTTGTACCTGTATGTCTGAGTCAATATGACTTTTTAGTTAAGGTCAATTTATTAATACTTTCTATAAATCAAGAGGATAATTTTAATATAGATGACGATGATAATGATGGTTTAGGTCAGCATATCTTACAATTTCATAGAACATATCATTTTGTATTAATTAAAAATTTGTCAAGATTATTAAATAAGCAAATTGGTGATATTACTAACATATCACTTCCATCTGAAAAGGAAAAGAATATCATTTTCACATTTTAAAAATAAAGAAAAAGTTCCATTTGTGATTTATGCCGATATTGAGAGTATATTAGAAAAATATGAGGATTTAAATGTTAATGTAAATAAATATCAAAAACATATTCCATGCAGTATTGCTTATTATTTATTATGTAGCTATGATAATTCTCAATCAAAATTTGAGCTACATACGGGGCAAGACTGTATAAGTTGGTTTTGTTTAAAATAGCACATCAATTAAATCCTATATTTTATAATATTGTTTCAATGTTACCCTTGTCGACATCAGAGCAAGAATCATTTAACACATCTACTAGGTGTCATATTTGTCAAAAGCCTTTTAGTGAAGATGATATAAAAGTTAAAGATCATTGTTATTTTACGGGTAAATATAGGGGTAGTGCTCACTTTTTATGTAATCTCAATTATAAAGATGATCATATTATACCTGTAATATTTCACAACCTTTCTGGCTATGATAGTAACTTTATTATACGGAAATTGACAACTGAAATACCAGGCTCGGTTACCTTATTACCTGTTAACAAGGAAATTTTATATCTTTTTTAAAATATATAGAAAATACAAGTATTCAATTTAGTTTTTTGGATTCTTTTCGATTTATGTCTAGCAGCTTAGATCGATTAAGTTCCTACCTAAATTCTTCTGAAAAATATATTACCAAAAGTTTTTGCAAAAATGAGACTGAATTTAATCTTGTATCAAGAAAAGGTATCTATATTTCCATATGATTATCTTGATTGTTGGGAAATACTAAAGGAAAATAGCTTACCATCGATTGATGGTTTTTATTCCAAACTTAAAAAATCTAATGTAACACAGACTGATTATAACTTTGCTGTTAAAATTTGGGAATCATTTCAAATTTAAAATTTACAAGAATATTTAGAGTTATACTTAAAGACTGATATTTTACTTTTGGCAGATGTTTGTGAAAATTTCCGAAAAGTTTGTTATAAAACATATGGTTTAGAATGTCTAAAATATTTTACTGCCCCTAAATTGGCCTACGATTCTTGCCTTTTAATTTCAAAAGTTACATTAGATAAAATTACATAGAATTAATTACCTATATTGATCAAATAATGATGATTGAAAGCGGAATTAGAGGTGGAGTATCTCAGTGTAGTAATCGTTATGGTAAAGCTAACAATAAATATATGGAGAATGAGTTTAACCCCGATCTGCCATCATCATATTTAATGTACTTTGACATTAACAATTTATATGGAACAGCAATGAGTGAATCGCTTCCTACTGGTGATTTTAAGTGGGTTGACATAAATGTCTACTATTCGGAAAATATTATTAATACACCAGACGATTCGGATGTAGGGTATATACTTGAAGTAGATTTGGAATATCCTAAGGAACTCCACGATCTACACAAGGATTTACCTCTATGTCCAGAACGTTTAATACCACCTGTCATCAAAACAATCTAAATTATTGACAACACTTTTTAATAAGAAAAACTATGTTATTCATTACAGAACTTTAAAACAAGCTTTATCTCTTGGTTTACAACTTACTAAAGTTTATAAAATTTAAACAATCACCTTGGCTAAAAACTTACATTGATTTAAATACAAATTTGAGAAAACAAAGCCAAAATGAATTTGAAAAAACTTTTTTAAGTTAATGAATAATGCAGTTTTTGGAGAAACAATGGAAAACGTGAGGAAATACAAAGATGTTAAAGTAGTAACTACTTGGCTCGGTCGATATGGAGCAAAAAAATACATTTCAAAACCTAATTTCCATAGTTTAACCATTTTTGATGATGACATGGTTATAATTAAAATGTCAAGGTTAAATATTAAATTTAATAAACTTATATATGCAGGTTTTAGTATTTTAGAAATTTCTAAACTTTTTTTATATGATTTTTATTTTAATTATATTAAACCTAAATTTAATACAGACACCAAATTATTATATACTGACACTGATTCTTTAATTTATCATTTTCACGTGGAAGATATCTATGAATTTATTAGACATGATATAGACAGATTTGACAGTTCTGATTATCCTGTAGACAACATTTATAATATTCCTTTAGTTAATAAGAAAGTATTAGGATTAATGAAAGATGAGAATAATGGTAAAATTATGAGTGAATTTGTAGGTCTTAAATCAAAAATGTATGCATTAAAACTGTTTGATTCAGATAAAGTTGTTAAAAAGGCTAAAGGTATTACTAATACTTCAATGAAAACAATAACATTTGACGACTATTATAACTGTTTATTTCATAAAGACACATTTTATACACAAGAACATTTAATTCGAAGTAAAAAACATGAGGTCTGCACAATAAACCAGAGAAAAGTTGCTCTTACTCCATACGATGATAAAAGAATTATTAATTATATATATACCGATAATTTATTGATTATAGCCCCAAGGTACTGACCTTGGGGCTATAATCAATAAATTAATTTTATCCATTTTCAATAAAAAATTTTTATACATTTAAGCCGATCAAGAAGTAAGTCCAATTTTAAAATATACAAAAATCACACCTCACGCATATACACCCGAAAAGGGTAGTAGACTGGCTGCTGGATATGATTTAAAAAGTAATCATGACACAATAATACCAGTTAGAGGAAAAGCTCTAATATCAACTGGACTTAAATTTGAGCTACCGAAAAACTGCTATGGCAGGATTGCTCCAAGGTCTGGTTTAGCTGTAAACCACTTTATTGATGAAGGCGGTAAGTTTTATTTTTTACAAAATTATATTGTAATAATGAAACATTTTTTTATTAGCTGGCGTTATCGATGAGGACTATCGAGGTGAAATTAAGGTCCTACTGTTCAATCACTCGGATGAGGATTTTCACGTTAGAACTGGCGACAGGATAGCTCAAATAATATGTGAAAGGATCTTCTACAGAGCTTCAAGAAGTCAACAACAACAACAACATGTGCAGCACAGAACGTGGAGAAAAAGGATTCGGGTCCACAGAAAAAAATATGTAAAACAAATAAAGTGATTTGTTTTAATTTTTAAGAAATGGTTTTTATAAAAGTAAATAAAATTGTTGTTATTATTATTATTTTATTTAAAATTATAGATATAACTTAAAAATATATTTTTTAAATAATTCTTTTACTTAAATTAAATAAAAATATATTTATTTCTACAACAATGTGTTTTATTAAACGTATTCATCAAAAGTATGTACCTATTAGTAGTATTACTATTCACATATAAATTAGTAATAAACATTTAAGCAAGGTCGTCGTCGTCTCGGTTGCCGATACCGCTTTGCTCGCACTCGACGGTAAAATATGTTTGTAATATTATACTAAAACGGTACGGACGTTTTGGTAGGTGCGCGGTAGACCAAAATTGGTTTTTTTAACCTTAGCAATTAACAGAAATATGCGCAAATAGTAAAAAAAGTGGCTTTGCCACAAAGAGTTTTCATATTAAGTTAGGTGATATGTTGCCTCAGGCACCTTCACCGACCACACCCTATGCTAATTACTTCTTCGGCGTTGCGTCATAACTTCTTCGGCTACGGAACGCCATCCACATCTGAAGAAATTGATGAGACACGCTGATGACTTCTTTGGCAATTAATCATAATTTCTTCTTCTTCTTACTACTTCTTCAGCGTTACATCATCACTTCTTCGGCCTAAAGGACACTTCTGTCGACGACATATTGTGTCTTCTTCAGATCTGCATGACCTCTACGGCACAGCTTAAGAACAAATACCATCCACTTCTTCAGATGTGGATGGCATGTGTCACAGAAACGTGGTAAGATAACTACTGACCAACATCGAAAGGACACAATCACGCAAAATGGCGGCCCCCTAGTAGTGGTCATTTATGTTTCATTGAATTGGCAGTCCAGGACCAGGTATATTTATAAGTTCGTGAGTAGTGGTCATTAGACAGTTTTTGACACACAACACAAATATATAGTTTGGTAAATATGTAGGTTTTTGAAACCATTAAAAATTATCACGGGTAACCACTAACTGACTGACATATATGACATTTGAAGTGTCATTATCGTATTTCCCTATACCGGCACCACGAACTTAAAAATATACTAGTTATATAGCTAGTTATATCTGTGCTGGCAGCATTGATTGCAAATGGGCAACTTACATATGTCACACTGGATAGCAGTTTTCCTATCCTTGTTAGTGGGGCATATGGCACATCTTTTTCTTTTACTTTTTTCAGGAGGTACTTGAGGCTGCTCAGAGACTGGATTCGCAACCCCCAAAAGTTCAGCAATGATTCGTACATTTGAGTGCACCTTCTTGTTGGCCATTCTGAGTCGCAAATGTTCATTTATTAATTGTTTCCCAAAAGTTTTGATAAATGAGTATCGTTTTATTTCTTTACCTTTTGATGCAAATTGGTACAATACTCGAGAATTTACACCTGCAATGTTCAATATAGCAAAAAAAATTGCCATTGGCCAACGGTTAGTTCTTCAGGATACTGAATACAACGCACATTTCGCATCAAATGCGTCAACTCCAGATTTTGTTTCATTATAAAAATGAATTATCTCCGGCTTTTTGGTTGTTTCTTTGACAGAATTGTCATGATGCATGCTAGAAAGTAATATAACGCTTTTACTTTTTTTGGCACATAGCTCACTATAGTGGTTGAAGAAGTAAATCCAAACGTTGATGAATGAATTGCACGTTTTCGGTTCGGTAAAAATTCAGATGGTACAGATTTTTTATTTTTTCGTAAGGTTCCCACGTACGTCAAACTGTTTTTCTTGAGTTCGTCGACGAGTTCCACTGAACTGTACCAGTTATCCCCGGTGATGTTCCTGTTGGTGCCTTTCACACTCCACAAGCCTAAGTAGGTTATGTAGGCTTTGTTGCACCATCAAGTTTTATTTCGGAACCGGCATAAATCTGCATCAACGAGATAATGCGTTTTAGCGTCAGCCAAAACCTGCACTTTAATTCCATATTTGGCAGGTTTGTTCGGAATATACATCCGAAATCCACACCTTCCTCGAAACGGTACAAGCCTTTCGTCTACAGTTAGGTAAATTCCCGGTGAATAACATGACTTTGATCTAGCTACAAACTCATCAAATAATTCCGACACAGCGGCCAACTTATCAGTTTTTACTCTTTCTTTTCGGGTTTCTACATTGTCAAATCTGAGACAGCTCAATAAAAACGAAAATCTGGCCAGACTCATAGTAGCACGAAAAATAGGTCTTCCTGTCCCAACTGTTGCCCACATAGAACGGACGTCTTCATGATTAGATTTAAAGATGAACTGAAGATACAACAACCCAAAAAACGCCTTAATTTCACATATGTTGGTATTTTCAGTAAACGAAGGCCAAACTTTAGTTTGTGACTGAGCAAACCTTTTAGACTTTTTATAGTTTTCTCTGGTGGATGTTATCTTCAAATTGGTAAAATCAACTAACTTTTGTATCATCTCAATAGAAATTAGTAGACTCCAAGCATCTACAGGCTTACGTGGAGGATTATTACGAGCAGGGCCAATAAGGCCATGCAAGATAGTAACCAAATTATGAGCAGGGGTCCTATCTCTAATGCCTGCTGTTTTTGACCATTTGGTATTGTCTTTCCCATACCAACTGTTCCTGATGGGCAACTCTTCTTCTTCCGAATCGGAGTTTTCTTGCTCTGTTTCGGAATTGTGGTTGCTCAGTAGTTCATTGTCCTCTTTATTCGCGTCACTCTCTTTAGCCAATCTTTCTAGTTCCTCTAACACAGCTTCTCTGTTTGGAATATCAACGGATACACTTTTCTTGCTCGAGCCCATTTGGTTTGAGTCTTCCATACTTTCCCAAAAGTCTTCAGACTCTAAAATATTTCTTAACGCATCTTCTGACAATGCCCTAGAACTGGACGCCATTGCGTTGCATTTACTGAAAGATAGTAAAAAAACACATTTTATATCTATTAACTTATACCTTATGGCCACTAGTACCTATTCTTGTGAAATAGATAAATACCTTGCAAGAAATAAGAACGACATAGATACTTTCAAACCAATAAGCAGTTATTAACTTGTCGCGTATTTACTACCTCGAACCTCGCCGACACGAACGAATACTGAAGTATGAATCTATGCCGGCGAAATCACACGTATGGTATTGCGGAGGAGTACCGAGACAGCGAGTATCCAATGTCGCCAAACTTAAAAAATATACCCTATTTAAAAATAGGATGGGTCCTCAGGACCCATCAGTAGTAGCTACGGGTTAATATCAAATAAAAATGAGGTTAGAAAATTAAAGGAGTAATCATTACAAAGGAAACAAATTTTTTCCAAAGATGCAAGTTCGTGACTTGCACCCGCAGTCTGACAGTTCTCTCCAACTCGCTCTCAGTAGCTCAGTACTCAGTAGGAATCTGCTACTCAGAGATTGCTCGATTTCTTGTAATTTTATTTGTTTACTGAATGTCGCGCAATGTACCATTCTAGAATTATTTGTTATTGTTTATGTTTTGTGAACGTGTGAAGACATATTAGTAACTTTCTGTAAGTTTTTTATAATTTTACCATTTTAATTTAATTATATTTTTTGAAGTTATTTATCACAAAAAATGTCCGTAAATATTTTAAAACTATTTGTAATATATTTTAGAGTCTGATATAATGGAACAAGAACACTTGCTGAAATGCATCACTTCTAACATTTGAATTGGCATTTTATTTGTGGCGAAATAACTTCCTTTACAAAACTTTTCAATATTACACTGCCTCCACTTCAGAATAGAGTTTTTCCTTAATAAAAGGAAATAAAAAAGTTATTTTTACCGCTCACCACATATTTAAGATAAAAATTACAAAACATAAAAAAATATAAGTAGATAATAAAAAACAAAACCTACGATACAAAGAAAGTCGATTGACGTAAGGTAAAATTGAATTCAAACTTTAGGCTGTAGTAGAAAAAAAAACATGCTGCGCACCACATGTATTCAAAACCAAAACAATGTTAGGAAGAAAGTTGACTGACGTAAGGTAAAATCTAATTTAGTTTGCTTACGTGACAAAACTGATTATCACCACCAAAAAGACTTTTTTAATTTTTTAAATTTATACACTGCTCACTAGATAAAATAAAAAATAACAAAAAACAACAAAATTTTGCATAAGTATTAAAATATAAAATATATATAAAAGAGCGGGCTGCAATAAAAAAAAACTTATTTTATATGATATATTGAATAATATTGTGAAAAAAAAATAAATAAAAAATTAAATTCGGGGTAGAATGTAAAGATGACACATATAGAAAAAGAAGGTGAGAAAGCAAGCTAGCTTACACAAGTATATGACATACACTATACTCAGTAAAATAATGAAAAGTGTATTGTCTAAATTGAAACTCTAGTTGCAATTTTCATCAAATTGTGGTTTCGTAATCTATTTGCCGCAACTTTTAAAACTCCTATCCCAAATCACTCTATAAGATGGCGCCACAATACTCGACCAACCCCATCGAGCCGAGTTGCAACAGATGAAAATCGCCCTGGAAAATCGATACCAGTCCCACGCACAAACCGGGACGTCATGTGTATATAATGGACGGCCCAATTTGTCCAGACAAATTAATAAATTTAAAAATGCTGATTTGTTCCTATTAGGAGTTTTCTTGGATCAATAATAACACTGGCATTATCATTTTATTAGAACAAGGTAAGGTATGTTTAAGTATTATTAAATTTGGGTCAACTTAATATGTTAACCATATCATATGATTAAAAGAATTAGGCAAGTAGACATTTTACGATTCATAAAAAATTAATTGTTTAATCGTAAGGGCATTGTATCTAGAAATCGGGTGTGTCTTTTAGATAAATTATTCTCAAAGATGCTGGAAGGAACTGTAGCGAGAATCTTAAATCAGCTTCTGGGCAAGTACGTTCAAGATTTGGATACCGAAAATCTTAACGTGGGCATATTTTCCGGAACCGTTCAGCTTACCGATCTTAAATTAAAACCCGAGGCTTTGGTAAGTCATTTATTGTTTAGTCAGACTTCCATTACAGATTTATTCTAGTATGAGCTTAACCTACCGATAGAAGTAAAAATAGGAACCATTGGAAAGATACAGATTCAAATACCATGGAACGCCCTGTGGAATCAGTCCGTCGTGGTTAATATTGATGATATCCATATTATTGCCAACCCCGTGGTGAGTAATCAGGAGTTCGATGCTGAGAAAAATAAAAGGATTGTTAGGGCATTTAAGAAGAGAACTTTGGAGCTGTTAGAGAATGATGGAGGAGTATTAGGAGGTAAGAACACGAGATTTAATGACTCAGGAGGATCCTATCATCCCAATAATTCTTTGCATAATTTTCACTATTACTGGTCAAAACTTTAAAAGATGAATTAACTTAATTCATCAATTTCATATAAGTCATTTCCACGTTGAAATTGATTATGTACCGGATGCCTTTAATATTTACAGGACCTTCAGCATTCGCAGAACATCTAGTATCCCACATTTTGAATTATGTCCAATTGAATATAACGAACATCCACATTCGGTATGAAGACGACCTTAGTTGGACCACACCAGTGGCTGCTGGATTATGTATAGGTTCTATTACTGCCCAAAGCACTAATAGGTATAAATTAAATAATAATTCAAGTGAGTTTTTTCTGAAAAGCATATTTTTTATTTGCAGCAAATGGAAGAGAATCCCTTATGAAGCGACCGTGGACACCAGCTACTATCTAATTAAAATAGAAGCCACTTCCATTTACTGGAACACCAATAGCGCCCCAAAAAAGTGGGACTTACCATCTCAGTATTATCAGTGGAGAAACTCTATGGTCAAGAGCTTACAAAACTACTGTTATGAGGGAGAAAGTTTCAAATTTGGTAAAGTTCTTGAATAACATTTATTGATTAATTTTAAACCTCCCCTTTTAGTTCTTAGTCCACTAATATCCAAAATAAAAATGACCATCAGTAAATCGAACACTGGTCATGTAGCAGACATAAATACAGATATAGTGATCCAAGACTGTAACGTACAAATCTCAAAGGACCAATATGACTCCATTATGGCTATAATAAGTAATTTCGACAGGATGCTCATCAGCTGGCAGTACTTCTCCAAGAGACCCCAAAAACGTATATTAGAGGATCAGAAGGCGTGGTGGAGGTGCATGCAGATTCAAACTATTTTAAAGAGTAATGCTTATAAGCACTTTCTTGTAGATATGCTTGCTGGGCCACAATAGAACAGCGCATCAAGCCACTCACTTGGAGTAGAATTAAGCTTGTGAGATCGCAGTATAAGCAGTACATGGAAACTTATAAGCAAATTATTGTAAACCCCAACGACACTGAACTGAGAATGGATCTGCAGAAACATGAAGACAATTTATCAGTTATTAATGTGGTTATTGCTAGGCAGCATACACGACTACTGGTAAGTTCTGAATACAGGATTCTTCAGTTACTACCTGAAGTTTTGCTGGCTTCTTTCTATATCAGCAGTATTTATCCAGAAGCTCATATACAATTTTTACATTTCAGATGCGATCAAAGAGCCAAAGTGAAAAAAGTTTCTGGTCAATGCTGCCATCTCCAGAAAAAATCGTTCTTTGTCAAAAGATTGGATATTACGACCAAGACGAGAATCCGCGCCTGATTAGTCACTTATTTACATTTAAGCTAGGAAACTTAAATGTTACTTTGACCAGTGATTCCAGGGAAGTTGTGGTGGCGACCATAACCCAAACGTTGGTATCAGCAAAGCCAAACTTTCTGGATAAAATTTACCGGATTTCCTTGAAAGTCGAAGGGCTTATAGTGGAGGGAAATGGGCCTAATAACTGTTTGACCCCGATGGTTTCTTCGGAACACCTAAAAGATAGCCCTGCATTCTTTTTTACTATGATTCTAGAAAAATCGAAGGCGGATGCTCGTAGCTTACAAATGACTTTAAGTTCTGTGGAGTGCATTTATAATAAGGTAAGAGGTTTTATTTCAAAATGACCCAACTCACTCAGGTGCTTTTAGAAAAGCTTTCAAGAACTAGAAGCGTTTCTCCAAACCAGCAAACGTTCAGAAAGAATTAATTTATTGAAAAGCTTAAGATGCTTACCCAGTCTAATCTATAAAACCATAACGAAAATGATTTCAGACAAGTGGGAGTTAAATTTAAACTTAAAGTGTCCCTACTTTGTTATACCTGAATCGAGTTCCTGCATTGTGTAAGTCATATTCAGGGAAAAAATCATTGAATATCATTAATATTTTACCAATTTGTAGTCCTGAAGAACACGTATTGGTAATAGATTTTGGAAAATACTTTATCAGAACAGAAATATGTCGACAGACCCAAGTATCCGAAAGTACTACTAAGATGGAGATGGAAGAGCAGCTGTACTCCAAACTTCACATAGGTATGATCATATTATGCTATTCTTTATTTCTTTATAGTTAGTTTTAGATTGTACAAATCTACAAGTGCTGTTTTGCGATAAACATGATCACTGGAAAGAAGCTCGAAACGAAAAAGACTCAGAAATGCATATCGTGCCTAAAGCTGCTTTCAGTGCCATTTATGCACTATCTGCTGTGAATATGGCTACTATTCCAAGGTAAATTTTTCATTTTTCCAAATCATATTCATGTTGTAAATGTAATTTTATAGCCTTAAATTCAACATCGCTTGCACATCACTGAAACTCAACGTTAGTGAACGTAAAATCAGCTCTCTACTGAAGTTCTTTAATGTAGATCAGATAAGGATTAACGTAATAACTGAAGCTATGCAGCCGGATATTTATAAGCAGGATCGGATAAGGGAATATAGAAAAAATAAGATCTTTAGACGAGTCAGAGATCTGATAAATTTAGCAGACACTTACAAGTACAGGAAACATAAAGTTGTAAATGGAGATGTTGAAAAACTTAGCAAAACGTAAGTTCTGCAATTAAGTGTTATAATTTTTATTTGAAATATTTTAGGAAAAGTATTGATAACGAGAACCTCAAAAACAACATGAACGAAGCTTGGGCAAGAACAATAGATTTACCAGGTTTGGAAGATAATATC
Source organism: Anthonomus grandis grandis (assembly GCF_022605725.1). Classification (NCBI taxonomy): domain Eukaryota; kingdom Metazoa; phylum Arthropoda; class Insecta; order Coleoptera; family Curculionidae; genus Anthonomus; species Anthonomus grandis. The sequence continues at coordinate 11,430,872 of NC_065548.1, read as the reverse complement.
TCACCAAGCAATAACATCCAAATTTTATTTGGAGTTGTGGTCAACGAAGTAATCTTAACTGCATCACTTGAAATAATCTTAATGATTTCCTAAATTTTTTTTAGTGTTCAATGGTTTTCTCGAAATCCAGCGACTCCACTGACCGACAGTACCTCATGCTTCGCGTAGGTCAGTTCTCAATGGACGTCGCTTTTATGACCTTTGGTCCCGCATACCAAATGTCAATCCACAGCATCATATTAACAGATAAGCTCCACACCACCTCTAGCGGACAATATCTGGATTTGGTGTTTACTCCATTGCCGAACACTGGGGATGTTATTACGGTACTTTACAGGAAAGTGAGTGCAAACTGCAGAGACTTTTGGAGTCATTTTCATGGAGTCGAAACGTCTTTGGTTGCCAATTTTGGTACTCTTCACTTGCTGTTGCACCAGGAAGCTATACATACTTTGATTAAATATTCGAAGTACTTGTCAAACAAGTGAGTTTCGTCTTATTTATACAATGGGATTTTGTCAAAACTAAATATTTCAGAATCAAATACCAAACTTCTCCTTACCTGAAAACTTTGGTAAGAGAATGTATAGGAAGTATCAACAAGACGTTGCATAAGCCTTCTGAGGTGCCAGTACCACCTGGCTCGGTAAAGTTTTCACAGTCAGCAAGAATGAGTGATTTAAATATGGTAATTTGTGATGCCGACTATGATATCGTCAGCATACAATTGTCAGGACTAGAGATTGACTCACTGTTCAGAGCCAATGAGAGATTTGTATTCAGAGGGTATCTGGGCAGCATCAATGTTGATCATTTAAATCAAGTTACTCTTTATTCTAAGGTAAGTTATTGTTTACTTCAGCATGAATTTCTTATGGAAACCAGTTATTTTCCAGGTCCTCTATACAGACGAGGATAAAGTATTTGAAGTGAAATACGTAAGAAACGCTTCTCATATAAAAAACCATGAAGTACTTAGCAAGCAATATGAAGAAACTTTTGATGGTAGCTTCAAGTTTCAACTTGGTCGTATTCATTTCATATTTTTATATAAGCTCATGGTTCAATTACAGGTTAGCTAGAGCAACCTTAGCAAGTACCAACCCTAATTCCACTTTTTTTTAGAGATTTATAATGAACCTGGAAATAATAGAGTATGTGGAGTCCTATTTGAACTTAATTAGAAGAACTGTCAAGGCAGCGACAGATACACTTAAGAATAAAACGAAAATAAGTCTTGCCATTGGTGTTTCTGGTCCTATAATACTTATTCCTCAGAAATCGTCTTCGCCTAATGTTATTTTGATTGATACTGGTAATTTGAGAATTGAAAATTTCTTTAAAGAATCTGATAACCGAGTGGTTGAGAATATTCTGGTGAAGCTCAAAGATGCTACTATAACTAGAGGAGTCATGGGTTTGAGATCTTCTATAGAAACACAAGTTAAAATGTGAATGAACTAGTAATTCCGATTGTTAATAATTTTTTTATTACAGGAAACCTTAATGGAGCCCTTATGCATTAACATGGACGTTAAGAAGTTCACCAATACCAAAACATCTCAAAAGAATTGGGAAATCGACTCTATATTGGAAAAGATAGAAGTCACCTTGGGACAAAAGGATATAGCTTTAATGTTATCAGTCTATAACGAAAATATTGGTGAGGCTCAGCTAGTTGACCTGCTTCCAGAACAAATCAGATCTCCTATATCAGAAATTTTTGAGCAAGATGACAACGTTCGAGAATTGGAGGCGTTCTTTTGTGAGCCTAAACAGAAATTTCTGAATGCCAAGTTTAAAATTGATGAGGTAACCTTTTAAGTAATTAAAGAATTAGTCTAAGAAAAGTTTCAATTCCAGATAAAAGTGACGCTATTTTTCGATGCCAGTGAACTATTGAGCTCACCAATCAGAGACTTAAACCACGGACTATTTAAATTAGAGATATATGACATTGATAATTCTTTAATTATATATACAGATAAAAGCTCTGATGGCAAGCTTTCTGTCGATAAGATTTTAGTTGAAGAAATTGGACCAGATGCTAATATCAACAGCAAAACGTGAGTTAAATGTTTTGTCTAGGCATTATCTGTCATGATCAGATGTGATAATATTCTTCTGTGATTTACCTAATTCAATGAATATTTGATCTCTTTATATTCCCTTTCTAATCAGCTCTTTCAAGCTTTGTCTTCTATACATGCATGTGCTGAATTATTATCTGCATATTCAGTACAATTACTCATACTATCCTCTTTTTTTTTTCCTTCCTTAACTAGTTTATTGAACTCCCTTCTCTATCTGTTGATGGCTTAAGATCCCTGTTAAGGCTTGACGAATTTAAATAGACAAAGGTTAGAGAAAGACTCTAAGATTTAAAAATTTTGGAACCATAAGATCCGAGGTCATGATTCTCCCATCAATTTTTCTGGATATGCTTTGGAGATTACTGCTGCGTTAATATAATCCGCAGAAAAATTGAATTATTTCCTTAAGTAATTGAGATTTCTGCCTTCCATCATAATTAGGATGTGAAGAAACTTTTCTTGTTGTGTTCGTCTTTAATGTATTTATTTACTCACAAAGATATGGTAGTCTTTTGTAATGTTCTAGTGGTATTGGGTTAAGATAGAATATGACTTATATCGCTTCTCTTATGAATCAACTTATTTGCATTATACCTCTGTAAATAACTTAACTAAAATTTAAATTTTCTCTAGAGTTTTAGGTGCTCCAGCAGAAGATGGTAGAAACAATAATATCTGCAATATTACCGTAAACAAACCGCCCATCATAGATGTGAACTTTCATCAAAACAAAAGCGGTGACAAATCAGCCGATATTATTGTCGGTAGAATGTGCTTATGCTTATCAATTCCTTTCTGTGAGAAGGTAAGAAAAGTGATCCCTGAAGAATTAAGCTAAAAAAATCATTTCCAGATGGCCCTTTACATTCTGGAATGTTTACCAAACAACCTTCAGGATATCGGAATAGTAAATAAAGGATATGAAGCAGAAATGACCAGTAGGGAACCAAAAAGACTTACCTCCAACAGCTTAACTATATCCTTAAGAGTTAACAAACCTGAGCTGATGTTTCTGGTTGAAACTACTTCCAACAAAAAAAGGTTACACTACATCTAATATTTCAACAGATATTACTATATAAGTCAATTTTAGGTACTTTATAACTAAAAGCGAGATAATGGTCGACCTTTCAAGACATCGTAACCGCCTAAACTTAATAATATCCCTCTCAGGGCTTCACAATCTCTTTTACGACCTGAGTGAATACTCTGATCAACCTTATGTGGTTTTAAAACCTTGCGACGTCGAGCTTACTAAGAATGTCGAGGATTCCACTGAAAAAATCGTCCTAAATGTCTCAGGGGTTTATGTAAAAGTTTGCTCTGAAGTGGTACATTCACTGGATGATATTATAAATGATATTGAAGAGCATTTTAAAATACCTGACATGGAACTTGCTAGAAATGTCAACAAAGTTGAAAAAACAAATATTACTGAGGTCAATGAGGAACTGTGGATGCCAAAGAAAATGGACGCTTATATCGATAAGGTAAGATTTGTTTACGCTGCAAAGTTTATAAAATCGACAAGAATTTTCAGGTTGAACCAGACTGCCCAAGGCTTCCGACTCACGTGTGCAACCAAGTACTGACCTTACCAAAGTTTGAAGCAGTACTCATATTAGAGCTGGAGAAGATGCAAGCTTTACTGATAAAAACCTCTATAGAAATCCATGCTCAGGACTGGAACTACCTTTTAAATTGTACAGCAGACATTACATTGCAAGCAAATTATTTTAATGAAAACATGCAGAGTTGGGAGCCATTAATTGATCCAGTTTTGGTTGAAGAGAGTGACTATAGGCCGTGGGGATGTCAAGTTAAAATATTTGTGGTAAGCAATATAGTAATAAATAATCTGTATCTTCTTCAAAAAACGGCATTTTTTAGGATAAATCTCAACCAATTAATGATAAGGAAGAAAATCTACCAGTGCCAAAGAAACGCTCTTCCAGTAATACGAAAATGAAAAAATCCTCCAGGTCCTACACCACCACAGAAAGTGAGGATTCCGGCGAGGATATGATTTACCTACTGCCTACAAATCTGGTAAATCATACCACCAACAGGCGAGTAAAGACGAGCCTGAGTACTTTTTTGGATGACTCTGATAGTGAAAATGAAGAGGGAACCATGGAGAAACTTGCAGCTGCCATATCTGATTTATTTACTGGTAAATCATATTAACTATTAGATTTGCTGTCATTTACTATATACTATTATAAATTCGATAGTCCAGGCATCATGGCATCAACCATTTACTTCCTAATCTTTGTATACTTTTCAACTGCAGCTCAAGTATTTTTTCGTCAGGTTTTCTTCATGAACTGGAGAAGAAGATGAACTTCATGTCTTGTAGAAGTAGTAGCGATAATTGAAAATTAGTACAAATCATTTTTTTTTAAATAAAATAAAATAAGAGGACAGAAAAAAATTATAATAATAAAAATGAAGAGCAACATTAAATAAGAAAATCAAGAAACGAGAGCAAACTAAGAAAAAAATGCCTGATAAAACCTTAAACAATGATCGTAAAAAAACGCTCTTCATGGTGTTGCTTGTGGGTAATACTATATTGGTGATGAAAAACAAGATAACATAAAAAAGTACTAAAAAAGGGACGAATTAAAATAATTAGATAATAAAGTAGTAGTGACTAAGGAGTTTGATCTTAAAGGTGACCACTTAATTGAAAGCCGAAAATTTCAAAAACTAACTGGACTATTGTCATGAAACAAACAGCATGTTTTTATAAAAGGCAAAAACACAAAATCTACAGCATCACAGAAACATAGATTTTGTGTTTTATATTTTTGCCTTTTATAAAAACGTATGACCAGCATCTTTGGGAAAATGAATGAATTTTTCGAGTTAAACAGCATGTTGTTCAAAAGATTCTTCTTTATAAATGTTTAAACAACATTGTTTGGAAACGAATTTAAGTAAAGTTTAAGAAATATACGCCATTTTAAGCAGTGGTGCCAAAGCACGATGTTTGATCTTCGTGATAACCACTCACTTCAGGTAAACGGAAATCATCAAGGTTTCTATCTGCTGAAAAATGTCTCTCGACTAAAACGAGCCGATTCCTTCTTAACTTTCACTCCAATTGTTTGCTCTAAACTACCTTCCTTCGCAAGAGAACTATTTGCCAGAATACCAGAATAATCTTGTATTGCTTAAACGTTTTAAAAACACGAATGGTCAGCACTTTCAGTAAGTCTTCTTCAAATTCTTTCATCAAATTTTTTATTTCTAGTGGCTTTGGAGATGATCCTACTGATTCGTTTTAAATAGGGAGTAAGTTGAATTGCAAATTCTTTTGAGGCAATTTGTCGTCTGCTCTGTAATATATTTCCATCCAATGTTTTAGCCAATGATGGAATGGCAAGATGATTACTGATATAATATAAAATTCTGCCTTGGCAAAGAGGTTAGCAACATCTTCTTGTGGTCTATTAGGCTCTTCTAGGCATTTTATACACTTGATGGTAGCAACAATATTTGATAAAGAACTTCGAAAGAGTTTTAGTTCATGAACTTTTACGATCTTTTGAGGAAATAGTACTGGATTGGATGATGGTCTTAATAAAATGGTTATAATCCTGTTTGCAGGTGACTGGAATGAAAACGAAGATAGCGAATGCGACCATTCAAGCGAAGACGAAGAAGAAGAGAACCTAATTTCGGTAAATGAACGACCGAAACAGCATCCTGAAGAGCACAAGTTTCACAGCTGTGTATACTTTCTCGTTAATGCTAAAGATTGCTTAAATCTGACCATAACACCCGCATTTCTTAGGGTAAGATCTGTATAACCTTTTGGAGCATAAATTAATTAAATCTTACAGCTTTTTAGCGAACTGATGGCCCAATACTCAAGCAAAATCTTTTCCGTAAAATCCTTACGGAAAACTATAGAGGTGACCAACGATATAGGACCTCAAACAAAAGTGGAACTTTTTGAAAAAAACTCCGAAAAAGGTGGAAAAGATGTTCTGATCAATGTAAAAAGATTTGAGGCTGAAGATTCCATCCCAAATAGCCCCACCAGGCATCTGGTTTATCACGAAAGCACTGCTCTGGATGTTCAGTAGGTTTTAACTAAAATTTATCAATTTGTTCTAATCCAGCACACTTTCAGGCAACTAGAACTAGACCTTCTCGAACTAGACCGCGACTATGAACAGGGATACGATTTTGCCACTGTAAGAAGCTTGAGGTTTCTTCAGGAGACAACCGCGTCCTTATATGACAAGATCAACAAGAATTACTTAAAGATATTTGTTCCGTTCTCCCTTCCGGTTCAGACAAATTGCTCAAAGCGAAACTGGGAGAAGCTGGTAAAGCTCCAAAGTATGAACAACAGTAGCATCCCAACAGCAAATTACTGTTTGGCAGTGAGACATAGAGTGGGAAGACATGGAAGGAGCATCACGGTGTCTTCACCTCTTCAAGTAAAAAACGAATTATTAATATGGCAAAGGTTATTGGTAAATGGTTTTTAGATTCACAACGAAACATGTTTTGCATTGAACATCCTTTATCAACCATCAGTACTTCAGCAAATGAATGTGGAACCTGTAGGTGATGTCACTAATCCATTTGAAACAACTATGAGAATAGCGATTTTGGAACCTTATGAGACTTATAACGTACCTCTATTTATTGCTTACCATTGTAAGCTTTTCATACAACCTGCATATGCCGAGTAAGAAATTCTTATGATATTTTTATTGGGTTATCATTAAAAGTTTCTTATTTTTAGAGGGCATTATGCATCAGAATCAGGTCTATGGTGGAGAGATATGTCGAGAGAAATGGATGCCACCTATAATTTAATTTGTAAGCCGAAAAACGAATCTAATTTGGAAATATTTGCTTTAAGAGTGACAATGCAGAGAAATCTGGAAATTAGGAATAATTTTGCTCGTGCGGTGCCCAATTACTTGATTAAATTGCTGCCTCCATTGACGGTGCAGAACTTTTTGCCTTATACCTTAGAGGTGGAAAATGTCAGCTTAAAACAGGTTCGTTGATTTATTCATTGGAGAGATAAATGAAATTATGAAACTTTAAAATTAAAAAAGCACAAAAACATTTTTTAATTTTTGATTGCATTGCGCAGAGAACACTATCCTAAACGAATAAGAACTGAACAGAAGGTAGGCAAAATTAGATGAGAGAACATGATGTTGCTGTACTTCTTTCACTTTTCTTTAATGGAGTCTTAGTTAAACGCTTGTAAAAAAAACCTCAATTTGATCTATTTAAACTTCTTATTTCGGAGATGTTTAAAAAAGTTTAAACTATAAACGATTTCTAAGACAGTATTTCACTCTATTAATGTTTGCAGGTGGTAAAAGCCGATCCTGGTGAAAAATGTAGCATCTATTCCCTTGACCTGTCACGAGATGAAAAATTCGCCATCAAAATGACCTACAATAACATTACGTGGAGTGGAACCCTAAACGTCACTGGCCATTTAGATGACAAACTGATCCCAATGCTCTCCGACCAAAATCCAGCATGCAAAACCGTCCACATTAATGTTAAGTGCGAAAGGGATGGCACTTGCAAACTGATCTTTTACTCCCCTTATTGGATTGTCAACAAAACGGGTCTACCATTAAAAATCAAGGTAGATTACTTGATTATATTATTACATCACATTCCAAGGTCTTTTTCCAGGCATCCCATGCTCAAAATGTTCAAGAATGCCCAAATAATGACATCTTATTGTTCACTTACAAGCGGCATAGCAAGCAAAGCCTAAATATTAAGGTTCACGACTCGATGTGGTCAAGTGACTTTACAGCAGAGTGCTCCGGTACCACTGGATTGATCATTTGCAAGGATAACGAGCGAAATAAGAAATATATGTTCTTTATGAGCTCTAGCCTTAGTAACTTTTGCCCTAGACTGACCAAAATAGTTACTTTGTCGCCTAGTTTCTTAGTTAGCAATTATACCAGAAAATCGTTAAGGTATGTAATTTTTTAAAAAGTTTATAGCTGCAAGGACTCTATTCCATTTAGTTGATTTTATGCGAATAAGATTTAAAAATTAATCGAATAAACGTCCACCCATTAAGATGCTAGCACGTAGTATCTTTTAATTAACGTGCTTTTCGTTGAATATTTTAATTGACTTCAAATTCATTACCGGCGTTTAATCAGGTTTTGCTAAATAATTTATTTAATTAGAAATTCTCCCATTAAATAAAAAAATAATTAGGATTTTAAGAATTGTGGAATGTTTAATTTAAATTAAGAATGCTGGAAATATAAATATGGAAAAAAATTAACAATTATAAGTAATTAATAAACTACAAATATAATCAGACTTTAAGGATAGTAATTGAGTTTTAAAGAAACATAATCCAAACATAATCCTTTTGATTAGAAAACTGTCGCTTTACAATATTCCAATAAATTTGGTTATTTATTCAATCAAAATTATGTGGTTTAATTAGCTATTAGTTAAAAGTAATTAGCTGCTTACTCTGAAATTCCTAGTTATTGGTAAGGTTGGTATTTCCACGTATTTTGTAATAGAAATGTATAAAGATTACTTAATTAATAACTTATTTTAAGCTTAAAAATTAAATCTTAAAAACTTAACAATATTATATCTAATAATAAATTTGATAAATGTATCCAATAAAGGTCACTTAATTAGTTGGTGATATTATAATCAATTAAAAGCACTTAATTAACACTTAGCTAATTATGCATATTTCACTTTTTTTTTCAATTTAATATTGAAATTGATTATTACTTATATTAAAAGCACTTAATTTGGTCTAAACGAGCAGGGAAATTTATTAGTTGCATAAAGTAATTAACTAATTAATTATATTCTTAATTAATATTTTTTACAGTCCGAAAATGGTCAATTTGGAATTTTTTCCTGCGAAAACTTATGACTTTCAAACGTTTTTTGTAACGTATTTGGAACGTTTCAAGTCATTTGGTTTCACTGGAAAAGTTGCATGTCTTATAATTTCCAAACTATAGACTTTCAACATTTTTTATTATAAGAGCGTAGCTCTTATTATGGGGCTCTCCCGCAGTGGAGTTTTCGCACAAAATTCGGACCGGTCGGACAAAAGTGTTTATAACTTTGGTTGTATTTGAGTTATAGAAACGACGTTTACCTTTTTATAATCTAGAAATATGAGGCTTTAATTTGATTATTTTCAAATTTTCATCTGTTTTTTTGTTTAGGACTAGAACGCCTTCAAACTCAAAAAAATTTTTTTCATCGATTTTGGTCAAGGGAATTCGATACAGGTCGCAAGGGTTTCTTGAATATTATGAAATTTAACAGATCGATTAGAGTTAATGAGGACCTTATCTGTATAGTTTTTGGTTATTCTCAGCAAACGGGAAGTATTTTTTTTAACGCTCAAAGTTTCAGACATTTGTGATATTCTAGCCCTTCTGACGGTTTAACGGTATCTTTCCGGCAATAGTGACTCACAGAAGATGTGTGCGCCTTATCGAGAGCTACAATTTTTATTTAGGACTTTTTTTGAAAAAATGTTTTTTTTAGGAGAAAAATCAAAAAAACCCAAAAAAAATTTTTTTTTTTTAGTTTTTTTTGTGTAAAATTTTTATGGTGCAAAATTTAAAAAAAAAATCATTTGGATTAATTAAACCTACATCCTTTCCGAATAAAACAAAGTATTAAGTTTAACGCTATCATTTATACAGGGTGAGCAGCGCTCAGTTGAAAATACCCTTTTTCACGCTTTTTTTCTTCAAATATTAAAAACTTTTTATTGGCGGCACTTAGAGGTTTCATTCAATTGGAGCATTTAAAGAACCTTTTAAAACCAATTTTTCGACACACTCTACAATCATCTACGTAGAGCAGTTTTTGCTCTACACTATTTTTTGACTTTGACGCCTAATACCGCAATGGCTATGCCACCTACGAAGACCATTTTTGCCCTCAAACACGCGGAATTTATCTGGCTATAATTCACTAAATCCGTTTTATTTCATATATCACCATTTTCCAAGGAAATTCAATTTTCCATGATAGGTCCCAAAAAATCGGTCAGCTGAATATTGGTACCCCTACGGGCCCGATGATCAGGGTATAAAAACTAATGTGGTCTAGCACCCAACAAGTGCGCGTCTCCGTGGCAACGAAACCGACGATTTTCGCCCGTTTCCACCTAAAATAAGACCCTTTTTATAATCGAAATTTAACTACTAAAACCGATTGGAATCGGTCCAGAATTGACGCTAAACTGTTCCTAAGGCTTTATACTATTTTTCCATGTACAAATCATAAGGTAAAAACCTTTTTTTATACCCGAAATCATCGTCTGAAAATGGTCGATTTTGACGTCTACGCGCGATTTTATTGCCGACTTTTACGTTTTGACAGCATGACGTCAACATGGATGAATTGGCTCGGACTTGCTTCCTAATTTCATTGATAAAATGCTTAAAATAGCTCAGAACTTCCTGAAATTGGTACGGAATTATTCCAGAGACTCTGGAGAATCCGAATATGTGCATATCTTTTACCAAATCGGGTTCTTTTAGCCGTGATAATTCGGCAACGTTTTAGCAATTTCCGTGTAATATAATATAATATTCATGCGACACAGTGTCTATACAAGGCATTTTGCTAGACAAAAATTACAACACAGTGGGTCCTAATGATAAAAAAAAAATCTAATAGGGATTTAATGAGTATTATTATTTTATGTGGTAATTTTTTTTTTTTTTGAAACTTTTTTTGTATTTGCCCGATTTGAATGAAATTTGGTATTTGGGTTTGGTTTAGGGTATAATTATTAATTTTTTACAAATTTTTGAAATATTGAGTTTTAGGGTCACGTGACTACCAAAACTTTTTTCCTATGGGTCCGATTGGATTGAAATTTGCTATTTGGGGTTTATTTATGAAATAATTATTGGTTTGTATCAAATTTTTAAAATATTGAGTTTGAGGGTCACGTGACCATCAAAAGGTTTTTCCTATGGGTCCGATTTGATTGATATTTCGCATCTGGGGTTTATTTATGAAATAATTATTGATTTGTATCAAATTTTTAAAATATTGAGTTTGAGGGTCACGTGACTATCAAAAGGTTTTTCCTATGGGTCCGATTGGATTGAAATTTGGTATTTGGGGTTTATTTATGAAATAATTATTCATTTGTATCAAATTTTTAAAATATTGAATTTGAGGGTCACGTGACTATCAAAAGGTTTTTCCTATGGGTCCGATTGCATTGAAATTTGGTATTTGGGGTTTATTTATGACATAATTATTGGTTTGTATCAAAGTTTGTTAGTTTAGGACTTACTTTAAAATTTGCCAATAATCATTTTAGAAAAAAAAAATGGTACGGTGGGAAAAAACCAGTTTTCTTTTGTTTTTCCCACTGTTTCATTATTATCTCGGATTCTGTAGCTCCGATTCAATCCGTTAATGGTTTATTGCATTCCTTATTCCGTTTCTGATAATCTTTTGCTTATTTCATTATATTGGCCTTAATATAAAGGCCAATATAAAATAAAGGATATTAGAAAAGACATATGGCAAAACCAGTTTGGCATATTCCAATGCAGGTTTTTATGATACATGATTTGCTAAAAATTTATCTTTTATTTAGGTAAAATTATTGAATTTTTACAAAGGGTTGATATATTATGCATAAGTGTGTGCTGGAGTCATATTATTCATTTTAGCATACTTATTTTCATCGCCATAAAAAAACACCTTTATCAGGCGTGACCTAGACCTAAGTCTTCACCAACCTTCATCCTCCTGTACTCTTAATTCTTTGCTTGAAAAATGCATTAAAGCCTTCGAAATGTATAAGGGATTGGACATAGAATAAGAGGAGATTAGTATAAAATACATCGGTCGGTTTTCAAGGGAACAATTCAGGGGAAAGGTGAATAGTGAGAATACAAAACTCATTGCTCGAGGATCTACACAGATGGCTCATCCAAAATCTTCAGAGCAGCTGTTAACGAGTTGCTTGCCACTTGGATCGCCAACCTTTGAAGGAATAAGGCCGAATGGATGGAGTAGAGCGGAGCTCTTATCACATCATGGTTCTCAGAAGCATGATACCCCAAAAACCGTAAAAACAAATAGTGGTTAAACTCACAGCGTTGCCGGGGCAGCACCTGTTAAACAATCTCTTATAAATAGTCCTTTTTTAATTAGTTTCCTCTGACCAAAAGCTTTTCTACTGGTCCCATCTGATCAAAGTTTAATGAAATATCAAAGAAATATGCATAACTTGTTAAATTATGCATATTTCTCCAAACATGGTCAATTTTGGAACTTTTTCCTAAGAAAACTAATAACTTTGAAACGTTTTTGGAATATTTGGAACCTTCTAAATTGTTCGGCAGTACTAAATAAGCCGTAAGACTTATAATTTCCAAGCTATAGACTTTTAATTTTTTTAAAATTATCTATGCATATTTGCTTTATAGCCCAAAAATAATCAACTTAAAGAAGCCGTAAGACTTATAATTTCCAAGCTATAGACTTTTAATTTTTTTAAAATTATCTATGCATATTTGCTTTATAGCCCAAAAATAATCAACTTAAAGAAGCCGTAAGACTTATAATTTCCAAGCTATAGACTTTTAATTTTTTTAAAATTAATTATGCATATTTGCTTTATAGCCCAAAAATAATCAACTTTAGAATTTTTACATGACAAAACTAATAATTTTCAAATGTTTTCTTTAACGTTTTTTGAGTATTTGGAACCTTCCGAATCGTTTCGTCCTACTGGAAAAATCATTGGTCTTATAATTTCCAGGCTACGGGCTCTCAAAGTTTCTTTGCTTATTATGCATATTTGTCTTACAGTCAAAAAGGAATAACTTTCAAAAGTTTTTGCTAATATAGTTGAAACCTTTTGAATCATTTGGTACTACTGGAAAAGTCATGTATTTTATAATTTCCAAACTATAGGCTTTCAAAAGTTTTTATTAAATTATGCGTATTTGTCATAGAGTCTCAAAAAAGGTTTATTTTGGATAGTTTTGCTGGAAAAAATTAGTAACTTTCAAACGTTCTCTTCAACTTTTTTAAAATATTTGTATTCTTCTGAATCGTTTGGGACTACTGGAAAAGTCGTACGTCTTATATGTTCCGAGCTATCGCCCTTCAAAGTTTTGGTATTTCACAGCAAAATCTAATTTTTTAAAATTAATTAGTTATGTAATTAATTAATAAAAAATAAGTAGTTATGGCCTTAATGGTACCTAAAATAAAAATAAAACTTTCATATGACACCCACGTAAACCATCCTATTCCTCAATTAATATTTTAGGTTTATGGAAGACAACGAAAGAACAGACCTCTGGATTGACCTAGAACCATGCCAAACAGTCACATACTGGCCAGACACAGCAACTATGAAAATCTTCGTAAAATACCGAGAAAGCAACTTGATATCTCAAGCGATTGGCATCTCAAAACCTCAAAGAACAGTACTAAGAATGGACAAAGGAACAGCAATAACAGTAGAAGTGACGGGAGGTACCTCAGGTCCTTTTTGTATAACATTTAACAAATACAAGCCGGGAGATTCTCCAGTTTTAATTAGAAACTACTGCTCCGACTTGTATTTGAAAATTCAACAAAAAGACCAGAGCCACGTGAGCTTAGTAAATCCTAACCATTGCATGTTGTATACATGGGATAATCCTGTATTGCCTCGAGTGTTAGTTTGGAGTGTTTATAATAATAAAGGATCTGGTTTTACGTGGGATATTTATAAGGATGGGTTAGTATTTATTAACAGAGTTTTAATTAAAGGCTAATAAGAAAATTATTATTGCAGCCATGGTGAAGAAAGAATCAAGTTTCATTCGGTGTCTAAGAATACAGATGCCCAAGACTCATCTTCCAGTGAGGATTCTGATAGTTCTGATAGTACACCCAATAAGTTGAATAAGCAAGTCCGAAAGGATAAAATTGTTATTTATTGGGCTTGTTTTGTGTAAGTATCACCAGTTCCAGATTTTTTTATAGGTAGAGACGTATGCACGTATGAGTATAGAAGCATTCCCAACTTGAGGGTCCAGGGGTAAGCAAATGTTGTGAAAAATTATGGCAAACTTATTGGTCAAATTGGCAAAAAACTCTTCACAAATCTGCTGTCGAGGCCTTTCTACATTAAGGGGGCACATAAACACTGCGTATACACAAAATTTACAGATTTGGCATTAAAAAACTTGCAATTTAGAGCATATTATTATAGGGAATATAAATTTTACCTTAAAAAACTGACGGTGTAAAGTTTTTTAGGCTCACGGTATAGACTAGGTATTGAAATACTTGAAGTTTGGGATATTCAAGTTTACTCTTTAAAAGACTCGCAATTTAGGGCATTTCTGTACTGAACAGAATTAGTTTATCTTTAATTCTTCAGAAGAGCTGTATAAGAGTGAAAATGTATGTATTTAATTGGCTTTAAATTAAGGTTATAATCTGGGAGAAGTCTGGTCTGACTAGAATAATTTATTCTTGGAAGATACAGAATTCAGGATGTTTGGACTGGCTTTAAATTGTGTGATATTTAAGGTATTTCTCTAGTCTGGCTGTATTCATTAGGCTTCAAGAAATTTGGATTAATAGGTTTTATACTATAATTCTAGGGTCCATATAATTCTAATGTCCAGTATAGTTCTAATGACCAAACATCAAAGGACCCAAACTTAACTTAAATAGTTTTTTTTTCTATTGAATTGATCCTAAAATACTCGAAATTTAAGGTATTTCTAGGGTGGCCTGCATTTATTTATTTAAATAGGGCTAGCATGGCAACGACTCGTTATTTAAGGGTAATTCTCAATTGGTTGCACTTATTTCACTTTAAAAAAACATGAAATTTCGGATATTTGTAGACTTCAGTATTGATTTATTCTGAAGCCTTTCAACTCACCATTTAAGAAATTTCAATGAATTTTAGCCTGGAAGACTGAATGTGTAGGAGAGTGTTCCACAATCAGACACAAAATAGATTTTGCTAAGTATTGACCTTGTTTATTGAACCAACCAAAATATGATTATCACTAAAATAAATTAAGACTAAACATAAGTTTTTATGGTAGAACAAACATCATAAACTAAAAACTAATTTAAAAAAAGTTTGTTTAACAAAGGAAGGACAGTTGTCTGTTAGTGGAACACACATGTTCCACATCCAGACACTGCATGTTCCACAATAAGACAAAAGGTAATAATGTTTTAACGAACTTCTAAAGCTGAAAAATTTACTTCAAACTTCAAATAAGATGTTGCCGCTTTGTTGTTCCCACATGTGCTGGTTTTGGTAACACCATCTTAATGTTTTCCAAACATACCAATGAGACGTCTTCTATTTCGGGGTAAATGAAGCTGTTATTATACTTAACGGACTTTCTTAAACATTTGACCTCGCATTCCTTATCCTTTTTACAGAACACTTCAGCTATGTAATAAATTTTTTTCTTCTTGTCCATAAATTCTATCAAAATTAAATCGCCAACTTTTTGCTCTTTATTAAACTTATCTAGAAGTGGTGGTGGATCGATTTCTCCTACAAAATCAATATAATCATCGGAACTTTCGGTTACAAGCATCGCCGCGTCTTAATTTTTTTCGTCTGTTGAGTCTTCATCGATTACTTTTCTTTTCACGACCTTATTCTTCTTAACACTTTTTTTTCTTTCTCGCTCCATTTGTTTAGCTTCTAGGGCCATCTTTTCTGAAGTGTCCGTGGCGATAATACTTTAAGCTTTTTCTCTCTTCTTTCTCTGATTTTTTCGTTCTTCAGCTTTTGGGTATCCTTTAAATTGTTGTGGACTTACCAAAGTTTCTTTGTGATTTTGTGTAGGTGTTGTGTTTAAACTAACTGATACTGAAACTAAGGAGTCTGACATTATGTTTTCTTCAATGCATTTTGATGTTGATGGTTGATTTGGATCCATAAGTCGTTGAGCTTCTTCATTGTTTTGATCCACATTCCTAGCAGTTACGCTGCTAATTGCAAAGTCGTCATCTGTAAATATGAATTTATCGAAGGGATAAATCCCAGTGTTTCGAAATCCGGATTTGATATTAGCGGCAGTCATCGATTTTTCAAATGCATAAGCAACACAGCCAGCGTTATCAAAAATAGAAACAGGTATCCCAGGGTGCTCTAAAAGCCATGTTTGTAAGGCAGTATTGTAGAATGATTTAAACGAAAAAAACACCGATACATCTAATGGTTGCAGCTTGTTGGAAGTTTGTGGCGGTAAGATCAAAATGATCACTTCATTTTCCTTGGCTAGATTTATTCCTTTTATCGTTAGATGACTCTCGTGATTGTCTAAAATTAGGAGAGAAGGGTTTTCTTTTGTGCTGGACGTATGTTTAATGAAGTGCCTTACAACGCTTGGAAACAATTCACCAGTCATCCATCCAGAATTGGAAACCAATCCCAAAGTACCATGCGGTGCTCCATAAGTCATTCGAGGATTAAACTTTTTTCGTGGAAAAATGACTGGTGGTATTGTATTCCCGGATGCCGATTTAATACAACAAGTGGTGACCAGTAAACCTCGTTCGGCGCTCGTGCAGGAAGAGACCTGCTTGATCCCTCTCTGAGCAACAATCTTTTTCGGTTTTTGGACTTGTTTGTTGTTTTTGACTGACTTTGTGCTTGTTGAATGATGTCGTTCTGGAGAGGCTACATCCTTCCGGCTGGCGAAGACTTAATTCTGCATGTCTGGACATAAATCCAGGAAACCATTCACGTCCAGCTTCCTTGTTTATTTGCCAATTTTTCGGAATTTTACAATTATTAATAGTTGCCATTTCATAAGCCAGTTTTCTGATATTAATGACCGTTTGTCCGTAACACATTTTTGAGCAAGTTAATACGTAATCGGCTAGGGCTTTTTCTTGAAATTTTCAGAAAAAACTTTTCTACAAGCATAATTTGAAGCCATTTTAATCTCTTTGGTGGGATTCGGTTTTTGCCTTTTTACATATTCATAAACCGTTTGAAATTTTAAATTGTATCTTTCAGCTGCTTGTCTTAAAGATATCTTCTCTTCGGTGACTGCTCTAACAGCAGCTCTCATGGATTGTTCATCAAATTGCCCTTTATCGCTTTTTCGCTGACGTCCTCGAGCCATTTTTCCTAAAATATAAATTAAATTTTTACAAAAACAATTACTTT
The DNA here is from genome assembly GCF_022605725.1 of Anthonomus grandis grandis. Classification (NCBI taxonomy): domain Eukaryota; kingdom Metazoa; phylum Arthropoda; class Insecta; order Coleoptera; family Curculionidae; genus Anthonomus; species Anthonomus grandis. Next base: position 11,413,565 of record NC_065548.1, on the reverse strand, counting down.
TTCAACAACACTCCAAACAAGCGTTGTGTTCAACAAACATGCTGTCTGAAAGTGGAACACAACCTACAATACAAAATTAAATTTAACCGTGACCTTCATATATAACCTACAAAAGTAAACTTGCTTATAAAATGTCGACAAAATAGCCCAAAATCTGATGTAAAGGTTGTTTTTGTAATACTAGTTTCAGAAGAAAAATTAGAGCATATAATATCATATCAACGATAGAAAAAACTTACCTTGAAAAACGATTTTTTATTACAAGTTTGACAACTTGCGGCGGGAATTTCAAAATTACATGCTTTGTCTGATTGTGGAATATTCTCCCCTATAGTATTCCTAGGATGGTCAAAATTGATGCATCCTTGAAAGACCAAGAATTCAAGGTTTGTAGATTTGATCATTTGAAATTTGTCTAAAGTAATGATTTAGCATGGAAAGACTAGGAATTCTCAGTATTTCGGGTAATATTGACCTGACATCGTGCGGCCAAATTATTACCTTAAGATCTTTATATGAATCTATTTATATTTTTACCCTTTATTGTTCTAGAGATGGCCCCCAACGAATTCTTCTATTCACACAAGAACAAAGAATATACGAAAACATTCTGGCCAACTATTTCCACGAGCATTGCATATTCGAGACCATCTTATCTGTAGCTGGACTGGGCCTCTCGGTGTTCACATCAGAAAATGACAAAAAAGAGCACATGTACGCCAGCATCTGTGACTCTCCGCCCATTTGGGAGGTAAAATTTAGCACGAAACACTATTGAAAGTAGTTCTTAGTTTTATTGAAATTTAAGGTAAACGTGGGTCACAAATGGAAAACGCTCACTTTAGAACTGGCCTCCTGGATCGAGGACAAATACAAACGGCACAACAACACGCACAAAAAATGCCAAATCAAAGACTACGTGCACATCGATTTCGAGAAGATGTTCATGCTCAAACCGTTCTTCGCCGAAATTCGACGAACTTATACCCCGGGACTAAACTGCCATTTTAGGAAGTCACCTAGGTTTCAATTTCTCGACTTTAAGTTGAATTATTTGCAAATCGATAATAAACATAGCAATTGTATCGTGCTACAACCAGTTTTCAATAGCAACGAGTTACAGGACAAATATTGCCATCATCGGCCTTTGGTACGAATAGAAGCCTTAAAGCAAACCGAAATGGAATTTGATAGAATAAGATATGTTAAAATTAGTTTGAGAGATATTAGTTTAAATATAGAAAATGATTTGTGGACCAAACTCGGAGGCTGTTTAAAGGAATGTAGGAAATTAGGGAGAGATTATAGCTGTACAGGAGCCTTTGTGGTTGATATTTCCTCTATTAGAAAGGATATTACTTCTTCCCTACATAATGTAAGGTAAAAATAAATATTTAGTCCATTGAAGCATTAAAATCAATTTTAGTATGGAGTATATAAAGACCATCAAAGCACCTCTCGAATTGAAAATTTCTCACTGAGCGGCTTTGGTATTCAGCTAATGATCTCAAATCGGATTCAAATAAGTATTCTGAGCGACACCACCAACTTAAATAGAGTCTTGGATTACTTATTTCCTTATAATATGGCTCCGTATATGCCTGCGGAAGGCGTACATCACAAGTAATTTGTTATTTAAACATTTATTATACAGTGTGTTCAATGAATGGTTAGAAGGCAACATTTCCCTTATTTCATTGCTTGTCCAGATATCTTTAACCTGTTTTTGTATAAAATACGAGTATGCATTTGTTTTTAGAATAACGTGTCTGGAAGGCGGAGATTCAAACGAGAACATTTACAATATCTTGCTGACTATGGCGGACCACGTGGCCAATAGGTTCTTGCAGCAGTACTATTCGCAAGTATTGGGACTTCAGGTGCTGGTAAACAGTTTCGATAGACAGGCAAACGTAAAGGTAATAATAAATAATTTATGTTGGTTGAGTTCGTTCTTGCCCCGTTATAAAACATCAGTCGGGTTTCACGCTGCAGGAATCCAGAAAACTATTTATTCTTTATTATGATCTTTCGGAAGTGATCAAGTATATGTCCTATTCGGGTGCTTTTTTTTTTCTTTACCTTAACAGAGCATATTCTACCTAATGGTACAAAGCAAGAGCAGTTGAAAAGCTCTTGATGAAAGGAGGCGCAATATGATCAGCGTGCATCCACATATCTCCCTTATCTTTAACAATCTGCTTTCTATCAGTTGTATAGGAATCAAGCCAAGGCATGACAACAGAAGACCACTTAATATCATAGGGATCAAATTTGTCATTAGCAGAGTATGATTGATTCTGTCAGATGCCTTGGAAAAATCGATGTAAATACAGTCTATTGCATTATCATTCTCCAAAGCATTCGAAAGGGATCTCTCATATTTTGGTTAATAGTAACAGATAAACCACTAGAAAAGCCACGTTGTTGTGTGATATTGACATTTTTGACTTTAGTATCACTAGTGATTCAGTGAGCAGATTGCGAAGTGATATAATACAGAAATTGGCTTATAATTAGTGATATCACTTTGCTCTTGTAGATGGGTGTGGCAAACGCAATTTTCCAATATAGAAATATACCTATCTAGTCCAGGGTTTCTATTTTTCTAAAGACACCAAGATCGTAAGGACAAAGTGCTCACTTCTCTAATTTGGTAAATGTAAACTTTGAGAATAGACCATCACTGTGAGGATTACTCATGGAGGAGTATAATATTCAAATTGGAAAATATATTGCTGGAAAATTAACAGATATTCAGAACGTGTTATTATGATAATTACTTGGGCAAATTGGATAAAAGAAAAGAGAGAAAGGGTTTTAGGAACTTATGGTAGACCTTCAAGTTTTAAAACCTGTAATATATGATGATTTGCTAAGTTCCTCTCTGAGTCTTGAGGTTTCTGGATAAACGTGAAGACTCCTATCTTATTAGAGTAGAAACCGGCTGCTAAAGTAAATCTGCACTAGAATGAAAAAAGCAATAATCCATATCAAGTCAAAGGCATCACTTATTTCACAAAAATAACTACAAATACGTCAGTTTAAGTTAGATGCCTTATACTCTACATTTTCTCATCATTTTAACAGTATATTTTCTTTTAGCTTCCCACTTTAGATCCGCCATATACAGCATCCATAATTTTCTACGCATGTCAATGTCTCCTAGGCCACGTGTCGATGTCGCCAGCCGCAATAGAAACTTGCATCTTAGACGTTTTTCCGAACTTAAATCTGGAAAACTGCGTGTTTGGTAAAAATAGCATCAGAAAAAGAGGGAGCGAAGCTGCGAGCGATAAAGAGGACTGCGTGCTACCAAAAATTGTCGCTCAAAGTGCTAAACATTTTGAGCTGGCGGTACCGCTTGCATTGGAGCAGTTGTTTGTCAAAAATTACGGTGGTAAGTAGTTCATAATTAATTTTAATCGTATTTTAAGAAATTTTTCTCTGGTACAATATGAAATGGAACGAATCGAAAAACGATATTCCAGAGACGTAAAAAAGGAATAACATGTTTTTGCATGTAAGATTCTTAGTCTTTTTCTTTAAATTGCCTTAAAATATTACATGAATAAACTAATATGTCAAGGAACGGAAATGAATTTATTGTCTTTTTATTGTATCTTCTAGAAATAAGAGATCAATTAATAGTACATAGTGTGTCCAAAATTGTTGACGCATGTATTACAATTTCGAATAGGTTTTTCTCTAACTCTAGTTTCTATTATCTAAGGTTAGATATAGAAAAATTATGGTTAAGAAATCGAAACTATCTAATCTCATCGCTTTGTCTCTCTAGCAGTCGATATATTTGGAACATATTCCGAGTCTATGGGTTTTTCAAATTAAATATTTCAAGAAAATATTAAGGAAAAGATTACAAATAGGGGAAGTCTTTATCTCCAAGAAAAATGCATGTAGGTCACTTAGGTAAATGTATTATGCATTTCGGCTGTGTAAACAGCCGTCATCAGATACTACAATAAAATACAGGTAATTCGAGACAGTTTTAAAAAAGAGCTTATTCGTTAAAACAATACAGACTTAGAACTTACCAGAACATTACAAACAACATATACGTTCACCAAATAAAACAAAAATTACCCGTTATCGGGAATAAAAAACAACAATAAATAGAAGAATTAAAATTAAAAACATAGTACAATAAGGACATCTACGATTCAAAATATAAAATTTATACTTAGGACGATACAGATTTCTACATATTAAAAGAAGGTACTATAAGGAACTATTATATATTAGCGTTGCGTTAAAGAAAAGATTTTAAATTTTGACTAATACAAATGTTAAAGATGAAAGAGTCAAAAACAATAAAGGTAAAAGTTATTTTCTAGGGCTAATTGAATCAAAAAAGCGTAAACTGTCAAACTTAGTTTGCTCATTAATGCATGTGCAGTCTGGGGAGTTTATGACCCTATTTATTTCAAATGCTTCCAACAAGTCCAATTGTAACCCTTCCTCACAAACATGCAGAACATCAGTGTTACGTCCCGGATCAAAATTATGCCCAGACTCTAATATGTGGTTCGCAAAAGGAGAATTAGTATTGTTATTAAAAGTATTTTTATTTCGCGTGATAAGTCTTAAATGTTCGTTGACTCTGACTTCAATTTTCCTTCCGCTTTGGCCGACATAACAGATGTCACATGATGGGTGGAAACAAGTTAACTTGTAAACTCCAGATCGGTGTGTTATCAGTATTTTATCTTTAGTGTTTACTAAATGTTTTGCCAAGTTGTTTTTGGTTTCAAAACAAATATTAGGTTTAGTGACAAATTCATTGGACTTAAAACACTGCGCGACACTAGAAGAGACGTTGCCAAAGTAAGTAATAGATCGATAACATCCGAGGGTATTGGGTTTACTGAGTAATGGTTTATTAAGTTTTTTGAAGATAAAGATTCTTCTTCTTGGAAATAAAGACTTCCCCTATTTGTAATCTTTATATTCACATTCTCCTACAAAATATGGACTTCTATTCAACTATTAAGGAAAAGTCCATTCTGAAGTGGAGTCAATATAAAATTGAAAAGTTGGTACGGGAAATTATTAAATGAATCTATTCTCCACAAATAAAACCTAATCCTCTAATTTCAGGAGCATTTGGGCAAGTGTTCTCGCCATCATTAGACTAGATTTACTTAACACACACACAAATTATAAACAATAACAAATAATACTCTTTGTTATTATTTTTAGCATTTTATTTGTGGAAAAAAGAATTCTCCTACCAACTTTTCAATTTCAAGAAAATGTTCAAATAAGTTTCTAATGCCTAAAATCTTATTGGAATATAACTCAGTCGGAATACAACAAGTTAATGTTCCTCTGTTGGTTACTGAGTTATAATTTATTAATGTATGTAATGAAACTTTAACGTCATGACATAAAATAGCTATGCTTTCAGGAAATATACAATGTGACGGAGAAATGTTCTTTAAAACATCCGGAAAGGCCCTTTTGTCCCTGATTACAAGGCATCCTGATGAAAAATCCGATTGCGTTGAGTTGGCGCGAGAGGCTCTGCGGAGAGCATTGATTTTAGGAGAGCCAATCAAAATCCACCAGAGGGTTACCAGATACAAAAATGTCCTGGTAGGTTTAATTAAGAATCCTGCTGTCCTAGAACCTATATTTAAGTTTACTAAATATAGGGATATTTTGCTAATAATAGGCAAAAGACTGCTGTTTCTTAAGCCTGAAATGCTCATTTGATTACCAATTTTAGGAATTGGATGAATATTTGCATGTTTTGAATTCATTGAGGCAGAATATGGCATGCAGTTGTCAAATATTTTTAATGATAAGCAGTCGCATCCATAAGCATTTGATTTGTTCAAATATGCTCTTTCAACAGTCAATAATTGAGTTAATATCGCTAAAGGTGTTTAAATCGTTAACTGTTAAAAAGTTACTGTTTATGTAGGATAAAATGTCCGGAATGATATTTTAGACATAAATCATCAATTTAAATACAAAAAGCCGCGCTTTAAGAATCTTAATCAAAATTATATATTGACGCAAAAAACTAAAAAATTTAATGCGTATAAAATGGCGAAGTTTAGTTTTTGGCTATTCTTAAGCTGAACCAGTTAATAATTTAAAAAAAGAGGTAATGCAAAGCAACAAAAAAAGTGATGTTAACAGAAGTATGATTAAATTAAGTAATAAATACGAAATTTTTTAAACTTAAGGCAATGTAAGCTAAAATTTCTAAATGAGGAGTCCAACGAATTATACAATGTGGTATTCCTGTGTAATATTATCTCATGGTTAAAAGATTTCCAAATCGCAGTTCACGGTTGTCTGTATTATGCAAAATATTGATGGATAAAGGTACAATTTTGTCAAGAAAATCGTAAAACGTTATGATGTTTTCCAGTGGCTGACAGATCAATTATTTTAATTGCTTGATTTTAGGTGAAACGTGTTCATACTTTCTTATTCCAAAAATATACAACAGTTGTTTACGATAATTTGTAGGCGATTCTTTAAAACTAAATCCAGACAAGCATAAATTAATATCTTAGCGGCTATAAGAATCTATATTTAACTAGAACCCGATAGCACGGACCGTTCATGCAACAAATCTAGAACAAGGATCATGTCTCATACCTTAACAGATTTCTTATATATTCTTTATCAGTAATTTTATATAAAAGTGATTCTTGTACCTTTAAACCTCTAATACAGATCATTCCCCTGTATGTTCACAAATTTCAATCACAAATTTCGTTTGTTGAATTTTTTGGAATATATTGCGCTAATAGACTATTTTTTTATTTACACTAATTTTCGTAGGGTCTCACACCGTTTTCCCCATGGGAATCCATGGGCCAATACTTGTTAGAAACAATAGGAAACTGTCGTCTATCAAACGACAGATATTGGGCACACGCCGCAATAGATAGGAGCGGCAAACATATTATTTTGGTGTCACTTGAGTAAGTTTAGAGAATTAAATTTGGCTTTATGATTAAAAATTACCTACCCTATACAGGCACGTTTTGAGAGCAAATAAAACGACACTATGGGGTTCCTGGGAAATCGAATGGATGGTAGATTTGGACGATATTAATTCTTTACCAATAATTAACTGTGTGGAGCTTATTTTGAATATGAGACAGGTCCCTACTTTTGAAATGTAACCAACTGTTTTTTGTGTGAAATAACTTAATTTTTTAGACCGAAAATTCCCAAGATGACCATCAAGTTAAAATAACCGGACCAAAGGAAGTTTTGGTGTGGCTTCACGAGAAGATCGAGCAAGCTATTATTTTAAGCATGGAAGACAAATCGTGGGCTCTTCCCGATCCCGAATAAACCATTTTATTTGTAAAATGTTTCATAGTATAAAAAATATATAGACAGAATAAAGAACGCCCTATTTTAGGATATTGTTGTTGCAACTTGTGTGTTTTTTTTAGGTAAAAATAATTCAATTGTCATCTTAATTAACAATTTATTTTAACAACTCTTATATAAAAAATAAATGAAGAATTAAAGGCTAACATTAGTGCATATATTAACCTCCTATGAACTAAAATGTAAAAATTGTTCCAGATGTTTCATATATATATATTTATGCCATCCATTGAAATCCTAAATATAACACAACAAAGACTGGCAAAATTTATATTTTAAAGCATATACATATTATCAAAAGCTATAGTAATCATTCCTAGTGTTTACTGGGTATTTGAGGCAAACCAAACTCATCAACTTGCACCCCATCCTAAAATAGATCATCATTCCTAACTAAAAACAGTCACTACAAAACCTCAAAATTACCTTATTAGTTCTACTTCCACTAGCTTCTGGTTTAGCATCAGGCACCTCAGGAATTTTTCCAATATCATCCAAATAGCTCTGGTCATCATCCAAGGCAATTTCATCACCTAGGGCATCTAATTCGGCAGCCAGTTCATCATCATCAAGCTCAGGTGTATTATAACTCCTCCCGAGGGCTTCTTGGACTTCATCCGCTTGCTCTAGCATATCTGCTAGCTCGTCTTGAACATCCTGTAGGAAATTGTTGAAGAAAACCAAGAAATTACTCAATCAAGAAATGCCTTACGTCAATATCATCAATATTGATCTTCTTAAATTCCTTTTTCATGGCTTTCATGCCATCTTTCATCGCTACTACTGTTGCCTGGGTGTCTTTTAGAGTTTGATGAGCAAAGTTCGCTTGTTCCATGTTAAAAGATTGACCCCTATAGAGTTAAAATGCTATAAAATATTAATTTTTGTTAGACGATTAAAGGAATGATATTTCAGCTACTTGATCTCATTTGTACCTACATATGGTTAAATTTTCAAAATTCTCCTACTTTCCAAGAAAATTATTAGAAACTAATCAAAAAACAAAGGTTTTTGGCATATTTTGCTTTGCAAAAAGTTAATATTAATAATTAATTGGGGTATATTATACAGGGTGTCTGGAATGTCAACGATAATACTGAAAGGGCTGATGGAGTGCGGACCCAGAAAAACATAAAATGACCTTAGTAAAAAATCTATGGTTTTCGAGATATTGGCACTTTAATGGCAGTCACCAAAATTGTACTCTTGGATCAGATTTTCGATTGTCATGCCTTAAAAATAGATATTTTTGAGATTTTTTTTTAGCTTTACAACACTGAATAGCAATTTTACTGATCAAAGACAACCATTAAACTAAAGAGCCAAAACATTTAATAGGACATTTATTCTAAAAGGAAGTATTACTTATTTTTATTATTAATACCTCAACTTTGATCCCTCATACTGGACTAAAAAATTGTACGGCAACCTGGCCAATACCTTATAAAGTTGGTTTATTAATTCTACTTTCAAAATTACCCAATATGTTTTAAAAAACGGTTTACTGTTTTTTACAGTAGTAGTAGTTTTTTTTTAGTTTGTTTACAGTATTCCATGAACTAACTACTTTTTTGTTTGTATCCTAACGTTTCTGTCACCTTTTGCTTTGGATTTGTTTTTGAGTTCATGTCTTGTGGACTGTATTTTCTGAGTTGTTTATTTTATTGGTTAATCATTTATTATGCCCTTGCCGTATACCGCAAAGAATATGCAAACATGCATCTCATTTATGGTGAAAGCAGAGGAAATGCTCTATCAGCCTTTATCAAATGAAAAAGGAGGAAAAGGAAATGCTCTATCATAACCTTTATCAAAAAATATCCAAATTTGGCCTGATATTCGTGTATTTATTTAATGTTCACCGCTCATATTCCGAATGCAGGATGCCTCATGCTCCTGTTCAAGAGGGATGCTTATATTTATTATTGCACGAGCAATCGATAGAAGAACAGGGATACCGATCGGTAGTCATGTTCAACGAGTGCAAAACCTACTGCCTCGAGACTACGAACCACGCCTACAATTTTGCCGCAGAATGTTGCAAAAAAAATCAAGAGGATCCGAATGTTTAAGAGAATATATTGTGGTCAGATGAGAGTATATTCATAAAAGATGGCTTTATGAACATGCATCATTTGCACACTTATGCGTTGGAAAACGTCCACTCTATTTGAGAAGAAAGATCGCAGTACCGATTGAAAGTAAACTTGTGAACCGGTATCTTGAACAGCAAGCTTATTTAGGTTTTTGTTAAAATGATCTACCAATTGTTTTAAAAGATGTTCCTTTGACCAGTCGCCGAATAACGTGGTTCCAAAATGATGGTTGCCCGGCACATTATGCCCATGAAGTTCGATATTTAAACCAAACTTACTTCAACAGATGTATCGGCCGACTTGGTCCAATTTTATGGCCTCCAAGGTTTCCAGATTTTTTTACTTAGGGTGCATAAAGGAATGGTTGACCAATAAATAAGATTGCTAATTTTGGCAGTGAATAAATGACGCAGCCCAAGACGCTGCCAGGAATGCAAGATGGATCAAAAGGTCATTTATTGAAAGATGCCACGCGTGCATTCGCGTTGGTGGTAGACAGTTCGAACATATTATTTGATTTTTTAAAACTTTTCTAAGTTGTAAGCTGAAAATATTTTTTGAACATAACATAATCAAAAATTTGTTTTATTTTTTTCATAGGTAGATTAGATTTATCTTTCACTCACAATAACAGTAAACCATTTTTTTAACCGTTTTACAAAGCTAAAAAAAATATCTAGTTTTAAGGCCTAAAAATCAAAAATCTGCTACAAGAGTAGGATTTTGGTGGCTTCCACTAAAGTGCCAATATCTCGAAAACCACCGATTTTTTACTAAGGTCATTTTATGTTTTTCTGGGTGCTTATGAGTTGCTCCATCAGCCTCTTCAGTATTATCTTTGACTTTCCGGACACCCTGTATAAAGTAAAAAATTATAATATATGGATTAGACCGTATAATAGCTATCTTTTTTTGTCATAATTAATTCTTTATTTCATTGGGAAAGCAATGGGATATTAAGGGTAAGCAGGAAAATAAATTAAAAAAGCCATTTAAAATAAAACAAATACAATAGAAAGACATTTTTTTACAATGCACATCACAAATATATTTATGCCTTCAAATTAATGCAGACAGTTAAGCCTCTAATCTTCTTTTGAGAGCTTTAAAGAATTATTGTATTTCTAAGGCATAACAGTAAACAATGAAAACTGACCTCAGTTTAAAAGATATATTTATTTGCTAACAAGTGGTGTCTGTAATTCTCTTTGTGCTTTAATATCTAATCTATTTTCTTTTTATATTTTTTTTATTTTGTTTATTTTAGGCTTACAATATTTTATATGATAGTGACACCACCTTTCTATTTGAGTAAGCTGGTATAGGTTTTAATAATTGTGATTTAATCTTTTTTGTCTCAAACCCACATACTTCTTGCTAAACATAATAATTATATTTTTTATAGGCAAATAAAATATTCTGAATATGAATTGAATTTGTATATCTACTTTTCTCTTTTTCAAATAATGCTAAACACACACAAAATAATTTCTTATTAAAATTTTTGCAAAAAGGATTTTGTGTATTTTAAGTGTTACTAACTTTAACGTATGTGGGTAATATCTTTAAAACTTTATAATTGTGTTATCTTCTGCAAAAAGTAATCATTTATCGCAGCAGAGACAAATTGCAAATCAAATAACCATAATTCATTTAAAACTCATAACGAAGACTAAAAAGAAGTTAAGTCAATTAAGCTTTTCATATGATAAACCTCAGAAACAAAACTAGATTAGTTCTGTTTCTGGACAAATTTCACGAAGATAACACTGTTGGAAAAAACTGCTTGTTAATAAGAGAATAGATACTCTTTCATCCAAACCAAAATAGTTCACATATTTAATAGTCTTACCTAAGATTATCGAGCTGGTTTTCATAGAGTTTCTTCTGTTTGAGAATACGAAGGGCTTTAGCCTTGACAGCATTCTTGGCAGGACCCTCACGCATCTTGGACATTTGGTCTCTAAACTTTCGCAAGTCATTTTCTAAGGCATTTATTTTCTTTTCTACACCTTCAGCCCTTTGATCCACCTGGAAAATATTGATTATCAAATAAACTGTGTAATTACTGCTAATAAATAGCAACTGACGCCATGATAACGTAAATTATGCAAAAAAAAGATTTTATGGTCCAGGATACTTACCCCAGCAATACAGTCTGTGATACTCGGGCCGGGCTCTTTGGGTTTACCTTTACCAAATAGGCGATTCATCTCTTTAAGAGATAATTAATTTCAGAAATGGCAGGGTTACAAAGAAATGATAATAAAATTATGACTATTTTTGTTTATTAGTTTGTGATGACTAATTTTTTGTTTTTTTTTAGGTTAGGCTAAATGTCACTGTCACTGTCAAACTACATATTAAAGCTGTTTCTATATGGCGGCGATATTTTGCGCCGAAAATCGCAATCTAAACTAGTTTTATCGCAGCTATAAACACGAATAACGATAATTGTTAATTATAAGATCGTTTTCTAGTATTTGCAGACAAGGATCTTTACTAGTTGTCAGAAATTTCTACTTAACAGTTCGTTAGTCTTAAAACCTACTCCACGCCTTGATAATGCAAATTCGCAAAATCGTGTCGTGAACTGATTTTTTTATGAACATTCTTCAGTGATTAAAGTTTTCAGTTGTTAAGATACTCTATTAAATTTAGGAGCCACATATTATATATCCCATATTATAATTATTTGACGAGCACGAAATAGTAAAATAAAATTCAAATTTGGCGTCTTACACAGTTTTTAAACTTGCCACCCAATGTCATTTTGCGCATATCCTTTTCCGTTTATACCTGCCATCGCTACAAACGAAGCCCATCTCAGACGAATACGTATTACGGCTTAGTATATAGGCATAACAATTTGGTCCAATTACAAGCCGAGTAGAAGATATATTTTGTACTAGCTACTAATTATCCCAGGTTCCAGGTTGTTTCCACCTATACAGATTTCTCGAAAGATTTTGATCGGATCGATCATAAGATTCTCTTAGGCAAACTGAAGGATTTAGGTTTAGCGGATCCTTTTAAGAAAGACCTCAAGTGGTCAATCTTACAGGCTCTATGATGCTCGTCTACAAGATGATCTTTAATAATTTTCTAATTGGTGTGATTTATATCCAAGTATTATTTTCTCAAGCAGTTGGTTTTTAAAGTTGCCTTTTAGCCGCACCAAGGTTCTGCAATAGTCATTGGCTTGCTTGATGGAACTATTTAGGTTAAATTTTGTGCTAATAGGAACTAGGAACCTTAGGTATATTAAAAATCTAATTAGTTCTAGTCAAGTGTCAACAATAACGTTGTTATGGCCATAAACGAGGGCTTGCTGGTTTTGAGATAATAAGGTTTTGGAGAGGTTATATTTCAGCATTAATTTGGCAATCAAAATTCCAATATAGAACGATTTTAGCATTAAAATTACCTATTCAGAACTATATGGTCTTGAATCAATTGCCTAACTATTTGGCACTTTATACGGCCTATTTCGGAAAATATAGCATTTTTTAACACCTAAAGGACTTGCTAAAAGTCGATTTTAGCATTAAAATTACCTATTCAGAACTATATGGTCTTGAATCAATTGCCTAACTATTTGGCACTTTATACGGCCTATTTCGGAAAATATAGCATTTTTTAACACCTAAAGGACTTGCTAAAAGTCATATGGATAATAAGATAACTTTATGGGATAAGGTTTAACCAACTAGTCACAATAAAACACAGTTTGCGGACGGTCGCGACTATTAAATCCTACGTCATTTATTCTTAGAATACAGGGATGTCTTGGCACAAAATTGTAAGAACTGGTAATTTTAAAAGAAAAGTGAAGCGAAATTTCCAACGAATTACAACTGGTCAGGTAAATATGACAAATAAAATATTGACAATTTTGCTAGATTATAACGTAAAAAAAAATTAGTTTGCAATAGATACACCGAAAGAAGATAATTCTCGTAATTTAACTGATGGCGGTCTTGGCATTGAACCTGGTCCTCTAGAATCAGATATTCACGATGCCAGTACCAGTGGCTTAACAGAAAAACAAAAATATGAAGTCCAATACTATACAATTTTTAAGTTTTAAATATTTAAAAATCTGCTTTTTATATGTATTATATTTTTGTATTTATTAAATTTACTAATAAAAAAATTCAAAATTTATAAAGAATATAAATCTAAACATAAATTACCTTTATTGTTGAAGCTTTTTTTTTTAACTTTAAAAAGTCAAAACCTATTAAAAAAGAGTAAAATGAAATAAAAAATGTAATTTGTTATGACTAGTGTTGTGAACGTTCACGACTTATTCGTGACGTTTATCCTCAACAGCACGAATAAGCATGAATCCGAACGTTACTCAAAAATTTAAACGATTCCATAGCGTTAGCGTTAATATTAAGTATAAACGGTCCTTTAGCAACAAGGTGTTGATTTTCGGGGATTCACATCGTATTAATTTATTGGAAATACATACAATCTTACAATCATTATATGTCTTCAATTTTTTTGTGGTGCTAATATACTTTGAATTGAAATATTGCATGGGTGTGTTAAAAGAAAAATGATTTGGTACTCATAACCTCTAAACTTGCAACAATCTGTATTTATCTTTATCAAAATCGCTTTGCCTATCTTTATTATATGAACTAAATTGAACTTACCTTTTTATGTACCTAAATACAGCCCTGTATGCAATTTGAATGATAAAAAAATACACTTTTACTTTCACAGTAACTGGAACCACCAAAACCAAACGCAAACTGAATTGCAATAAAGAAGACTCAAGAAATCCCGCGTAGTAATAAATAATGCCAATAGATCCTACTAAATGCCTAAAACCCATTTATTGAAATTCGCCCAGACTTTGCCAGCTAATTGGTTATTAAAAGTGGCCTATAAGTCCTGGAAGATGCTAGTTAGCACTGTTTTAGCTTTTTTTAAAACCCACTGGCATTTTTCTGATACTTACTTAAGTTATTATAGCAGCTTAAAAGCATATCCTGCTAGGCGTCCATTTTGAAGAAAAAATGTAATTGTTCCACTTTTATAAGCTATTCAAATACAGGCAAAAATAATGTAATATGTAAACAATTTAGATAATGTATAAAGACACTGGAGCATTTAAGACATATTATCACTAAAGCATCTCAGAAATAAAAATATATTAGTTTTTTATTTTTTTATTGGCACTGAATAATGTTTAATTTGTAAGATATCAAAGGCGCGCGTGTTTTACAGTTAAATTACACCCAACTTTTTCAAGAAACTGGTGTGCGCAATGAAAATCGGTCATCTATTCCAGTATAATATATTTTTTTCTAAAATAAAGTCATACTTACTGAAAATGTCGCCATTGCTTTTTATTTTGGCGATGGCTTATTTTTACCCTGGCTGTATCATATTTAAAACTAAAAGGTCAGATTTTTATACTTTGGTATCTCTGAAATACCATATTTAAAACTAAATGGCAAAATTTTAATACTTCAATATGTATCTGAAATGCCAAAAGCCGGCCAACAGGCCAAACTATATAACCACCTAAAAGTCTAAAAGGACTTTGCTAAAGGGTTGTAAACAGGTAGGCGTAAAAGCTTTCAGGTTCTACACAGGTTACTTTTAGGCATCTTCGGGTTCGATAAAGGTTATTTCTATTAGCTATATAGGTTCTGTGATATGCGATCTGGTTTCAAATTGGCCAGGGCCTATTGGGCCTTTTTTTACAACAGGAGATTATGCGGGCTAATAAATAACGTTGTTTGTGCTTAATGGCATAATCAATAATTTTTCTTAAACAGGTTCTAGGAGTTATTTATAACCTTTTTAGAACCTAAATTGTTACATCACTTGGTACTACTAAATGTCAAAAAAATACTTTTTCGAGGCAGAAAAAATTTATAAATCTCATTTACTCAATAAATAATTTTGTAGTTGACTCTAAAACAGAAGTTTCGGATTTTGAAATCTGAGTAAACTCAAAATAATCATTTGAGAGCCACATCAATAATGTAACAAATAGGGCAACAAAGGTGCTTGGTTTTATTCAGAGGTCAAGTGCTGACTCGTCTATGTTTACTTTCAGAATGCTTTTCTGCTCCCTTGTATGGATCAGTTGTTTGGACCCCACCTTGCAATTGTTACATTGAGCAGCTCAAAAAAGTTCAGAGTAAATTTTTGAGAATGTATTCCGTTGATAAATAAATAAATAAATAATTCAGAAACCCCTTGATATTGTGTATTGTAGACTGATATACGCTTCGAAAAATTACGATTAACATGGTTACAACGGATAAGTGTATGCCTTGTTAGCACAGATCAATACCAAAGTTAGACGAAGGCTTGAACAGTTGAAAAAGCGTGCTGAAACCTTGAAGACATGTTCTTGGAATGTTTCTTTGGAAATGTTCACATAATAATTGCTAATGAAATTCTATGACGAATAGACCAGACATATGAAAAAAAAAACAATGACATGAGACACATTGGCCTCATGAGTTTGAGCATTCCTTTGGAATTTACGGGCTATACAGAACTTTAAAACAAAAATCTAAAAAAATATGCTATTTTATGCAGTTTGTAGCGACCCTGATTTCGATACGCCGAAGAACGAATTAACCCAAGCATACCTATAATTACCGAGTTCCGATTACCGCACATATAATAGTACAATTGTATGGTGTCAATAAAGTTCTTCGTCTAAAATACTTATATATTTATATTTATCAGTCAGTGTAATTTAAAAAACAGAACCATTGACCCCTTACAGGTAATAAACAACATAAGCCATTATTAAAAGGACCGTAATAAATGACCATCGTAGCTTCTTCGAATGAAAAGAGAAAAATAGTGCAGATAACGATTGGCTTCATGTTTTACGGGGCCCATTAAGAGCAATTATTTCTTCTTCTATCCGTCGTATACAGCGTTATGTCATTATGTTGTTAAGCACTGGATTTTTTGTCGGTTTCTGATATATAATAACAGTAGTGCGATCTAAAACGCAGGATAAAATATTAACAAACTGGGTCGCAAAATTCTAGTGACGAGGACGAAATTGAAAACCCCATCGCCATCGTCTTAATTTTCCCAGCGGGCTCGAGTGGCAATAAGATGATCGCCCAGTACTTCTGCGTAACCGACGATTTTGAACGGGTAAAACATGTACTGGGCATGGGAACGGACCAAATGCATGAATCTTTCTTCAAAGCTTGTCTAAACTAATGACTCCCTATTTCCGGAAAAGTATGGGTAAACTTCAATTCTGGTAAAACCTACCAGCTGACCCCGGTGACACCGTGATCGAAAGTTCGCGATGTGATTATGTGGTCTCAGGTTTGATCCTAGCTGGCCATGGTTGTCTTTACAAAGAAAAATCAAAAGAGCCAAAACTAATCTAGCCGGTAGTCGACCCAAGTCCATTGCAATTGAGGAAGAAGAAACTGCCACACTGTAAATTTTATGGAATATATTATGATAAGAAAGATATTATCAGATTTGATGTTGTACGTAAATTTTACTTTTTAAGAAACCCCATTAAAAGTATTCACAATAGTATCAGATCTGAGGATCTCGTAGGACACTCTATTTTTCTTATCCAATAGCTCAAGTAAGCACATCAAGTAAGCACAAATAGATACCAATTACTAGATAGTGTTACCTCCTTGGAAAATAAATGGTTAACTTATAATAATAAAGCGAAAAAATTATTATTACCAGCTAATGAAGCCTTAAAGAAGTGTGGTCACAACACATTATTACACGTTACTTTTTTGATGATGCTGACAAGTGAATCACTTTTTTAATCATTAAAGGATTGAATGATGCGATTGATTCTCCCGAAAATCCAAAATGTCACTAGGTACAAGCTTGTGACATGATGAACGTGCCAACCAGTACCAACTGTGTATATTACATAATATTAACCAAAGTACGATCCATGCAAAAGGTCCGAACCCGCACCAACGAACACTCTTTAACCGCATCAAGAGGAAAGACCGTTTCCTAAGCAAAATGTTGTAGAGAGAGGGGTGGCATTCAGCATTCCATCGCGTCAAGGTTCGTCGTGTATTAGTTCTTCGGCCGGTACCGGCACCAAAGAGTGGACAAGAACCGAGTAAGAGGTCGTACCTACCGTTGTCAGACAAAGACAGAACCGCACCGCATGGACCATTTTCGGAGCTTCTTCTTTTATTCGGTGTGCGTGTGTATTTAACAGTTTCTTAAGAAGATCAAGTGTTGTGTACCTGTAACTAAAATGGCACCGATGTTGAGGAATTCTTGAAAGGTTGAAAGTGCCACGGCTGATGTTATTGTTGTTCTGTTTTTCGACTGGTTTATACCGCGTTGGCTTGTTATGGAATTTAGAACATTTCAATGAGTTGTAGCATCTTTGATCAGTACCCTTAACAGGTATGGTTATTGTACCATTTGCTAAAATATAAATCTTCATATTTTAACAAATGGTTTTATCAACAATGCAGATAATATTAAGAGGTCGTAACCATAACTAAAAATGTTGTTTAAGTCACTATTAGACATTTCATTGTTGATTAGTTCTATTATGGTTGCAGAATGCACTCTATCAACCATTATATATTCACGTGTTCACAACTTACTTTTAAAAATGTTGTTATTGTTATAGATTTGGCAAACGACCTATATTACGCCCTAACACCAGTTAAGGACAAGCTGCTTTTAGCTATTTATTTTATTATCAGAGTTTTTCCTTCAAACATGCTTGTTCAAATCCAGTCATTTGCAAATGCTTATTTAAGAAAATATTGCACAAAATCCGACTCGAAGGACCAAATGACAAATTATATCATGCAAACCTCATATTATATCAATTAATTAAGAGTTTTGTCCTAGAATATAATCTTAAGTGGTAATGGCAACAAAATGTTATATACCGGAAGTCTAAGCATATCAGACACCTTTAATGAGTTTTTTATAGACTCAGTAAACTCGTTTAAGATAAATTATTACTGAGACTATATTTATATGGATGGCTTGTGGCCTCATTTGCACTAGAAGGCTTCTTGAAAGTTTCAAGCCAGAAGCTAATTTACTAGTTTAATGATACAAGCCGTTTAAACATGCTTGTGATAAGAAAATTCTCTTCCGCAACAGAGTGTCCTTCCACAAGGATGTGTCGTATATGCAGGGTGGCCCTAATTCAACCCTCATTATCGGAATCTGGAAAACCTCTGGAAGCGGTAGAGTTCTCTCAAGCTCTCAAAGCTGCGTAATTTGATGGTTAGCAAGATGATTTCTTGGAATTTAGAATATTCAGATTACTATGGCAAACACCGGAAAAGACGACGAATTGTCAGAAAATATAAGAATATTCACATTAATCACACTTTATTGGAGCCACTTTTTTCTCAAGATGATGTTTTAAAACATAAAATCTGACGTTTAGTCTTCCTGAAACCACCATCAAGTACTTTTCGGAATTGTAACCAAGAATCTTGAGTTTAAACCGTTATTAAAGTTCAAAATGTATTTAAATCTAGTCGTTGCTTCTAGTGGTATCAGGCAAACTATGTTTTGATGTAAAAATTGCAGTTCCAATTGTAAAAATGTGATTTTCAACAGAAATTTAATGGAAAAAAGGTTTTTGCGATAAATTATTTTACAAGTATTATAGGGTATTTCATGATTCCGGAATATTATACTAAAATCCCAAATTTAAAAGTCTAAAATGATTATTTGATTAACGGCTCGATTTGTATAAAGCGTTTTAGAAAAACTTTAAATCCACGTAGTTTCATTCAACAAAAATCCATGAAAAGGAAAATAAAAAATACTTTAGTAATTTGCAACAAATATCCAAACAGGCTTAATCAAAAAGCTAATATTTATGTGGGAACCTTTCGGTACCATTGACGACCCACCTGTTGTACCCATTATCAGAGCAAAATTCAAAAGTCTCATGCTTTAACCAAAATCATTGACATAACCGTCACGTACAGAAAAATATAATAACGATGGGTCAAAAAAGTGCCCCAGGAGGGCCTCACCAAAAACGGCGTGAAAATATTTCTTTTATTGACACAAAAGGTCTTTGCCTCGATTTTGTGTGCTACCTGCTAAAGAATTTGTTTTTTTTTTGGTAGAAAATAGAGAACTTTAAGCGTTTCTAGGTCCTTTGAAGATTTAATAAATAGCTTTTGGTTCTGTACTGGATCAATTGTGTTTTCACATTCATGCGTAAAGCACATATCAATGGATATTTGGTTTTTTGGGGATTTAAAACTGTAAAGCTTTATTAAATTAAGAATGAGTAAGAAAAGAACGTCGAGGAAAACCAAATTAAATTCATACCTTGTCTTCTTTTTCACCTGATTATACATATGGCATAGGAGGTACTCATATTAACCAGTTTCTGTTCCCATTGACTCTTTAATTCAAATAGATATTCTATTCCTATTCTCATTTCCGCAAGTTAATACCATCCTTTATATGTGTATTCACAACAGTATATCTTTTTATGCGGCAGTTTACATGTAATTTTGCACTAAACGCCTTTAGTTACGGGAACTGGAAATAGCTGGAATTATTTTATATTAGAGCTTCTTTTCTCGGATTCCCAAGCCATTGAGAAACGCGAATTAATTAATAATCGTATAGGTAAATAGTTACTTATTATACAGGTTACTTTTCAAAGTCGAACCATTTATTATAACTGCTTGTAGGACTCGTCAAAAGGAGTTGATATACTTATATAAAATATATATTTAGTTAATGAAAAAAATAATAATAAAGCGATTGAAAGAAGCTAAATTTTGTGATAGTTTAATGTTAATTGAAAGTATTGTATTTCTTAGTTTAGAGCATCTTAGTAATTTTAATGAAAAAAAAAATTCTGAATCATTATTATTGTTTCAATTTCAATTTCAATGATCTTTTATTTATTTTTCCCCTAAAATATTTATCTTAATGATTTAGAATTATTTCTTTAAATTAAAAAAATATCCTTTTAAGTTAATGACATATCTTGAAATGGACAAAAATGGTACGGAATAAAAATTTACAAATCGGTTCGTGCATCAACTTAACTTTAGGTATATTATAAACTCTTTTTGTAATTTATAAATATTCTTTATTTAAAATTTCAATCTTTAATGTAACGGTTTTATAGGTGAACATTTTTAAGAGAATGCCTTTTTTTAAATGTTTATTTAATAATGAATATTTAATTAAAATGCACATAAAATAATGTTATATATTTTTTTATTATGGCATTTTTTATTATATAAAAGCTATTGTTATTTTTGTATCTAATTTATTATTATTATTATTATTATTATTATTATTATTAGCAAAGAAGAAATGTTAATGAAAGTAAAAAATAATTTTAAGCTTAGCAAAAAGCATAAAATTATTATGCTTTTTGCTAAGTCAATTGGACGTCGAGTCAAATAAAACTCAAGTTTTAAGTTTTAATATTGTCGACGTTTTGGCCTATATTAGGCTATCCTTAGGGAACTACAAGTTCTTCAAGACTTGCTTTTACGCTCTTGTGAGAGAATGTGCACAGATATTTATTTAATATACAATACCGCCTATTTCAATTTTTATCTGGTTTAATGCAATATTGGTGATTTACCGCATATTTATAATTTTTTCCATACAGTTTACTTATTTCCCATATTACAAAACCTTGGTTATACACTCGCCGGTACAAAATTCCGCCACCCTGAAATATTGGCCAAGTTTGATGTTTTATAAATTTTTTATTTTTTATCAGATTCTCACGATTTTGCCATCAGTTTTTAGATACATTTGTTGTGATTTTTTTAAAATCATTTTGTAAAGTAGCATTTTTCGATTAGACTATATTATACAGGAGTAAAACAAACTGTTGTTTTTTCTCGTAATTTCAAAAGACCCTGTAGGTAAATTAAGGTGGATAATTCTGTTTACATACTGTTCCTTGTAATCTTTGATGTATTCTAAACATTTCGATTTTTGATTCATTCCATTATCTCATTTCTGCTGCGAGCTGCAATTTTTTTATTAAAACGCTGATTTGAAGCGTAATTTTATTAGGAGAAACAAACACTAGGTATATCATAAAGTTAATTAAAAAAAAATTCAATAGCGTGTATTTCCTCCTCTCGCAGCAATAACAGCTTGCAGTCTTCATGGCATCGAATGAATAAGGTTCCTTATTCTTTCTTGAGGAATAGCCTCATATTCTTCGATCAGTGCTAGTCGTAGTAAGTCTTGCAAGGTTTGTGGTTGTACAGGACGACGACGAACGGCCCTTTTAAGTTGATCCCAAAGATGTTCTATTGGGTTGAGATCCGGGCTACATGCGGGCCATTCCAATCTTGGGAGTCCAACTTCATCCAGATATTCGCTCACTACATGTGCAACGTGAGGTCTAGCATTATCATGCATTAATGGAAATTGGTTCCCAATGAATGGAGCAAATGGGACAATAATTTTCTTGATATATATGAACGATTTGCTAGGAACCACTGTCAATCCAATCTACGGCTTTGCGGACGATAGCACACTTATTTCCACATTTAAGTCCGCTTAACCAACGACAGCCGCAACTTCTCAGAATCTTAGGCAGCAACAAGTAGCTTCAACCAACAACGATATTAGAGCAATCTTGGAGTGGGGCGGTAACAATCTGGTCAATTTTAACGCTAAAAAAACGCAGGCTGCAGTATTTACGATGAAGACTAACGTTGGTGGCCCGGAGCTGGTTATGGCAGGGAAAACATTGCCAATGAAATCATCTTTACATCTTCTAGGAGTCGAAGTCACCAACAGTGTGTCCTGGCATGACCACGTTGCCGAGATTGCTAGGGCAGCTTCCAAAAAACTCGGAGTGCTTTTCAAAACGAAAAAACTGTATACACCAGAACAGCTGCTGACTCTTTATAAGGCTCAAATACGCCCTTCCCTCGAGTATTGCTCGCATGTCTGGAGCTCTGCACCCAAGCATAGTTTAAAGCTGCTAGATTCTATACAGAAGAGAGCTATTCGTCTTATCGACAAACTAGAACTGACAAAGAGTCTGGATAGCCTGGAGCACAGGAGAAAGGTGGCTGCTCTCTGTTTATTCTACCGTTATTATCACGGTAAGTGCTCCTCTGAGCTGGCAGGCCTGATTCCACCCAGGGCTGTTCCGGCAAGAAGGACGCGTCTAGCAGTTGCGGCTCATCAACATCGAGTCCACCTGCCTACCCCAAGGACGTCGCTGTATCGGGACTCATTCATCTGGAGAACATCCTCTTTGTGGAACGGGCTTCCACCTCACATATTTTCCGATGCATACAACCTGCAGCGATTCAAGATAAATGCCCACAAATATCTTCACGCAAGCACCACTCCAAGAGTGACATAGGACTTTCCTCTTGTGCTTGTGTTTACCATAAAAAAAAAAAACTTCTTGAAGGATTTCCTCAATGTAACGGTGGACGGTTAGAGCTCCATTTTTAATAAATACAAGATTGGTGCGTGCTTCGGTAGAAATACCCGCCCAAATCATGACTGAACCGCCACGATATGAGATTTGTTCTGAAATGGTGCAGTCAGCATATCTTTTATTTCTACGTCTGTATACCCGCTCACGACCATCCGGGTCCTTAAACAAACAAACCAAACAATCCTTAAACAAACCCTGGATTCATCTGTGAATAGTACGTTTGCCCACTGTTCTAGAGTCCACTCAAAATGCGATCTTGCAAACCTCAGTCGGTGTTGTCGATGCCGAGGAAGTAATTGTGGACATCTTGCTGGCCTTCGTGAATAAAGTCTAGCTTCTGCTAATCTTTTACGTATCGTTCTTTCACTTACACTCACTCCATGAAGTATTCGCAAGTCATTTTTTAGATACACAGTAGTAGATCTTCCATCTCTTAAAGAACTAATGGTGACAAAGTGATCATCAGCTGCAGTGGTCATTCTCCTTCTGCCAGAACCTAGATTCCAGGCATATATTCTGCAAAAATTTGCAGCAGGGTCTTTTGAAATTACGAGAAAAAACAACAGTTTGTTTTACTCCTGTATAATATAGCCTAATCGAAAAATGCTACTTTACAAAATGATTTTAAAAAATCCAACAAATGTATCTAAAACCTGATGGCAAAATCGTGAGAATCTGATAAAAAATTAAAAATTTATAAAACATCAAACTTGGCCAATATTTCAGGGTGGCGGAATTTTGTGCCGGCAAGTATATTTCCATCCAATTGACTTAGCAAGAAGTATACACATATTTTGGATCACAAAAAACCGCAAATTTTACGTATGAATTTGTTGTTAATTTAAACTTATTTAAAAAAAAATAAATGTTATTTAGTACTTAGGATTTTGGAAAAAAAGGTTGAAATGTAGTTTAAAAAAAAAATCAACTGGAGCTGTTGATTCAAAAAAATGCAATAAAAATTAGCAAATTTTTTATTATAATATAAATATATAAAGAAAAAATATTAAATAAATTAGATTAAAGGACGCCAAATTTTATTTTATTCAATTTTTATGATCCTTTATTTAT
This sequence comes from Anthonomus grandis grandis, assembly GCF_022605725.1. NCBI lineage: Eukaryota > Metazoa > Arthropoda > Insecta > Coleoptera > Curculionidae > Anthonomus > Anthonomus grandis. The sequence continues at coordinate 11,389,559 of NC_065548.1, read as the reverse complement.
TTTTCCCTTAAAATAATGTTCTTGATGATTAACAAATTAACTATTTAAAAATATCCAATTTATTGACATAAAAAACTCTAATTAAAAAAACTATTCTAATATAGAACTAAAATTATGTGTAAAGCATATTTATTTTACTCTATTTTTTTTTTATGTATTGATTTTTTAGGTAAACAATAAAATGGTAAAATATTGTTAAAAATTAATATTTAATTAAAATACGCATGAGATAAAATATTTACATAGAAGAAATTTTAATAAAGTGTGAAAATTCTATAGAGTTATTCTTATCTTGACCTTTTCGTCAATTTGGCGTTTTTTAGTGATTTTGACCAAGATTCAAAAGAAAAATAGATAAGAAATAGACGAAAATTTAAAAAAAAATCTATTTTGATAATAATAATAATAATCTTTATTTAGCATAAAAAAAGCTACATATAAAATATATTACATTTTACGAAATTCAATGAAAATATAATACTTTCATAGTCCCAGCAGTATTTTCAAAGAAAAAGTTTTTTTTTACTCAATTTTAATTAAAAAAGCTAACAGTCTAAATTCCATATATTCGAACTTTCCGCTAATATCCGAAAATACTCTAAAGGAGCATTATTAGGGATATTTTAAGATATTTATGCAGTTTTTCCAATATTGGAAAAGAATTATTTAAGATAATTAGCGATAATCAGTACTAATAAAATTTAAAAAAATATTATGGATATTTGATTGACTAACTGCAGAAAGGGGCTATGTCACAATTTTAAAATTGTACAGGAAGAGGAAAAAACTACCTAAACTTTGCTTAAAGCTTATTTGACTATTGTTTTTTTGCGGAAATGTACCTGGAGGTATATTTTTTATATCACCTTCGTCTCTTTTGGTGTTTTTAAATTTCCCATGAAGTTATTATCAATTTTGACATATGGGCATGTCTCCTTTTTAAAACAAAAACAAAATTCTATAATTTTGACATTTGCTTTATTCAAATAGTACATACTCATTCTACATCGCATTCTTTCTCACTTGTCGGCCAAGCCGAAATGATCCTCCAAAATTCCATATAATCCTCAGGAATAAATTTTATTGTATTTGATATATCAGTAATTTTTTTTTGTTAATTGGTATCTTTTTAAGGTATGCTTTTTTAGAACATTCAGTTAATTCTTTTTCAGCATTTCTAAGCCGGTAAGTATTACTTACAGGGCAGTTTATAAACTCACGGCCAACTATCTGAGTGGTTGTTGAAATACTCAAATGTTGGAAGGATGCGATAGAAAACGATTTCTTTTGAGATCGTGGTACACTCTTTCCATAAGATTCATTACTCAGACAGGTTCTTTTTTATTAAATTGTGGCCACCAACGTTTGAAATTGTATACAAAATCGCTAGACACCTGAACAGTTGAAAATTTTGCTAGATTTTTGCAAGCCTTGGAAATTATTTCAACATAATCCTGGATGGTGTAAAATCGTTCTATTTTATTAAGCTGTCGTTTAATTAGGCCGAAGTCACGGTCGCAAGGCATAAATGAATGGCCTCTCATTGGAAAGTACATTTCAATCCCATTAAATCTCTTGAATTCAACTAAACTCATTATAAAGCGAATCACGGTATTATTTTTATTCTGCCCACTACAGTTGTCACAGAAAATGTGAAGAGTTTTATACTTTTGCAAGCTTTGCTGATCTAAGTAATGCTTGAGAAAAGTGCATAAGTCATTTGCACCTTTGCCCGCCTCCCCTTCATGGTAGACATAACAAGCAATATTATTAGTTCCTAAATTATGTATCCCAAAAGTACAAATAGTGAGCTATCGAAAGTAGTACAGATCTTGAACCGGAAGTTGTGGTAGCGATACATTCGCCATGAAATCAATGCAAATACCTAAGGTCTGCTCATCTTCAGTACAGCGCTTTTTTACCCAATCTAGAGCAGTATAAAACTTCTTGCTGCGTCTCTTGTGGACCATAAGCTCAGCAACTGCTACTCTTTTTGCATTATCGTTAAGACAATCACTCTTTATTTTAGCATTAAGTTCCTTGCAGGTACTGCAAGTGTCTTTTGCTGGTCTAACAAATTTTAAGTTGTAATTTTCTTTAAAATAGGACCAAAAAAATTTGTAAGAAATTTTATCAGTCGGGTGTTTTTCTCTAAACATCTCAAACATTGTCTTTACTGATAATTTGCAATCTAGATAACGAATTTCTTGGCTCGTATAATGCGATATTTTTACCGGATAGGATTCAATGTGGTTCCGGATATTTGCAATAACAGATCCTTTTATTGCATTTCCACTTACATTTTTACCGCGCATATCCTGAGGGGTTTTGTGATTTTTTAGGAGAAAAACAATACGTTCGCATCGCTTCTTAGAGATTCCATAAATTGATAGAAATGCTCTTTTACAAGTCTGTATTCTACTTGAACCATTAAGAATAAAATATTTCACACTTAGACTTTGGTTTACTTTTAGAAGCGTCTATACTACCCCTTTTTCGTGAAATGGAATGTATTTCTAAGAGTCCTTGTAAATGCATATCTTGTAAGTCTTTTGTTTGCAAATTACAAAACAAATTAAGCATACTTTGTTTTTCTTCTTCAGTCAGTCCACTTAAACATTTCTTGTAACAACTAAAAGGATAAACTAGTTTGCCTAACGATGATTTAAAAAACCCCAGACTTACCATAAATCACCCGCAACCTCTTTGGCAGGAATGCATTTTCCAGAATAATTTACATGTTGGACGCCTTGCAGTTTTGCCCTTTTAATATAATTTCTTTTATATTTCTCAGTGTTCACAACACCTTTTTTTCGTTTTTTTGGGATATCTTCAGATTCTGAACTCGAACTAATTTTTTCTCTTCAACTTAAATAAAATGAAATTGTAAATGAAATAAGCACGTGTTGTTTCCTTGTTTCTATGAAATTCTAAACAGAACTAAACGACTGCGTTTTTTATTACTCAGCCAGGAAAAACCAAAATAAATCAGAGCGGAACATTAAAATAGGTCCCCGAATCTCTATTGCATTTTAGTGATTATATTATCTGGTCTTTTGTATTGGTGTGCGAAACTGCACGAAAAGAACCGAAGTCAATAGTTTACCGGAGAAAGGTTACTTCTCCAGGACATATCCCCTTTCTGCGGTTAGCGAGAATTATAATGCTATCGAGTAAATGGTGTGACAATGTCGTATGTCCCGTTTATGCAGTAAACGATGTATTTAAGGTAATGAAATCTAAATATATGAAAATGTGAATTTCCTAAGAAATTGGAGATGTCCCCTTTCTGCAGTTAGCGATTCATTTATAATTAAGGAAAAAATTACTTTATGGACTCATAAACGCTTCCAAGAATGTCTCCACCATCATATTCAAACACTGTTATTCTCATTTATGAACGTTTACAAATACTGTAGAAAAAAAAAGGGAATATTCAATATAAATTTAAAGTAATGTTCGAGCAATGAATGTCTATTGACATTTTTTGGGAACTCGATACTTTTTACGAACATGCTGAGGGAATACGTTGAATATTTATGACTTTAGTTATTAGAATTTTAATTATAAAAAAATATTCGTCAAACGCTTTCGTGCTTGTTTGAGTTTAGGTTATAGTGAATTAAGTTTCGCTTGAAATTTGGGCGTGGCAAGTAATTTATCTGTTGACATGAATTAATGAATACATAAAAAGTTTTGCATTTCAAGTTTACTGATGAAAAATGTAAAATTGCACTATTTGTCCAAGATGGTAGGATTTGTTTTTGTGTTACACATGAAACTTCATAATTTCATACCAATTTCCAAGTTACCCATATTTATTTAGTTTCAATACCTCTCATGGACTTTATACCAAAATAATCTTTAGATTATATAGTGTTTCATTAATTGGAATGTTTCGGGCATGTTGTACTAAAAAATAACTTATAAGCAATTAATAATTAAATATAACGAATTTTTGAACCTTAACGGTTATAAGAAAATATGTAATTATTTATTCCCCCATGCATAATAATAATATGTGGAGCCTCTGCCACTATATAATTAAATTCAGTTATGCTAATGCGGAATGTAATCGCTCGTCGCCATCTGGTGTCCGTAACTAAATTACCAAGATTTACGCTACTTTTTGTTGTTTTTATTCAATTTTCAGTCACATATTTGTTTTACCGTTACGAATGTTTCAAATATAATTGCACGTACCTCGTATGATTGCGATTCGCGCATGCCATTAATAAGATAAGCGGTCATCGGAGACCTTCAGCCGTAGCCTCTTTAGCTCAGTGGTAGAGCACTGGTCTCGTAAACCAGGGGTCGTGAGTTCAATCCTCACAGGAGGCAGGTACTTTTTTTTATTTTTTTTCTGATGATTTTTTGTGGAGTTGTTTGAAGTTTTGCTGTATTTTTTTTCATTACTGTTTTTCATGTGGTTTTTTTTTAAATTAAGTTGAAAATTGTATTTACAAAATTAAGAAAAAAATAAACATTTTACAAATAAATATATAGTGAACCTTTTTATAAATTCTAACTAAAAACTGAAAATGAAAAAGTGGAGAGGAAAGCCAACAATTAAATTGTCATTTATACACACACAGGGCCGTATCTAGGGGGGGGGGGTTTGGGGGTTCAAACCCCCCCCACGAAAATCTTATAACGTAAAATAAAATTGAAACGACTGGTAACTATAACTCTTTTTTTTTAATTTACTTTTTAAAGTTTTAAAGGTGTCCAGGCTATAATTAAAGAAAAATATCCAGCAGCAATATATGTGCACTGTAGTGCTCGTTCTTTAAATTTAGCTCTTGCCCATTCCTGTATTCTGAGTATCAGAAATTGTATTGGAACAATAAAATCTATTGCAAATTTTATAAAAATATCAGCTATGCGCACTGAGATATTAAAAAATAAAATTAAAGACCATGTTCCAAATAGTAAATGGAGTAAGTTAACATCCATGTGTGAAACTCGGTGGGTGGAAAATCATGATGGACTAATTAGGTTTACTGAAGTTTTTAAACCCATTATTGAAACATTAGAAGAACTAAAACAAGTAAGAGACATCGAAACTTCTTTAAAAGCTTTGCAGTTCCTTCGAGCTATTATGACCAGTGAGTTTATTATCAGTATGTTAACAGCGTCCACTTTATTTGCTTTTACTCTACCGTTATGCAGAATTCTCCAGACTGTGGATTTTGATCTAGCGCTGTTGAGCATGTGAATACTGTTATTAGTAAGGTCAGGAATATGAGACTGAATATAGATCAAGAATTCAAAAATATTTGTAAAAAATCTGAAGCTATTATAAAGTCTATAGATGATGAAGAATGCATAAAAATACCTAGAATAGTTTCACGACAGCAGAATCGTTCTAATGCCATGGTAGCTACTGCAGAGGAATATTTTCGAATCACAGTTCCAATTCCTTTTTTTGATCAATTTATAGAAGAACTATCTGCAAGATTTGCAAATCACGAAAAATCACTTTCATTGTTATATTGTCTAGTACCAAATATGTGCGAAGCACACATAGTAAAAATGGAAGACTTGTTACCATATGAGGAATTTTTAGACCTAGATACGTTATCTGCAGAACTACAGTTATGGAAACAAAAATGGATTAAGCTGCCTCAAGCAGAAAGGCCAAAAAATGCTCTTGATGCATTATCAGCATGTAATCCATCTTTGTTTCCCAATATTCATACTCTGTTGCAAATTCTGGCTACGTTACCTGTATCTACAGCCTCATCAGAACGATCATTTTCATCGCTAAGGCGTTTAAAAGACTATTTGCGCAATTTAACTGGTCAGGAGCGGCTAACAGGACTTGCCCTTTTAAGCGTGCATAGAAATATTATAATTGATACCGCAGAGGTCTTAAATCGTTTTGCGAGGGAAAAGCAAAGAAATATTCAGTTGTTATTATAATTACTATTTTTAAAATTTTAACGTTGTTAAATGTGTTTTTAATTTAAACTGGTATCTTCTTTTAGTAAAACCTATTTATAAATTAAAGTTTTTTTTATCCCTAATATCTCAAATGTCACTGGCCTAACCTCCCCCAAAATTTTGGTCCAGATACGGCCCTGTACACACATCTCCAAAATTCTTGGCGCCCCTTGCTAAGTTTTGCTGTGTTTAATTTAAGGTTGTCATGTTTTGTATATCAAATCAAATCAAAATATGCTTTATTGTCATAAGAGATAATTTTGTCGACAAAGCTGTATGGGAAGAATGGCATTACCATACATAGGTACAAACAAAAAAAAACACATATACAATACACAAATCATACATAAGTATAAAATAGCAACTAAAATAATGCTAAAAAAAGAAAATCTCTTACAGCAAAACTTAAGTACTACATACACATTTCTGACAGGGCACAGACAAATATTCGTCAGAAAATATAAAATAGCAATATATATATAAAGCAATATAATATGTTAAATTATATCTAAAAAGAAGTAATTTACTTCATAGTAGCCTCTTGCAACCAACAATTTTTTAACCCTTTTCCTAAAAACTCTATTACTTTGCACTTCCTTAATATCCGCTGGAAGATGATTAAACATTTTTTTACCATCAAATATACATGACCTTTTTATTAATGAGTTTGAGGGTACAGGCAAAATCACATCATTAGCCCTTCTGCTGCTATAATGGTGGTATCTCCAACATTGACATCTCTGTACTTTTTGTAAATTAAGCACACCGTTTCCAGTATAAATAAAGAAGGCAACGTAAGGATTTTGTGAGTAATAAAAAGTTCTCTACATGAATCTCTTATACCTACTTTGCAAATATATCTGATAGCCCTCTTTTGCAAGATAAAAACACTCATAAATAATTAATTGGTATATTTACTATATTATTTAGGTTTTCAACACTAACATCACGCCAAAGTACCGTTGCATCTTCTGCCAATTGAATAAATATACCTTGTATATCAAGGTTTTCCATATCATTTATATATATCAGAAATAAAATGGGACCCAACACTGATCTCTGTGGGACACCATGTGAAACAGGCTGCTGTTTTGAGGAGGAACCACCTGAGGAAACACTTTGATACCTATCCTTCAAATACGATGCGAACCATTGCAGGCCGGCCCCCGAAAACCATAACACTCAAGCTTCCTTATATAAATACCTTTTTATCTTGGCATGGAAATAAACAACACTATGTGTCAAAAAATTGTTTTGGGTCGACGATATGCAGACGATTAAATTTTTGGTAAAATGCCAGCCAATTTGATTTCCCACTTTGATCAAGTAAGAATTAGTGGCCTTACATCAACAACGTTTATCAAGACACTAGATTGAGCGTCGTTTGTTTACATATTTCACGTACTTCGATAAGGCCATTATCCAGTATCCACCACCTTAAGGCCACCTTCCAGGAAACTGGCAGTTTTGCACGAAGATCATTATATATTTCTTCTTATATCCCAGAGCACGATGCCTTAATTTTTGGAGGTGATTTTAATACAGATTATAGGTCTCTTTCAAATAGTACCAGACCTTTTAGTACTGTTTCAGGCAAGTATAATTTAGCGCAAATGGTCTCTCACCCGAATATATAATAACGTCGCCACTCTGTTGGATGTCATAATTAGATGAGATAGCTCCCTGGTAGATGACTATGTTATCATACCTATGGATGATATATACATTAGATACAGTTGATGGTATATGGTAGAGTTTTGAAATAATAATATTTTACAATTATTTGAAACATGTAATCCTATTACTACTGGCAGAATAACAAAAGCGAATGCTCCTTGGCTGACTACAAACCTGAAGTTAATCATGCGATTAAGGGATAAAGCACTTTTAAAATATAAACAATCTAAATCAGAATTACGTTGAAACTATTACAAGAACCTTAGAAATTTAGTAAATATAGCGGCCCAATAGGAAGGAAAACTCTTAACATACCCTAAGGGCCGAACACTTAAAATACTTAAATATTAACTCAGACACAACTTCGACAAATGATTTTAACAACTTCAAGCCCACTGATTTTAGCAATTATCGACAATAAATAAAGCAATTATTTCGATCCTAGTATACTTTTATTTGAATTCGCTGAAGTTTCACCAGAGCTGATTAAAACCTTTAATAGTATTAAATTAAGGTCTACTGGGTCCGATAATATAAGTTTAAAAATGCTGACCTTTGTTCTTCTTTAACTTTTCGATATTTTCATGTTTATTATAAATAAATATCTGCTGACTAATTTCCTAAGCAGTGGCAGTTTGCAAAAAAGTATTCCAATTCAAGAAAATACTAGCCCTACTGAAATGTCGCATTATAGACCTATAAGTATTCTACCAACATCATCAAAGGTTCTAAAAACTCCAATTAAATTAATACTTAAATAAATATTCTCTACTACGGCCTGTACTACTGTAGGTTTTCCAACAGATCATAGTACGACTACAGCACTTCTTAAGATTAATGATTTTATTTTTAGGACTACTGACACCTGCTTCATATTGCTTGATTTTAGCAAGGCCTTTGACACCCTTCAGCATGACCTACTATGCAACAACTTAAAATATATTTACTTAAACAATGGATAAGTTTTTTCAAAAGCTATTTTTCGAACCGTTCTCAACGTGTAACTCTTAATGGCAATAAATCAGGTTATATTATAATTACACAGGACATTCCACAAAGCAGTGTTTTCGGTTCTTGCTGATGATACCCTAATTTATTTTTCGTTTCATAAAAATAACTATTTAAATGCTACCCTTCAAATTAATTATGACCTTACTGTTATTTCAAATATGTGTACGACCCATATTCTTGCGTTAAATAGCAATAAAACGCAAATATTAATTTTTGGGCCAGCTAAGGACTGCATATCTCTTATTATTGATTTTCGTATTATCTTAAATAATTTTACCCTTAAATTTAATGAATGTGGAACAAATCTAGATTTCTTGATTGACTATAACCTTAGGCTTGCTTCCCATGTATTTAAGCTAGTCTCTTCTTACTGCAAACGGAAAAATCTATATATTAATAAAACTATCCTAAATAAAGACATTTAGGTTCGTTTGTATGATCCGCTTACACTTTCCTCCACTACTCTGATATTGCCAAGGAGACTTTACAAATGATTCATTATGGCAACGCTATCACCTTTTTTAAATAGTATTATTACTCCTGCATTGTTCTAACTTGTTGATATTATGTCTTTAATGATAGATTGATTGAATAATACTTGAATGGCTTCAAGTCTTCGCCCATTTTTTACACTTCTGCTATTATTCGGTCTTCTCCTGGGCAAAGACAAGAGAGCCATGTGTATTTCGTGAAAAGTGACAACAGGTATTTTTTCAAAGTTGACATTTTGTATCACTATTTCAGATCTTTTAGATTTGGAATTGATGACTTTTGAGATATCTGTGATATTTGTGATCAGTTTTAAACTCGATGCATGATTGCACATTGTTGTGCAGTCGTGTTCTTCTTTATTATTACATTATTCTTGTATTGTAGTTTCTGTCGCCTTTTCTGAATTTTTTTACTGTATCATATGAGGGATGATAATAAAATTATGATTCATGTATAAAAATATAAATGAAGGATATAAAAAACAAGTGAAAAAGTTGAATTCTCATTTATATATCCTTTGTTTTGAAATATTGCAAAAAAGGACTTTAACTGCGTCAAAGGAAAACTGTTTACCCAGTAAAGGGCGTAAAGGCATACAAATCATTGTATTTGCGTTATAAAATATATAGATATTCGCAGTATTCCTTAGTTGAACATTGGATTTTGGAATGAATTTCTTCTATTTGGAACGTGAAACTTTAGAACTTAGGTCTTTAGTAAAGTTTTCATTAGTTCTCCGAGCTTTGCGTATTAGGTGCTCATCTGCTTCTTCTAGAAAAGTTACCATCTAAAAAGTACTTCTTCATAATAAATATAATGAACTAAAAATATTTTTTTTACAGGCCTACCCACCAATCAGCCAACAAATAGTAATGTAGCTATTCATCCATTATGACTTCATTAACTTCAGACCCATCGAAAATGGATCATCACTACCAATCCAGTGACACCAGCGACCATGGACTTTTAAGCCATCATACCTGTACCTGTTGTAGAGAAGTAATTAATCGTAAAACATCAATCTCATCATATATTCATATTTTTTTTACTTTTAGTGTCTAGAAACCCCTGAAACACCAAAGACTGAACACCCCCGCCACCCTTTGCCATCGCCTCACCACCACGTGGTTAATTTAAGTCATACCCCTTTGCAGATGACACACCATGTGCATCTGAACCATCATAATCATCATCATGGGGCGGCCGTGCCGCCTGCCACCGCCTCGCCGAAGCCACAAGTGAAAAATTGCACTTGTCACTTAAAGGTGGGAATTTAGAGTAATTTTTATTGTAAATAAAAATATGAATTATTTTTTAACATTAAAGACTGAAAATGAAGCAGAAGAGAGACAAAATATCGAACCGAACGCACAGGGGAGGAAGTTGGATGAGGATAGGATAGAGGTGTCGCCCCTGCCGCCCGCTTTGCCGCCTCGGCCGCCCCCCAGACCGAGATACGAGGGGACTGGGAGTTTGAATTCGAGATATAGGCCTAGGATTGGTGAGTGATCAGTTTATTTTTTAGGAAAATCATCAATCATCTAAAATAGTCAACTAATTTATTTACACACTTCACTACGAAGACACGATTACTCACAACTATTAGAGATATTTAGTTTTATTGTATTTATTTATAACTATTATACATGTAATTTCGCGTCATTATTCTGAACTTTTACATCATTGAAATGCAACTATCGGCATGCGGCTCCTTATATACTCGGCAGAACGGTGTTCCGGAAGATTCCCGCTTAACCTTCGAGATGTCGGGCGGTGTACCACTTGTGTCATGCCCGAATGACGGAGAATCGGCTAGTTTCTCGGCGCTTACAATATCGTTGTTCATGTGTATTCGTATTTTTATTCTTCCGCATGGCGAATCAAGGGTTGTTCCAAACTGGATAATATTCGTGTACAATTTATTTTATTAGACGATATAAGTCACTGAACTTACAGCAGTTATACTTCGATTAGGTTATTACGATAATATTTATAGAGATTCACGGTATATTAAAAAGTAATATTCTACTCCGAGATGATTTTACCGGCCATTTTCTCACGAATCATAACAATAATTACCTAATAACCTCACCTTGCCATTTTAAAGTTTAATATAGCAGCTCGCCGACTGAAATTTTAAATTATTTTCTGCCAATTACGCTTCCTGCGGGCTTTGGCTTCAGACCGACGTGAATGCAGTGCGCTAAATTATCATTTACGCACGACAAATATTAGTCTTAATGTGACTTAAAGATATTGATATTGTTGATTGTGTAAAATACGCTTTAAAATGTGGTTTATTAATTTACACAATGTCACATTTCAATATATACATATGTCAAACATGTTATCTTCCTTTATTTGACGACTAGCTAGTGTCACCTAGAATAGTAAGGGCTTCCCCAGACGCTCCACTGCCGCTAAACAGTAAGCATCTCAACGAATTAGACAAAGTATATATTTCCACCATAACCTTCTGTTTATTCGTGTCAATCGAGCCCCAGGTAGGGCCCCCAGTCTTACCAGACAGCACTCGAGGAATTGCGCATTCATTCCTAATTGAACAGAGGCTTTCACACCTACTTGTGCGGGCATCTTCAAGATGCGCAAAATAAAAACAGATCTGTACAAACTTCTCATAATGGCCACATATCTACTCAAGATCAACTATTTCTCACATATTCACCACTATTAAATTTAGCAGCCTGATTTAACCAGTAAACACAACTCTTATTCCAACACACCAACATACACACATTTCTCTCAATCGTTGCTTTCTGACTGCCTTATTATATATTTTTGGGTGTCCTCTTGACTCAATCAATCTTAGAGATCTTTAGCAATATACGTTATTTTAAATATATCAAGTTATTAAGTGATTATGGAATTAATTAAATTGAGATAGAATTATTATAGATCATTAAAAGAGTTTTGTTTTAAATAAGAATACATATATTAAAATACAAAATAAAAAAATATATAATATAATAAAATGATAAAAATAAAATATGTTTTACAATTGATAAATAGCAATGATATTGTAGCGTTTTTCACTGTTCATTTAGGTGTAAATTAAAACACTCGATAAAATAGTAAACTGATATTTATTATACACGTACCCACTACCAGAAACATTATTTACACTTTATTGCTACTACTAAGATTTATTTCTTACCGTTCATTCAAGGGCTCCTTGTATATTAGGTGTAAATCTATTAAGGTATTTATTCTGTAAGTGTATATATTAGGTATATTCCTCTAATGGCATAGAATATTTGGTATGTTCACAGCTATTAAGATCGTTACAATATGTTAATCAAAGGAATAATTTATGAAGAGAAATTTACGAGATTTTCGAAAAAGTAGCTTTAGATGGATGGAATTTTAGAAATTCCTTAGCAGAAGTTAATGTCTACTTACAAGAATATTACAGACTCTTAAAATGACCTGATTCCTTATAATTTAGTTTAGAATGTTCAAATATTCCGAAAATAAATTCTACAACTTTGCCAGATGACTTCAATAGCTGCAAGAAGTTTAAGACTTAATAGAAGTTTCCATTTTACATTGTTCAAGTTACATTTTAGTCTAAAAGGAGTATTTTATATCAGCCTTCACAATTGACAGAAATGAATTTAATTGCCTGAAAGTTGTTTAAAAGCAATTGGATGGATATTCCAGGCTCTCATGCTGAATCTGAGTGCTGGAAAAAGACTCCGAAAGTACCTTATATTCCTGCATATTTATATGGTACATTTGATTTGATGATCTAATACTTAGGAAATGTTTAAGATTACTTGAGAAATGATTGTGAAAGTGGCACAGGTTTCTTATAATTTAATTTAGGATGTTCAAATATTTAAAAAACATAGCCCTATAATTTTGTCAGGTAACTTCAATTAATTGCAAGAGGCTTAAGACTGCTTAGAAGTTTCTCCTAGGCTTTCAAAATGGCTTAGATTCCTGAAATAGTAAAGTAATATTTTGGCCTGGTAGGCGTTTAAGAGTGCCCCAAATCGACATTGACAATTGGAAGAAAAGAAACAGTTGACAAATAGCAATGACGTATTAATAAAGTGATATTGTGTGAAAAAAATTTACAGATTTTGAAAATATTAGCTTTAATTGCCTAAAAGTTGTAATTAGATGAATATTTGAAGCTCTCCAGCAGAGTCTGATTTCGGAAAAAATACTCCGAACTTACATTATAATTATTACTGGGCTGCCAGATTATCTTTAGTTAATTAGAGACCCCTCTCTCTCTCTCTTTCTCTCCACACTTTTGGTAACCAATTGTAGGCCCTGAAGAGTTGCGATCGAATTGAATCGTTTTCGTAAAGATGTACTATGTGAGTTAAGACTTGAATCATACTCGAGATCAAAGTAAGAAGTTGTTCGCTATTTTCTTAGTGGCCAATTGGAGGTCCAAGAGTTAAAACACAAATTGAAAACAGAGTTTATTAATCGAAAAGATTTAGTCAACGTGATTCCTATTCGTCCTATTGCCTTTTACTCCTTATACACTAAAATAGATATCTCTCACTAAGCTATTGGTGACCAATTGCAGTCCATAAGGTGGTAGGGATTATGCTCTAATAATAAAGGGAAATTTTATGAATTTATGAATTTACAGATTTTAGAAAGATGGCTTTAATTACCTAAAAATTACTTAAAAGTAATTGGATGAATATTCTAGGATTTCAGGCACACTCTGATTTCCGGAAAAATACTCCGAAAGTCTCATACCTTACATTCCTGAACTGCTAGATTATCTTCAATTTCTTAGAAAAGTACTTGGAAGAATATTAAAGACTGAAAGTCATCTGGATAAGTTATAATTTAGTTTGATTATTAAAAGATTCAGGAAACATATTCTAGAATTTTGTCAGATGACTTTAAGGCTGCATAGAAGTGTCTTTAAGTCTTTCAAAATGACACAGTTTCCTAGAAAAGTCAAGTTACATTTTGGCTTAAAAGGGGCTTAAGGGTACTTCATATCAGTATTAACAATAAATATAATAGTGGACAATTTCAGGCTGTCAAGAAGAGTCTGATTCCTGGAAAACGATTCCGAAAGTACGGTGAATTCCTGAATTGCTAGATTATCTTTAATTACAAATGACACAGGTTTCTTATAATGTATCTTGTTTAAATATTTGGAAACCATAATTCTACAATTTTGTTCGTTGACTTTAATTAATTGCAAGAGGTTTAAGACTGCGTTTCTTCTAGTCTTTTAAAGCATTTCATTTTGGTCTGTAAGGAGCTTTAAGGTACTCCATATTGACAATTGGCAGACATGACAGTTGACAGATAGCAAAAAAATGTATGAGGAACATGGATATTTCTTGCAATATTTTTAATATATCCCTAAAATATTCTTCGTTTAATAATGCTGAAATATTTGAAGATCGATTGATTAAAGAAAATTTGACATTTTTAAGATCCAGCACATTTGTCATTTTAAAACTTGGAAAAACAATTTACCTGCCACGACCAAATGTAAAACTACATGTGTAAAAACTTTATGTGTAATACTTTATGTACATACAATATTTTATGTGTAAAACTTTTTTTACCAATATTTCTTATGCCTCGACTCACTGTATAACCGCCCGTTTAAGCTAAGCTCAAGATTACTTTTTTATAGGCGTAACAGCCCGGAAAATTACAAATTTTTAATAAAATCACGACAATCGTGGTCTTTTGTTTCAATAAAAGGTCAAATTATACCATAAACGTACTTTCCAATGGGGCCTGGTAAACAATTCAATTACTTCAAACCGTATAATAAAAACCCCCCATGGGGATGACAAACACGCAACTGCACTGTATTTTTAATAAGCTACGCTCGGACTCTATCAAGGACTGTAGTCCGTCTTTTTTTAAGTTCCACGTGTTAGAAGGGGTGAGAAGCTCTAAGGGCAAAGCTGGAAGCGTTGCAAGGGCAAGGGAAGGGATAGAAATATCGACTATTAGAGTGAAATGTCGCCAGGCGTCGCTATAGAGACTGGATCGAGTAAGGGACGGATTCTGGATTTATCTATTTCCAGAAAAGTAGTAAAATAAAAACACTATAAAATTTTTTTTTTTAACTTTTATGAAGCCAAGCTTGCTTTACCATGTTGTCAAAAAGACCTAAAATAATTGAGGTTAATTACTATCATTAGCAAATGAATGTGAAACAAAACAAAACTGTATTATCATGTTGCCTTTGCCATCATGTTTATTGGTTGGCGAGATCCTTGATCAAGGCCTAATTACCTGGGATAACTACCTGAAAAATTACTTCAGAAACCCCAGTACTATATTAGAAGGAGTGAGAGCAGAGGAATGAAAGGATTAGGTCAAAAAAGACAAAAAATATAAATATTTTAATAGTTACCCATACCTACTACACTTGACATGATCTTTTGAGGGAAAGATCAGCCGCTGCATAGGAGGGTTATAGACAGCACTACAACGCTTTTACGCTTGGCATCTTTTTTGGAAAGGGGTTCCAATCCAACCTAGCCAGATTAATAATATTTACTTCTGAGTAAACCGTAGTATCAACGCTGTAAGCTACATAGCTCTGGTTTATCTTTACACCGCTACTAAGTCCCTATACTAGGATCAGCTTAGTAGCGGTGGATAACGCTAACCTAAGTGGACCCAATTAACTTGTTTTGTTAACTGATACCTTAATTGGATTTGGAACCCGTATTTATACAGTATGACAAATTGCTAACGTTGTAGTTTTCTTTTTAAATTAATATAGATGTAAGTTGTTTGGCTTATTCGATTGTTTACGATATTTTGGCTCAATTAGTGTAAATGTTTATTAAACTGACATTGCAAATAAAATGCAATGTACAGGGTGTGATCTAGTTGACAATACTTAGAAGTTTGTTTGTAGTTGACATTCAAACTAAAAGTGTCAGAAATATGAGTTATTACAATCTTTCATCTTTATCTGTAATAAGCTTCTACTCACTTCAGAAAATCAAAGCTTGCGAGAATTTTCTGAATTCAAGAGGTCTTTATTAAAGACCTGCAGACACCTGGGTAACCCATCAATTTTCTACACAAGTGATATTCTTCGGAAAATAACCTTCGACCGCCCCTGTCCGCTTTTCCACACCATCAAAATTCACAGACATCCAGTACAGCATCTGAAAACCGCCGCTCTTCGCCTATTATCCGTTCCCAGTTACGTTATCCACGCTTGATCTAAATCGTTTTTATTATTTTTTAATTTAAGTTAATAATTATATACACGAACTGTCTGTAATATTTTACAACGGAAAAGCCGTTAAACCGAAGTGAAAATTGTTACTTATGTGAGGTTGTGTTTACGTGAAATTCAAGTTATTTTTGTGATTGTTTGAATTGTTGCAAGATGAACCACAGTGACTATCGAAAATATTTTAACTGTGCCAACTGAAAATTGTAAAATAAAAGAACGTTTATATTGTAAAAATGCACGGTTACCCGGTAATGCAAGTGGTCCAGTACCACATACCACCTGCCATGGTACCGCCACATTGTATGCCGCCACATACAGGTTGGTTAATTAGCTTTAACTGTTTTTAATTAGTTTTTTGCATTAGGGTTAAGTGACTGTTACTGAAGAACGTTGACATCTCGCAACTCTTTATTATTCTATTGATATAACACTTTAAGGAATATTGTTAATTTTGTCTGGCATTAAGGCACATGATCGTTATTGTAAGTTGGGAAGTCAACTTTTTTTAAATGTAGTAGCAATTGAATTCTTTTGCTTGGAACGTGGTTGATAATTCAGTTTTTTGTTTCAAAGTTAAAGGACCAAATAATAATGCTTACCAACGCAATTTCTAGGATAGTCTCTTTCTTATATTTCCTCACTAGTCCTAAAAAAAAGCATAATTTTTAGATGATTTTAATGGAAACGTCAAAGATCCGCCAACATTGAAAAAAATTATGTAAATATTGATATGACTTAGGATTAACCTGGACGTCTTACTTTTGTTGAAAAACGTCAACGTCCAAGGAATATCAAAAAAAAAGTTAAAATAATTTGATGCCTTTATCTGACTGATTTTAAACAAACTTGGAAAATTATCAGAAAAACTAAAAAAATTATATTAATTCAATAATTTATGAAAAGGGAAAAGAAGTAAAATCAGATATTGAAATGGCAGTAGGTAAAGAACTGGCCAATAAAATATCTTAACCAAATACTAATGTATGTCAATGAAAAATCAGTTGAATGAATCAGTTTTAAATTCTATGTTCTTTAGACATAACTGAAAATGAAATACTAGAACAATATGAGATTAAAAATCTCAAAAATAAGTCTTATCCTAGTACCGTCGAGATTAGTGTACTTATATTAAAATACTTAAGATTAAGCCTTTATAATATTTAATAGATCTTATTTTTAATACTAGTTTTTTAACATTTCGAACAGCCTTTCTATACAAATATTCCACATATTTTCTTTTTTCTATACCAACAGTCAACAATATTTGATAGATATTGTTGTCATGCCATTTTATCTATAGCCCACTATCGGCACATCTACTTGACGCATTACTTTTGTCTTAGAAAATTACCAAAAGAAAATATATTTAAATTAGAAAAAAATCCAGATACTTTCTAGGCGGACTATACATTATACATTAAGTGTGCACACCAAGATTGTATCCATAGTGCGCATATATGTAATAATCTACCATATTGTATAAATTCGAATTTGAATTTATGATACCTCGGACTAAGATGGTGTAAAACAATTTCAGTCTATACTATTTTCTAGATCTTCTGGAAATTGTGGTTTTCTTACGTAGTTTAGTAGTTACTAAACTATTATTACGTTAAAGTAACTCCAAGTTATTTCTTCATAGAACACGTTAATGGAAGAGGAAAAACTTAACGATTAAACTGTAGAAAGCCGTAAAGAATAACTTAATTTTCACCATACGTTCCAGGCGATTATACTTGTATTTTACTAAAAGATGTTGATGACCAACCAGTCGTAAGAAATGACTTGATTTTTAGTATAAATTCGAACGTTTAACTGACATTTTAACCACCACTTTTAGCATCTAATAATCAACTAAAAAAAGGGAATTTCCGACCTATATATATTTATAATAAAAAACTCGTCTTTTGGTCCAAATTGGTAATTATGCAACGTAACTTAGGTCCTGACCCAAAACTCAACATATCTCCATCATTTTTAATTTTTTTTTATGACTAATACAATTTACATAAAAGATTTATTCAACAAAATTGTAATTTTAATTTTTTTATCAGCTTCTCCACATACAGGGGGCGTACGAAAGTATGTTTTCTGGTGCTGCGCATGCGGCGGACTCGCGACCATACTGGGCGCCCTCTTTCTTGCCGTTTATTTCCTGCTCAGAACCTACACATCCACTTTGGGTTATTTCGAGACCATTCCTACATTTGTACCTGCCACAATGGTAAGAACAACTGAACCACAAACAAACAAAAATTCAAATTTTTTACTTTTCCAGCTAATACTAACTGGGCTATGTATTATTAGCTTAGCGAGAAGAAAAAATCGATACAGCTACTTGGTAAGCTCTCCTTTATTTTATTGTTTTTTTTTTGATTTTTTTTTTGTTTTGACTAAAACTAATAGACCCATCATTAAAGAACGTATTACAGATAAAAGTGTGCGGCCTGTGTTGCCTGGTGTGCGCACTGACATGCGTACTAGTGACCATCACAACAACGGTCATTCACATGAATCGCCTTCAGACCCTAAGGGAGTGCGTGTACACTCAAAAAACACGCACCTGCACCTGTTACTCCATTTTATTGGAGGCTCAAAGCAGCACAGACGACAGTAAGTTATTTTCAGTATATGTGGAGCATCCACTTGGAAATTATTATATAAGATTCAATGAACTGCAAAAGCTTGGAAATAGCCAGCTATTCTTATCTATAAAATTAATATTTTATGCGACTATTATTAGGATATGGTTTTTCTCGCACGTGCTTCTCAAATTCATGATTTAAAATATGAATTAAGGCATATAGAGCCAAAAAGGTAACCCATTCAATAAAAAAAACATGAATTGAAATAAAACTAAATTGATAGTTCAAAATATACTCTATTTATATACGAACATAAAAAACAATTAATTAAACATTTTAGATATGAGATACGTCTTTGATAGCACTCCAGACTGCGAAGTGATACATGGCGCACTATACTCTTGCCTTCGAGTAATGTTTGGACTATCAGTAAGCGGCATTTTAGTTTGTATCTTCTCCTGTATGTTGGTCTATCAACTGTTAAGGTACAAAACCCAAAACAAAATTATAAAAACCATATTAAATACAACTTTTTATAGTCACGAGAAGAAAAAAATGTACTGGGAACAACTGGAACTGCGGTGCAGGTCGTTTTATCAGCAACACCCGGCACCACCGTCCAGTACCCCTGGCTCGCTTCGAGGCCCTCCAGTTCCCTCCACCACTTATTGCAGCTGCTGTGAGGAGTGTAGATATTCTACTGCAGCACCACAACCTCCTCAAGTATATCCTTGGGACACTCATCATGTAGCCGAAAGGTAAGAGAGATAGATGGAAAATGAAGGAAATTTTCATAGTCAAAATACTGCGTATGTTCTTCTCAGTTGCACAGCCATGAGCTTGTCCCTTTCAAGTTTCATTAAGCTAAACCTAATTCAAAATCTTTCTTAATTACTGATGGGTCACTTCGTCAATAAAAACCATTTCCCAAACCTTTTTCCAAGTGCAGTTTAAACTTTCTCTATTCTATTAAGTTTTGGTAATTTTTGAGACCCACACATCCCTTTTATTTAGATTTTGGACACCCGGCAGAGTGGGCAACTTCTACTCACCAAACCCTGAAGATGTTCCTTCGGTCAATGTTGAAACTAATAGAGGCAGACCCGGCTGGAGTTGGCGCAGGTTGCCATGGTCCAGAACTACTGCCGAACCAGCAGAAATTCCCAGGTAAGACTTTTAAAACTATTAAGTCAAAGAAGCTAAAAATTTCAAATGTTTCAGAGAGAACTCGCTGACCTATCAGGGGGCAGCTAGTAGCGCTGACAGCCAATACGGTTTTAGCAATAGGTCAGGTGACAACGCCCTGCAGAGCGATCAGACCTCTGGATCTAATGGTTCCTACAGTATGTTGGATAACAGGCCTCCTATAGGTGGTGTTTATGTGTGGGGTCCTCCTCCACCTTATTCTGATCCTAATTCGCCTGCTCGCAGGTTTATGGCTCATCAGTCACCGCAAAGGTAAGCAACGCAGCCTACTAAAAAAACCTTTAAATTGATTAAGTGCTTTTTTAGATATCACCATGCGCACCATCACGCTCACACTCATGAATCTCATTGCCAAATGAATGAAGGTGGTCAGTTTCGAGCCTCCAGACGAGCCAGACCCCAATCGAATAAAGACAACTATGAAAACACTACTGAACCGGAGATCCATCAAACCAACGAGGTTAATAGCGAAAGTACTGACACTTCCAGCTGTGTGGAACGAGTTTCTCATACCTTGCCAGTAAGAAAGGTGAAAAAAAGATCCAACAACGAGATGGCTTCTGTCAAAAGCACTAGTAATCAGCAAAATCATCCAAGAACCAACGTCCAGAGCGTCTTTGGTCAGCAAGAAGAGCAAGTGGAGAATGAATATCATGAACCAACTGTACCTGAAACTGCGGCAACGCAGCAAGAAAGTCAACAATGCAGATTCCTGCCCAGGTTGCAAGGCGTTGAAAATGCTGCCTTCCAGAAACAGGAACCGGGTACACCCAAACCAGAAACCACTGAGTCTGAGGTGTATTTTGCTGACGTAAGCAGCTGTTGTAATATTTCAGTACGAAATGATGGCCAGGACTCATCATTATATGATGAAGCCTTGGAGGGTAACAATGGGAGACTGATATCACTTCAAAAGCCCGTGGAAGTCGACAAGAAAGAAGCAACTAGTCAAGAAATCAAAGAGGAGGATGACTATTTGGCTCAGAAAATGGGAAACAGACAAAGTATTCGTAGTAGAATGCCATTTCCCATGCCAAGTTCAGAAGACTTAGCTGAGTTCAGTTCAGACCCTTGTATTCAACTGTTGCCCAAGGACATATCTCAAAATAGCTTGTGTAGTAGTGTCCAAACTCCTATGACAGAGACTACTGATGATACTCTATCACCAGAGGAGTGTTGCAGCAAAAACAACTACTTCCAAGAAGAGTCCATACATCGTCCATTCAATACGAACCAGTTTTTAGCTCCAGACGCACAATACGAAGTCATTCCCGAAGATGATAAATTTAGAAACAGTAGCAACCTTACCAATACGATATCGGGAGTGAATTTCGATCAAGGTAACTACTTTAACAAGAACTACAACGCTAGCCCCAAAAACGTCCCACCAAAAACCTTAAATCTGAACCAACAAGGGAGCAGAAGAAACATGGGAACGAACATATCCGCCCTAATTCAAAATTTAGGAGGGAATCCGGCAGGATTACTGTACGGAGATAAGACGGAAGAGGAGGAGGTACAAGGACTGGGTTGCCACAGTGATGGAACAATGGATTCTGGATGGCAGAGTGGATCGGAAAAGCAAGAAGGGAGGAATGGCGGACCAGAGGGCGAAGGAGGCGGAAGACCAGTAAATGTTTGAATAACAAGAAGTCAAAATAACAGTTAACAATAGAAATGTTACACTTGAAGTGAAAGTGAGGGATCAATAAAAAACTATTTTGACAAACAACATTGGTAACTAAAACAATTTTTGTTTTGGCAATATTGCGCTTGTTAAATAGTGTTAACATTGATAGATGACGAATGTTTGTCATGTGTCAGTTTTGGCAGATTGAAGAAATGTTGACAATATAGGTATATTATAGAATATTTATTTTTACTGATAGTGGAATGTTAAAATGAAATAAGGCAAAAGATGTGATAGATTTGTTTTAGCCTCTTTATTCTGAACTGTTTTAGTGTAAATATTGAAATATTTTGAAGACAGAAGTAGAATGTTTATTTTACGAATAAATTTGTAAGAAACTATTTAATATGAACGCGTCGAATAAATATTTATTATTTTAGGATAAGAAGCAGATTCTAATTTAAGTTTGATAAGATATTATATAGGATAAATAAATCGCGTTAGGAATAAAAAATATTTTGTTGAAGAAATATTTTTATGAAACAAAATAAATAATTGACAAGAATGGCTTATTTTGTTTTTAAATAAACTTTGAAAAAATGCTAACTAGTTTCCTTAAAAATCTCAGTAGATGGAGCGCTGTCATCGCTTAATGCAAAGATCGTAATCTAGTTACTTTTGTAAAAACAACAGCGTCATCTTATAACAATCAACGAAAAGTTTTAATACAGTTTCCTATAACTTTAATCCGATTTTGGCGCGTTCTTTACTTTTAAGTTAGCGACAAGGTGTCACTGATGGCGGATTTTTTCTAAGGTCACCAAAATAAATATAAGACAGGGAGAGTAAAAACCCAGCGGAGATTTTAAATCTGTAGTAAGGGCCTATTTATATTGTATATGATAATTACGTTATTTCCGTATACAAATTACAATTCTACCGCATCTCTATTGAGTTTCCATATCATCTTAATTTCAGTTATTTCAAGCTTATCTAAGAGATGGCGATACTAGTTATAGCTGCATACCCATCCTTTCAAATTTCAATGTTTAATTCTGCGCATATGCAAAAAAAATGTGTTCTATCAATAAAACATCATTTTTAATACAAAGTCACATATTCTATGAATATTCTAAAAATGTTCAGTAAGCATTTATATGTACCGATCAGAGACCTTCGGAATACTTTCTAGAATTTTGACTGAGATTGAGAAGAATATTTTAAAATACTGTAATTTGAGCAATTTCGAATTTTAATGAGCGTTCTTCTTCTTCTGGTTTAGTCGTCACGAAGGTTTTGGTCTAAACATCAAGGCTATTCAATTACTTGCTGAAGCCTGACTTGTCAGTTGTACCAATTTGAGGTTTTTTTTATTGTCCTCCCCGTTCAGTCTGTACTGGACTGATAGAGAGTTCTGGAACTTTCTGTTGGGGTTCTATGGCTTGGTTCTTCTATGTCTTCCTTTTTCAGTTGTCTCTTCTTAGGGCTCCATCTTAAATTATTTCCTTTTTTTTAAACACTGGTAAATAATCCTGGGTTTACAAACTTCATGCTGGGACTTATAATTAAATGCCACACAGTCATGAGTTATGCGAAGTTATGTAAGAGCTTAGAATTGAATTTTTAGTTTTGGAGTATTCTACATTTTTAGTTCAGCTCCCTAGTTTGAATTGTGTGGTGTGAAGCCTTCCGTATCATTTCCATAACTTCCGGCAGCCGATCATATAGCGCTATTCTGGGTTCTTCTGAGGAATTGGTTGCTTCCCTGGATTTATTTGCTAGCTCACTGGCTTTTACATATCCATGTATGCCCTAGAATCCTGGTCAATTTTCATAGTCAACAAGTCCATAGCCCTGTTAATAACCCATACTTCGGCCGTTGCCTAAGCCCGTGCCTCATCAGTACATCTGAAACTTATTCATGTCTCCCATGGTGACTTTAATAAAATGAAAGTTGTAAGGATTATATGGTGTGAAATATAAACGTATTATATATGCAGGATATAAATGGGATGTTGCCCATCGAGCTAAGATGGTTTGCGCGTTTGTTGGGCCTCTTAATTTTTTCCAGTTGGTCTCTTTTATTGCAATCTATTTGGTCCATGGTGCAATCCTACAAGATAGTTAGTTAAGCGTTCTTGGTTGTCCACAAATGCAATTGGGGTTGTCACTAATTTCTATTTTATTTTGGTATATTAGCGTCAGACAATATTGAGTAGGGTTATGTGTTTCCTACTTTTGTATATGCTGTCATAGACCGATGGTTTTTTCAGAGGTTTTGGTTCAAGTCTTGCATAGTCGAGTCCTTTTGTTACTGGCCAGTTTGTATATATGTTTCCATTTCTTCCATATGGCTGCTTTTCCATTATTCAAGAACCGTGATGCATCTTTGAGGTTAGGTTGACCAATTTGTTCCATCTGCTTTACTCGCGCAAACCAATTCATCTGCTTTGTCATTTCTTCTAGGGTTGCCACGAGACGAGACGAGACGAGATTAAGAATTGTCTCGTCTCGTCTCGAAAGTTCGAGACAAATATTTTTCGAGACGAAACGAGACAAGCTTATGTCTCGTCGAGACAAGACCTTATCTCGTCTCGTCTCGTCTAGTCTCGTTTTGTCTCGAAAAGTTCTGATACCTATGTAAAAGCCCAGGATAAAACTTAAAAATTTAATAGACCCCAATAAACAATAAACATATTATAGGTAGTTAAGTATGAAAGTTAAAAAAATCATATTCGATTTTTAAATTAATTGGGCAGGTAGGCATGTTGGGAAAGATTTTTTTAAGATTTAATAAAATATTTATATGAGCACCCCATTAAAGTCATGCAAAACGCATTTTCCAACAATCTATAGTAAGCAATAATATAAAGCAGTCATAGTGTTTTTATAAAAGCGGCACTAGCGGAATATTGAAAATAATATTTTATATGCATTTAAGCTACAGTTGTCAACATACCTATTAACAGCAGAAAAATATCAATAAAATATTATGACATACCTTGTATAAAAACGTTAAGTTGAAAAAAAAATGCGCAACTAAAATAAAAATAGACGTGACTGGTCCAAGAGATTTAAATAAACATACCCCTAAATTCTAAGGATATTTTTTCCAATTTACCCACCACCTGTTACACAAATCGTAAGCCCATTAGTATAATAATGGGGAAATAAAAAAATAATCAAAACCTATTCCGTGATTTTAATGACAATTTTACCAATTATTACTGGAAGCATTTTACATATATCGAGACGTCTCGTCTCGAAATTCGAGTCAAAATACTTTCGAGACGAGATAAAATGACTTCGAGACGAGACGAGACGAGACATCTCGTGTCTCGTGTCTCGCGGCATCCCTAATTTCTTCTAATTCGAGTGTGGGATCCACTAAAGTCTGATGTCCATTTCCTCATTGTTAAGGATTTCTTGCCTTATTGACAGGTGTTATGTAGCCCATATCTTTGTTTATTCCGTTTTCTTTATTATATAGGAAATCCGAGCAACTAAGCAGTATGTTTGTTTCTCCACTTAAACTTCTTACCGCTTCCATAATTGCTAAGATTTCCGCTGTACTTATTGGAGTATAGTCACATAGTCTCCTTTTAATTTCGCTATGAAAGTTTTGCCAATAAATATCTATTACACATGTTTTGCTCATCGTTCTACAAATGCATCTGTAAATACTATTGTGAATTCTGGGAACTGTAATACAATTTGAAGGAATTCTGTTTTGTTACCTTCTACTTATCTTATGTTGGATTTATTGAAGTTATAACAGTCTGGATTTGCTGGCAATATGGAAATTTATAGTACGGGAATAAAGTCGGTAACTCTTTGATAAATGACTTATATGACGAGATGTCAAAAAACACTAATAACATTGACGGTTGACGTAAACTTCATCATACATGATATACTGAAGGCGTACAGGCGGCATTTAGGACCGCGACGTTACCGTCGTCTATTTTTTCCTTAACCAAGACATTCGATACTCAAATTACAGCCTCATACATCTGAACTGTTAAATAAATATTAAAAATTTTACTAAAAGTTCACTAGAATTACTTAACCTAAGAATATTCGGAACCCGTATGCCTACATTAATTATGTGGTTTGATATGCTGTCTGCACGGATATCATTCGTAATGGTTCAAATATTGGATTTAAAAAGATGACAATATAATTTACTAAGAAATTTTTATAAGGTCCAATGACAAAAGGAATTCTCTATTCCGTTTGTCTAATCAGACGTCAGAATAATGATTACTAGGCTTTGACGTCAAAGGTTGAGGATCTGAAGACTGTTATTGTTGATTATTGATGATTACTTGGAATGATTCTGGCTGAGAATGGCTGATCACTGAAGTCACATTTTATCAAACAAAAAAAAACTGTAAAAAACGACAATTTTATGCGTCAGTTAAGCCGACCTTATCCTTGAATCAGTATTAAACTATTTAACAGTACAGCAGATTGATGACTTGTTTGCGCACTGAACAGTTTTTCAGCGTCACCGTTTCATAGAACTTTGATTTCCTTAAATGGGTACCTTGGCACTTTCTTTAATTGTCAGAACATTATTAGCACTTATAGGATGGTCACTTTTAACTTACTACTGAGAAATATCCTATACCTTTTTTATATTATTAGAAAAAAACTTAAAACTGATATATTTCTACTTTGACTGTTTAATTAATTCCTTCCCCCAGTTTGAAGAGATGTATAGTTAACATCTCTTCAAAGTCTTCTGACGTTATTTTGGATGTGAGGTACGTCACTAGGTATAACTATATAACGATAGATAAACTATCGAATTTCTATTATTTCATTAGTAAAAAATAAATTTTGGTTCATTTTTAAATTGTGTAAAATTAAAAAATTAGGCAGCGTGGTAGCACGGAGGTTCGAGATGCTGTCTGCACACTTTTCTCAAATAAAGGTGATTTTTCATGCATCCGTATTACGATTATACGATATGGCGAAATTGTTTCTATTTGTTAAAAATACTGGTATTGTTTAATATTTTTGTCTTATTTACTGTCAATGTTAGAATCGGCTTCTAATTGTCTAAAATAAATTAGATCTTCTGTGTTTGAATTTTTCATTTTTCGAATGTCTTGTGCTGGCTGATGTTACATTTTAGAGTTGGCTTAACATTTGCCTAAGTAAAATCTATTTGTTGCCTTGTTTTCATTTATCAACAGGATACCTTCAGTGAATCAACATAGCAGAGAGTCATCCAGATCAGCCCTTAAATAAAACATTACTAGAGTGAGGAAAAGAATCTTTAGATAGATAAGCTCTCAATATCCCAGAACTCCTTAAGTCCGCCCTTGCCCATTTCTACAGTTTTCTATTAGCGCTTTTCATTTTAAACTTGAGTGACAGAAAACTATAAAGAAAGTGATTTTCAAATGTCATCCCGCCCTATTGATAATACTGTGAGGAATCTCCTTGTTTCATGCATTCAGGTAAGTGCATCATTGTGGGATTCATTATTCAGGATTGGACCTCAAAAGCACCTCAAAAACGATTAGGGACAATATGGGGCTGAAGATTTATAAGGAGCTTGGAAAAAAGCCGAACTTTTCTATATATTTTTTCCAAAAAAAGTAGATAAATCTAGGGGACACATATATGAGGATTAAGGGAGAATATATTCCAAGTGGATCAGGTTGCCTGTTAGCATTAATGCCTCAAAAAGAGGGAATTAATATTTATTCTTTACATTATTATTACAATTAAAGTGAGTCATAAAGTAAATTATATAATGAAGTAATTTTTTAAATTTATTAACAATAGAAGTATACAGAGTGTTTTCCAAGTTGAGTCATTTATTTTAAGTGCTTGTAGAACTCGTCAAAGGGAATTGATATACTCGTATAAACGTTGCATAATAAAAGAGATAGTAAAACATTACAAACTTGAAAAAATAAGAATGTTAATAAACATATTTTTTGATATTCTCGGTGAATGCCGTATAAGTTCTTACCGTTTTTTGTTTACTGCTCTTACTCCTAATCAAAATTTGTGTTATTGTATGGTTTGTAATACAAATCTTTGGTCTGATCGGTTGTGTCAGTCTTTTATTGGTGTGTATTTCATTTGTCTGATTATTTTGTGAAGAAAAATGGCTTATGTTTACGAAAACAATGAACTAGTTAACATAATACCACAGATGTAAATAGCTCCGCACCGAGCTATTTACATCTGTGATAATACTTACCAATGTAACGTGCTAACAAAATGCAGCCACAACATACAGGTTGTATGCGGAAAGGTTTCCTTTAAGAAATCATCCGGTCTCACGTATGTGTGTAAATTAAGTTATTAGACTTCGTGATACAGGGTATTTAAAAGAGCAATGAGGAGACCATGAGGGAAAAGCTACTTAACCTGAAATCTTACAAATTAAGAAAGACATTTTAGAAATGGTTGAAGACGACTCAACAATAAGTACTAGAGCCTTAGCAGCTCAAGTTGAAATTTCTTATAGTGAAGTGGAAGACAATTAAACAAGAACAGTATTATCCTTGTCATTATCAACGGGTACAAGCGTTAAAACCTGATGATCATCCTAGAAGAAAACTTTCCCAGTGGCTTTTAGAACAGTACGGGAGAAGAATATAAGAAATTAATTTTGTGTACAGACGAGGCCACATTTACACAAGATGGAAAACAAAATTTCCGAAACTATGATGTTTGGGCAGTAGAAAATCCGGATGCTGTAAAAAGATCTAATTTTCAACATAGATTTTCATTAAATGTTTGGGCTGGCGTGGCAAATGGCATGCTTATTGGATCCTACTTTTTCCACCTTGACTGACTGGTGAAATGTATTTAGATATCACAATTACTAGAAGATGTTCCTTTAAATGTGACACGTGAGAATATGTGGTTCCTACATGATGAGGCTCCTCTACATTTTATATGAGAGGTTCATGAACATCTAAATAATGACATTCTGAATGATGGTGTACTATGATGGAGCAGTAAATACTCCGGAAGAACTTCAAGGGCGTATTGAAAATTCTTGTGATTAATTCGTGGACACCAGGATTTCATTTTCGAAGCTTGTAAAGAGCCGTGGATTCTAACAAATGGGGACAATTTTGAACATCTTTTGTAAAAACTTAACTATTTAACTTAAAGTTTTTTTTTAAATAATTTTTAATAAGTAACTCTCCCATTACGCAAGTTTTATATAGGTGAATTTTGGTATATTAACTTCTTTTGGAGAGTTCTATACGGTATTAAAATAAATGACTCAACTTTGAAAAAACCCTGAATGATGGGTACATGCCAATTTTTTAAGTATCTACCTTTTAATGAAAAAATATTGTTTATATTGAAAAAAAAATTAAGTCATCTTATAAATGCCCTTATGTAAATGCAATTCGCTCACTACTAAACTATAGTTGAACACGACTAAATATTGACTCACTTACACAATAAAAGTTTTGTTAATTTAGGTCCCAAAATATTTAATAAGGTATTAAAAGTCTCACATGCTATTCTCAAATAATTAATAAAATTTTCTCTATCAGGAAGCCTCATCTCATTCAGCAATTGATGGTAGGTGGTGTTCGTTTCCTAAAAATATATCTGATTCAAAATCGTTTTTAGTTTTCAATAAAGGAAGGGATATAAGCAATACATATTTTCGGCATCGCTGCGTCTCTATAGTAGGGTGGGCCGAAAAAAGCCGATTTTTTAAATTTCGCTAGTTTGGAAAAGGTGCCTATGGTTATCATACAGGCAGGGACATTTTTTGAATTAAAAAAAAAATTAACCGGGCCCACGGGCTATTTTAGGCGTCAAAATTTTTTTCTCAAAAAAATTAGAGGCGCTACCTTAAAATCTTTTTTAATTAATCTGTTATATTCCTAGAAAAATTTAAAGATAATAGTAAGCATTTTAACCCACCCCATGAACGAAGACATTTTAAAAAAAAACAAATATATACCATAAAACAACATATTTGTATGATTGTGCACGTGCACTCGTGTAGCCTTTTGCTTAATTAGTATAATTTTAAATATAAAACTATACTAATCAACCCAGAGCCCACCACGCGGAGGTATCTGCACCTGGAGTTCCTCCCAATTGGAGACCCTCCCACCCATATATTTCTAACCTTACTTAAGTCACGTTACGTTTTTCAAAATATTGCGACTTGTTATCAAAAATTGGTAACATTTGTCGACCTTCTAATTTCATTCGAACGTAGCCGTCTCTGGACTCATCGCCACATACTTTAGTGGAGGCCTCAGTAACCAGTTTGACGCAGCGTTCTACTGCCTGAGTGTGACATGGAAATTTCTCAAAGTTTGGCACAAATGTACCTTTTAATAAATTATCCAAGTCTTTATTTTTAAGAGCAACTGTTAAGGGTGGTTCAGATATTACTGTTTTTTGCCAGTCTATTAAATCAATGTAATCCTCAGCGGCTAAGTTGATCGAAGGAACCCTAAAGACTCTCACTTTATTGCTGGGATGCATTCTGCATTTTTTTATTCTTCTGACAGTCAATGTCTTTATATGAGGCCTTGGGTCTGTTAGCATGACTAAGAGCAAATTTTCAGAATGGGCAAAATAGGCATTGGCGGCAAAGACTTTGTCGACTATTTTAGTAACTTTAGGTGGAAAAGTTCTGGAAAGAGTAATGGCTTTTCACAAATGTTGGGCTCCGTTGTAGATCAGTGGTTGTGTCTTAATATCAAACCAAACAGGGGCATATACTTTCATAATAAATTCTGATAAAATAACTAGATTTGATAGGGGGTTTTCGGTGGCTACATATAAACGCAGTATCCTGTTGGCTGTAGTAAGCCAGCGAGCATGGGACAACTTTCCAGGATCTTTATTTGCCAGACTTTCTGGATCGTGTACATTTTTAATAGCAAAATAAATATTATACAAATATTGTTGGTCAGTGCTTAGAATATCTGCTGTTAGTTCTGAAAGCTCTGTGTCTATAATTTTAAATTTCTTTAATGGCATTTGTTGGCAGTCTTTTAGTAGCAAACCCACTGGCCCTGAAAAATTGTAAGGTCCCTTGGTCTCGCCATCTAAATTTTGAAGAAGATGACGTAAAGGCAATTCATTGGTATGGAGAAGACAGATACTCCACTGAAGGGGTCTTCCGATATGAGTTCCTATAAGACGAATAATGCCTCCCTTCCATCCTGTATTTACATTCGTTCCATCGCAACCGATTACAGACAAAAAACTTATATCCGTCTGATAATTCTCTAAACATTTTAAAAGTTCATTTTTAATATTTGCTGCCGTAGAAGCTCCTTTTGTAGATATATGTGCGAAATATATATTACCAGGTTCTTTTATAATTGAAATGTGTTCTTCTTGTTGAATAATTTTTTTGTTATTCACCATAGAAAGCGTTTGATCCTTTCGCCCATCAAAATAGAGGCCTACAATAGAGACTGCGTGTAGCTCAACGACCTTAAAATAATAAGCAGATCATATACGAGGGCGGACCGATATTCTCAGCTTAGAAAATTGGTCATGGGCCCGGCTAAAATTTTTTTTTTTAATATTTTTTTTAATATAATATTTTTTATAATATTTTTTTTGGGTTATAAGGAGGTTAAATCAAATGTTTCGGTAGCGCCCTTTAAAAAAATAATATTAAAAAAAAAAGTTTGAAGTGCCCTGGGCCCGGCTGGATTTTTTTCTGTCGTAAATTTTTTGTTTATTATTTTTTTAAAAGAAAAACGCACCCTTTTTGCTATAGCGCTTTTTACAATGAAAAAAAAAGGGTTTTTTCGGCCCACCCTACTCTATAGTCAAAATTTTCTAATTTTATACTTAATAATGTAATAATTATTATACATGATCCATAACAAAATCTTCTTCTTACCTTTCTGTAATGATCCACATTATATTATTCTGCTAGTTTCATGAAAAAATACCAACAAAAAATCA
The DNA here is from genome assembly GCF_022605725.1 of Anthonomus grandis grandis. Classification (NCBI taxonomy): domain Eukaryota; kingdom Metazoa; phylum Arthropoda; class Insecta; order Coleoptera; family Curculionidae; genus Anthonomus; species Anthonomus grandis. The sequence continues at coordinate 11,357,836 of NC_065548.1, read as the reverse complement.
TTATTTAAAACAGGAAGAAATTAATCAATTTTGTATATAACAAGAACAATCAAATAACTCCGTAATTATAATAATTCGATAACTGAAGATTTGTTAAAATTTTCGTATTAAAGTTGTTGCGTAAATTGTCAAATTAATAACAGTTCCATCGAATCATGGATGCATGTAACATTGCCTTTAGATGCTTGAAGTTTTACGTCAATGTTATTATCGCTTTATGACAAGAATGTCAGTTGTAATGCAAATTCAAAATTTCAGTTTTAATATTCCTATCTTCTTTTAATATTCCTATATACCTAGAAATTATTATTCATATCTAGAAATCGACATTTTATTAATAATTCGTGTTGAAATCAAGATGTTATTTTGCTCTTTGTTGGGAACCACAATGCATATACATACATATATTATGTAACAATTTTTTTCAAAAATATCAGCGAGGGTGGATATTAACATTTTAAAAAGTACATAAGATAACCTTAAGGGTACTTACACTTGTATTTTAATTTTGATTTAAATTTAGATTGTCATATTATGGGTTTTATTGGTGGTTAAACTGGGTCAGTGCATGCACGGTTGACTTTACGCTTAGCACGTTCTAATTTTATAATTTTACGAATATTTGTGACTGTTTCATGTTACATGGATATTTATATACGTAGTTGTTTTTATGCGTTTGTTCGGCACATATGAATGGATGACGCTAAACTGAATGAAGTTGCCATTAAAAACAATATGTCTAACTAAATAAGTATATAATATTTTTTTCTCACTTGTTTCTCTAATCGTATTTGTTAAAATTATTTAAAAAATATTTTAATTTACGTCAGCAAACAAGAGATGCCCCACGCAAAGCTCTGCCTGTGACCCCCATGTGAATGATGAAATTTATTGTTTTTGTTTCTGTAATCTCGGTGTTAATTATTATTAGTTAGGAAAACTACGGGGGGCTAAGCAAATAAATTAATAGCCGAGTCAGATCGCGTGACGTGACTGATAACAGTCCAAAAATAACTGGAAGGTAGTAACCCCCAACTAAAAAAAACAATAATCTAAAGTCTGCAAAGCAGCTTTCAATTTTTTTTTAACTTTACTTTCCCTTACGTTAAAAAATTGAAAGTGCTCGGGCACAACATGTTTTATTAATGAAACGTCGAACGATTTTTGACTGCTTAATTAATGTTTTTTTGATCAGATAACGAGAAGCTTATGGTTGTCACGTTCCGCAGTTTTTTCTTTTTAATTCTACTAATATTAAAATCATCAGACAACTTTTTGTTCGGAACACCAGGAGGCTAAAATTATAAGATTTTTCAAATGAAAATTTAGTTTTTTTCCCTTACTTTAATTATTTTTTTTCAGTATCAAGTCCTTGGAGTGCCTGGAAAAAATATTTTTGCTTAATTTTTATTAAGTTTCCTAAATAGGTTTAAGTTTCCTAGGCTTCTAAATTTATGAATTTCTTCAAATTATAAAAAAGTGAGCCATAAATGTTTTTTCAATATATTTTGGCCCTTCGAGCCAGAACGATCCATAGTTTATTTTTATACTTTTGTTTTTATACTTTATTGGTTTTTAATTTATTGTTCAGTGTGCTTTTACAGTAATTATTTATTCAAGGCAGTTTAAGTACCCCTTAAAGTGCTTGGACAAAAAAATACAATATTAAATTAATAGGATTATTTTGCAAATATAAGCTCTGTGAAATATAAAACTGTGGATTACCGGAAAAATATGGCAATCCCAAAAACATCAAAATAATCGCAAAATAATTTTTTTAATTGTTGGTTTTCTCGATTTTCTTATTTAATTTTTAATTACTCTTATACGTTACCTGGATCTATTGTATTTTAGTCATTGTTATCAGAAAATTCTATAATATGCCAGTATTGTTTATCGAGATTGTTCTTTATATCGTCCAGGCAATTAAAGTCCTTTAAGAGCTGGAAAAAAAAGTAAGAAATTATTTTCGCCTAATTTTTATTAAGGCTTCCAGACGTCTAAATTTATGAATTTTCTCAAATTAAATGAGACTCGAGTCATAAAATGTATAATTTTTTTTTTAATACATTTTGGTCCTTTGAGCTAGAAAAATTTTAAGTTTTTCAATTGTGTTATTTTTTTATGCTTTATGGGTCCTATTTTCTTGTGTTAATTTCCAGCAGTTAATTTTTAATGGTATTTAAAGGACTTCTTGGAGTCTCTGGATCAAACACAAAATATTAAACTCATATTGGATTGAAAAAAGTCGTCCATTTTTTTAAAAGACTTATTTTTTATAAAAAACTAAGTTTGGTTAAAGTCGTGAACTTATATTATGATTAATGATTAATTGGTAACACGTGTTTCGCCTCTTAAGGCATCATCAGACCAGCTTCTAAAATTTACACTCTTAAAGATATCAAACTTAGGATGTGGACACTACAGTATTCGTAATCTATCAGTAGTGTGTGTTTGAGACTCTGATCAAACTTGTTTTTTTCATATTGCATTTTTTTGAAAATTTAAACTCTCTGGATTACAGGAAAAATATGGCAATCTAAAAACATTAAAACCGTCACTCTAGACCTTCTTTTCTTATTTGATTGCGACTTTTCGTTAATATATGTTGGCTTTCTTTATTGCCTGATTTAATTGAGGCGTGTTTTACAAAAAACACATATGTCTAAAATCCAAAATTTTCAGGAAATGAAAAAAACATTTTATTTTAAAACAAATTCATTTCTTCATATTATTTTTATTAATTACAGCGTATATTAAGCTAATATATTTAATTCTTGTTAAAAAAAAATAGTTCTAATATATTTGTCAAAAATTTGAAACAACTGTTGGACATAAGTTGTTTTTGCAAGAAAAAAAAGTTAAATAAGAAAAAACATACCTTTTATTTAACAAATGTAAACATAAAATAAATTCTAAACAAGGATTAGTTTAATAGTTTGTAGTAAATTAATCTTCACATCCACCACTATTATCATCTTCTTCATTAATGTCCATGTTATCAGGGTAAGTATTATCCAGAATACATTTATAGTAGTTTTTATTGGCTACAAGACGTAGTAACGATAACAGCAATTTATTTGAAGCAAACGGAAGAGGTTCCTTGTGAAGCCTTTCCAGTTGGATGTTGCATGATAAATTTGCTTTGGCCACAATACTGCTTCTGAATGGGCCACTGTATGAATCCTTTAAAAAAAGTAAAGATGTTTGGTTAGTTATTTTCATAATCCTAATTTTTTTAATGTTGATAGCTGGCTTTGGAGTTTTTAGGAAAAAGTTGCAGGTCGCAGTTTTTATATCAAAAAAATCGTATTGCTTCATTTTTATCAAATTAAATTGGTTAGGTTTCATTCTGGCATTCAAAATGATATTATCCCAATCCTCTGGTCTCTCGGCTCTCTCCAGGCGTCTTTTCTTTTTCTCTATCAGGGCAAAATCCGAATCGTTTGGCAAAAAGGAATGACCCCTCATTGGAAATATGTATTCTACTGAATCAACGATTTTTAGAATATTGACCAAGGTGTACAAAAAATGAGCCATTACGTAATTTTTATTTTGCCCTGGGCAACCGTCACTAAAAATAACCAAACTGCGGTTATGGATGTGGTTTTTAAGGAAATAAAGTAACATCGAAGTGACTTCATTGGCACCCTTTTTGGCTTCATTTTCAAGATAAGTGTACATCCAAACATTATCAGTTCCAAGGTCATGTATACCAAAAACATTATACCAAAGTTAACGGCTATAAAAAACAGGGTTAGATGGTATGTGAGGAAGGGGCAAATTTTGCATAAAATCAAAACCAATATACATTACTTCTCTAGCTTTTGCTTTGATTTTAAATTTTCGTTTTAGGTCGAAAAAAACATCAGCTTTACGAAGGTGTATCTCCTTTTCTAATTCTAATCTATTTCATTCTTCTATGCTAAGATCTGTACGGTTTAGTTGCTGAGCAAGTTTGTCACATTCTGAACAAGTGTCAGATCTTGGAAATCCAAATTTAATGTTAAAATATGTCTTAAATACTTTCCAGTAACTTTTATATGGTATGTTTATATTATAACTTTGTAGGAACATTCTATACATATCCCTTAACGTAAGAGATTCTGGTAAATAGGAACAGTGTGGATTTTTACGACGTGAATAATGCGAGCGTCTAGCGGAAAATGATTTTATATGGATTTTAGTAAGTCCTGTAATGTGATCTGGAGTTTTTGTTGGCCTATTTCCATGTATTCCTCTTTTGTCGTTGGGAGAAGCTCCAGTAGTCATAAGGGAATCTCGAATTCGCCTTAAACAAGCATCTTTAATGCCATATAGGCTTAGAAAAGCTTTCTTACACACGTTTATTTCAGATTTATCCACCCTTATTTTGTAAGTAAAACTAGCACCGTGAGTTTTTTTATTTATTTCAGATCGGGGACGTCTTCTAATAATATGGTTCATTGATATGAGACCAGTTAAATGAGAATCTTGATTATTTTTGTCAGTCATATTATTAAACTGGGTAAGAATGGCAATTCTTTTTTCTTCAGCAACTATGGAAAAACAGGAATTTTTGCAACTATAAAAAAAAAATTTTTTATTGGAAAACCCACACTTATACAAATATACCCTCTAACATACCTGCATGCTTCGCCAGTTTTACGCGCTAAAACACGTTTGCCCTTGTGATTTATGTGCTCTTCACCATGAACTTTTAACTCTTTGATCACTGTCTCCTTCTTTATTTTCTTTGGCTTTTTTGTAGGCCAATTAGTTAACACTTCTTCACGATCTTGCACTTTTTTAAGTATAATTTTTGAGCAAGAAAACCCAAATTCTAACCTCCAGTCAAAAATCACAAGAACACTTCTGGCTTATAGACAAAACAATAACAAACTGACTAATAATTCGAGCGCTTCAGCGAGATTTTACGACAAAAAGCACACATGTCCTATCCTGTCGCACGGACTAATGCTCTATTTGGTGGAAAAACAATGGACATGTGTGTTTTTTGCAGAATTATCGAATTTTCAATTAGCTCTATCTTAGTACTTGTGCCGTTTTTGTAGAATCTTATTTTAGGACATCATATTTTTAAACTAGATGGTGCTACTAGCTCAATTTCGTTGATTTTGGACATGTGCGGTTTTTGTAAAACACGCTTCAATTGTAATATTATTTTTACACTTTATTTGGTTTTATTTAATTTTAATCATCTGTATCAGAAAATTTTTCATTAAATTCTCAAATTTAAGTAATTTCAAGCCATAAAATGCCTTTAAATGTTTATCTTTTAATACATTTTGGTCCTTCGAACCAGACAAATTCATATATTTTTTTAAATTTATTACTGTTTTCATACTTTATTGGTATTTATCCTATTTTTCAGTATGCTTATGTTTTTCCAGCAGTAAGGTAATTTAAAGTTTAATACTGAACCTGTCAAATTGTGGTTCCATAAATTTGAGGAAGGTATGTATTGTATTTTGCAATGACAAAAAGGTTATAAATAAATAAAACGCTTGGTCCAATGACCATGTGTCTACTATTTTATCCAATGGTCAACATACATTGAACATAAGCAAAGATTTTATGTAAGGAGCAACATTGGAAGAAAAGAAGGTTCCTGGAAGCAACCTACATCACCAAGGACTCTTCAGCCAGGCCAGTTTTGATATTGTCAAACTCTGGTTATGCCTATTTCCAGAAATTTCACTTCACGCATAACCAGATGTTGCATTCACACCTTTGGTATAAGTCTGCAGAATAGTTATTGTTGTTAGTTTACACTTAACTGTTTATTGGGGAGGAAAAACTAATAAAAACACTTATCCTTTCGAACCTTTTTCCTCTCCAAGACTTTTTTTAATGTCTGGATTATTACTTGTTTCTCTAATCTGCCTTTTTTTATCTTCTTTTCTGGTTATTGATTGCATCTCTATGACATGCATACTGTCATTAACGGATAAATGTTTTTTTTTGTAAGAAATTTTGTTTTATAAAATGGTTTATATTACGCTCTATCTATCTTCTATCTATTGGAGAGCCCTGAAGATGAATTAAATAAAATTTCAAACGTTTAGCATTTAACAAATTTACCCACAAAATACTAACAGACCATTTAACGTATAAATTTAACAACCAACTGATATATTATAAATGTATTCTGTTCATTATAATAAAATCGCAAAAATAAAAAAAAAAACATTTTTACTTCAAAATAAAGACTAAAATTCGAATAAAAGTGAAAAAAAATCTGTGTCAAAAGTTCAAAGTCTCTAGGTAAAATTAATTCCACGTGCCAAGTCTCACACATTAAAGCAAAAAAACATATCTATATACTAAACCCCAAAAACTCATTATTACGTAATTATTTTCCAGTTTATTTACATGTTATATAAGAGGAAAAACAATTTAAATTCTTTTAATCGTAAATGCAAACGATACGGTTACATAACATGCGACACCTTTTTGGAATATTCGCGACCTCGAACGTTCAGTCAACTCTTTTTGTGCAACCATAACAAAACAATTTGTTTATTAATATACGATTTTTTTAATTCGTCTTAAAGACGTTTATACAATTAATAATTAAAAAAAAAAGAATTAATTAACGAAGGAAAACTAATCAGGCATATAATAAACTTTTTTTTGACATTTGTGTTCCTTGTCACCGGATAGATTTATGTACACCCAATAAAATGCTATTTTTATTAAAGCTATAAACATTCATTGTTCTAAGACCGTAAAAAAACCCAATTAATAAAAATTTGTTTGTCTCGGGTATACTAATAGGCGCCAAGCTTATTTTAATTTAATTAAAAAAAGCATGTTTTTTTTTTTTAAATAAGAATTATTATATTAACTTAAATCTGTCATTTCGTTAATTCAGATTCAATTTTGTTGTTAAATACATTGGTCGTTGTTACATTTAGGCCTCAGTCTGCGATGTCATTTAGAATATTTATATAGGAAATGAGGTTTTTCTTATGAAATTGTGCAAACTATAGAAGAAAAATAAAATTTTCTAAAATCTAAATAGTAAATCAAAAATAAGAAAGGGGCGTTTGGAAAAAATAAAAAGTTTCAAACTCAATGTGATATCTCAAAATCAAAAATCGATTGATTAAACGAGAAGAAGCAAATTCGCCCATAATAATGAGAAATTATCTACATTATCCAAGAAATGCTGAAAAAAAAACAAAAAAGATTTTTTCATAAATATAAAAAAAACTTTGTTTATTGAAAAAATAGATTTTACTGCCGCAATTGATATTATTTAAGTTAAAAAAATTAAGTGATTTAAATAAGATGATCAAAGTCCAAATTTCAAATACCGCCACATTCTATATTCCAAATTCGCAAAACGACTTTCAAATATTACCAAAAAGGATTTCTATGTTTAAGTCAATAAAATGTGAAAACCGTTTTTCATTTTAAAGGCCTTTAATGTATTTAATCCCTTAAATAAATTTAACGTTGATTTGTTGGTTAATTTTTACGTATAGTTTCTTAATTTTTACTTTAATTTTACCATTTGTTCAAAATTGTAGAAAATTTCCAAGAGATTTTCAAATATATATGTTTGCCCTGACTTACTTGATCTCCTGATTTTTACTTTGAATTAAACGTTATAAAATTATCATGAATTTCCATATAATTTTTACATTGATTCTGACACGATTTAGTGACATTAACGGTTACTAATCTAATGATAAAGATTTAAATTAAAATATTTTTTTTTCATTAATTTTGGTATTGATTTGTCTCGGGTTTTTGCATTGATTTTTGCATTGGGATTTTGTAATTTTTAAGTGATAAAATTATTTCTACATTGATTTATTGGGCAATTTTTATGTAATTTCTTGATTTTTAGCTCTATTTTACCATAAGTTTAAAATTGTAAAAAATTTCCAGCTGATTTTGTAATTTTTATGTTGCGTTAGACGTTTTAAAAATATAAAGACGTTGATTTTGGCCTTGATTTTTTAAATATTTTTATATTGATTTTTACGTGATTCCGTTATTTTTACATTGACTTATTGGCTAATATTTTACTTAATTTCTTGATTTTTACCTCTATTTAAACAATGGTTTAAAATTTTACAAAAATTCCACGTGATTTGATAATTTATACGTTGTTTTAGACGTAGTTAATTTATGGTTTAGATTTTAATTTTTACACGATATCAACGTGATAATTACGTTGACTCCGACGTAAAAATATAAAAATCTTGACTTTGCCATTGATTTTTGTTACAATTTAATTGACTAATTGATTTCCACATGATTACATAATTTATAGCTTGATTTTTTCATTAATTTTTATATAAATTTTACATTGATTTTGGCGCGATCACTTTTGTATAGAGATTTTAAATTTATCGTAAAAATTGAAGAAAAATCAGTGTTTTTTCTGTTTTTTTTTAATATTTTCTAGAAAAAAAAAATTAAATTTATATGAAAACCAAAAATCACTTTAAATATTTCTTTAAAATAAATGAAATAAAAGTGTTAAATGTGAATTTAAATTGACACTTTTAAGATTATAAAGAAAAAATGTATACACTTCTTTTCAAAATAAAAAGTCCATTTCCACCCAGACCGACAAGATCACGGAGGTTTCTACTTCTTCACAATCAAAATCTCCTACACCTCATAAAATCATTGCTAGAAAGGAATGGCATTATGTAGTGGTATCCAACATTCCATCCCACTACACAGGGAATCAACTTGCTCACTCCATCAAAGAAAAACTTGGAACTGCTGACTTTATCCGATGTTTTCCATTGCCAAAGAATAAGAACAATTCACTTTTAAAATTGGTGTTCAAAATGAGGATCTTTTTATCCAGCTGAAAAAGCCAAATACTTGGCCAGCTGGTACTGTAATTGATGGTCTTGAAGTGTATGTCCATTGTCGCCGTTGGTTGTTCGGCCGATTGGCTCCGATAAAGAGGCGATAGCTGCAAGCAAGTCACTAGGACAGGAGCAAGTCACTATCAAGTTTGTGGAGAAGGCCAAGGACGATGATGTGTTACAAATGGACCCGATGATTCTACCAATAGTGCGGCTTTCCCAAAGAGGATCAAGCACCCTCTGATAAATCGGACAATAGCAAGCTTAGTGTATTTCTACTTAATATTCAGTCCTTAAGACACAAAACTAATGTTCTATTTCTTTTATTGGAAGAGCTAAATTTTCCAGAAATTGTTGCTATAACTGAACATTGGTTAAACATAGATGAACCTATCTTTATTAAAAATTACACTACAATAGCAAGATTTAACAGAAGTAATTTATCCCATGGAGGTACTATGATAATGTCTAGTCTAGAATCACGGATTTTTCACCAGTGACTAAGTTTGATAACTTATTATCTGAAAAAGTTTTTGAATTTTCCATCGTTCACCATAAGTTACATGACGTCTATATTGTTTGTATTTATAGAACACCTGACGCTGATGTACAGACTTTCTGTCTAAAACTTCTAAGCTTGCTAGAATACATGCCTCTAAAAAGTAAATTAATTTTGTGTGGCGACCTTAATATTGACTACTCCAGTGTGTGTGTTGCTCAAGAATCTCTTCAGTCTATTTTCGATTCAATGAGTTTTTTAATGCAAATTAATGTAAATTCACCAACCAGAATAACTAAAAATAGTTGCAGCACCATTGACTATATCGCGTCATCTTTTACTCTGAACTTCGTTGATTGTACTGTTCTCAATTCAGGTTTTTCTAACCATGAAGCTGTTTTGACCAGATTTACTATTGACACTTGAAGCAAAAATAATTTTCGTAAATTAGGCCGTATTTTTGATAAAAAAATTCAAGAATCTATGCCAAACTGGCTGACTGGGATCTTATCTCTGATGATATCGATGGTGGGTTTTCTAGATTTGTAAAGACCTTGTCAAGTATTGCGAATAAGTCCTTTCCTTATAGACCCATCAAAATTAAGCATCATAAACCCTGGTCTACTAAAGGCTTACGTGTGTCTGCAAGGAACATGCGCTCTTTATCATACCTAAAAAAATTTTCGGACAGCATATGTTTTCATAGTTATGTAAGGCTATACAGGAAATTATATCGAAAAACAATAAAAGCCGCAAAAGATATTTATTATAATAACAGGCTGGAAAATTCTGGTAACGTTGCTAAAGAAACATGGTCTATTGTTAACGATTTAAGAAATAAGCCTTCTTCAACTAGCACTATCCCTTTTTCACCTGAGAATCTCAACGATTACTTTGTAAGGCTAAAAACCTAATGACAACTATAACACCTTCTCATGATCCACTTTCATATCTCTCTAATGAAAACTTACAGAGTTTCTTTTTTACCCCTGTACTAATAACAGAGCTTCAAAATACAATAAATGAAATAAGAAACAAATTATCATCTGGTACAGATGGTCTTACTCTAAAAATGTTCTCAAATCTGCTTGATAACACCTTAAACTATCTGAGAAACCTAATTAACAAATCATTTCAAATTGGGGTCTTTCCTAACTGCCTGAAGACTGCAATAATTATTCCCTTGCATAAAGGTGGAAAATATATGTTTAAATAAAAAATACTAACTCCCCATTAATTTGGCTTCTTGAATAATAAATGCACTAATGATGCTATGTTCTCCCTTTTTAACAGTGTTTACTCCAGTATAAACAATCATCATTCAACAGCAACTATTTTCTGTGATTTCTCCAAGGCTTTTGATTGTGTAAACCATACTATCTTGATCAACAAATTACAGCACTATGTTGGCTAATTATTAAATTTTTTATGATGTAGAATAGCAATATTTTGTATTGCTAAACTTCTATAAAATTTAAACACTTTTTTGACTTTTTAAACATTGTATTAATGTTTTTGACTGTTTTTGTTACTTTTTTTACTTTTTTTATTTTTACTTTCTTATTAGTATTTTTATTTATTTTCCTATTTTCTTACTTTTTACATTAAGTATAGGAAATTTGACCAGGTACATTTATGTCTTTTGTACCCAGTTTTGTATATATTTATTTAGTACTTGTATTCTGATTTATATACTTCTGTGTTTTGCTTTTTATGTATAGCTTTGTCTACAAAATTTTTAAATTTTTTGACAATAAAGCATATTTGATTGATTGATTCAGTTAAAAAATCCAGATAAAAATGCGTGCCCTTATTATATCCAGATATGATAAATGAGGTTTATTTTTTTTTTTTAAGATACTTGTGTTTTTTAAGTTTTTTCAAGAAGTTAGAAAATTTACTAATCAGCCTTTTTAATTAACTGACTTTGTAGCTTCTTATTTATAAACATTTTGCTTAGGATCTCCAAACATGTTTCGCCACAAGATAAGTTTGGTTTGAATTAAAGATACAATCACATGTTTCAATTTATATATGTACAGTTTATGTGCCACATGAACTATAAATAACGGCCCATAAAAAAACTTATTCGCGATTTATTCTAAAAAAAAATTATAATGGAACCAGCTGATAAAGATTTATTTTCAAAATTTAATTTAATTTTTTAATACACGACTTTCCTTAATTTCAATTTATAAGTGGCATGCGTCAAAGTCACAAAAGGTCTAAGCAGCGCTGGCAATTCAAATGTTTTAACAATAAAGTTCTGATTGATACGTCAATACACGTTCAAAACGTTTTCTAAGATCGAGAGTATTTCATAATTTTTCGCTAATTTTTAGCGAAAATCTTATAAAACATCCGGTAACGATCAGTAAAACATCGCGGAATAACAGATAGACAATAATTATTTATATCTAAGTACAAACATATGAATAAATGCTGTAGTAAGCAAACCGAAAAAAAAATTAAAGAAAAACACATGCTGTGTCGCTTTTTGTTTAAGTAATTACCAGCAAAATTGGAAGTTCACTGACCCTGCGAGCACATTATGCATTTATAGTTAATTGGATGGAAATATTGAGTTTTAATAGACATTTTTATGTCCTTTTTTAAAGGATGTTTTACTACTAATTTGCATCTAACCACACCGCTTGTAATTTATGCGTCATATGAATGAATTTATTATTTTTCTCGTACCTTTGAATGCAAATGCTGAATGAGTAACTTTTTATGTTACTGTCCTAGAAAATGAGATTTTATGCACGAAAATGTTGTTCTGGAAACGGTATTTAATTAAGACAATCAATATTCCACAAGAACTACTTTAAAATAAAATTAATAATTAATTACCTACTCACTACTTTGTTTCTCCCCTGGAGATTTAGAACACAGATCTGACCCTGCAAGTGCAACCCACACATGACCCTCATAACAAAAAATATTCTAATAATATTCTTAAAGTTTGTTTAAAAATTACTTGAACGTAAACTCGTTTTATTTCGAATATCTTCGAGAAGACTCCTAATATTTTTATATTAATATTCATAGTAAATTGCATTAGTCAAATGTATTATCTCTGAATAAAACAGTGATTAAAACGCCCAAAACAAAATATTTTTATACTCGTTTTTCTTGGTATTCGATAAAACATTGAAAACATGATAAAATTGGGATCACATGCTTCATCTGTAAGTGATTTTTGTCAATAGTTATGAAAGAATTCGTTATTGAATTTTGAACTCACAGATCTTCAATTTGTCAGCGTTTGTCAAAGTTCAAGTTTGTCTTGGGTTTGATTAAGACTTTGGCTAATAAGTTGGCGCATAGGGAAGCCAAAACATCTACTTTTTCAGCCAATTTTAGATCTAAGGTACAGCACTTCCTTTTAGTTGTTTAAAGGCTTTCAATATTGGAGAAATAAATATCTGGAATATGTATCAAATACAAAAAAGAACATATACTTTAATTAAGAAACATCTCGATGAAAAAACTGAGCTTTGAGCCATAATTTTCCGAGATATGTGTCAATGTGATTTTTGGTAGACCATGGCAATTTTATTATACTTTTGCATATCAAAACAATGCACATGCAATAGACTTTTTATATGGAGAAATTGAAAAACTATCTTTACGACCCTGGATCAGATAATTCTTATGAGAGAAGTAACTAGAAAGATATTTTTCTTCATTATATTAAGCTATCTAAAAATAAAATATAATAATTCAACTGGGAATTATATAGTGATACTTAGGTAGATGTAGTTTAGGATAGATAAATTTATATAGACATCTTTTAATTATTCATAAGGTAACTTTCCATAAGTTAAGTAACAGCCAATATAGTTAAGATGCTATTCAATATATCATTAAAAGAATGGCTCTATTTGCACTTTTTTTTTCTTAAATAGTTTAGAGAATTTTATTATGTAAAAATTTATATATTTTTTATTATTTGTAAAAATATTTGAACCATATTTCATTCATTTTTTCCAACAAAAACTCCAGATTCAGATTTAAAAAATTGAATTAAGATCTGAAAATTGTTCAAATACTTTTAATAGTTTTTAGGTTATTCTTAAAAAAACACTTTAGTAATTTTTTATATTTCCCTTGTATATCGAAAAAAAAATTGGTAACTCTGTAAACGAAACTTTATTGACCACAATTTCCCTATTATAGTTAAATCCAATTTTAATTTCAATGCCACATTAAATTCTCATGAAGGAGGATACATTTAATTTAAATCCTCTCAGTTTTTTCCGGGAAAGCTGGTTGGTAAAGATCCTCTCCCTACAATAGCCGGCAAAATCACCAGGTCCTACACCGTCACATTTTTTCTGGTGTTACTTAAACTCAAAAATATATAAATGGAGCCCAGAAAATTTAATTCTTCTGGTTAATTTTTTTTAAATAAATTATACCTTTCTTCTTCAGAACTGTTCAAATCAATACCCAAATATTATATAGGGTATCGCCAAAGGGTTTGTCAAAATCTCACAAGAAATTCGTGAGATCAAAATAGGTCGATTTAAAGCTACCTTAGTCCGAAACTGCTCCGATTCGGTAGAGTCGGTAGAGTTAAAAAATAAAAATCGATTTTTTTTTAAATTTATGAACATTTTTAACGTAACACTTTAAAAATTTGTATCCAAGGGTTTTTTGAGATGCGAAACCCGAATATGTACACTATACCTCTAATGGTTTAAAATGTCCATAACTTTTTTCCTCAGTGTAGTTTCTTACTTTTTTGTAAAAAAAATACAATTTCCTCGTCAATTTTAAACAAAAAAGGCTCTTTTGTTAAAATCCGCTAAAGTTAGCGTTTTTACGATAATTCGGTTTTTAGTTGTGTGATGTCGTAAAGGTATATTCAAATACTTTAAATAAAAAAATTACTTGTCTTATTTAAATAGGAAATAAATTTACTAAACGATATAGAATTTATAAAAATTGTTCAAAATGTTCCTGTAATTCTACCTCCAAGATTAATGGGAGAGATTTATCAGCATCTGCAAGACGCTTTGCCGGATTTATTGCAAGATTTACCTCTTCAACTTTGCAGAATGTTGCAAGATTTACCTCTTCAAAGCATATGTGGTTTATGCATGATGGTGCTTCACCACATTTTTCATTAAATGTCAGAAATTATTTAAATAGTAGATTTGACTCCTTTGGATTTTCTTTTCTGGCGACATATTAAGTCCATGGTACACAAGACAATGGTGAAAAATGAAGAGGAACTATGGCAACGTATTCAAGCCGCAACAAATAATCTGCGACCTAATGCAGAAGTTATGCAGTGAGTTTATTTTAATTTCCTTAGGTGTGTAAATCTTTGCTTGAAATGTTCTATTTTCACGAATGCAAACGAACATTAACAAGTTTTATAAAATCCGTATTGTTTAATGAATTAATTTCGTCCTAAAAACAAAATTTTTTTACTTAAAATATTTGAATATAGCGTTGCCACAGCGAACAATCTCAAAACCGAATTATAGCGAAAACCGCTATCTTTAGCGGGTTTTAGCAAAAAGCCAATTTTCATTTTTTAACTTTACTGTCTTGTAGGTCGGAATCGGAGCAATTTCGGATAAATGTAAGTTGCTTTAAATCGGCCTAGTTTGATTTCACGACTATATGGTGAGATTTTGTAAAAACTTTTTGGGAGCACATTGTATTATTTGTTTATATTGTAGGCACTCTATCTAAAATTTATTTAAGAATAATATTTTTTTTGATATAATTCTGTGTACGTCAGTGAAAAGAAATCAAAACAAAAAATAAAATAATATTAATATGCGATCAGAGATTCGTAATATTAGAAAAAACTAGACGTCAAAAGGAACCCATACAAAAGGTTTTGTTGTGTCATTAAAAAAAACTGACGAAAAACAATGGGACGCATTCACCGACGCGGTACTCACCATCTCAGACGTCTCCAATTGAGAAAAACGCACGAAAAAAAAATCGCACCTAGATTAAAAAACTAATCATAATAATAAGTCGACGTCGATTCATGCATGCGACGGCGTCGATTACGTCAACGACAAAATCAAGTTATTATACCCCATCCGTAGCACCACCCCGGTTTCACTTTCGAATCGTCGTGCCATTGCGCATGTTGTACTTTTTTTCTTATTATTATTATTGTGGCAGCAAAAGAGCGGCGATCTCGGCAGGCAGGAAAGGAAACTAAGAAAATATACCGTCGCACCGCTCAGTCAGTTCAGTCGCAAAGCGCAATCGACACAGTTGGGCAAGCGCACGCACTAAATTTGGAGCGCGTGTGGTACCCAAAAATTTCCTAGTTTTTATTTATTAGTACCCGCGATAACGTCGTCGTTCGGTTCGGACTTCTTTTTTCGTTATTTAATTCAAATTTTTTTTTAAAGTGATAATTTAAGTGACTTAAGGTGGATTCGTACGGTTTTTCGGCGGCCAAAAATCCGTGATTTTTGGCCAAAGTGAAAGTGGACCCACTAAGTGAAAGTTCCCACTGACTGTCGAAATTTCTTTTTCATTTGGGTTGCGTGAATGATGGATTCGCCACAGATGTACGATACTCAACAGCACAATCCTGCAACGGTGATCAATCAAGAACCTAAAAAGTCAGTTATTATGAACAATAATAATAACAATAATTTAACCACTTTAAACAATAACAATGGCAACTCCAAGCAAACTGCCGCCCTATTAAAACAACATCAACTAGCAATGCAAGGGGGTGGCCCGATACAACACCACCCTGGTGGCAATGACATTAACGACCTAAACACCCCAGAAATATCTTTGGACCTACAAAACCTCATTGACGAATCAGCGTTTAATGATGGTTTATTTTCCGACCTTATTCAGACCCAACAGGGGAAACACTTACAAAACCTCCACTCCAGGCAGGTCCAGATGGGACTGCAAAATAACAACTACCCCAGAACCACTTTAGCTTATATGCCTCAACCCGTTCACAGTGGCGCCACCTATGCTGGCACCCAAAACTCAAACAGCGATAGCAACAGTTCAGTTGGTAGCGATGTACCTAGCATCAAAGAAGAACCGGTGGATCCTCAAGAGGAGTATCGTCGCCAAACCTCCTGTAGCATTCTCCCTAACAATTATGGGATCCCAGGAGGTTATCCTTCGAATCCCACCTTCACCACCCTAAACCCTAGTCCTGTGATCCATCACCAAATCAACATGAGCGCGATGAAAAATAAATCGTCGATGCTCAACCAGCACGTGTCCAGGAAGAATATGAAACCTTGTGATAAAAATAGTGACGAGTACAGGAGGAGGAGGGAAAGGAACAATATCGCGGTGAGAAAAAGCAGGGAAAAGGCAAAAGTGAGGACGCGGGAAACGGAGGAAAAAGTGAAAATTTTAATAAAAGAGAACGAAAGACTACAGAAGAGGATAGAACTGTTGACGGAGGAGTTAAACGTGTTGAGGAGTCTGTTTTCGAATGTGTCAATGGGCGCGTTACCGGAACACGTTCATAGGGAAATTAATAAGCATTTGGATACGTTCCAGTTGCAGCAGCAGCAACATATGTAAGAGTCTTTTTTTTTCGTTATATTTTTCGTCTTTTTTGGCATATTTTAATAAAAAATTAGATTAGTGGGAATCTAATAGGCGCGAAAAAAGTTAATTGCTTTTTGAGCACTTTTGGTGGGAGTCAAATTATTTTACAACAATATCTGGAAATGTGCTAAGGGAAGGCAAAAACTAGAAATAAATCTAATTTCTGGGTGCTAATTTTTTAATTTCCCATAAATAATTTGATCTCTAACTGAACTATAATGTTTCAAACGTTATGATATTTACAATCTTAAAGAACCTATATTTCCTAATAATTTGCTACTGTTTTAAAAATAATAAAAATATGATTAAAAATAATTATAAAATCACTGTTTTCATCTAAATAAATAATTATGCAGAACTTCATTAAGTTCCTGCAGTTTCTCTGAAACTTCACTTTATAATATCTTATTGTTAACAGTGGAGCCATCTATAACTTATTTAAAAAAATTTGAACAAACATAATCGAATTATTGATATGGATTGATATGGATTGCAAACGGTTCCAATTGCAAACTACAGAGACAAAAATCTAATAGATCCACAGAGTGTCTACTTAATATAGAAATAATTGATAAATATTTTTTAAGGTCAGATTTACATGCCAATTAACGACATATGGCTAGAATAATTGGGCATGTATTGTGATTTATTTGTATCAAATAAAGTTCTCGTTTTTCAAGCCATAAGAAAGACCGGATATTTGGTATTGCCTTGGCATTTTTTGCTATAAATTTTTTGGATAAACAATTTAACCCAACTATACTAAAATCATAATTTGTACTACCGTAAATATAAATATTAATTGTTTCATTAATATTGTGCAAAACATGAATTGGGTGATTATGTTGCCAGAACTTTTTTAAGTCAATCTCCAACACTTTTAAGGAAACATAAATCAATTATCTTCAATTTCATCTTGATCAATGAAAAGTTAGATTAAAAACCTCCCGTAACTGTCATTAGGTAAAACAGACTTTAGTGGTCTTAGCTTCCTAGTACGTTAATCTTGTGTCTTCTTTCAATATGCAGTGCATATAGAAGAACAAATACGTTTCGTTCCTTAGCAAAAATATACTATAGACCAACAAAATCTTTACTTACAAATCTGAGATATTCTTGATCCATGGATCTTCAAGGATCACTAAGAATATATCATTTGCAAAGACATCATGACCATTCAAAATCAGTGCTTTGTCGCAATAAATATTAAAAGCCTTGTGTCAATGCATAGTCATTGTTATATTTCATTTCAATGTACTTATTTAATCTGAGATTAGAGAGATTCAAAATTTAAAAAACTTCTTAAATAAATAAATTTATTACAGTAATTTTTAATTAAATGCCTCAGTTGCTAGTCAATTTATTAGACTTTTTTCATGTTTTCTTGATTTTAATGTTGAATTGATATAAAAATTAGAAAAAATTGGACAAACAAAAAATGATCGTCATCGTAACATTTAAAATATTTATCATTTCATAAGAATTAACATAAGATCCCAGGAAGTAATCCAAGATTTTAACTCAGACATCTGGATACAAAAACTGGATCAGCACCTCAGAACCTCTGAACTCCTTCATCTTATTAACTTTCTTTTATTTAAATAGATCTCTGAGTTCCAGTCTTGAGTAAATCCCAGGAATAAAGATGTTTAAATTAAAGTTATCAGGGTTACTTTAATCAAATTTTAAAACGCCAATAATCTTATCCCTACTTCATTCAAATATATGTTCGGTATATTCGAATCGTAGTTTCAGTACTTCTAACTCTTCTCCCACTCAGAAGATGTCCTGCGAAAAAAACATTTCCGGTAAAGATGTTTTCTGGTTAAGTCTTGCTTCCAGTACTGACGTATCCAGGAACTGCTATTTGATAGAAATTCCACTGGCTAAAGTCAATCTCTTCATCGGTGATTCTTTTTACGCCCTAGCACTTCTTAGAGAAACAACTGGTTTCTAAGATGCTTACTATAAAATAGATAGCTATTAAGAATAAGATATACATACGAATTTAATATTTCAAGGAAATACTAACAGTTGATTCTCTTTGTTTCAGGTCCGAAGATAACCGGCAGCGGATGATGGATATAGTTCACGACTACGGGCCGTAGCAATAAAAGTTACCTTAATTAGTTTAGTAAGTCTAGGATAATTTTAGTAATAAGTAATTTAAATTAAGGCCATTTTTTATCGTGGCCTTAGGAAGCTTTAATTCTTTATTTAAATAAATGACGGCGATGCGAATTATCACCGTCATTGGATATTGGTTTCTTGGACATTGGGCTTCTTCGGTATCATCTCGTCTCCATTTTCCAATCTGTCGTTCTGCTATTAAAGATAAATAAAAATGTTATTTCTAGAGGTGATAATTGTTATCTAGAATAAATGTCACCTAATCCACAAGGCACACAAACCGAATATAAAACGTTTTTTAAGCCACGTAAGATGTAGATCTTTTAGCGTGCAAGGTGTGTTCGCTTATCAGTTAATCTGAAAACAAAAACATCGATAAGCGGGTCACCGGTGGTTCTTATCAGTCAGGTAATTCACCTAATTTTTTTAGGTTTCTAATAGTTAAAAGGCATTTTAGTGTAAATTAATATTTTTTACTTTAGTGACATTTCTTTAGGTTTCAAATCCGCCTCTGCCTATTTTTCAATTCAACCAATAAGAAGGCCTGAGAGCGAAACTAATTTTTTAAACAAGATGCTTTATCTTGACTTAACCTGCAAAAGTTTTTAGGTTAAGATTTCATTTAATATAACTAGAGTGCACCATTGTTGCTATTTAATTCCAGAAATTAAACGAGATTTCTAAAAATAACTTTCTTACTGCAGAAGTACATCTAGGCAGTCTTTTATTGGCAACAATGGCACACTTGGCGGTTTAATTGACAAATATAAGACTGACAGTTAAGAGGTTGTTGCTAAATGTCATAGTTGTCATCTGTCTGTCGACAGTTATGATAGATGACGTAACATTATGAGTATTAGATGAAAATAATTGCATAGTAGAGCAAGGAAATATGAGGAAACGCATTTAGTCCTCGCATTTTTTACCTGAAAAACAATATTTCTTAAATCTTTATTATCTTGGCATTTACACAGAAAATTACTGTTATTACCTTTTGAAAGCTATGACATGTGACAATTATGCCACAACTGTCAAAAATTATTAAAAAAACAACTTTGGAGTATGAGAGGATAATATCTGAATGATCGCAGTTCATCCTTAATCGCAACTATGACAGATGTCGTATTAGTCCAATGGCAAGAGACCAAAATCTAAAATTTTCTTAATGACAATGATGCTTAAAGGCTATAGTCTAATGAATGGTTGTTAAAATGTTACTTAAATTCTAGTTTTTTAAATTGATTAAACTTTTTAGACCTGAAAGGCCTAAGGTGTAATATATACGACAGTGGATCTCCCAGAAATAAAATAATGTTACGTTTTCGAAGTTTTTTTTTAATATATTTTATTTTATTTATTTTCTTTTTGCAATATTTAATTACCAGAGGTGAAAAGTACCAAAGAACGGTTAATTCTTGGTATTTTTCGCGCCTCACGCATAAAGTTGTTTAACGGGTATTAAAAATACTATGTATTCCGTTCAGTGAAAAATGTGATCATTATATACCTACCATAATATATTTTTGTAAAATATATAATCAATTGTTGCAATCGAACCGTACCTTGTATATAATAACTATATAGAATATTGTTGTTTTGTCCATTTGTTTCTGTGTATATGTGTGATATATTGTATTTATTTTTATATATGTACAAGTTTCAAAATTTCATGTGAACAATATTCTGTATATAAAATGTGACAAAGGAACTTAATTATATTGTTGTTTGTACTTTAATACTTTTATTGTAAATTATAGATTTTTTTTACCGTTTAAGTGTAGATAGTGTATAAATTAATATATTTCCAAAGAAATAGTCCTTTGTATAGTTACTTTCTTCTTTTTGATGTACATTTTCTACTTAATTTCTTCTTTTGTTTTTATTTAATAAATATTTTTTCGGAAAACATATTGTTTAATTTAACCTTTCTTAACATTTATTAATTTATTATCATCCTTCATTATTCATGAATAATCATATTCAAACGTAAAAGGCAAACTTATTATGTTTATGACCATTTCTTCATTAATCAGGTCTGGAAATATGAAAAACATAGATTTTTTTAACGTTTTCCTTGTATGACTTTAGCACTATCTAAATCAACCTGAAATTGTATTTTTCTCGCGAAATTTGAATCAGTCCATTCACATGCATCAGTTTACAATCCACCATAATTACATGGAATTATACGTTATCATATCTAAAAAATTGGATTTTTCATTTGTTTGTATCAATACATATAACATGCATTATTTCATATTGAATCTCAATCCCACTTCAAATAGAGCATATCCTTTCATCTCTTCATTCATGACTGAATCACCTTAAAATAGTATTTTTCTTACGATATTTAATACAATAAGCATCAATTCATTCCGATCATCCATCATTTTTGACGCTCAAATGAGCTATCAGTATAGAAAAAGTACTGTAAACTGGGGCTACTTGCACACGTTTTTAGCACATTTCCCAATGTACCCCCGTACATTGTAACTTTACAACTTTGCAAAAATTACATTGTACCGACCTATTATTACCCATGGCTGGTATAAAAATTAGAAGAATGCATCCATTAGTCCCAAAAAAAATGTGTTTGTGGGGTGTGCAAGTTACCCCATGGTTGGGGCAACTTGCAAATCCATGAAAAAATGTTTATAAATTGCATTCTAAAGCATATTTTGTGCATGTTACCCCTTAATCATATGAAAAAAAACCTATAACAAGGGCCACTGTTACAACCAATTAAAAATTAATATTTTTAAAGAAAAAATAATATATTGTCAAAATATATGAAACTTAAAAAGAAATTCTGTACTAATTAAAAAATAAACAAACTTTATCTAGGAAAACTTTTGTAAAATAAGGCACATTCTTTGAAAAAATCACAAGTGAAATAAAAACAAAACACTGCCTAATTATTATTGTCAACTAGGAAGTCCTTGTCGGCAACAGTGTCATCGACTGGAGATTCATTGTCTTCGGAATCCTCACACCATTCGCATTCAAAATAAGGGTCTTTGCTATCTTTATTACAGAGTCCAAAAATCCAAGCTCGACACTTCGTGCATTGTATCCAATCAATTGCGCCTCTGTAGTATTTCCAATTAATCTTGCAGATACCACACTGGGGGTTATTAGTCTTTCTTTCTCTCTTGCTTTTCCTGGTAGGGAGTTGCTGAGTGCATGGTTTTGGTAGATGAAGAAGGTCTTGGTTCTTCGGCTGTAGTCCGAAATTCCTCAGGAATGGTTAGAGGATTTTCAAAAATATTAGGGTCTGTAACAGTGCGAGACGCATCACTTCCAGGTTCGACTTTTTTCCCCTTTTGCGTTTTTTCTCAACCCCTGTTCCACAGTGCTCTTTCAACAAATCAACCAAGCTGTTGTCTAAGACTCTTTCGATGTCTGCATCTTCTAGTCCACTAGGAATGCGCTTCAAAACTTCGTCGGGATTTGCAGGATGCAAACCAGTTGCTCTAAATCCTGATTTGAGATTCTCTGCTACATTTTGACTTACCCCTTTCCACAATCTGTCCAGTAGGTTCGAAAATTGTTCTTTCGGGATACAGCCTTGGAACCGCAACTCCTTTCTCCACTGATCGAGAATCTCTCTCCATTTTCTTTTCATAGGCGCAAATACGGCCACATCAAGGGGCTGCATTAAATGCGTGGCATTGGCTGGGAAGGGAGTTATGTAGATGTTATTTGTACTACATGCCTCTATCAC
Organism: Anthonomus grandis grandis; assembly: GCF_022605725.1. Taxonomy (NCBI): domain Eukaryota; kingdom Metazoa; phylum Arthropoda; class Insecta; order Coleoptera; family Curculionidae; genus Anthonomus; species Anthonomus grandis. Next base: position 11,335,059 of record NC_065548.1, on the reverse strand, counting down.
CTGTGGTGAAAAGTGCCTTGCCAGGTTGTCACCAACGAGAATCATCTGGTCGTTATTTTCTCTGGTGGATTCGACGTGAGTCAGGAAAACCTGGAAGAACCTAGCATATTTTGTTCCTCGTGGTCCACCTTGCGTCCAGTTGTCATAAAGATTCAAAGCTTTATATACAACCATTGGTTGTAAAAGGTCTCCATTGGCATTTCCACAAACCATTAAACTGATCGTATACCCGGGAATGTTCCTGAGCTCTTTCCACTCTCTTCGTGTTCCTTGGCACTACCACCTTCCTGGACCCAGGATCATCTGTAACGTTGGTTTCATCATAGTTATACAAATTTTAACTTTTCACTTCTCTAATTGCTAAGTCAATATTATTAAAGAAATTTAAAACTTCATTACGATCCACTGATGCTCTGGATCTCTTTATATTTGAAGCCATTCTAACGCTTAAATGGTTCATTTTTATAAATAATTGTAAGAAATCAGGTCCAGGGAAGTTATTTTTGAATATCCGAACATTTTTCCTTGTTTGTCCAAGAATTTTTTTATTACGTCACGAATAACAACTTTTGTGAGAGGAAATCCCCAATTTGCTACAACACCCAATGTCTTTGAAATGAGAGCCTTTTCTTGATCACTTAAAACCTTTGGACGACCAACTGATTTCGAGTGTGCACCAAGAAGTCTTCGACCTAACGTAGTCCGTTCTACTTTGAAAGTTTCGGCTGCTAATTTCCTCGACATACCGCATTTACTGCATCTACCGCTTGGCGCAAGGCGTTCTCTGAGTAATTTCGGTAATTTCTTGCTCCCGGAGTTTTTTCGTACGTACGAACCATTTTTATACTTTATCTACCTGTAACAACAGAAAGCCGGCGATAAAACACAAAATAACATAACATAAAAAAAAGTAAACAAAAATACACGTGGTCTGCACGTTACCCCAGGGTGGGCAAGCAGCCCCACATTACGGTATTGGTTGTCTATTCTTTTCTTCATATCTACCGGATTTCATTGACAGAGAATATCCTATCTTTCATCTCTTCATTCATGCCTAAATCACCTAAAAATTATCTTTTTCTTACGATACTTGATGCAATAAGAATCATTTCATGATGATACTAATTATCTTATCTCATATTTATCTCTACCATAATTAATTTTCCTAGAATTTTCTAAATCTTCTTGAAAGTATATTTTTTGAACGTAATTTGTCTCAGAACACATGATTCATTAATTCAGTCAATCATTTCATTACGATCGTTATGATGCCTGGGACATAGATGATTTATGATCTTCAAATTTAGAAACCTATTGACATCTTTATCTTTTCTTCGTCTCTGTTGCATTCCATCTCTCTATTACTGACCTAATCATCTTTAAATTGTTTTTATTTTATTTTTCTTGATATCTTTTTGCTATATTTGATTCACTACATACAAAAAATATTGAGTTCTTTACTCTCCTTTCCACCGTATTTTATTTTTCTAATATTGTCTAAATTTTAAAAATGGAAATATTACAATTTTTCTAAGCTTTTTGTCATCAATCAAGTGATATTAAATTAAGCTCATCTTGTGCACATACTATCATTTTAATACGATCCAGCATGATACATGAACTGAAATCACATTTTTTACAATATTTATATCAGCTTAATCATCATGACGTCAAATCATTCTGTTTGGTATAGCAATATTTCATGAAAATACGCAATATTGAAGAAAAATTAAACCTTACTACATAAGATTCATGATATGTTCGATATAGACTGAAATTTCACGCAAATCGCATTAACAGGATACTAATTTAGTAAGGATTCGTATTAAGTAACAAAATTTTTCATGTTACTCATCGAACGAGGGTCTTGGAATATAAATAAGATGAAAACTCTTCGTACACACTATTTCATAATGGCTAGTATCCAAAATAAGAAAAATAAAAAGGACCAATCCAAAAATACTCTTCAATAGTCTAAAATACGTAATTTACTTAAAATAAGTGACCCCCTTAAAAAACTCTACTCCATTTCATCAAACGATAATGGTTCCGATAAAACTGCTCCAGTTTCAACCTCCTCAGGTTGTTCTTGAACGGGTTCAACTTTCTTTTTGGTAGGCACCTTAGTTTTCGCCTCCTTTTCGATCTTCTCCAACTCGCGATTTTTCTTCAACTGAACTCCGTAGTACAAGTGTTCAACGGCGATAGCCATCCAATCCGCCACTTGCAACATAAATGACCCGACCTGGTCAGGGTTTTCTCTGTTTGGAATGTTCATGTTTTTCAGGTCGCATATTTGCTCTAATATGATGTTCGATAGATTTCTGAGTCTTACGGATACTAATGGGGGGACGGGATGCACTGATGCATACTCTAGACCTTTGATGAGTAGTCTATTGATAAAGTCGTATGCTTTTTTGATTTGTTTGGCCTTTTTCTTGCGTTTAAGTAACCTTTTGAGCATAAATTTGATATCTTTTCTTCTCCCTATTTCTTCGGCTTGCCGCCTGAGATGTTCAAAGTATTTCTCGGTCTCTTCAGGGGTCATCGCATAAAGTTCTTGTAAAAGTATTTTGATTTTTTCGACTTTATCGCGTGGAAAATGATATGCGTGGTTTTGATATAACGATAATATTAGCCGACGGTTGGGTATGGCTAGGACTTCAATCCTGGGTCGACATTTTGGATTATTTTGTGGTGGTGAACGTTTTCTTATCTGTTGCGTTTTCCTGGTTCGATGACTCGAAGGACGAGAATCCCCTTCGTCTGTGAGTATATCGTTTGCGCCTGCGTCATCTTCTGCCATTTTTCACGAAAATTTTGATCAAAATTAGAGTTTTTTCACATGACAATATTGGGTTATAATGGCATGTCATTAATACCTGTCGTTAAATAAAAGCTAAAGGTGTTAAAGGTATGTGGCTCACTCAATAGGACGTTTAATTAATTCATAAATCCAGAAATAGAACTACTTCTACTCCAGTTTGATTAAAAATTATTCAAATAATGAACTTAAGCTATATAACACTTGTGCCCTACATATATACACACACTTTTTACTATGGCCAAATAAAAAACGCTTTAACATGTGGTACTTTAAAACCAGGAAGCAGTTATATAACTAAAGCATATAAACAGGTCATTAGAACAGTGTTTTAGGCAAAAAAGAAGAGATATAATGTTGCAAAAGTTGAATTTCATCTTACCCACTGTGACCCTAATGCTTCTATAAAATAGCATATATAACATAATATATTATTTCTCTAATGTACAACAGGTTTGTCATAGGCAAGTTATGAGACAAAGAACTGCAAAAGGAAGTTTATAAATTCTTCAGGCATGAATGGTAATTTACTGTTTTAATTAATTAATAAAATCTCGTTTCAAGAGCGTGCCCAGATCAGGTCGCAACAAAGGGATACTTACTCTACTGTGATGTTCAAAATCCTTTAATGTTTTAAATTTATTTAATGAAAAGACGAACGAGTTTGGAGTAGTCGTTTTTTCTATGTCTTCTAATCTATATTTGATAAGAATTGTAGTATTGCTTTGACATCTGGTCCTTCGAACCAAAAGTTTGGAAAATTCTAAAGAATAAAAGAAAAATGCTCCAACAAAGATGTCAATGTTAAAAATTGGCTTTGTATAACATAATCATTCTTAGAAAATATTGCAACATTATATTAAATTGTCAAAAAATTACGCAAAGGTCTTTCTTTTATTTAGTTTGGTTTTTGTTGGAAATTACGCTTTTTACAGTTTGTATTGGTTTAATGTTTGGTCCTTCGAGCCGGATAAGATTTAAAAATTTTAAATTAAAATTAAGCAACAAATATTAAAACGTTAAATACTCGCACTGTCATGTAATTTAAGTAATAAAATAAAAAAGAGGATAATGCGTGTTGCCAATCAAAGAACAAAAAGAAACATAGGAACGAATCATATACGGTAAAGAGTAAGATAAATGTGTTATTTAACAGAAAATAATTAGAATAGAGTCAATGAGTAGAAGATAAATATTGACAATTAAATGGAGTTGCTGCTCAGATCTTGCCAAGGTCTGAACAATACTAAAAGAAATAAGAAAAATAAAATAAAAAAGAAAATAGATAAGACATGACAAGAAACAGATAAAAAAAGATCTGACCGAAAGTTCAACTGAAAACTTTGAGATAGATTTTGAACACAAATTAAAGTTGTTTCACATAAAGATTTTGTTAAACACCAATTCATACAAATGGGAGTTTGCTTCTTACAATTCTTAATTGTGATTAAACAAAAGATATGGTCAAACTTGTGTATAGTGAACTCTGAGTTGGTTTGAGGAGCTTGTTCTAAGTTGATTATTTACCAGAAACAAGGCCAATTCTAATGAATGTTAAGTAATAATTATTTAGTACAGTAGAAGATCAACAATTAGTTGTTGCAAAAGTCCGAGGAATACTGATGAAGAAACAAGAAGAATATAATAAAAAATCTTATAAAGATTCTGAAGAGAGATGATGAAGATCCAGCTATGAATAAAAAGACTGAAGATAAGAACGATGCTGATATTAATTATCGATATGATTAGGATAATAATGAGGTGAAGAATAAAAAAGGAGAATCACATATAAATACTTCACCACCTGTAATTTTTTAAAGAAATGGATGGGACCAAATATGTTTTTCAACCCTTCGCACTCGGTTCAAAACCCACATTATCATTTCATCATTATCGCTATACTTTTTTTGGATTCACACTTTCATTCAGCTTATAATTTGAGGAAAATTTGTTACAGTATCGTCTAAGTAATCTTCTTTCATTCATCTCGTCCTCCTCAATAGATTAATATCCAGATTTCCGATAAGGATTCAGCTTTCTTAAACGTAATTAGAATTAAATTTGTAAAAAAATTATCGAGATAAAAAGTGTTTCAAAAAAAAAAGAAAACCCTATTTTTTCTGTTCAAGTCGCAAATAAGCTAAGCATGATCTTTTTACATCTTAAGGTATTTCAATTAATTTTCATATTATTTCAGATACTTGATACAATAAAATCTAGATTTTATTCCAAGTATTTTAAGTAATTTTTCATGTTATTTCAGCCGTTCAAAATTTTAAATGATGACATAAATAGGCAAAAATAAATGTATTCTATGATTTTAGATTTTAGAATTATATTTAATAGCATTCAAGCTATAGTAAGCCATATTTTGACGTAATTTTTATGTCTTCTGGTGTTATTTAAGGTAATTTTTTATTTTGCTTTAAACACTTAACATATTTTTTTTTCAAAATAATCATCCATTACTCTCAAAGAGACTTAAGTATATGACAAAGGAGGGAAAAAAGTAAACTCAAAGTCCAAGTCTCATAAATCAGCGTCTATTAAAGGTTACGCATTTCGCCGCATTAGGGCATCATCAGACCTAAATAAAATTATGAAAATTAAATGATACGGAACAGAACGCTAATTAAAAGAAAAGACATACCTATCGAAATACAAAAACCACACAGTGACTCACACTAACAAAATAAAAAAAATATAAAATAAAATAAGTTTACACCATCGTGTATCGTTATTGACTAAAATATGTAATTTAAAACGCTAAATATCACATCCAGACATATTATACATATTATCTTAAAAGGAATGAAAACAAATATAATTATGAAAGGACAAAAAAAAAATATAAAAAAGATTTTTTTAAAAAATGTTTTGATTTAATGATCGAACCAGAGACCATTGCATCCGAAATCCGAAGCATATACCTTGTCGCCATATTTTTTTTGTTTTTTTGGTCGATTGGCGTAATTTCTTATGCATTTCAAGGACGTGGAATAATATTTCATTTTCCTGGCTTTTATATCTTCCAGTTATTGGAAATTGAATTTACAACAATTTTTTTCATTTCATTCCAGGTATTTAAGACGTTTTTTTTTTATATTTTTAGGCGTATGTTTTTTAACGATTTGAACAAATTGTTAATGTTTTCCTGCTTTTTGGAGTCGTTTTTGATGTCTTTCAATCACTGGAAGTATGTTTTCCTATCGATCAAATCTTTTATTTCAATTTTTTATTTTGTTCCAAGCTTTTAACGTATTCTCTTTATGTGTTTCAAGCATTTAAAAAAATAATTTATAAGGAAATTCAATGAATTCAATATTTGTGTTTGTTTGTGGAAAGCTTATTATATTAGCCAAAAATAATTATTATAATAATAGACTCTCTAAGGCAAGAAACCAGCAAAGGAAAAGCTGGTCCATAATTAATGAATTTCGAACAAGGTCTTCTAAAAATAATAATTCTAATATTTCTGACATTTATCAAGAGGAACTAAAAAGTTTTATTGTTTCATAATTTTTTATATTTTCTATGCTTTTAGGGTTGCTTTCATATCTATGAGTTATTGGAAATAATTTTTTTATGTGACTCATGTATTTAAAACAGTTTTTCATTTTATTCCAAGTATTTAAGGTAATTTTTACGTAATATTTTTCGGGCTTATGTTTTTTTAAGGATTTCATTTTTAATTTTTTTTTCGCTTTTTGGAGTCGTTTTTGATGTCTTTAATTGATTGGAAGTACTTTTTCATGTCGTTCGGTTATTAAAAGTAAATTTTTATTTTGTTCCAGGGATTTAACATATTTTTTTATGTCTTTCAACCATTTGATTTAAATTCTTATACTATTGAAGGACGTGGAATAATTTTTCATATTTTTCAGGTTTTTTGTGTCGCTTTAATATCTACCTGCCATTGAAAATAATTTTTTAATTTTATTCCAAGTATTTTAAATAATTTCTAACATAATTTTTAAGGCAGAATAAAAAAAATATATTTTTTTAAATCAAAAAGTAAAATTTTGTCGATTAAATCATATTTTTTTTATTTTTTTAAGATAGCTTTTAAAGGACTGATTTAGTTTTTAAATTTCGCCAAAAATTTCACTTGTTTTTTGACAGCTTTTTCATTAAGATTTTCTATTATTTATTATGAGTCGGTATTACTGACATGAAAATAAAAGTATAATATATACGAACTCAAAAATAAGGATATAAGTATAATGCACTTATAAAAGAGAGTACTAAAAAAACCTGGATTGATTTTTGGCGTATTTAGTCATAGAAAAAAAGAAACTTTCACATAAAGAGAGAAATGGCTACAGAGAAAAATGGCTACTGTATTATGTCCAATATTTCCCCATCTTAATGTTCATATTCCAATGTTCTTAATATTCAAATTAAATCATATACATTTTTATTCATCACAACTCCACGATTATAATACAATCGATTGATAACTTTGTAGCTATATAATCATGTAGAGCATCCTTAATTAACCATTCAGGCACTTACAGTTTTTAAATTAAGCAATATTTAAAAAATCAAGCAATAAAACAGTAAATTTTAAAAAATACAGGGAAAAGTCGGTAATTTGTTTATCAGTCAGTAATTTGTTCTTGCAACAGCCTTATATATTCTGACAATTTCTATACTGATAAAGATTTTGCTTCGTTGGACATATTGTTCCCCACTTTTGTTGTAATAAAACTGAACAAACTTTGGAAAATTTGTTGAACGATGTTGGGGTACTAAAAAGTCCTTAATATGACTAGTTTGCTAAGGATGATCCCTGAATATAAGTAATTGATAGTATTAAGGTGGCATTCTTGTTTTAAATATTCTGTAATAAAAATTACATAATTCATGTTTGCCAGGCTTTTAGAATGCATTGAAGAATTTCGGTAATTTGACACTGTAAGTTCAGTAGGGTAAGATACGACGAAAATATGTTGACAGTCATTCCAGTTATACCAGAAGTCCACGTGGTCTTCGGTTGACAATGACACTCGAACTGTAAATCTGCCGCCGTGTATAGAGGTCATTATATTTTGGTCTATAAAAACCAACAAAACCACTAATGAAGTTTAAATTATATAAAATTGAATATAAAATCTATCATCAGTCCATTTTTATCTTCTGAGCAAGTTATTTAAATTTCACCGTACAAGATAATATAGTGGTGTGACATATACAGGGTGTCCCGAAATTATACATCGCAATATTTTACCTGGTGCATCTTTGTCTAAAAATAAGACAAAAACTTCATATACAGGAATCTTAAAAAGTGAATCGTTTTCATGAATCGTTTCGTTAAAGGGTGTTTTATAATTCTTATTGAAGATGGTTTTTTGTTAATATTTTCGACACGCCTGGTCGTTATTTTTCGACATTTTTATCGTATACTACTGTTATTGTTAGTATCTGATTTTATAACATTTTATGCTAAAATGTATACAGGGTCGTTTAAAATTAGTAGTCAGCGAAGATAAAAATGTCATAACTTTTTTTCTGGTTACTTTTTAATTATTTGGATAGTAAAATGAAAAAGAACCAACATTTTTACATAAAAAAGGTACTCTTGTCTTATTTCTTATTTTCAAGAAATTTTTTGTTTGTTTGTTTTGTTTGGCATTTTCAGTTTTTTTTTTCTTAGCTAATAAGTCAATTGTTTTAATTTTTCTCAATTATTTACACATTATTTACAATTTTTGAAATAAAATTTTAAACAAACAAAGCAGTTTTTGATCTTGAACTTAAGTATTTCAAATAGTCTTATGTCATGTTTATACCAGATGATTTGTAACATACCTTTCAATTTTATTAAACATGATCAAAAATACTTTATGAGTGTAGGTTGCAAGACATTTATGTCTGATTATTTCAAAAACGTGCGCTACTATCGAAATAAGACAAGAGTACCTTTTTTTGTAAAAATGTTGGTTCTTTTTAATTTTACTATCCAAATAATTAAAAGGTAACCAGAAAAAAAGTTATGAAATTTTTTTCTTCTGACCACTAAATTATAATCGACCCTGTATACATTTTAGCATAAAGTGTTATAAAATCAGTTAGTAACAATAACAGTAGTATACGATAAAAAATTTGAAAAATAACGACCAGGCCTTTCGAAAATATTAACAAAAAACCATCGTCAATAGGAATTATAAAACACCCTGTAACATGAAAACGATTCATTTTTCAAGTTTCCTGTATATGAAGTTTTTGTCTTTAGACAAAGATGCACCAGGTAAAATATTGCGATCTAATTTCGGACACCCTGTATAATTGTGAGCCTCGGTAAAAAATTGGTACATTTTTCGTTTTACCATTTTCTTAAAATTTGTAAAAAACAAAAATTCATCAATCCAGAGGCGTGCCATTCTCGTCGCAACTGTTACTTCCCAGCCACAAATACCGTGCCGTTCCTTTAATTTCCTAATTACGTTTACACTTGTAAACATAATAATATAAATAAGCAGAAATCTATGGTGTAAACATTCTCGAAGGCCGCCAATAGATGACATTGAACAGCATCATCATCATCATCTCGAGTCGCACCCTTCTTCTTCCAACCAACGGCTCAGGCCGCCTCCTGCAGCACACCGCGTCTATTTCCGGGCTGCTGCAGGAGCGTGTATCGCTTATGCTGCGGCTGGTTTTGGTCCTACTGGCCTACTTTTTCATGCAGGCTCGCTTGTATTTGGTCTTTAACCCCGAATTTGTGGCCTATATTTCGTATACTATTTTTAGGTGCGGCGGGATAGTGTTCGTATTCGAGTAGTAATGTAGGAAGTGGATTTGTAAGCCCATTCAGACAATAGAAAATAAAGCATTTTTCAACTATAAGTTCGTAATGAGACGTTAATTTGATATAGTATCTGGCTTAAATTGAGGCACAGATATATGGCATATATTGAGAAGACTCCTGTTACAATGTTATTGATTTTTATTTCGTATGAAAGTTGGTGAGATTCTTTACCAATAATGTCATTACAAGTTTTCTTGTCAATACAACTGTTTTGAAGTGATTTACTAGATTTAAAAAATAATCTTGATAACATCAAAAGCTTTACAAAAATCTGAATATATCAAAAGCTCAACAAAAAATTTTGTTGATTTTAGTTTCATAAATGTTTTAGATGAGAGGTGATGAGTTTCTTTACTAAAAAATGTCCAACAATTATTCCTGGTACTTTCCATAAGATCTCGATTAAATAGAGGGCATCAGACGGTTAACACTGTTCTTCCAAGAATAGATCCAAATCTTGATAAAGCGATTAGTGAGTGTTAAGTTTAGTTAATGAAGTGTCCCAAAGGATTTTTCGCACGGTACAACTCTTATAGTGTAAAAAAAATTACTAATACCTTCATTCCATTTTTTTCATAAGTCCATTTTGTTCTTAAAATTTATTAAGTTAATAATAAGTACAACATTAATAAACAAACGAAATTCCAGTGGGTCACTCTCCAAGTTAAGATTTATCTCACCTTTATAATAAATTTCTAGTTTTGTGGTGTGATTCTCATAGCAACAGAACTCTCAGAAATCTCATAGAACCCTCAGCATAGATTTATTAAACGAATTCGATGCAACAGCGCAAACTTAACAACCTGATACAGGAAGGTGATTTATTTTCACAGATTAAGAACAACAAAATAGAAGGATTGAAGCTTTAATGATAAATAAAATAAAAACACTTCAAGACAAATAAGACGGATGGAAATAAACCATTCATATATCTAAAGATTAAGTAACCAAATAAGTACAACGTATTGATGACCTGGTACAATCTACCAAAAATAGGGATTCAACTATTCGGTTTATTGAGCTATATAATCCGTGCAAACTATGGAAATGAGTCTTTCAAACTCCAGGCTTCGGAATACCGGAATATATCATGAATATTCTCTTTATATTTATAATGAAAAGCAGTCTAACTCATAATCATAAATCGCCAGCCAATACATAAAGATACAATTTTAGTTCTCCATTAGAGGTTATTTATCCATACTTCAAAAAAACAAGATAAGCAAGATACCACATTAACATCAGGAACTATCAAATTTGCTGATAGAGGACATTCTAGATAAATGTCTTTTATTACTAGGCAAATTTACCAATCAAGATCATGTGTTTGTTTTCGTGAGATCTCAAAACTCTGTTACTGGAAAACTTCTGGATAAAAAGCTAATCATACGCTGCCTCAAAGAGGTCAAAACACCAATATTATTAGATTTAACCAATTCGTTGCCGGGCAGCACCTGGACTTCCTGGAGCAGTGTGTTTAACTATGTATTATACTAATAAACTCTGTATGTCAAATTATTTGATTGACTCTTATAATCTCAACAAAACTGATATAAATTTTCAAAGCGTGCAACAGCAGATCAGTCTACGTTAGTTGCTGATATAAAGAAAGAGCCTGTTTCTAAATTCTAATTATTTCTAAAGTGAGTTTAATTGTCATACTAAGTAGTCATTTCACGCATCATTTTTTATAAAAATCATTATTAAAATTATTATTTTTTAATGGACACAAGTCAATACTGCCCTGTTCCTGAGTGGGAATACACTGAAATATCTTCTTTTGTACTTCGTCTCAGTTTAAATTAGATTTTGTTTTTTTGTTTTTGGTTTTAGGATCATTTCGCCCCACTTATTCCGGTGATGATTTGGTGAATCGGTTATCCATAGTCGTGAAACGTTTTCAAAGTATATTTTAAGGTATTTATCTTTATGTTATTATCTTGTGTTTTGGGCAAATAAAAAACTTTTGAACTTAAATTTTATTTGACTGATGATTGGTTTTGAAGACTTGGTGCGTACGCAACAAGAAGTCTGTAATCTATTTAATGTAACTCATGCTGATCGTTCTGCAATTATTAGATCTACCGTTGACAAAATTGAATTAAAATTTAGGAAACACGGCCATGTAAGAAATTTATCTAAAGGAAAATCTCTAAAGGTATCTGAAGATGCTACGTTATATGTTCTATTAGAAAGGAAAATAATCCCTATGGAATTGGAATTTATCAGTAAAGTCAGTGGCAAAAAGACTTCGTGTAAATAAATATCATCCTTACAAGTACAACTGATGCATGAATTGTTAGAAAACGATTTTGGTAGGTATTGTGAAAAATCGAGTCATTGGACCTTTTTTTCTTTTGAAGAAACATTAAACGGAGAGCGCTCCTCGAACTTTCTACAGCTTGAAGTTATTTATCCCTACTTTAATTGTTTTATTCCCTGAACAGGAAGAGATTGACATATCTAGTAACAATATATGGTTTTAACAAGACGGAACACCTCCTCACTTTGCCATCACAGTTCAATAATTTCTTGATGCAACTTTTCTTAACAAATGGAACGGACGAAGAAAACCGATTGAGTGGTCACCGGGTATAACTCCATTAGATTTTTTATTCCGGGACGATTTGAAGTCCAAAATGTATGTGAATAGACCAAATAATGTCGATGATTTAAAGCAAAAAAATTGACAAAAAATGAGACTAATTGATCCGCACGTGATTAAAAATATCCAACTGGAAGTTATTTACCGAATTCAAAAAAGCATTGAAGGAAATGGACAATAAATTAAACATCAGTTATAATAAATATAGTCGTATATTTCATTACGTTAAATTTGACAAACCGCTGACTAGGCATATAGTATGCTACAAGGTATTCAAAATATATCGTAGAATTGTAAAATGTCCTTATATATAGGGTGTTGGAGGTAAGAATAATCTAATATCTTTAATTTGAGCGGAATAGTCCCGACGTTTTTGAATCTTTGTGTTGTATACTTAATATGTATGTACGAATAACAGTTACCAATAGTTTTAGATGGAACATAATCCAAAGTATCTATAAATTTTGAACACCAAAAATTATAATTCTTTTTACAATCATAATATTAAAATCCTTATCGGAATCAGATTTCCTATGCTTATTAACAAGTGTTTAGCTCTGCAGGTTCGGATTTGAACTCTTTAATGTCGATTTTTTTTATGTTACGATAATGTTTATTACTTTATAATACTTTTATAAGATTTATTTTATTTGTAGGAATGTTTGGTATTTAAAGGCTCTTTCAGTACAAATATTGATCACTTTTGTAACGATTTTTTTTATTACTTATACATATTAAATCTATACGAAATAAAACATCAAAACTATCAATAAATTTGCACGAACTCAATGAACCCAACATTGTCTTAATTACAGAGCATTCGCTGGGATCAGAGGAATTGACTAATGTTTTAAACTATGTTATACTAGCAAAAATTTTTTCAGAAAAAAATCATTTGGTGGTGGTGAATATATGATCATGGTCATTGAGATACTAGAATAGAACTCATTTCAACGAATTTAATCAATATGAATATCTTATTGGATACTTATATGTATTATGTATTTATCATTCTACAGCTGCTAACTATAACACCTCTTTTCCGTCATATAATTAATTTTTAAACCTCTATCATCTTTTACAGGTTTAGAGATGCCACTGATCGACTTCTGGGCCACGCTGTATCATAACCTGTTGGGCCTTTAATGTTTGGCAAATTATTCATTAGAAAAACTTCTTCATATGCCATCTGAATGGCAAACAAAGATTTTTTCCAAAAAAAACTTTTTTTAATTAAGTGTGGAATTTTAATTTTTTTTGCTAATATGCGTTGAGTTATTCTAATTTCGATGCCTAATGGTAAGCACTTTTCGAATATTTTGCTAATGAAACGAGATCAGATGGACAGACTAAAAAGGAATTTTGTTGAAGTGTGGGTAATTCGGTATATTTTGTAAAAACATATACGTTTCCAATGATTTGCTCATGTCTAAGTTCAGAAATAAGCGTCTGATAGATGAATCTTCCAAAGCAGATTCACTCTTAGGCATAGAGTGTATATTTATATGATAGGTTGTGGGTCTGCCATAATGTCTGTATAACTCCTTGTCTTGGTCATAATCATGATATGGCATTCTAGGAGGCAGTTTTCAGCAAAAAAAAAGTTCTTCAAAAAGTATAGGGCTCATCTCTGCATCTGTACCTTTTAGTCCTAAAAAGTTCGAGTCATTTGACAGTTTTAATGTTGAGTTCTGATTAAAAACAGAAATTTGACCAAATTTCTATTGAATTTTGAACAAAGAGTCTGTACCTCTTGCAAGGTATTTAATATCCAAAGAAAAAATATCAGAAAGGTTCAGTTCATTCTTTAACTCTGGCTAATTCAAACTTCAGAAAAATAATTTAAGTCTAGTTTTTTAGGTTTTCCAAATAACATTTTCATGCTTTCCACGAAATTATTTCTTATATTGTCTAAGTATAACTAACCTTTTTTCCTTCCATTTATAATTGGAATGTTATTCCAGGTATTAGACGTCATGTTTCCAGTGATTTAAAATAATTTGTTATGTTTTTGTATTATATTTTTTTATGTCCAGGCATTGGAAATTTTTCAGTATTTCGAAGTTATTTTTCATATTATTCCAGACAATTAATCTTATTCTTATACCTCTTTTTTATGTCATTCTTGTATTTGATTTGTAATTTCTAATTTGTGGCCTATATTTCGAAAACTATTTTTATATGAGACGGAATAGAGTATACTAATTGCGGTGTAGGAAGTAGACTAGTAAGACCATTCCAGATACAAACGAAAGCGTTTTTTTCATCCATATTTCGGTAATGAAACGTTAATTTGATATAGTATCTAGTATAAATTGAGGTATAGAAGTGCAACAATTTTTTGTAATGAGTAGGTATAAAAATGCTTAAAAAAGATATATGTATACAAACAAATCATTTTCATGGACCTCACGAGGACAATACCTTGAGATCGGAATACAGGATGAAATTGAAGCATATGTAGCTGAAGCAATCTTGAAAATATAAAGCAATGCTTTAGTTTTTAAGGATAAGGTATTTCTAAAGAGCACACTGACATATCTAGTTGAAAATAAGAAAAAGGACAAAACCATACATTAAAACATAGTTAAGTTTTAATGTATGGTTAATAAAATATAATTAAATAAGTTAAGAACAAGTAATATGACTAAAAATGAAACTGAGATAAGATGTTTCTACAGGACGTTACTCAGCAGAAGAAAAACTAAAAAAGGAAATTAAATACAAAAGAAAGCATAGAGACTCTAGAGGAAAAATAAGTAGATCGAAGCACGTTTTATTCCAAAAACAAGAAGTACCCTGACATTTCAAGTGATTATAAGTTTTTTCCAGGTTTTCAAGATATTTGATATTATTTTTATGTCCTCCAGAGATGTGACGTTTGTTTGTTTTTTCCAGGAATTTGAAGTAATTTTTTTATATCTTTCAGGTATTTAAAATAATTTTTCATTTTAGTTCCAGTTTGACATACTTTCTTAAACCTATCAAGAATCTGAAATAATTTGAAATCATTTGAAGTAATTTCTATTTTATTTCGGGCTCGTGAATAAGAATTTCAAATATTACAGGCTGATGTTTTACGTATGTTGAAGAGATTCTTAATATCTTTCAGTCTGTTCTCCAGATAACGGAACTGATTTTTGAACTGTTCTAGGCATATAACGTAATGTTTAATAGTCAGTATTGGGAGAGTATAAGAGTTTTGGTTATTTTTCTCGCTTAGAACTTCCCTTCTGCAGTTTTGTCCTTTTCCTTCTCTTTCCTATATATCTTCTTTGTTTAAAGCATTAAAATGTGCATTGCATTGTGTGTAATTGCATTAAAATTGTATATTTTTATTATTATTGTATTCTTATGTTATTTGCAATCATATCAATAATATCAAAAAGTCATCTTTAAAATCTCTTGGGTTTATTATAAGAGCTACATCAGACTTTACTAATATATCAAGTAGAATCATCTTATTTAATTCCCTAATAAAATCGCGATTACTTTATGCGGCTCCACTCTGATATCCAAACTATACTGTTCACATTGTTAGACTTGAACTTGTTCAACATAAATTTCTGAAACATATCGCTTTTAAAACTGATGGAATTTATCCAAAACAAGGATACGATCAGCACCTGTTACTCAGCAGATTCAATATGCTTTCCCTTAATCAGGAAACCATTTGTGCAAGTTGGCTTTTTCTTTTCAAATTATGTAATGGTCGTATTAACTGCCCGGAATTGCTAGCAGCTCTACACTTTGTTGTGCCTTACATTAATACTGGAAGACAAAACATTTATATACGGAGCATAATACAGAGCATGCTCTTGGTTTAACTTGGTCCATTTGAGCCTGGATGTCGATCTCTTTAATATGTCTTCTCGTCATTTCAAAAAATTATTGTCAAATATTATAGTAAACTTATTTAGTTATTATGCCTCTTATATATTTTTTTTCTTCTTGAATATATTTTAGATATGATTATTATTATTATTCATGATATATGAATTGTTATTATTTATATTTTTATATATTGTCTTAGTAATTAGGATTAGATTCCTGTTAGATAATAAATATATTTGAATTTGAATTGATATTTCTTCCATAATCAGGCCTAATAACTACGACTATCCATTATAAAATGGGGATTTTTAAAAGACTTTTGGAAGTCACGTACATACGTCACGATTCTGATGCAAGATTCACCAAAATGTATAAACCATCGCATCACTCGGAATAAAAGTACCAAAATTATCATTAAAGTCAATAGTTTATCATCCACACTTCAATAAAACGTTTTTTAATCGTCGTCATATTTGAAAGATTCAAACGTTTTAATTTATCTTCAACACAAAATAGATATTAGGGTTTTGTTCAAATGACGACGAAGATTCACCGTCCTTGATATCTAAATTCGGATTGTCAGATAATTATTGCTTTAAGTACCAGATAAGGTGGTTCTCCGAACCAAGCATATTAATAATAAACCTTAACTTAACCTTAACAAATAAAAAAAAGCATCAAAAATATTGGCCCTTGAATGAATTGGCTTGAATGAAGGCCTTGGTTGAATTATTTTAATTCGACAGTTTAGAACTCTCTGATATACACAAAAATGTGAAAGTAACAAAAAAACACATTAAAACAATGGCGCTTTTATAATGCGATAATACCATGGCGTACCTGACGCCAACTCGAGCCGATCATGATGCTGGTACCAACATTGGCGTACCATAACTAAGAGCCAAAAACGTTAAGATAAAATTCAATTTTTTTTGTGTGTTATACTTGCATAATATTGCATAAGAGCAAAAAATTACAGATCATCTTGTTTCTTCTTTATCTGTTATTCTCTGGTTTTATAAAGGGTATTGTTCTTCTTCAAATATTTTCTGGTCCTGACAAAAATGGCTCATCCGATCATTTCTTTAATCTAGTCTTCTTTTCATCTAGTTATCTGCAATCTTTTCATCAATTCTTTCTGATGATCTCATTGTTATCATGCCAATTATTGCTCTTAATCTGATATCTTGTTCAATCAACTTTTTTCATCTTTTCTTCTCAACCCAATCCCCTTGATGGTGAAAGCAATGTCATTGTTATGTCTATCCAGTTTGGTAGAAATAACCACGCCGCCACTGCGGGCAGTAAATAAAGGAACCACATTTAAAATTCGGTGAAAGTGCGGAATAAAAGCCCGAATTTTGCATATATAGATATTCGGTAGGCCCGTTGTTTAATGATATATCGCCGATCAGATATTTCACTTTTTATTTGAGGAAAGTTGAATTTACCGCTCTCTGTTATAGTTCGCTTTCATTTTTTTATGTTTTTACCCGGGCCTATTGTGTATGTATTAAAATTAATGTTTCTTTTTATAGTGTTAAATTGCTAGACTATTAATGATTTATGCATTGTCAACTGGAAAGAAAGAAAAGCATACGCATCCTCGATCATGGCACTTGAAACTGAGACTGATTTTTTTATAAGTTATATATGATGGATAGTCATTTGATGATCATCTATGATACTTGGAACAGAGATCGGTTATCAAATCATTAAAATAGGAATAATATTATTTTTTTAGCTTTTACCGTAGCTATTACATTTTTTTATCCTTTAGCTCTCCATGAAATTTCTTTTTTTTTTACGAAAAGTAGTAATGAAAATGTCAAATGTCCTAATAGAGAGTCCTAATACCATATTTTCATAACTTGGATTTGGTATCAAATAAAAAAAACAGAACAAGATAAAAAATATAAAATGTTAAAGAATGTATAAACAGAATTTGGAAATAAAAAACAAGAAAAACAAGATGAAAAGATTCACAGTTCAGATCTTGGCTAATGCAAAACCTTATCCTTATTAACTTAGTATCAAAAACATTAATACTTCTTATAGTAGTATTTTCTTAAATAATTTTAATTCCGAAATTAAAGGATATATTATAGAATTCCAAGTTTAGATCTCACTCCCAGGTGTTCAATCAGAAACCAAGAAGAAAATCACCCAATTAACGCAGGTACAGCTGAAAAAAATTATGAGTGGGAAAAAGACTGCGAAAAGTTCCATAAAAAGCAAGAAAAAGGATAAAAATAAATAGTCCTAATTATGACTGTAATAGAGAGATTAAAACAGAGAACACAGAGACTAATTACAATAAAAGTAAAAGCAAAAAGAATTGGTAACTAACTAGCAGGCAATAGTTGAAATAAAATTGGGTAAGTACGAATAAAGTTAGAGTGTTGACGAAATAGAGCTGAATATAGTATACCATCTTGACATCCAAAATTAATCCAGTTATTATCCAATATGTACAAGGAATAAATATTCAGTGGACAGTTTGACAGTCACTTTTGGATACCAGTAGATTTTCGGTTTAGGATATCCTCCATTCGTATTTTTATTATTGTCCAATGTTAAAAGTATAGATTTCTAAAATCGGTTAATCTATTTTAATTATTTTTCAAACAGCGATTAAGGCTGTTTGACACGACTATATTTTTATAAGACAAATCGTCTATAACTTCCAATTCATCGAAATGCTAGTTTATGTTGTTTTCTTTGTGTATTAGCGCTTAAAGTATAAGCAGAGTTTTCAATATGTTTAAAACAACAGTTAATAATAGACCACATCCAGAATGGCGGATGTCAATGCTAAATGTAAAAAAGCGCCTTTAGTTAAAAGTTCACTAAAAATCAAGATATTCAGTTGCTAATAAGAAACAATTTATTTTATTTCTTCCAGGCACGGTGAGAAAATTTCAATATCTTGAATACGGTTAGTGTACGGATTTAGGTTTTTTTTTGAAAATTAGGACATTTCCCAGAAATTTACGAAAAAATAAAAAATACATTCTTATCTGGTTCGTGCGATCCTAAGAAATTGTCCTTATTTTCCTCTCTTAAACATACGTAAAGCTATTGATATATTTAGGATATTCATTTGAATGCGTGTTTGAAGCTTAATATCCATACTCTAATTTTAAAGCTTAAAAGCTATTAGAGTATACCAAAAATCAATAGTTATGTTTTAGACACTAGAAATCACACTATAAATTATTTTATTTCTTCCAGGCACTCCAGTGAAAAAAATATCAATCTGTTGATTTTTAGTATATGAATTTAAGCAATTTTTCCAAAATGTGCGAAAAAAGCCATTAGAGTACCCCAAAAAGCAATAATTACATAATTTTAGCAACTAGAAATCAAGACATTTACTTGCCAATAAGAGACAAATTATTTTATTTCCTCCAGGCACTCTACTAAAATAAATGTCAATATCTTGATTTTTAATGTATGGATTTCAATAATTTTTTTAGTAGTTACTTAAAAAGCCTTTGCAGTATCCTAGAAATCGATAACTACAACATTTAAGCCACTAGAAATCAAGATGTTTCGTTGACAATCAGAGTTAAATTATTTTATTTCCTCCAGGCCCTCCAGACAGAAAAATATCCTTATCATGATTTTTAGTTTATGGATTTTAGTAATCTTTTCACAATCTGCTGAAATAGCAATTGGAGCAATAAAAAATCGATAACTATAATATTTTAGCTACTAGAAATTATAATATTTACTTGCCAATTAGAGACAAATTATTTTATTTTTTCTAGGCATTCCAGTGAAAAGAATACCAATATCTTGATTTTTAATAAAAATGATTTTTAGTGAACTTTAGTATTTTTTCCAAAATGCACTAAAAAAGCCATTGCAGTATCCCACATATTAACAATTACAACAATGTAGCCACTACAAATCAAGATATTTACATGCCAATAAGAGACGAATTATTTTATTTCTTCCAGGCACTCCAGTGAGAAAAATATTAATATCTTAATTTTTAGTCTATGAATTTTGTTTGAAGAGCTCCTGGAGTATTATAAAAATCAATAAGTACAATAGTTTAGCAACTAGAAATCAAGATATTCACTTGCCAATAAGATACTAATTATTTTATTTCTTCCAGGCACTCTAGTGAAAAAATGTCAATATCTTGATTTTTAATGTATGGATTTCAATAATTTTTTTAGTAGTTACTTAAAAAGCCCTTGCAGTATCCTAGAAATCAATAATAACAATATTTAAGTCACTAGAAATCAAGATGTTTCGTTGCCAATCAGAGTCAAACTATTTTATTTTTTCCAGGCATTCCAGTGAGAAGAATACCAATATCTTGATTTTTAATAAAAAGGATTTTTAGTGAACTTTAGTATTTTTTCCTAAATGCACTAAAAAAGCCATTGCAGTATCCGAGATATTAACAATTACAACAATGTAGCCACTACAAATCAAGATATTTACATGCCAATAAGAGACGAATTATTTTATTTCTTCCAGGCACTCCAGTGAGAAAAATATTAATATCTTAATTTTTAGTCTATGAATTTTGTTTGAAGAGTCCCTGGAGTATTATAAAAATCAATAAGTACAATAGTTTAGCAACTAGAAATCAAGATATTCACTTGCCAATAAGATACTAATTATTTTATTTCTTCCAGGCACTCTAGTGAAAAAATGTCAATATCTTGATTTTTAATGTATGGATTTCAATAATTTTTTTAGTAGTTACTTAAAAAGCCCTTGCAGTATCCTAGAAATCAATAATAACAATATTTAAGTCACTAGAAATCAAGATGTTTCGTTGCCAATCAGAGTCAAACTATTTTATTTTTTCCAGGCATTCCAGTGAGAAGAATACCAATATCTTGATTTTTAATAAAAAGGATTTTTAGTGAACTTTAGTATTTTTTCCTAAATGCACTAAAAAAGCCATTGCAGTATCCGAGATATTAACAATTACAACAATGTAGCCACTACAAATCAAGATATTTACATGCCAATAAGAGACGAATTATTTTATTTCTTCCAGGCACTCCAGTGAGAAAAATATTAATATCTTAATTTTCGGTCTATGAATTTTAGTAAGTTTTTCAAAAAGTGCTAAGGGAGCCATTAGAGCATCCCAGAAATCAATAGTTTACAACATTTGAGCTACAAGAAATCAAGATAATTACTTGCCAATAAGAGACAATATATTTAATTTTTTCCAGGCACTACAATGAGAAAATGTCATTATCCTGATTTTTAGTGAATCGATTTCATTATTTTTTCAGTATTTGGTTTAAGAACCCTTGGAGTATCACAGAAATCAATAAGTACAATATTTTAGCAACTAGAAATCAAGATATTCAGTTGCCAATAAGATACTGATTATTTTATTCCTTTCAGGCACTCCAGTGAGAAAAATTTCAATATCTGGATTATAAGTGTATGGATTAGAATTATTTTTTTAGTACTTGCTTGAAGAGCTCTTAGAGTCTCTTAGAAATCAGTAAGTACAATATCTAATATACTAGAAATTAAGATATTCCGTTGCCAATAAGAGAGAAATTGTTTTATTTCTTCCAGGCAATCCAGTGAGAAAAATATCATTGTCTTGATTTTTAGTGTATGCATTTCAATAATTTTTTCAGCAGTTCCCTGAAGAGCCCTTAGAATATCCTAAAAATCAAGATATTTACTTGCTAATAAGAGGCAAATAATTTTATTTCTTCCAGGCACTACAGTGAGGCAAATGTCAATATATATAAGATAATATATCAAAAAGTACGAAACGTAAAGTTCGAACTGATAAGAAGTCGATACAGACAGTCATATAGAAATGGCTTCGACGTACAAATAAAGGGTAAAAGTTAATAAATAATACATTGTATTTACTAATATAAATGTTTTAATTTTTTTTTAATTTTAAGGAAATTTTCAGCGTTTAAAATTGATACAACTAAGTGTACACCATAGGACAATAATGAATTCCAAATGGATATCCCAAAGGGTGTCCTTTGACTCTATATTGAATATTCATTGAATATCATTTGGACAATATTGGGATACTGGAATTAGATTTTCTTCATTTTAAAGTTTAGTTATTTAATTATTTGAGTTTTTTATGATACCTGACTTGAAATACAGGGAAAATATATATAGCATATAAATATGAGTACTTCTTCAACTCCATCACCTTCGGTTTCTTTAAACGAAGAGAAGTAGTTAAAAATAGATACAACTACCTGAAAAATAAAAAATACCACAAATTTCTTCAGCTGCCTGGAAGAAATTAATTAAAAATGTAGAATTAGAGCCCTAAGAGGAAAGATCTCTTCTATAAGAAAAACAGAATTATAAAGTTTATTTTTGGGTAATTTTGAGTTGGTAATTCCCCAAAAAAAAAAACACGTCAACTTTAATATTCCAAAAACGAAAAACTCAAAGTTCAACAACCGAAAATTGAGTTGGTGCGAATTTGTATATATGTATGAATGAAAATCGCTGGTGAGTGGATGATCCTAAATTTAAAATGTTAGGAAAGATCAGTTTCGCGATTCAATGCCAAACATTCATTCGCACTCCGATAGATTTATTTATTGGTTTGAATTCGGCGGGCCTTTTTTTTTCTCGCCAATTATTTTTGATTTCACTGTCAAGGTTGCCGACTTTTAAAATGCAGTTTACATTAGGTAACAGTGCACTCAAAATTTTAGCATTTTGAATCTAAATAATTAAAAACACAATTATTTTTGAGGTACAAAAATGATAAAGGAAACAAGGTTATTGCATTAGATAAAAGAGATAATTTTCAACATGACGACGGATTTTAAAACATAAACAATCTCAATATTATTCTAAAATATATATCAGAGGCAAGTATAAGTATGTATTTGTTGATAATTAAAATTAATGACCACATAATATCATCTTTATATACACACTTGTATTACTTTTTGAGGCTGCTGTAGTCAGTAGATAGATGTTGATGTTGATCTTCTTCACTCTCCTTAAAGTTCCGTAGATTTTAGAGTACTAAGTGATCCTTAGAGCCAGCAATAGTTTGAAATAATAATCTGTTCTTATTTTAAGCAGTATATTACTCTAAGGTAACTATTGTGATATCCCTTAAACCCAGCTCAGTCAGTTTAGTGAAAGATTTTAGTACTTAATATAATCTTTGAAAGCCCATCAGGTCATAAAAGCCAGCTAGCATATATCAATCTTCCCATTTCCATGATATGATGTCCCTAGAGCCCAGCTGACTTAATCTGGATTTTCCTAGTTGTTTGCTTAAACATCGTCGTAGATACTTTTAAATTTCTTAGATATGACTTAGGTGTACTTTGTTGATCCTTTGATTAATCAGTTAATAGTAAAGTAAATTAAATTAAGGTAGTTTATTATTCACAGAAGTTAAATGTGTATATTTATAAAACACTCTTCATCTACGCATAAATAATTAACATTTTCTATAAAAATATTCAAGCTTAAAATTAAAAAATTACCACAATTACAATATACAAATATTAGGTAATTTACATGCACAAAAGTAAAAAATTTTGTGTGCAATACATAAAAGTAGATTCTAGCGTTGGATGATGTCTTGTAAACTGTAAGAGCTCTGGACCATAATTCTTCTTTATTGCATTTTCAAAAGAGCTGTATTGCAAGGTTTCTATCTTGATTGGCAATTTATTAAATAGTTAAAAATCCATCTTGTGATCTCTTAACATAAAGAACGCATTCCATGATGTAAACTGATAGCAATGTTGGTATATTGAGTTTATGATTGCAGACCTGCAGTCATTCTTATATCTCAAACCTTATATTATATTATATTCTGGCTGCAGAAGATGATTCACCCCAAGCTAAAATCCTATAGCTGGTAATATTTTGGTGCTTAACGTGTCTACATTTATTGTAAATTTTCTTGATGTTTTCTGTCTTGGAATCTAAGGTCTTTTGCTGGGATCCATGCCACTATATTTTTGCAGTGTTTCAACAATTCACCCAATTCTAATATTCTTTATTCTTTATTTCTTCTGGTTTCTATAGTTGCGCTTTTAATTATTAATTTCAGGTTTTTGACTAGATGCACGGTTACTAACTTCTAATTAACTAGATTGAATAAATTGTCTTTGGTCAGGAGTTATTTCACTAAAAAAATCATTATCCGCTGTTTGAGAGTCTGGTGGTAAATTGTTCTCCCTTTCTAGTTCTACTCTGACTTCTCTTTTTATTCGTTCCAGTATTTCATTTGAGAGGAATTTTTTATTCAGTATAGCTCTCCTTTAGGCATTTGGTATTGTACTTGCAAGAATCCACTGCTCTTCAATTTTCTTAATAAATGACTTGTATAAATATCCCAAGTGAGTTTTGTATCCAGATATAATCCCACAAACTTTACCTTAAACGAATTGCTGAGATCTTGAGTGTCTCTCATTGAAAACAACATTTTTTGAGTCTTATCCTGGTAAACTCAACCATAAGTTTGTTAGCATTAAAGCAACTTATGGCCTCGAACGGTGTTTCACTCGATCTCTAATTCAATCTATCAAGATCTTAATCATGAATACTAATAGTAGTATCATCCGCGAAAAGTATATAAAAGGCTGGTTTACCCAGTAGCAGGTCATTTATAAAAAAGAGAAAAAGAATAGTCCAATACAGAACCTGAGGTACACCTAGTTTTAAAGAAACCCTTTTAAATCTCAATATTTTTTGCGTTCTTTGATACGATTCCAGAAGTTGTTCACTACTTTCTCCATAATTATAATACTTGCGTTTTTTTAAACGGAGATCATTCGAAATACAATCAAAAGCCTTACTCAGATCATAAAAAAGTGCTAGGATATGCTTATTTTTCTTAAAAGAATCCATTATTTCAAACAGTAGATTAAAGATACCAAGACACCAAGGAGAAGAGCACTCCTTTCTAAACCCAAATTGGCTATCAGTAAATAGATTATTGATTTCAAAAAAGTTAGTCAGCTTGTATACCATGCACTTTTCGCAATTTGGCGACGTGTTTTTCCTAAAACACAAATTTATCACTGATGCCAATGGCACTAAAATGATGTTTTGTATACTTTTTACAAGGCGCACACTTAGCTCAAAAATATCTCCACTTTTTTTGTTTTTAAGACTGTTGATTACATCACTCTTAAAGCTATAGCTATCTTTACCAAATGAAAATATCTCCAGTTAGCCAACATTTCTAGACTCTCTAGAGGATTTCATTGATCTTTGGAATATTGATATCTTAAATATTCACTACATTATCAAGAAATGAAATGTAAGAAGATCTTCAGGTTATATAGTTTGCAGTGCTATTTTACCTCCCTTTTAGCTAATATGGAGTTTATTCTCAATGCTTTTTATAGGTTTAAATATATTTTTACCTAATATTAGTTGTTTTTCTAGAGAAAGCTCATGGTATGTTTTGCTCTTCTGGTAGTTATTGGTAGGAGCTGAGCAACAGCAGCTCAAATTATTAGATTTGGGGACCTTTGTGGGGTCCCTAGAGTCCAGCTGAGGTAATCTGGATCTCCCTGAACATTCGCTTAAACTTCGTCGTAGATGCATTCAATTTTGTTAGATATTATGGTACTTGAAAAAAAAATGGATCCTTGAATTTATCAGTTGGTAGGAAAGCTAATATGGAGCTCATTCTCGTTCTCTTCACCTCGTAGCATTGTGATATCGTTGGACTTCTTCCGGCAGCCTATGGACGTTTTGGACATCACAGACCTCAGGACTCAGGCCTCCATCAGCAGCTCAAATTGTCTGGTTTTAAGAATAAACTTTTATTAATATCCTGATCATTTTCAAACCCTAATAAATCGATTATAGAAAGGTGTCCTTTTTGGTTATTTAGCCCTAAAGATCATACGGAAAACTAGGTGCACTCCAGATTTTTTTCTACTGAATTTGATCATAAATTTCGCTAGATTTATCGATCTTCTTTTCATGTGTGCTATTTAATACTTTTGAAATATAGATTTCAACTGTTTGATTTGTTAGACTGTTGTCTATTGATTTGTTAGACTGTGCTTTTGGTTTTATTCCATTCCGATTTTTTCTTACGTAAACAGTAATAAAAAAAGAAAAAAAAACACAGATAAAGTGGTAAAATAAAATCAATATTTAATAAGAAAATTAGGAAAATTAACAGGCATTGAGGAAAAGATAAACAAAACTAGAATAAAGCTCGTAAAGCGATAATTTTGGGCGTTTGAAGATTCGTTCTCCTTTTAAAATTGATTTTTCACTCTCTGAAAAACTCTCAACAAATCTACATTTTGTAGCAAAATGTTTGACCTTTTGAAATTTGAAAGAAAAATTACTATTAAACTTTACTACACCCTGTATATCAGTTATTATCAATATATGGTTAAATCGGATTGTGTAAAGAGGCTGTAATTAGTCAACAGATTGTATATCCTCATCTCAATACGACGTATTATAAAAGATATAACAATAAAATGGTAAAAACAGAATTGAATAACTTAGAGGATAATGTATAAACATCGCTTAATAAAAAAAGCGAACGGAAATCGCAAAATCAGTAGTTGCTTTTATTAGTAATTCTACCTTACAATTAAATTGTCAAAATATTAATAATAAATAAAAGACACATATCATTCAATATAAAATTAAATCAGATCAATTAAAAAGACTGCCTACAAATTATCATATTTCCTTCGGAAAAGCTCAGGTGGTTCGAATGACTTGCAATCGATTTTATGCATCGTTATCGTAACAGTGATTTTTTTTTAACAAAATAATTAATTTCAAAAGAATTTTTTTTTGGTCCAAAAGATTCGATTTCCTAAACTCAAAATCGAAAGCATAAAAAATCGGGTTTAATCTTAAAGTACAACGACCGTAACACTTGTTTAACTTTTTTTTCACTGAAAATATTGCATAAAACGAATTTACTTTGGTGATTGCGTGGTGTTAGATATTAATTTGCATGGTCCATTTAACAAAAATTGCTATACTAGAAAGAAGCTGTTATCTAAATTAAAATGGTAGGCTAATATCTTAGGGAGGAAAATAAAGCAAAAGCGCGAGTGACGAGCATCCTCTTCTGATTTTTGTCATATTTTTAGAAGTATCATTTCCTCATCATTAATCTGAAAATATCGGTAATTTATCCTTGTCTTTTACATCTACATTTTTTTCTCAATTACTTTAAAAGCATTATACCCCAATAAATTAAGACTATTGGATTATTTACTTAGCAGCCGATACTAATAATAATAATAATAATATTTTTCAATTACTGATGCAAGGCCAACAAAGAAGGAAGTGAACCAGAGGCTAGATGACATTGGGAGCCGTTTTACTTCTTATGTACGCACTTTGTTGTTGTTTGTTTTTTTTTGTGAAAATCTTAGCATTTTTTAAGCATTGCAATTAATCCATTGATTTATTGCTTTTATTTGATTTTAAAAAAAGATAGGCAAAAAATTAGTTTTTGCAGGACAATAGCTTGCCCTTCAGAGGTTTTTTGCAAGTTTTCAGTCTAATTTAACGTGGGATTTTTTACGTGTATATGTATAGTGAAAGTGAATTTTAAATTGGAAAAAAATATTTAACATATGTTTTGTTCTGTATTAAGACATCCTCGGGGTTCTGGAACTTTTTTTTTCAAGATATAATAAAAATATGTTTTTATTAGTGTATTTCATTAATCTGTGTATAAGAAAATATAAAGAGTTTTAAAATTTTTTTGCCTGAAAAAAAAGTATTTTTAATTTTATAGCAGCATAGAAATACATAAAAACTCACTGTTTTGGGACTAAGAGTAAGGGTAAGGAAGGTTTTCGATTGGCGATTTTTTATAAACAAAGTAGACACATAAACAAAGGTAAGGACACAAAGTCACGGTCTCATCCAATGATGAGACCAATGAGAGATCCAATTGGATGAGACCGTGACTTTGTGTCCTTACCTTTGTTTTTGTTTTCGTTTGGTCTCTTAGAGAAAAATGGATGATACGTTTCTAAAGTAGACACATGGACACTTAAGATGTATAATCGATAATTTGTTCTGAATTTTGTTTTAATTAGTATTTTGTATATAAATTTTGACCATTAGTTTTGATTTTTAATTTTGTCTTGAGACGTTTCTAAACATATTTCTATATTTGACATCAATAAGCAATTTTCCGAGATTATATTATTATTATTCAAAAATATACAACGTGTGTGTTCAAAATTGTAATTATGCAAAAATGTAAAAAGGAATTCGAGGGCGAGGAATTATCATAAATCATAATCGATTAAATTACGGGACGCTTTTAAATTAAATGTTTAAAAGAACAATATTTAAAAATCCGAATATTAAACAAATATATATTTTTTTGACTTTTTCTTTCAAAATGACCGAGGAAAGCACTTTTTATTTTCCTTTTTATTTCTATTACATACCTACACCTGAGGGTGGATTTTCCAGCTTAGATTTTGGAAGCTTTTAATCTTCTTATAAATAAAAATTACATAAAACAATAAAATATCTTTTATTTCAAATCAGCTGATTTTGATTTTATAATTAAACATTTTCCTTCTTAATCAATTTATATTTTTAAGATACGAAAAAAAAATAACAAAAAGTATAAACTTGATAAATCTTCAAGTAATTCAAATTATTTAACGTTGTTTTTATTTTGCTCAAATGGGCTGCTTTCAGTTTGTAAACCCTTTTGTCTTTTGCTTTCATCATCAAAGGAATTGAATACTCCTCGAAACCTCGAAATGTAATTCCTGACCATTTAGCTGGTTCCGAGACCATTAATAATTTTTTCGTAAATGCTGCAAACTCAGATATTTTAAATCCAGATTTTTTAATTATTACAACTTGTAATAATTGTTTCTTTGTATAAGATTCATGAAAATAGCGATCATGTTTTAATACAAATTTCTCAATTTCCAATTCATGTGAAGATGTGTTTGGGATTTTTTCAGAAAGCCTTGAATGGTATGATGCATTATCCATAATAAAAAACAAACGCACTGTTTTCCTTTAAATTTGGAATTAATGTTTTTGCAAGCCAGGTTTCAACTATTTCTGCATACATGTTTATATATATATACCATGTTTCGTCTAAATAATATATAGATCTTTCTTCCTCCCGAAATTTTTTAATTTTCTCTAAATATTCTATACGCCACTTGACAATTCGAGTACTTTTCATTACAGCAGCCATTTTGTTAACCATTTTAAATTTAAATCCAAGTTTTATCAGGTAACTCCACAAGGTTGAGACTGAGAAATGTTTCTCAACTATTTTTATATTTAGTATACACGACTTCCTTTAGCAATTTGGCAATATCCGTATCAAGTCCCTTTGATTGTCCTGCATCTTTCCTTTTTTTTCTTTAATCCCTTTTTTACAAAATAGCATATAGTACTATAGGGAACCCCTGTTAAAAATGCTGTTTTTTCCACTACAATCAATTATGAACTGAGATTCATTCTTTAGATTATTATAGACATTTAAACAAATTTGTTTGGCGTCTGTACTTCCACTTCCTTTGCTTCTTTCTCTGCTTCCTCAACACTAGAAAATGAACACAGAACTGAAATACAGGCCAAATTCTAAATTCTCTACTTTCATAAACGTGTTAAAAGCAAAACCGGCAAAATCCGTCGAATAATAATAACCTCAGATGATCCCTCTCCCAACTATTAAAGGTGATAGACCTATCCTTAAAGATCTCTCTAAAAACACGACGAAAGTAATACAAAAACAGCCCAAAAATGTATCTAAGTACGGCCCCGTAATCCCCAAAATCAGTGGGATACACAATCACAGCCTAAAGTAGGAATCACCAGAACGCAGGTGTTTTATCTTGGTTTAATAGACTGGCTAAAAAAAGGTGAGAAGAGTGCTGGCAGTGTTTAAAATGATTTTTAAAAATTTAAAAATTTAAATTTTCGAAAGAAAAATAAAAAATAGTCTAAAACATGGGGTTTTACGTATAATTAAAATGATATCATAGATAAATTATATAAAATTTTGCCATTTAAACATGTATATCATGCGACAATAAATACGACATAGGCGCACGGACTATTTAGTGCCGCAACTTCAACACATCAAAGATTCTAATAGATCTTTGAACTGGACTTTACGGGCATAATAGTACAAACTTAAGGCAAGAAGGATGACCTTTTAGTGAAGTAAGCAATACAGAAAACAACTAATATATTAATAAATTGTTTTTATTTTTCGTGTGATTTTTCTCTTGGGGTGGTCGGCAGGACCAAGAGGTTAATGGATATATAGACTCTATAACACATAACACATAATTCGAACTGTAAATATAAAAATAACTAAAAAAAATTAAGGATTCACTAAATGTATGTTTATAGTCGAAAAAAGTGAAAATAATAGAAAATCGGTCGGTTATATAAGCAGATAAGTCTTCGCATAACAAAATGGCTATAATAAAAGTAGTATTCGGATGTGTGCCAAGGTAGAACAGCAGTGAAACCGCGTTCGCTTCTTGGTAAGAGGAACGGAAACCTCGTTGCCAATATACATAAAAATTATATATTTGGTGCCGAAAAGAAGAGAAAACTTTTTAAGATAAGTGTAGAAAATGTAGCTTGTTTCTGTTGTCCCTTATAATGTATCAGCTCTCACAAAACGACCTAAATTGACTAAATCAGGTTGGACTATTAAGAAAAGAGAAGAGCATTTTTAATAGATTTTGCGTTTAAAATTTTGGGAAATGATAGTTTAGGTAATTTTAAACAAAAGTTCTTATAGTTACGACAGTCTTTTCCAAGTTTATTTGGGTGCTATAGGCGTCAAAAGGTCGAAAAATACGTTACTTAAAGGTACAGTTACCAACTACATAACTCAATAGAACACTTTTGATGCTACTGTACAAACGAAGATGGGACCTAATGTACTCCCACGTATATAAAATTATTACCAACACTTATTAAAGACGAAAGGTGTCAAAATACATACGCTATTATCTATCTGTGGTGTAAGAGTTTTTGAGGTACGTATTTTAACACTTTTCTTGCTTGATGTTAGTGTTTATTCATGGCATTTATGTATGGATGTTTGTGATGATTCTGTGAGTGTGGATGTCACCTGGGAGCGTGTTAGTGTACTATATTGTCTAGCACAATTCCCATGACGTTATCAGCTATTGATGAGCTTATTGATTTACTTTAGTCAGCTACTTTACCATCAATCCCCACTTATCGATGCTCCAGAAAGAAATGGGGCAAAAGGGGGTTTTAACTATCTTTTCGTTTAAGCGTATTTACCCGAATATTTTTCTAGATGTGCAGAATTCTTCAAACACGTAAATTTTAATTAAATATCAACAAGGCAACATTGTATTGGTTTGCTTTTACTTTTCAACCAAGAACTCGCGACTCATTCTTTGTTTGTATTGGCGTCTATTCGCAGCAAGCGCCATTTACTCGCGGTGCGGAAATGCAAATTGTCTTTTTGTTCTTAAAATAAACCCAAGACCTGAATAAAAAGCTCCTAGTTCTTATAGTTGTAGCTAAATTCATGTGATGGTGTAAATAAAACTTTTAATCATTTGGGTCTTATGGTTGTTTAATCTCTTTAAATAGAAGAGCAGAAAATATACAAATCACACGGGCAGGCTTTAGTTTGGCCCAGATTCCTGAATCGCGATACAAATAGTGTCGTGTTTTTTGTGTTATTTGATTTTGTCAAGATTATTTAAGAATATTCTGGAAACATGATGGTTGTCTGAAATTACTTGTACAGTTATAAAGAAAAATACTTATAGGAGGATATAAGAATGAAACAATAACTTTCATAATTTTGTTCTATATCCACTGTTGCATTTTTAAATCACTGCCATCACTACCATTGTTTAATTTCTAAATATCGATCTGGATCGTCTGGAAATAGTTTTTTTTTTGGCATAGTTTCCACAACTATGTATAAAACATCATTTTGTTAGCCTACACTTTTTGATCTAAGTGTCAAACTAAACATTGAAGTCCCCCTGATAAAACGATTTTATTATTACATAACGCCTGACTCACCCTCAAAAAAGTGTAAAGCTTAATATACTTCGCACTTAGGATAAACTCAATTACATTACACTTAAAAACCAGTGTTGACTAATGCCGTGTCCTTTCAAGAATGCCTCAAGCAGACTCACTTTATTTCGTAGCTATTTGATGTTAATGTGATTCATCACAATTTTTGCCTCAAAGCCATATGATTTTCACTTCTTCAGCTGCATCCTTTTCTTTTGTGGAGCTTGATTCAGTTTCTCATTCTCTTTGAGACACCTCACGTTTAAAAAATTATTTATTTTTACTTCCTTAAGCCACAGATTCAGATTGTTTAAGACGAGTATATCGTTTTAGAGGGTACAGTTTCACAGATAGAGTAATTGGAGTTTATGCCTCCTGGATTTCTACAATTTCATCGTTTTTATATGCCTTATTCTTAGGTTTCTATATTAGTCTGACGTAGTATAAAGAATGTTGTTAATATTGTTATATTTCTTTGATTTCGCTTTATACACATTCGAATGGCCTCGTCCAGGGTACCACCCGACAACGAATTCGCTCACAAGCATTCAGAGATCTCATCTCTAACTGACTCTAGTTTTTTAATTAAATCCATCTCAATGCATCCCCTTAATCTCAAAATTGGAAAACTGTCAATATTCACGATTATGTTAAAAAGCACTGACCAGTGATGGGTAAACAATAGTTAGATGGTACTAAATTTGAGAAATTGTAATTAGTCTTCTGCAGTACACTTACAATTATATTTGCCATAGCTTCAGTGTCCAATTTCAACAAGGTTTTTTTATTGGTACCTTGATCTCCTCGAATTCCGTTACCAAGACTCCTCAGGGAGTACCTCTACTATCCTGGTATTTCTTGTGCAAGCTTTAGATTGGTTTCCAATTGAATCTATCATTTTGATCAACCAGATGTATGTACCTTTTCTGATTAATTTAGCTTCTGCTGCTATAACTAGCTGTAGACTGGTTTGGCGGTTTCCATGTTTGGACTGATCTTGATTCTACAGCAATATCATAGAATCCAAACCCATTGATGATTTGATAATGATAATGAAAATAGAAGCCAAAGAAATTGGAAAAATGGACTAGAGTTGGCAAGAGAATAATTATCAGAGTTTTCCAGGTCTTATATCAATGATATACCTGGTAATAATCTTACTCTTTGCAAATGATACTATCATAACTAACAATCATGCCAATTTAATGTCGGAAGAGGTCTCAAAGATGGTTGAACTATAGTTCAGTTATAACTTGCGGTTTCTTAATGTTGACAAGTCTCAGTCCATGGTTTCTTTAATACAAGATACACCAGAGACAGATCAGTGAAATTTATTGGTGTCAGTTTAAATTGGAAACTCAGCACACATACTGGGTAACGTAGATAAATGTGTGTTCCAAAGTATATTTCTATCTCTATATTTCGCTCATTACATTTTTATCTTAAAGGTGTATATATGATTTTCACTTCTTCAGCTGCAACCTTTTCTTTTGTGGAATTCAGTTTTTTTTGAGACACCTATAATTTAAAAATATTTTTATTCTTACTTTCTTAGACTACAGATTCCTATTGATCACCAGGCCTTTGTTGTTACAAGGTACTTCAAGCTTAAAGGAGGTATATTTGTATAGCTTTACAGATAGAATAATTGGAGTTAGCTGCTGCTTAGATTTTTATAATTTTGTCGTTTTTATGTGTCTCAGTATTATAGTTCGATCTCACTCAGGGGTATTACAAAGAACTTTAACAAAATGAAAATGATAATGAAAAATTTGAAATATGATAATGATGATGATTATGAAAATAGAACTCAAAGCGATTAAAACAAATGGAGTAAAGTTTGCAAGAGTTTGCAAGTATAACTGTTGGAATTTTCTAGGATGTATATCAATTATACGCAAAACAATTTAAAAGAGGTTAAATTTAAGTCAGAACAAGATGTGGGAGGTGTTTGGTTTGCAGATCTTAGATATAGAGATGGAACAAGATATTTAAAAACTTAAAACAATTGCTAAGGTTAACCTTTATCCTAAGTTATTAAGGTTGGCATTTAAACATGAAATAATGATGTAAAAAAATTTGATCCGGCAGTTTAGATGATAAATTTCGGCTAATAATAAAACAAAGGAATAGGGCATTTCTTAATTATAAACATAATAAATCTCCATAAACATGTCAATATTACAAAGAAATGAAGAAATTTTACCAACTAGTGAATAAGGTCTGACAAAGGGGTCTTTTTTCATTTTAAATTAAAAAAATGATTTTCATACTTGAAACGCCGGAATCACATATTAAGTATCTACAGAGGTCAAAGGTTTTCGTTCCAATTAGAATTTAAGTTCCGAACAATTTCTGCCGACAATGCCCTAATGTTTAGGGCATTGTCGGCAGAAATTAAATCGCTTAGAACTAATGCTATAAACACAAACAATTTAAATCTAAAAATGCTTGCATTTGTCTTTCCAAAATTGATAGAACATTTTACTTATATTATAAATTTATGACTTACTACTAAATGAAATCCAGATATCTGGAACAAGGCAAAATGTAATTCTGATGCCCAAAAGAATACTGCGACAGAGTGTGTCCATTATAGACTTATAAGTTTGCTTCCCATGGTGTCAAAAATTCTGGAAAGAAATGTTGCGTCTCAATTTTCTTACTCTCTTTTACACAATATTATACTACATCCTACACAATTTGGCTTTAGTCCTGCCCACAGCACTACAACAGCCTTGCTGAAAGTCGCTGATGATATTTGTACCGATCTTTATAGAGGATTAAATACTTGTTTAGTACTACTGGATTTCAGCAAGGCCTTTGATACTCATAGTCTTTTGTGTAGGGAAACTTTCTTATTTTGGGTTGTGTAAAAAGCTGTCGAATTTTTTAAGAGTTATCTGTTAAATCGCAAACAGATATACAGAGATAAGCATTTCAATTATTTGACGAATTCAAAAGGCGTTTCTCAGGGTAGTATTCTGGACCCAATTCTGTTCCTAATATTTATAGAGCGGACTTTTATAATTATTAAATCACTCATATGGCGATGATTATCAAATTTATTATTTTTTCTGTCTAAAAGATGTTAATCTGGCGCGGGAAAAATTGAATGATGACCTTTAAAGGCATTTCAAATATTTCCAAGACCCACTCCCTACCTTAATGAATTCTAGATAATGAACCTTAAATCATTATCATAATAGGATTAATTATGAGAGACAATTATCCTAATAGGATTAATTCTTGATAATGACTTAAGGTTTTCTCAGCTAATAACCAATGCAAAATTTAAATCTTATCTGGATACTCAAGAATTAGTATTTTTTTTCACAATTTCCCAATTATTAAAAAAACGTAATTTAATTAGATATCATTCTTCATGGCACCTTGGACTAAAAAGGGGATATGAGAATTGAACTTTTCTTAATTTTTTTTTATTAATGGCGCACTCGTCATCGACCAAAGTTCCCTTTATATATCATAATCTTTGTAGTGATATAAGCGATATGTACATATGTACGTGTATATTTTTTAAATCTGATTGTAACAAAAGTTTATTCATTCATTCTCAAAATCTTATCAAATATTTTTTTGGAACATTTAGGCTACGCGCGCCGCCTAAAAATGGTGTCACTGGTGTAAGATAGTGCGTACGGTATATAAATAAAGCGTCTCAAAAATAGACCAACATTATTTACTGCATGTTTACGATGTATGCACTCTATTTTTAACCAAATTGCTGCTAAAATTAGGGCGAGATAACAATGATAACGATAGTTTAAGTGTGATATTTGATCTCTTACATTATATAAGAAAAAAGTTACTTTTTTGCGCTTAATTTTTTTGATATACTAGGAAATAATCAAGTTATTTTAACAATTGTCACATATTTTCGCTATCGCATCCTAGAAAAACAATATCTTGCATTATCAGTTCCTTGAGAATAATAATAACATGAATAATAAAGAAAAATGACGTACTTAAGAGATATTTTAATAAATAACAGTAGATAGAATGTTGAAACAACCCAGTTAAGAAATTTGTAAAAAAATAAGACATGCCTCCTTTTTCTAAAAATAGCCTTATTACACTTGTTTTTAACATAGGGTCAATTGGGGTAAATGTAAACTGGGGTAATTGTAGACACATCTAAAATAAGAAACACAACAACATTTAGATTTCAAATTTGGCGCGAAGCTCACTATTCGAGTCGTGCCGACGTCGGGCGAACTCGGTTTCACTCGAAATTTTACTCCTGTTTGTGCTCTTCTTGCATTAGTTGGCTGATGCAATTTGATGTGTTTGGTGGTTTTATGTTGAATTTCGGCACTGAAGTTTTCGATTGCAAATCATCGAAGTAAGTTAGATATTTCATTTGGACATTGTTTGTTATACTATTGTGTCTATTTTACGCCTAAATTACTGTCGACAAATTTCAAATAATTACTAAAATAATTCAGTGTTTACATTTCCCCCTAATAAATTTGTTCTTGGGGGAAATGTATACACACTTTTGGGGTAATTGTAAACATAATAAAATTAGTGTCTCGCCGATAATTTATGTAAAATGAGTAATTTCTTTGTCTTGTTGCAGTGTAAAGATGCCTCGTACTTATGTAAGGAAAAAAGAAGCACCTTCTTATACAACTGAAGATGTTGCGAATGCCGTTGCAGATGTCCAAAATAAAAATAAAACGTATCGTCAAGCAGAAACGTTCTATGGTGTTCCCAGATCAGTTATTTACCAAAGGATAGGAGGAAGAAAGACTCCATTAAATGTGACAAAGGTTGAACGTTTCCAAGTTTTACCCTCAGATATCGAAAATGAAATAGTGAAATGTTTATTGGCACGTACTGCGATGGGTCTACCATGTGACAAAGCAGAACTTAGAAAACTGGTTGGAGAGTATGTTAATGCAAAAGGTTTGGGAACACCATTTAAAAATGGAGTACCGGAAGAAGACTGGTACTACTCATTCATGAAAAGACATCCTGAACTGTCTCTTAAGAAACCGGAACATTTGCAAAAACTGCGGAAGGATGCTAGAAAACCTGAGATCGTCTACCATTTTTTTGATGACCTGAAAAGATTTATTGATGAAAATAATTTAGATGATAAAGGAAGCTTTATTTTT
The DNA here is from genome assembly GCF_022605725.1 of Anthonomus grandis grandis. NCBI lineage: Eukaryota > Metazoa > Arthropoda > Insecta > Coleoptera > Curculionidae > Anthonomus > Anthonomus grandis. The sequence goes on along the minus strand of NC_065548.1, from coordinate 11,297,803 downwards.
AATGCTGACGAGTCAGGTTTTAATAAATCCCTATCGTATTAGGGCAATTGGAGAGAAAGGAAAAAGGAAAAAGGATATCTGGAGGCTCTGGAAGAGAGTCGACGACAGTCTTAGGATGTGTTTCTGCCGATGGAAAAGCACTTCCACCGTTCATCGTATTCAAGGGAGCTGGAGTTCAGGCTCGTCCAGGAACTCTATATGCGGCCTCCACTAATGGATGGATGAAGGAGCCGTAATTTTTCTAGTGGTTTACGACAGGGTTTATACCTCACATTAAAGATTTAAGAACTTCCCAAAACCTTCTAGATCAAACAGCTCTACTGTTGTATGATGGTCACAGCAGTCATATGAGCGTCAGAATTATTGAAGAGGCAATGCACAACAATATTATTTTGATAAAGTTTCCAAGCTATCTTACGGATAAGCTTTTGGACAAGTGTGTCTTCTAGTTGATCAAAACAAATTCCCAAAAAATGAATTTACACCAGAAGACTTGGCCAAATACGAAGCTGCCCTCAAAGCTCCGAAATTTGTAACATCCGATGCTATTATTATCCAACCAGTATCCTCTAAATCAACTGTTGTTGCAATTTCTGAACCAAACCCACTTCTACCCACGGTCGACGATCAAATGCCTTCAACTTCATCATGTTGTAGTCAACATCATTCAGTGTCATCAGTTGAAAGCCGACAGCAGCCTTCTACATCGTCAACTGACTACCAAAAATTATTAGTGGCCCCATAGTCCACAACCATCGACGTCATCGTCTATCAGTAAATCGACAGAAATTACCAACATTTTCTTGCCACTCAGCCGCCGCGAAGATATTGTTGAAGAGAAAAAACAAGTCATACCGAGATTAAAGCAACAAAGATATGGAGAGGTATTAACAACCAACCAAGTCTTGGAAAGACTAAGAGCAGCAGAAGAGAAAAAGAAAAATAAAGGAAAAAAAGGCTAATCCGAAAACGGACAACAAAAAGTTAGAGCCGAAATTGAAAAAAATGAGAAGTGAACCAGTTGCAGAGTCGGAAAGTTCTGATGGAGAAATAAGTCTAGGTGATACTGATGATGAAATAGATTGGGTAGAACCGGAAAAACAAGATATAGAGCTTAAAACAGTCAAGAGTTCAAACTTGTCCACCGGGAAATTTATTCTTGTGCAGTTCAAAGGTGGAAAGATAAAGAGTACTCTTTTTAAATATGTGTGTTTAATTGAAGCTGTGGATGAAAAATTAACGGAAATCAAAGTGACTGGTCTTAAATCCTGGGATGCATCAAAAATGCTTTTCAACATTCTTGAAACTAATGTCAGTTATATAACCTTGAATCAAATCATTGGTGTGCTTCCCGATCCTGGCATTCAAATGAAGGGAGAGAGAATACTATACAACTTTCCAGCAATAGTTCCTGTTTATGAGCAAAACTAATTTTTTATACCTATATTATTATAATTACATACTTAGAATAAATTTCTTTTATTAGCGTTCTCAAAAATAGTTTAGTTTGGTTAGTTAAAATAAACAGAACTGTTGGAAAATATTTACTTTTATCTCGATTTTTCATTTATATTGCAAGCAAAACCTTTAAGGTCACATTATTTTGGGGTAAATGTAAACACGACTTATATCAAAAAATATTTTGCTACACAGCGACTTTATATAGTTCGTTTACATTTACCCCAGGTTTTTTTCTGGTAGAGTAAATGTGTCAAGAGAGGCTTGTTTACAATTACCCCTAAAGAGTAGGGGCAAATGTAAACAGACAAGCATGTTGAATATATTTTTTTTATCTTAATGTGACATGTAATTACAGAAAACCACTAGTAATTATCAAAGAAGATACTATGAGCTATGTGACTGCTAATTTACATATATAACATAATGCGTGATGTCCACAAAAATCGTTTAGCAAGTCAAAACATTAAATATCGTCCACAATTACCCCAATTGACCCTATGTTGATAGGCGGCAAGTGCATGAGTACCAATCGGTTTCCTTAAAAACAATAGTGGTGTGTTCGATGACGTAGATTGTATAAATTCTGCGACAAATCGATACAATTATTGTTGAGAAATGTTTAACACACTCCAGTAGTATTTTTAGTCAAGAAGAAATCTTCATAAACACTCTGATGCCCTATAAACAATTGCCTTTAATGCAACAGATGAAAACGCAAATTCAACACTAATTAATAGTAACTTAAATGAACTAAAATTTTTGTTAACTGGTTAAGACCGGGGGTTTAGAATAAAGAGACGTTTAATTTTACAATTATTGTAAGACCTACGAATATTTAATTATTTTACGTATTTTAATTATTAGTACCTTTAATTTAAAATTCATCCATTTGAAGCAACAGAGTTTTTTGAAGAACTAGAGGAATATTTTCCAATAATACTGGAAAATCATTTATTAAGAACTCCAAAAGTCTTGTACCATTTAAATTTGCTTGAAAAAAATGTGGATCAATAATTACAGAGCCACTTATACATTAACAGATCATTTATGTTCTGGACTACTCTAAACGCATTCAGATTGGAATCAGATTGGAGTGATGAAAATTAGATCTGTTGAAAGAGCCCATTATTGTGAAAAGTGCATTCATCGGTAAATAGAACATAAAAAAAATCATTATTATCAACAACCTTATTTAAGACCCATATACAAAATTTAATTCTTCTAACAAAATCATTTCCCAGCAGTTCTTAGAGATGATGGATTTTATAGGAACACTTAGATTTTTTATAGAAACACATATGAGGATCTTCCATAAATGCAGCAATAACGGCCAACTCAATATCTTCGTTTTCCATTATGGGTTTTCTTTTAGGATCTGTCTTCTACTGAATACTTCCAGCTATTTTGGAGACATTCATCAAGAATAAATACCATGTTAAAAGACGTACCTTTAATGGTACGTCCTTTGATACCACCATGTCTGCTTTGTATTCAACTTTGATTTAGTTTGAGCAGAAATGGAAATCTGAAATAATTTGCAATAAACTTTTATAATTTTACTGTTGTTTTCTACAATAAAAGTTTCTCAAAATACAGTATTATCCTATATCTATAGCTAGAAACTGAGTATTGTAAAAATTGCTTTAGCTATACATACTTCGCTCAAAATTCAGGTTTTAGGGAAACTATAGACAAAATTTTACTTTTTTCCAAAGGATGTGGGGAAGCAAAATAAAAATAGCAGTCATGGAGATGATGGTATACGGAGTCTGTTATGAGGTACCAAAAACCATTAAAATGATTGAACCATTGGTCTGTGTAATAACTTACAGTTTGGCAGTGTCTTGTTCTGCGATCTGAGTAAGGCATTTGATTGCGTTTTGACATTCTACTTGATGGACAATAGGGATCAGATAATGAGCTAAAAGTTGTCAATTTTGGCAAAAATAGGCGAAATCTTGACACTTTGCCAAAAGTTAGTGTTCCTTATAAAAAGCCCAAAAAAAAAAATGCGATTCCTTCCCCCGTACTTTTTTGGAAAACTCAAAATTTTCTTGTAACAATTTTCTTGCAAAAATCGTGGGTTTTAGAGAAAAGTGTCCGAAACAAAAAATACTGATAACTAAATTGCCTACAATTTTAATTCCAGGATCTTTTCTGTAAAATTAAACACGCAGAAGATAGAGGGCGCCAAAGTCACCTTTTTCACTATTTCAAACATTTTCAACGAGTAGAACTCAAAACAAACCTATAAAAATGATGTATGTATTTTTTTCTCAATATCTCGTTATCGAGATACATTGCGCTAATTTTACAAAAATCCCATTATATCAATATGAATGGCACGTAATAATTTACTGGAGTAAAATAGAACAGATTTTACCTAACGTTCCTGGAGCATGTAATTTACTAAAAAATTGTGTGTCATTCCCACCTCCTTGGATGATTTTTGGCTTACTTACTACTAAAAATGTACCAAACAAATAGCGTTGATTGATAATCGCCATTTTAGTATTAAAGAATAAAAGTTACGGAAATTTCTTTCAAAGGTTAATATTCTTTTTAATTTTTAAAAATAAATTTAAAAAAATTATAATTCTATATATAGGGTGGTCTATTTAACTTGAGACATCGCAATATCTCGAAAACTAAACATGTATCCAGAAAGTGTTTTATGTGAAGTTTGAATGGTTTCCAGGGGGGCATAAAATGACGTCATTGGTTTGGCCTTGAGTGGACGTCTTCAAGGTCAAATGAAGGTCAATTTCACTTTCTTGCATTTTTTTTAATAGTATCTGATTTAGCGTTAAAAAATAAGTAACTTTTATCTGACACCTTTTTACATGCGACCTCTCCTTTTCAAGATATTAATTATTGATTCTTTTTCGAATTTTTTCGTTGACAATGACATTTGCTCTTGTAGGTAGTATCTGATGATCTATCAAAAGGAGTGAAAGTATCTTATGATAGAGAGAATTTTATTATCAACAGAATCGAAAACATAAAACGTACAAAGTTTAAATAAAAGAAATTGAAACAAAAAAAGTCAGAAAATTATTTCAATAAATGTTCAAAATGTTGACCTTCCACTTCTATACATTTTTTGACTCGCTTTCTAAACGATCGATGAACAGAGTGCAGCATCTGTGGAGTTATCTGCCCGCAAACCTCCGTGATTCGCAGCTTCATATTTTCGGATCTCCTTCAAATAACCCCATAGAAAGAAATCTAAGGGCCTCAAATCAGGTGACCGTGGCGGCCAGTGGACTGCTCCACCGCGACCTATCCAACGTCCATTGAAGTCACGATCCAACACTTGGCGCGCAACGCGTGAATAATGTGCAGGACAACCATCATGCTGGGACCACATATTTAGTCTCATTTCAAAACACACGTCTTCCTAAAATACTAGTAGAATCTCCAGCAAAAAATTACGGTATTTTTGGCCTGTAATGACACCATCAATAAAATAAGGTCCTATGACTTTATCATTGATGATGCCACACCAGACATTTACAAACCATGGCCGCTAATGTTCTATCGCTCGAAACCACCTGGAATTTTCAACTGCTCAATAATGCATGTGATGACGATTAACTACACCATAGTTTGTAAATGAAGCTTCATCGGTGAATAAGACGTTCAGAAAGAAATTGTTATTTTCATGCAACTGATTTTTGACTCGATTTTGAAAATTATTCCCGTGAAGCTCTTGATGTAACGACAAGTGATACGGATGAAACTTGCGGCGTTTCAAAATTCTCAAAACACTTGTTCTGGAGATTCCAGAAGCATAAGAAATTGATCGTGAGCTGACTCCAGGATTATAAGCAACTGCAGCTAAGACGGCAATTTCATTATTTTGACTGGTAAAGCCTCTCTTTCGTAATCGATTTATCGTTCTCACACTTCCATCTTTTATAAAGTGGTTCACTACTCGATAAAATAATGCTCGCGATGGAAGTCGCCGTTGAGGATGGTATATAGTTCAATGGCTCTATTAATATTCCATTCAGATTCACCATAGATAAGGACCATTTAAACTTTGTCATTTATTGTTCAGACATTTCATAGTCACTCAACAAAATAGTCAAATACTTGATAACTGAACGAATACTGTGAGCCAAAATAATCTCTCATTTACTTTATTCATCAGTATTTGTTTACAATCGCCTGAAATACATTTTCGCATCATAACAACTTGCATTGATCATGGATCAACAATGCCTTGTCACAACAATATTGAAGAATTGCTAAACCAAAGCTATTCCTGTTTTTAATGTCATTGTCAAGGAAAAAATTCGTAAAAGAATCCAGAATTAATATCTTGAAAAGGAAAGGTCGCATGTAAAAAAGTGTCAGATGAAAGTTACTTATTTTTTAACGCTAAATCAGATACTATTAAACAAAATAGAGGTTTCTATGCAAGAAAGAGAAGTTGACCTTCATTTGACCTTGAAGACGTCCACTCAAGATCAAACCAATGACGCCATTTTATGGCCCCCTGGAAACCATTCAAACTTCAAATGAAACATTTACTGGATACATGTTTAGTTTTCGAGATATTGCGATGTCTCAAGTTAAATGGATATTTAAATCCCTTTAACTTTTATATTATATATAAAAGTTAAAGGGATTTAAATATCTTTTCACTGGCAATTTAATGAAACTCCTTGTAGGTTGACACTTAAATACCTAAAATTTAATCTACTTAAGTTACCAATTGTCTTTTCATTTTGTATTTTTTCTAATTTAAGTCTCAAGGAACTTAAGCTTCCCGTATATTGACTTAAACAATTTATTGCTAAAGGCCCTTGAACATTAAAAATTAATTAAGTTTGGTTAAATGACTTTTTATTTTTTTAGTTCCACGACGCGTAAGCTTCATGTATATATTGGCTTAAATATGTAAAAATTGTTTAGGATTAAACTAAGTAGATATAAAATGTCTTTTTTTGTTTTTTTTTGGATTCTGTTTCTTACGAAAACTACATAGACTACTAGAATATAATTGTCTACAATTACTACCCATGCAAGTCGATGTAGATGCAATAATACACAAGATAGAGGGCAAAAAAATCACCAAAAATTTATTTTGATGTTTTATTAAAATAATTTTTTTTACATTTTAAATGAGAGAGATATATACAGACCACCCAATGTCGTTTCATTCGTCATATAAGAGAGTTTTTTGAACTCACATTACACGACGTCAAACTAGTACACACATTTGCAATCATTGAAATCATGTTATAAATATATGAGAATAATGAGTGTCTGGTTTCATTAATTTTTGACAAACCTATCGCACATTGCTTTCAGAAACTATTGCATAATTCGATGATTATTCACAATTGATGACTTTATTCTATAAATGTTTCAATAATCCACTACTCCGAGAAATAAAAACTGGATTCACTTACTTACTGGTCATTTACTTTACATAGGACGTTATGGAATCTGACACCTCAATTGTAGGATTTCGAAATATAAAACTAATCGCTATAAATCATTTTGATCAGTTTGATGTGCTACAAAATTAAACATTTTTAATGCATTATTAATCATTCGCTTCTTAAATTCATCCTTCTAAACCTTTAAATTTTAAGCGAATTTAAAGAAATATTGAGTTACAGCTAAGTACATAGTGTAATACATTGTTACCAAAAAGTAACTAATCTGCACTTTATCAAATATGGACATTGAATATATGTCAAATACAGTCCCAAAAAATCATTGTGCTACTATAAAAATTTGAAATGAACTTTTAGCGTCTTTGGCTCCCTCTATCTTGTACAATTATTTATGTTCAACGACAGAAACGGGTAGTAATTGTATTCTATACTTTTTATTCCTAGAAGTTTTTCTTTAAATTGAGTAATTTTTATAAGAAATAGAATCCAAAAAAAGGCATTTTATATCTACTTAGTTTATGCAAAAACCACTCTATGCAAAATAGGCAATCCTCGGTGAATTACGAATCTATAATTCGTAATTCATATTTTGCAGATTATCTCTGCATGAATTGCAGACATTATTTGAAAAAAATGACGGTGAAATTCAACAAAATCTTGATGTGTACATTGGAATTTCTGATGACCTAGGCGAAGACACAGAAGAAGACAGCGACAGCTCTGATGATGAGCATATCGCGGAGATGTAAATCGCTCATGCCGTGGAAAACTTCAGCAGAATTGTGAAGTAAGAGCCAGAAAACAAAATGATTTTGACGAAGAAGATCTAGTTCCTCTAGCCCAACTATTTCCAAAGTCTAAGGGCTTATCTCGTCAAACCGATGAAGCCCCACCTAATGAACAAAATGATTTTGATGAAGAAGATCTAATACCTTTAGCAGATCTGCTTTCTAAACCTGGGTCACGTATAAGTCAAGGCAATTTTTCAACCCCTAAACGTAGAAAGCTATACGAATGGAACGCAGATTTTTTCTATGAATACAAACTGTGTGCCACGAGAGCAATCTCAAAAAGCAAAAGAAGCCCAAAATCCGTTTTTCGATGAAGATCTCACATCGAAAATTGTTGAGGAAACCAATAAATACGGCCAACAAAAAAATAACGAGCTAAATTTCACAAAAGAAGAGTTATATGTACTACTTGGAGGAATGGTTCTTTCAGGTTATGCAAAATATCCGAACAAGAGGATGTTTTAGAATCCAACAGAAGATATACCAAACATTGTAAAAAATAGCATGCGACTAAATAGATTTGAAGTGTTACTTCGCCACATCCATTTCAACGATAATGCTAATATTGATCGCAGTGACCGGCTTTACAAAATTCATCCTTTACTGAACTCACTGAATGAGAAGTTCAAAAAACACGGAGGTTTAGATGAACATCTTTCAATTGATGAAAGCATGATACCCTACTATGGCAAACACTATGCTAAACAGTACATTAAGGGCAAGCCCATAAAATTCGGCTTCAAAAACTGGGCTCTATGCAGTAGCAATAGGTACATGATTTCTTTTGAGATTTACACTGGCAAATCAAATGCAGAAAAAGTTTTTGGTCTTGGTGGAGACGTGGTTATGTCCTTACTACATAAATCAGAAGATATAAAATTTTTTTTGATAATTATTTTACAAGCCTGAGTTTACTGAACCATCTCTCGGAAAATAAAATTTGTGCAACGGCAACAGTAAGAGAGATTCGAACGGAAAAGTGTCCATTTCCTGAAAGTACTTCATGGAAGTCAAAACCAAGGGGAAGCCACAGTTTTATTTCTTGTGAAAAACATTACTTTTGTACAATGGAAGGACAACAAGGTTGTGACATTGGGTGCCAACTTCGAAAGTAATGACATTGTTACCACATCTAGATGGTGTAAGGAAACTAAAACTAAAAAACAAATTCCACAACCAAAAATTATAGCTGGATACAATAAACACATGGGAGGAGTTGATAAAATGGATGGGCTGATTGCTTTGTATAGGACAAGAATGCGACAGCGAAAATGGTATTGACCAATAGTTTCATATTTATTAGATGCAAGCATGAATGCAAATTGTGCCTCCTTACTAGAATTTCGGAGGTATATCGTCCTAAGTTTTTTACAGTCCTATGGTAAAAAACCAAGTAGAGGAAAAACTACGCTTCCAGTTCATAAAGCCTCTAGATTTGATAATATAGGACATTTAATTCGGTACAATGAATCTGATCGAAGGTGCCAAGTATGCAAGAAGAAAAGTAACTTTATATGTGTACACTATAACACTATTTGTTCTCATGATAAGACCCTAACCAAAAAAAGACGTATATAAATCTAATAAAATCAATGTAGGAAAAAAATTAATTAATGAACAACTTAATTCTAATAAATTTATCATTTCAACCCACAACCGCATGAGCCAAATAAAGCACAAATAAAAATCGAGAAAAGTTCTTTTAATGCAAATGGACAATGGCTTTTTAATTAAGGCGTAAATGGTCACGGTGCATTTCTAATGGGTAATATTCATTAATTAATTAATTATTCATTCTTCGAGAGATTAATATAGAATCGGAGGTGGAAGAATAGAAGGAACAAAATGAGGCAATCGATTTGCGTAAGGACAAACCGTTTTTTCACCGATAACTACTTTTGGCAGAAAAACACACGTTTTTTTAATCTTAATTTCAAGGTTTCGCGCACATTTATCATCCAAAGTACATTCACATTTTCAATCTTTCGATAAACGATTTACTTTTAGAACAAATTTAAGTACGCATCAAATGACCGAGCGTTTCCTTATCGGTTAAAAAAAATGTCATTTATGGTCACAGGGTTAGATGCTTGTGACCTTTTTTTGTATATTAATGCGTAATTATTGATTGGTTATAGATACACAGTGTCCTAGGAAACACAGGATTTCTACGTGTATCTAAAATCACGTTTAGACTATAATGAATAACTTACCAAATAAGATGATGACGAAGTACCAAAAGAGGTTAAAGAAAGAAATACAAAGCTTAAAAAAGGATAAAGCTTTTTGAATCCAATATAGAAATCGTAAATACAATTAAAGAACTTGAAGAAAAACTGGCTTAGGAAGGTACACTAACTTCAATTAAAATAGGATAGCCACAATAGTGCCATTTACCAATAGGCAGAAGTTCGAGGGAGGAGAAGAGGATCTCTGACACTGCAAAGTAGAGAAATTCCTCTATTGAGAGAAGTTAAATACAATAAAAGATAAAAGATAAAGTAAGATCAATGCATAGACAGATATGCATTGATCTTACTTTAGGTCACCACCAGTAATAGATGTTACCAACTATTACCGGTAGTGACCAAAGAAACTGTACATTACACCAAGGCAGAAGCTAGATGAAATACAAAGGGGCTATGAAAAGTACCAGTTACTGTATTTGATTGTTTAAGAAGAAGCCAGTATGAGATATAACAGGAATCAACTTAATTTGACGGCACATCAAAGAATCGGGACAAACCATTAGAAATGATGTCGGATCTCATGATTCCCAGAGGTAACTTTGATTCGCCCTTCGAAGTTGAATCCAAGCAGAGACGGATCGAAGAGATATTTCATCTATTAGAGAATACTGCATTGCTCTTTCAGATAGAAATTATTGCAATACAATATGCGGGAGAAAATGAAAGGAGAGTCTACAATAACTGATAGCCAGGCAGTTCTGAAAGCACCTTCCAACCTTAGGGTTACAAAAAAGATGGTATGGATAAAAAGATATGTATGATATATGATAAAGTCTAAAGAAGCTTCGAAACCGTAATAATGGAAAACTTATGTGGAGGTAATGGGACACAGTGGTATACCAGAAAGCCAATGAACTTACTAGAAGAGAATCTGCTAATTTCTTTATTGGGTCAGAGTCAGTCAGCTGCATTGGGGGTACCAAGGAGTACCACACACATAGAAATACAAACAGATAAAAAAAATATTTATTTTAGGATCAGAAGAGTAGATGCTAATGGTTTCTTGTCTAAATTAAATATTGACTGGTATAGAATACAGTCGAGTATCCTAGAGAGACTATGAAAGCTGTATGTAAAAACTTATCGTTCCTATTTTCACACCAAAGGTTCCATCCATCGACCATACACTATCTAAATTCTCAGTCAAATTACGGAGAAAAACCATTCATCCCAGTACATCATTACTTAAAAGTTTCATCATATAACCTGTGATTTTCATTCATCTATTCATCGGATGCAAAAACTAACCATCGCTTACCATAAACGTAAACCGCTGACTGTAAATGGCCAAATAAAAAACTAACGAATAAGGCGTATTTAAATTTAGTAGGTATCTCGGCCCATTCATGGTGTTTTAATCGTTTTTTAATGAATAAGTATGTGGCAAATCAAGTTGCGAACGTAATACTACATGGAAATGTCATGTAGTTGTCATTAGTTGTATTTACGCTTATACTATAATGAATGATTTACCAAAAAGTGTTAAAGATAATCAAGAAATAAAGGAAGCAACACAGGATTCGGACAAATTAGATACAGAATGCTTTATTATTTCAGTAGAAGATTTACCAGAAGTTATTGCAGCTATCAATGAAGCTTTGGATGTGGAAGAAGAAATACAGAATTTTAATGAGTTAAATAATAAAATTATTAACAATGCAATCGAAGCTGTTGAAGAATCAATTAAAAGAGAAAAAGAGGCATTTGCAGAAGTGGATAAGATAGATATTAAAATACTGCCAAAAAAAAAACAGGTTTCCGATGAGTTAGAGAATGATTATGATGAATGCATTGCAGAAATCGTAAATGAAATTAAAGAAGTAGAAGAAAATCTGGTTAAGGAAGGTAAACTAGATATGGAAGAATTATTGTCATCAGTAACATAGTAAGAATTATTCTTATGCATACAATTATCTTTAAAATACTAACAGGCTCAAATGATTTTATGAAAATGACTTTTATTTAAATATATTTTCACTGATTGTCACACGAGCTCTTTTTAATCACTGAAACCATAAAAACATCTTTGAATATTAAATTAGAGTCTTTTTAATTAGAGTCTCAATATCCCACCTAAATTTCAACTATTCTTATTATTTCCCTACCATTCTGTAGCATTCCTGAAAACTATGATATCATAATAGTGCCCAGTGAAGAATCTGTAGAAAATGACTACATGACAAAGGTTGGAATCAGAGCAAAAGATTTAAAGAAAGAAGACCTAGTCGAAGAGGAGTTTCAACTGCGTTCTGGAAAGAGAGTCACCGTTATGGTTCCAAGAAGTGTTGCTATGATAGAGGTTCGTTCATTTTTTAGAGATAAATGAATAATATGCAGTAAACAATGTTAATTTTAGCCCCAAAATGCGGAAGGCTATGAATTAGCCTCAAAAAGTTCATTGGATATAGAGAGTGAAACCTTAAACGGCAGTCCTTCTAAGGAAAATGGTTGGAAACCAGCTTATACTGAAACCATGCGCAGTAATCACAGCTATTTTGCGCCAAGAAGAACAGTGAGTTTGAAATGGATATACTCAACTCTGTTTAAACATTATCTTTCAGATAAAAACGATTAATTTTTTTAAAGAACGGCCAGAGAAAATAGACCCAAACCTAAAAACTATGACACCAAATGTAATTTCTATTAACAGTAAAGAAATAGAAGTAAAAAAAAATACAGATGTTAAGTCTCACTGGGTATGGGAGGAATATGACGGATACGATATACATAAATATATAATACCGGTTGTGTAGGTTAATTCAGTTGACCTAATATGAATAATTTAATTTGAAAGTATTTTTTACAGTCCTTCTCCGAAATCTTCCATGGAGGCACTAAGTTATCCCCGTTTAGACAGTGAGACTCAAAAGGTTAAGAAGAACTTTCAGTCGATGTTAAAAGATGATTTGAAGGAAAAGCATGTCTGTTGCGAGTTTTTACCGCCCATAACCTTGACCAATTTGCTAATTGAAAATGTGATTTCAAAAGCAAAAGGTATCATGTCAATCTCCGATTTTTCGTCAGAAGATGTGTAATAATTTCTCTTCTAGGAAACCATCAAAGATTAATCTCAAACTACGGCGATCCAAGTCGTTGGACTCTATTAGAATGCGACGTTCCAACTGGATCATTCGAATCTCGCTGGCCCTCGATTAAAGAATTTACTGAAGAAGTGGGATTATCAGCAATCGAAAGACATATTGTAACTACTAGTTTGTTCACAGAAGACTGGAAGTATACTTTGATGTTCTATAATAAGGAATTTGATAAAGTTAGTGATTACTATAATTACGTGGTGAGTTTCAAGTCACTCTTTGGCCAGTATAAAATATTTCAGTTTTTGAGATGCTCAGTTTTTCAGCTCATTAATAATTCCTTTATAAGCTTTATCAACTATGAATATTTTTTCAAAATTTAGTTATCAAGTATTTGATTTAGGTTAGATTTAGTTTGCCAAGTGAACCATATCCAGTGTCCCAAGTGTCAGCTAGTTTAATATTTCATATTGAAGTTAGTAAGGTGATTCCTCCACAATGTCCTGTAAAAGTAAGTGCACAAAGACTGTGTTTTCTCTGTATTAGGACGTTTCTTTGCAGGTGACATTTGAAATCGAAGGCTGCAGACAGAAAAATGATCCAGATGATTTTATCCTAAGAGACAGCATTCTGTTGCCATTATTAAAGATAAAAATGAAACACTTTAGTACCATTACTATATAAGTTTATAATATCAGCCAAGGTTTATAATTTCCATAAACATTTATTTTGGTTGTATAACAGAACTGATAAGCACCTTGGTAACAACTGCTATCATATAAATATATATATGGAAGAAAAAACATTATGTTTAATAAAATAATAATTTTATTTTTAATATATTAAAGGGGAAACAATGGTTGGTATTTTTATTTAAATTGTTTACGAAAAACGGCATCTTCAGGGTCAATAAAACCATCTTGAAAATTACGACGTACACTATCAAAACTGGCGCGGTTATCTTTGTCACAAATATTTATGATATGACATTTTATTTTCCAATTTATGGTTTGTTTTAATAAATATTATGAGATCAATAGTGTGATGATGCTTTGCCGTGATATCTTTGATGATGAACTCTAGCTGAACTGACTACAAATGAAGCAAAGTTATAGTGAATTTTCAAAAATCAATAAGATTTAGCACGGCTGAACAGTTGATATAGAGCAAAAGCTAATTAAAGAAATTCCTGCCTGGAGAATAACTGAGTAATGATGAGGGGATCAAGAAATTGATGGGTCAAGGACTGTCTTTCCAACTGGGATCAAATTATCAGTGCTCAAAGAATGCAATAAAGACTATCCTAGGATTTTTTGAACTTAACAAGATTCTCAGCATATGCTAAATATATTCACTTTTATGTATGGATTATGGATGCTTTACTTTAGGATTTACCAATTTATCTCAAGGAAAAATCAATGATTTCCATCGACCACTTTTGAATAACTTCCCTTTGATAAACATAATGATTTGGTTACTTACAATAGATAAAACACTCAAACTTTTTTATCAAGAAACCTAACACAACAAATAGGATAACACGTCGTTATAGCAATGTATAGGCAACCTGGTGCAAATGCACTAAGATTTGCGTAAAACCACTAAGTTTAGTGTGCAAAAAAGCATTTTTTTTTCAATCGGTTTTTTCATTTTGTTCAATAAATGGTAATTGACACTACTTGAGTACTCTCTTACAGACGAATAGTCTTGATAAAATATCCCCAAGTCTTAGGACCTTGCCGATATCCTCAAAGAAAACTCTGCTTCCTGGAAGAATTTTCTCTTTATTCCAGGCAGTTGATGACATCAATAATCTAGTTTCCTAAGATACTTCAAAGTTCAAAGGACCCTTTCGCTAGGTCTACCTTTCCAACTGGTATCAAATTATAAGTATTTAAACCACGTTAATAAAGAACTAAAGAGTATCCTAGGATTCTCTTAACTTAACTAAACGAAATTGTAGTTTGTTATAAAATACTTCAAGTTTCTTAGCTTAGGCCCAATATTTTTATTTCTTTATGGGTTATGAATGCTTGAGTATTTACCAATCGTTAAAGATGACGCCAATGGTTCATCTTTATATCATGGATTTATATAATGAAACCTGCGTTTAGTAAACGTGTAGATTTCGTTACTTAAAATAGTTGAAACATTTTTAATTTCTTTTATCATGAGCAGCTACTGCTAACTACTACTAACAAATACTAAAATTAACAGCACAAATACAATAACTCGTCATATGAGCAACCTGACCCAAATTAATTCATGAATTGTAATAGTTTCATTCAATTATTTTAAAATCACTAAGTTCAATATTTTAATTTTGCTCAATAAATGGTAATATGCCAAAAGTAAGAAATCGCCCTAATAATAATAGTGATAAGAAGCAATAACCTCAAATATATTTTTAAGAAAATGGTTTAGATGCCAGAATTAAAAAAATAAGTGCCTGGAAGAAATTAATACAGTAAAAGCTCTTGCAAGGAAAATGATGATACCTACGAAATCGTAATTTAGATTGCATCTTCTTCTTGCAAAATGTTGGATGCTTATGTTACCTTTATTTTAAAATGAAAGAAAAAATTGAGTATGAAATAATGAAAGAAAGAAATCTGTTCTGAAGATGACGCTGCTCTTATTAATCAGCAATGAGTTCAGAATCATATTTTAAAATGTTCAGTTCCGAATTGAGGTATAATATACCTGTAGAGTAGCTCAGGACTTCAATCAAAGAAAAAACACGTCAAAATACTTAGTAAGGTATTTGTTGTAACTTGTAGATGGTTTAAGAGACATCAATTTGTCAAGGTTAGACAGCTCCATCCTATGTCTTCTGTCTGTATCTAAAAGTATCTAAATAATTAGGGATAAATATTGAAATGTCAAAAAAACTAGTAAATTATTGTAACGATTTTGTAAACACCGAGAAACCAGCTGATTCTTTGTCATTCCGGAATAACACAAGTGATACACCGCACGACGTCCTGAAGGTCAGCGGATCTTCCGGAATTGTCAGCCGAGTATATAAGGAGCCGCCGCCGCTGGGAGTCATTCGTTAGTTCAGTGCAGTAAAGTTCGGAATATTGGCGCGAAATTTCAATCAGATATAAATAAATAGCTGTAGATAAATATAGTGAAAATAAGTATTTCTAGTAGTCGTAAGTGATCATGTTTAGTGGTGTAAGTGTGTAAATAAATTAGTTAACAATTTTCGATTGTTTTAATTCACACCTAACGGACAGGAAAACGCTACATTATATAATGCTGCATTAAGGTAAAAATAGTTATACGAATTGTATCAATTTACATAAATTCACGATTTTTGTCAACAGATATTTAGATCATTATTTTATATCCCATTTTTCCTAAGTCTTATTGGCTTTGAAGATCTGCAGTGACCATGACCATAAACAATTATATTCCAAGCATTGGAAAAAAGTATGCAAAAATCAATATATCATACAATTTTTGACATGCTTCTCCATCTTAGGTCCAAGAAGCATAACAGATCGCAATAAAATAGGACTTTTTGTCTAAAACGAGATAATAAAGACGAATATAGCCAAAAAGTGTAAAAGATAATATAGATAGTATGATACAAGCATCTGTTGACTGCAAGAGAAATATCGAACCAATTTAAAAAAATCACAATGAAATTATCTTGGCTGTCTGCAGTGAGCATAATTATGTAAGAAAAATTAACATTGGATAAAGATTAATAAAATAGTTTAAAAATGAATTATAGTACAAACTTAAAGAATATCGAAAAATCGCCATTTGATTAATGATTCGCCATAGGGCCAAATATTTTATTCTCTCTGTATAATATGAAGTCAATGAAAAAAAAATCCAAGATCAAGGATCAGAAATCATTAAGGACTTAAAGCTAAGAGCCAGTTTGTACAAAAAATGGAAGTGAACCAATTCAGCATCGAATTTTGATAATTATCGAATTCTAAGATGCTCTATAAAAACCAAAATAAATTATGCTTAGAGCTTATTCCTCAAATTAGGAATTGCATCAGGTCTGATCCAGAAAGATTCTAGAGATGTATTTAACAAAAATAAAATACATCTCGAATTCCAGAAAACTTGATCCATACCGATACCCTCTTAGATAATCCGAAGGGAATTGTGAATTTCTTTGCTAAGTTCTTTGGAAATGCAAAATTACGAGACAGTTTTACCACTAACCAAAACTCTTTATTTATACTCTCAAGAGTAAAATAGAGAGTTTTGATTAGTGGTATGAGAGTAAAAATATAAAGTTTTTGTTAGTGGTAAAACTGTTGCGCAATTTGAGCGTCACACCAAAGGTTTCAACCGCAGGACTTTCTTTGGAAGTCTTTCTGCTGACTCTATTGAGCAACTGGATTATCAAGACAAAGATTTACCTCAGAACATCAATATATTAACACTGACAGAGCTGAAAATTTTGAAACCTCTGAAAAAATTAAAGAATAAAGAAACTGCTGGATTTGACAATTTACCAGCTTTCTCCTCAGAGACTGTGCTTCCGCACTGTCAGGCTATCTGTGGAAGATATTCAATTTATCGATTCGGACTAGTATATATCCTGAGGAGTGGAAGGTAGCTAAAATCTGTCTTATTTTCAAATCAGGTGACAAAGATTTGGTCAATAACTACCGGCCAACCTCATTATTGACCGATTTCTCTTCAGGTTTTTAAAGTGTGTATACATTACAGCTTTTTTCCTTAGGGCAAACATATTATATCCTATTACCAGCATGGCTTCTTTTACTCTAGATAGACTAGTACCAATTTAATGACATTTCTTCACTCTGGCTATCAGGCCATCAGCTGCAGACAATAATTGAACCTTATATGTTGATATCGCTTAAGCATTTGACAGGATAGACCATGCTCAAAAATTACACAAGCTGGGCTTTTACAATAATCTTGACGAATTGTTTTCCTTCTACCTCGCCAATAGAAGCCAATTTATTGAGTACAGTGGATTTAGGTTTGAAGGATATGTTGCCCCTAATGGCGCTCCTCAAAATAGAAATCTTGCACCCTTTCTGTCCTTATTTTAATTAACGACAGAGTCACAGAAACCTCATGCAACTGTATCCTGTTTCTGACATGAAGATCCTTTACGGTCATTGGCACCCGGAAGGATTGTTTATTCCTCTAGAAAGATCTTACTGAATGCT
This sequence comes from Anthonomus grandis grandis, assembly GCF_022605725.1. Classification (NCBI taxonomy): domain Eukaryota; kingdom Metazoa; phylum Arthropoda; class Insecta; order Coleoptera; family Curculionidae; genus Anthonomus; species Anthonomus grandis. The sequence goes on along the minus strand of NC_065548.1, from coordinate 11,279,676 downwards.
GCTTCTGATTGGCGCATAATAAAAAAATTACCATTAGACTTGAAAATGCAAAAATCTTACCATATCCCTTTTAATCCACGAGTTTAATTTTGCATATTCTATACATGGAATGCCTCTTCTGAATTGCAAGTCAGTTCGCGATTTAGGAGTTACAATTGATACGAAGTTGTCTTTTAACACTATTGACGAACTGGTTGGATTGAGATAACTAGAATTTATCATAAGATATGAATTTTCAAACATATCTAGTAGGAAAATTCTGTTTAATTCCTTGATTAGGTTAAGATTGTTTTAAGCTCCTCCTTTGTGGTTTCCTTACTATAATGTAAATTTGAATCTGTGCAACGCAAATTCTTAAAATATCTATCATTTAAGACTGATGGTATCTATCCAATTAGAGGTTTTGACCATCAATTACTCTTAAACCGTTTTAGCTTCCCATCACTGTATAATGAAACTGTCAGTTTTGCTTGATTGTCATGACAACAACATGATTGACTCTTGAGAACTTCTAGCAAGGATACATTTTTGGGCCATGCATTAATACGTGCATAAATTATATATTTTACCTACCTGCAGTGAGCACAAATCTTGCGAAAGAGGAACCTCTCTATCGGACTTGCTCTTGGTTTAATGACCTAAATAGGGCAATTAGCATTAACATTTTTAGCCTACCTTTAATCGCATTAAGAAAGCCGATTTTAGGTAGTATTCGCTCTATCAACATGCAATAATTTCTGTAATACAACGTGGATGTGGTAGTACTATAGGCGAGTTCTTGGTTATTTTATAATTATCTTCTTATTGGGAGATTCCTGTTAGACAATAAAATTTTGAATTTTAAAAGACTGATGAAGTTTTACATTTTAAGTTTCCTCTTTCCCTATAAAAGAAAGTTTTTGTTTTAAATTACTATTTGGAATAATTTTTTCTCTTATCAACTCCTGGCCTTCAACCTAAACCAATAATACACATTTTCTTAAACTAATATCCGACATATATAAAAAATTAATAAAAAAAATGACACCGACCTATCCTAAAGTAAACCTCATTAACAAACGAATTTATTACTAAAAAAAAATTATGCAACGACAAACATCATCATCATCGTCGTCGTCGGTGTTATTTAAACTGAATTTACGTAACGGCAAGAAATTAATGATTAAAGACGATTATAGGCAAATTATAATCCGCAGGTAAATTAGCAAGGCAAATCGCCATATAAACATTTTGCGATCGGTAAATGATTATTACGTTGGGTAATTTAGTATGTGACTCCCACTATTATAAATAAAACTTGATTAATGACAGAGCTTTATAAGGTATATGACCCTTATTTAATTTATATATTTTTTATTAGTCAGACACTCCTTGCAAATTTGGAATTAATTTTTCTATCGTAAGAGTTTATCGTCGATGTATCGTCTACAGGAAAAATGCCTCTATTTTATTTAAAACCTTCTGGTCTTTTAACCTTTCAGGTCTTATAAACAAGCAAAAAAAAGGTTCATCATTTTCGGCTTATTTTAAAAACGTGTATACAGCTAGCGAAAAGTGATCTCGTCTTAATTAATCCAGATGAGTCTTTTGATGAAATTTAATGCCATCAAATTTGTGTTTGGATATTGCATAGTTTTCTGTATTAGAAGCTGATCGCGCTCTAAATGCTATAAAAAATAATTAGACGTCAAGATCTTGTTACTTGCTTTTGATTAAGAGATTGCTGCTTTGCTTATACCTCTTTTTAATGTATCCTTAAAAACATGTACACTTCTTTCCTGTTGGAAACTGGCACGGGTATATTCAGTTTTAAAGAAGAGGGACGAAGCGGATGTTATGAATTACATATTGATCGTGATTTTTGAGTCGCTTAGCTAAGATCTTTAGGAGGGCGTTGTAGAACCGAGTCTTTCCAGGAGTCCAGCGTCTTATTTCTACTCAGCAACATGATTTTATGCTTGGGCGATCAACGTTATCAAATCACCTTCAATTTACTCAATATCTCAGTGATATCATTCATGATTTTGGTCAGGTGTATACCGACTTTTCAAAGGCCTTCGATCGAATAAGTCACTGGGAAACTGCACACATGTGATTTTACCACCTTTTTCACCTTGGTAGATACTACACTAATTCCCATGGTATTTTTTATTTATATCCCTGTTACTTACGCCAACGTGGATATCATTCAAGGATCTAATAAAATAGAAAGTAGCTGAACATGTGCTAGAAGAAATATCCGAAGAAACAGAAATGGATATCATCCAAAATATTGTACCTAAAGGAGCAAATGCGCCAATATAAAATAAGCCCAGAAGAATATAAAAATAGATAAAAGGATAGAAAACCAAAAATCGTATCGCCAAAGAAAACTGAACGAAAGTGTAAGGAAATGAAAGACCTAGAGAATAAACATGACACATGTATAAAAAGTTTAGCAAAGTGGTAGGTTTATAAAATAAAAATATCACTAATATTAACACTGAAGGGAGAAATATCTTAAATGAGAAAGAAATCTTTGAAATATGAGTCAAATATATAAATGAGTTGTTTGATGATAATAGCAACTTCGATGACCACGTTGGTATAGACGGAGAACAAGTAACTCTCAAGTGTTCTATTTGCAAAATCCGATAACACTAATGGACCAGTTACAAATGATTAAAAAGGAAAACATTGGAATTTTGGTAAAGTTATTTAATGCTATGTACACGACTAAAGAAAGAGAGATGTTGGAAAGAAGCGTAAGTTTCTTCACAGGAACTATGAGCATTCTAATTCATTTCTTTTGAGAAAATTAATGTAACTTTTCATTCCAGGACATTTTCACGTGCAAGAAAAAGAAAAATTGTGGATAATCGGATCTATAATAATACACTAACATCCCGTAGGGTCAAATTGGTCGGAAAAATCAGACTTCGAAGAACTGAGTGATATTTATGATTCATGAAAGGTATAAGAAGACGAAGCTAAAGAAGGAACTAACTTTAGTTGTCTAGAACAAATGGAGAACAAACTCAACTAAAAATATAGGAATGTCTTCCAACTACCTAGAAGCAATAAAAAACTACTTTCAGGCAGTTGAAGGGCCACAATCTGCATTGGCTTTGCATTGCCTGGAAGTAAAAGGAAATGCCTTTGACTGCAGGAAGAAATAATAAATTAATTCCAGGCAGTTGAGCAATGAACTTTTAACTCTCTGGAAACACTAGAACTGACTTCAGTTGTGTGGAAGAAATGAGGATTAACCTTAAGTGTAAATGAAGGAATGTCTTTCCAGTGCCTGGAAGAAATAAAAAACTACTTCCAGGCAGCTAAATTCGGAATTTATTCCAATTTCAAAAAAACAACGAGCAAAACGATGTATAGAGTATAGACTAATGAACCATACTTTGAAGATTTTTTTCAAAATTATATACTGTAGGATAAGATCTAAATGTAAGGCAGATTTGGATGAAATCCAATATCGATTTAGAGAAACTCGGAGAACTAGAGAGGCATTATTTGCTCTGAACATACTATTACATACATACTACAAAATTAGGAGAATTGCTAGAAAACTTAACTTCAAGACTGCCTTCACTTCGAAGATAGCCATATGAGGTTTAGTATCAAAGGACAAACCTGAATGCCTACTGAATACTAAGAACTGCGTATACTAAATTCCTTAGGAATGTGGAGTCAAACATAGGCGAGATAAAGCGATAATTACAAGTCAGGACAACAAAACATCGAAGGTGCAGCAAAACAGGAGAGGTTTTCAGATCAGCAATAGCAGAACACGCTTGATTCAATGGTCACAACATACACTGGTCAGAAACGAAGATTTTGTGTATTATTGAAAAGAAAAGAATATTCCTTAAAACAACTTATATCCATCTGGAGACCCCTACTATCAGGACACTACAAGATCTATTTTACAAATTACACATAATTCAAAATACAAAATCACATTACAAAAACGTTGTGACTAGCAAAGGATATTTTTTACTAGAAGGCCTTCGACAGAGTACCTACGACACAGAAAACTTAAAAAAACATGAAAGTACAGTAAGGACGTTAGAATTATACAGTATTTATACTGGAGACAGGAATCAGCAGTACGACTAAGCAAAAAGCTTATAGAAGAAAGCTACATTCTACGAGGCATCAGATAGGGCTCCGTCCTATCGCCACTAATTTTTTTAAAATAGAGTCAGACAAAATCTTTAAACGGTCTACTCAAGAACAATAAATGAGAGTACAAATCAATGAAGAATATATAAATAGGATATGATATGCCGACGACTCTGTTATTTCAAGTGACAAACTGGAAGACCTGCAAAATCGACTAAACTGTGTAAACGCAGAAGGACAAGAAATGGGGCTGAACATTAATATCAAAAAGATAAAATTTATGGTCTTCAGTCGACAACCACATCCTGATTCTACAGATTAATACGAAAAATATAGATAGAGTAACTACAGTTTAAATACATATCCCGCACATCTAAATAAAGACAGAATGTCACTCGGAATGCCCCTTTTAAAGTAGGAAAGTTACTAGCATTTCCGGTAAATCCGGAAGTGAAAAAAAAACAATTAAATAACTAGTTTAATTGACATTTTTTCACAAGCAAACATACCAAATCTCCGGCAAAAGCCTAAAATTAGCAATTAATTTAATCGAAATTGTGGTATTCATCAATGTCAGCCTTCTTCTTGGTCAAGATACAAATCCTTATCATAATCGAACCAGTTATGTTTTTTACTGCAGCTTTCCATTGTTTTCGTGTTGTTTTGTTATTTGGGGAGGTCAGGGGTGGAGCGATAATTTAACTTTTATTGTTATATTATTAAAATATGTTGTTATGTGGCTCACGATAAAGCGAGGACGACGAGGTTCTTAAAACAAATAATAAGAACAGTTTTTAATCTAAACTTTCTCCGATACTCATCCTTTACCCGTCCGAACAAAAAAAAAATAGAAAAGAAGAGCACCATCATCAACAGCGGGCAATGGTCTATAACTGTTAAAAGTTCATCGCCGAAAACTGGCTCTATTCTTCTTCTTAGAAAAAATGCTGCATGGCCTCACCTTCTTTTGGTTATTGACCTTTCTTCGCTTATATGCATCGTATATTGTATAGGATATGAAAAATGTTGATAAGAGGGCTTTCAAAATTTCGAAATATCGGTTAAAAGTTGTTGATGATTATTTTGCAACTTATCTAAATAAGAGCGTTTTTTAAGGCCAAAGCACTTTTATATACTTTAAATAAAAATCTACGTTTTTATCAAATATCCAAGAAAAAGATTTTTTCCTGAAAAAAAATTTAAACAAATAGAAAAAAAATGCAATATTGATCGACCGTCTGGTGACCGATAATCATTTCTAAACAACCTCTAATCTCTATTTGCATAATATATCGATCTTCGATTGCGATATTCTCGTATGACTTTTAAGACAATGACTTTAAAAGATTTATTGCCCTCTGTTCGTCTTTTGTCAGGTTTTCATGACCGACAATATTATTTTACAATATTTTAGTTCAAATACTATATTGAATTAAAACTGACATGACTGCATATACCTAATACAATCTTTATAGTGCTCATAACGGTTCCTTTGTAACTTCTACAATACAAATTATGATATTATAATATTTAGGATTAAAGCAAATAATTGCAATCCACCATCAGTGGAAGTGTTCAAATCATCAGTTAAAAAAACTTAATAACAACCAAGGTTTCATGAGAATATGGTGGTACAGATATCAAAAAGATGTTACAATTATTAGATAGTCAACGTTCGTTAAAATAGAAAAAGTTAAGGTATGTTTCATGAGCATCAAGGTATGTCTAGATCAAAGTCAGAACCGCCACGAGAAGTTGATATTGTTTATCAGCTCATGTTTGTCAGCTCAGAATATAAGGAACGCAATTGATATTCAACGAATACAAAGCAAGATTGCAAGTAAAGTATAACAATCATATTCATTCAGTTTGCATAGTTCTCACGCAATTAACTTATTTTAATTAAGTCTTGTATTTTAGACGAAGCATTTAAGAGAAATTATTGAGAGAACCCTCTGCAACTTTTTTATCCAAATAACTGATTGAAAATTCTGCAATTTATAGTTTATATGTTCGTTATCATCCTTAAGATATGATATATTTCTATTTCTTTAGTTAAAAATTATTTAAGAAATCTTATAATAAATATCTAAAAAAAAGTCCGAAAAATGAACTCTGACTTTCATAATTTAGAAACCTATTCATATGTTCCATTGACTAACATCCTTTAAATAGCAGTTTTTTAGCTAACAAATGATGCAGTTACTTTAAATGACCCTTTTTTTTCCTATACTAACCTACTTTAATCACCCGAAAAGTTCAACAATATTTGAGAAAATGAAATGTGAAAACAAATGCTAAATCTTAATTTTTTTTTTTTGACAAATTTTGTTTTTATTTTAGCAATTTTTTTTTCATGATTTTTATGCTTACTGGATAATAATTTAAAAAATCTATATGATACTTATTACGATTGATACTATGACTTTCATAGTCTAGAAACTCATTCATCTCTTCCCGGGTAAACATTCTCTTCTTCTTAGACCTCTTGATCAAATAGCGGTTTCTTTACTAACAAATAATGTAGTACTTTGTACATTCTTGCAATACTTTATACATTCCCTATAATCACCTTTTTGCAGAGGGAAAAATTCAGCAATGTTGAAGAAGATCTGCCCAGAAAGAGCTCTTCCTAATTTCAACTCCTGTGATCAGTCTGAGAAAGCAAATTATAGCTTCTAAGTCGCTCGTAGTTTAATCATTAATTCTTGCATTTTGGAAGCAAAGTATTCAATAAAATCATTGAATAAGTCTTAACAGCAACCCTTTATATTTTTTTGTCCAAAAGTAGTTGAATAATTTCCATTTTTTAATTCCATATTTGCCATATTAATGCATGAAAAATCTGCAGTTTTCAGTTTATATGTTCGTCATTCTCAAGAAATAATATATTTATATTTCTTTAAAGATGGGATTTGAAACTCATGGAAGACTATTTTTTTAATTTATATAGACGTTTCGAAAATCTTATTTTTTCACCCTCAAGATGCAATTCAGAAATATTTAGATTACCTTACAAGTTACAAATAATAAAATCAATAAGGTTTTATAATAGAAAAGTGAAATCATTTCGAAAGTAATTTTTTTTTACATACAATCCAAATCCGGGATTCCAATCATGTCAGGATTTAGGTACATTTAACGTTATGTACTTCAAAACTTTTCTACTAACCATTTCAGGTTATGTATATTTATTTATTTATTAATGTATTTATATATTTCTCTTAATCTTTAAAAGTACAAAGTATTATAGACAAGTCTAGGACAATAGTTACTACAGAACAAAGTCAACTAAATTTAAAATTTTAATATACATACATTGTTATCAGTAAAATCATTACACTTAAAATACACGTGTCATGATTTTAAGTTTTTTTTTAATAAGGTTACAAGAGATATCGGGATTATCACTAACAACTAATCGTATTGCCGATTTTTGAACTCTTCAAATACTTTTTCAATGTATAATCACTTCAAATACTTTATTAATGTTGTTGATTCAAATAAACCAAAGTATGTTGTGACAGCAGCACCTTCATAAATAGTTAATTTAATTTTCTATATAACATATATATTTTGATATAACCTAGAAGCAGCACAATTTATTAACATGATGACTCCACATGAGATTCGCATCCATATGAACACCCAAGAACTTGATCTGAGAAACAGCGGTCCTGTCTTTAGCCTTAGTATAAAAAATATCGATTATCCTTTTACCTTCATTAAGCATAGGAATAGAAAACTGAAATAAAAGAAGAAAGAAAGAACACAAAGCTAAAATTTAATAGTGCAAACTATAACACATTCAATGAAAAAATGTTCTCCCTCCAATACTGGATTAACTTCTACTAGTGTGAATATTAATATAAATACTCCTCTTTTTAAACTATTGCATATTTTATTTGATCAATGCATATCAAAAAGCACATTTCCTATAGGTTGGAAAATGGCCCAAATTGTACCTATTTTCCAATCTGGATTAGTAATCCTGTGTAGACTTGTCTAGGCTTGTGGATATTGGGTTTACGCATTTGAAACATTGTTTGGTTATTTAGTTGATGTTTATTAGATAAGAGTGTTTAACTCTTTATGAGAAATCAAAAATTTTGGAAGAGCACAAAAATAATATGAGTGTTACTGCACTGAAAAGAAATATCAAATAGCAAAATCAACTATTTGTGCAATTAAAAATAAAGAAAAAAAATTCTAAAAGTTGTCGGAGAGAGTTTAAGACCTAATAAAATAAAAAAATGCACTTTAAAAAGTGCAGAAAATCCCAAGATGGAAACTTTGCTGTATAAATGGTTTACCAAAACAGCGTGAAAGAAATTTGCCAGTTACGGGTGATCTGCTTAAAGAAAAGGCTCTAGATTTACATAGAAAATTAAAACTCAACGATAAATTTAATGCAACCGATGGATGGCTTCAAAAATTTAAATGGCGATATGGTATAAGGCTGCTTAAAATTGCAGGTGAAAAGTTGTCCTCGCACTGTAAATCCCTTTATTGAAGGCTTAAGAAAAAAGATGAAGCAGCTTAATCGTAGTGAAGATCAAATTTATAGTGCAGATCAGACTGGCTTATATTGGAAGTTATTGCCAGATAAAACCTATGTTGCAATTTTTGAAAAAACGGCGCCTGGTCTAAAAATAGATAAACAAAGAATAACTCTTTTAGGGTGCACAAATGCTACAGGATCACACAAACTAACGCCTTTAGTACTAGGAAAAGCAAAATCACCCAGATCTTTTAAAGGATTATATAATCCAGTCATCTATAAAAGCACTAAAAATACCTGAATGACACAGGAAATTTTTAAAAATTGGTTTTTTAAGCATTTTGTTCCAGAAGTAAGTGAAAGTTTTATTTGCTTTTTAATTTTTTTAAGACTAAATTGGGTTTTTAGGTTAAATCATGTTTACAAAGCAAAAACCTTCCTTTAAAAGCCGTTGTTAGACAATGCCCCTTCGCATCCACCGGCAGAAGAATTAAAAACTTCTGATGGACACATTTTTGTTGTCTACATGCCCCCAAATGTAACACCATTAATTCAACCATTAGACCAAAATGTTTTGCGAATAACCAAACTATTTTACAGAAAAGGCCTATTAAGTTCAATTGTATCAAAGGGTCAAGGAGTAGCTGAGGCCCTAAAAGTTATAACTTTAAGAGATGCTATTAGCAATTGCATATGGCCTGGCAAAAAATAGAGCCTTCAGTAATTTCAAAATGTTGGAATAATATTTTGGGAAAAAATTTGGAGGAGGATGACCTACCTTTAGCTCGACTAAAAGAGATGTGGCAAAATGATTTTAGAGCAGCTGCAGTTAATGAAACCATTACATTGCTTTAAACAATTGAACAGGTAATATTTAGTGCTAATTACTCCTTTTAATTTTCGATTTTTGGAAATTAAAAGAAAAAAGTCTCTAATAGTTTTAGATTTCATTGAGATATGATTGTTTTTAGATTGATTATAATCCCAAAGACATTGAGGAATGGAATACAGATGCAGTGGAGGAAAATCTCGATAGCAATTATTCAGAAGATAGTGACTGCGAGATATTAACTTTTGAAGAAAAAAAGTTACGCATTTGGAGGCTCTTGCAGCCTTCACACAATGGGCCAATCAAAACTATGTCGACATAAAGGACATTATTACACTAAAAGGTTTAGAAGAAGAGGCTGTAGCCTTAAACCTGTCGCAAAAAAAAGTGCAAACAAAAATTACATCTTTTTTTAAATAAAACTTTTGTATAATGCTTAAAACTGTAATAAATAAATGCAAACATAAATAAAGTACAATGTAGTTCCCTTTTATTTTAATTTTAGCTATTTTTAATATAATCTCCATAATGTGAACATTTCAGTAATGCGAACTAAGTCGAAATTTTTTGAGTTCACATTAACCCGAGCCTACTGTATTCGTTTAAAACCTAAACAAAAACATGAAGGAAGGTCTCGAGACATGCGCGGTGTACATTGATTTTTTTAAAGTCTTTGATAAGGTTGATCGTCCAACGCTTTTTGTTGAAGATTGAGAATATTTCATAGCCTTATAAAGACCTATTAAGCTGACAGCTCTCAATAAAAGTATTGGCGTAAGTTCATGTATGCCTCAAGGATCTCACTTAGGTCCGATATAATTTTCTGTTTTTTTTTTAAATGATGTTTTTCTGATAGTAATTCCATTTTACGTGGATGATTTGAAAATATATAAGGCTGTTAAATATCCATCAGATTTTCAAACACTGGAATCAGATATTCCTAACTTTGTACATTAATGCAATTTAAATAAATTATTTATTAATTCAGAAAAATGTCACTATATAGTCTTCTCAAAGAAATCACCGCAAGTACAGAAAAAATGTGATGTTTATCTTGATGGAACTAAATTGAAGTATGTGGATTGTGTTAAGGATTTGGGTGAATTCCAGGCTGTTGTTTGACTTACATCAAGAGAATATGTATATAAGGAATAACTACCAGTTTTAGTAATATTAATGATTAATTTTATTATATGATTCTTTGGCAAGGCCTCTCCTTGAGTATGCAGCAGTTATTTAGAGTCCGATATATCACCAATATATTGATCAGCTGGAAAGGGTACAACCAAAATTTACAGAATAGAATACTAAGGCCGTCGTCCCACCAAAGATACGCGACGGCGACGCGAAGGCGATACGATTTCGCCTGGACACATTCAGACGACATGCAGTTGCTCCACCAAAGATACGCGTTTCGTGTTTCCTACGTTAAGTTGTTCAGTTTAGTTCAAAATGTCATCGAGTGAAGACGAGGATGTGGTTGCAATGTATTGGTATTTGCGGAATAGAAAAAATAAATAAAAAGGCAAAAAAAAGAAAATAGTGGGTGCATACTTTTATTGAGAAAAATTAAAAAAAAAAAAATGTTTGTTGCTGCTAAGAAGCTGCACAGACATCCATTAAAATCCAGTTCAGCATTTCGTTGTGCCATAATAAACAAAAAAAAAACTTCGATAAATGAAAAAAAAACGCCAACACACAGCTTGAATGTTGCTTCGCAACTGACACGTCCAGTCTCCCGGCAACACGAAGGCGATACGCATTTGGATGTGTCTTCGGCGCAGCGTTGGTGGGAACAAAATGATTTTAAAACATGGGTTCGACACGAAAGATACACGCTGGCGACATCGCGGAGATGTGGCGTCGCTGTCGTGTATCTTTGGTGGGACGACGGCCTAAATCGAGTGTGGAGACCGGGGCAATAAAAGCCAAAACTTGGCTATTGATAGTGTTTACCTTGGTGTAAGGGAACGCTGGAAATTCCATAGGCCCCTAATACCAATACACGAGTACATATTTCCATCAATTTACCTGTTTGTACCTATTTGGTCATGAACATATTTGGGATTGTAGGATATAAAACTAGGTATATAGGTTATTATTGTAAATGCAACAAAGATAATAATTACAAAGACTGGTTAAAGTTTTATTAAAATAAATAGGTACATTATAAATGGACGAAGAGGCTGACCATTTTATTGATATAATAACTTCATTCTAAACATATTTTTTAACCTAAATACGAAACACAAATATAATATAATTATTTAGTATGATACATAAGTACTACGAGTATTTACAAATGTTTTAATATGTTGCTTGCTTACATAAACATCTTTACCTTTTTTTTTAGATTTTTCTTTTTATATATCGGCATTTATAAATTTTAATGTATAATAAATACGCACCCTTATGTATAAACTTAAAAAATAGTCAATGGGAAATTTATTACAGGGATGCTTAAAGGTAATGTTAGAAAATAGTTTTTTAAGATTTTAAGATGATAATTTATTAAATTCAGCGATAAAAATACTTTTTTTTAATTTTATTATGTACTCAGTAATGTCTTTTGGAGGTATGGTTGGACCGCCAAATAAGGTATTATTTTCATATACTTTTAATTTACAATAAAATAACTCTTCATTAAACAGGGCATTTATTGAATTAAATGTAATTGCAAAATACCAAATTTTCGGTTCAGGTAAAACCACCAGCAAGCAATTTGTTATAAGGCTTTGTCAAATCTGACGTACAGCCGAATACAATAAATTTAATAGTTGAAATGGACGGAATGAGCTTGGTGGGAAATAAACTGAAAACATTTTAGATATACTGCTCTAAAACTGTTTCCCGCATAATGCCTCTAAATCGTGGCTATTTTTTCGTCGATTGAATAATTCATACTTGTTTTCAAATATCGACTGTCACTGATTTATTGATACTTTTCCTCACGTCAGTGACAATATTCATTTTATTGATGCCCATTTAGTTTTACCTGAACCGAAAATTTGCTAATTTTGCAATTACATTTAATTAAATAATTCAAGATTCGCTTATTAAAATTTTTTGAAACTTTGCACAAGGGTTTGCCAGATTGGTCTCTTCAAAAAGTTATCTAACATTTTTTCTATAAAATGTACAGGGAAGCCAATAATTGACCCCCTTAAAATTTACATGGGTTTTCCTATGTTCCGCTCGGCGACGCACCACCCGGTATATGATTATTAATAATCAAATTGACTTTCCTTTCTATTTAAAAAATTTATGTATTAGTCTATCCCTTACATTCTGCGTAAAAGGCAAACTTTTCAAATTTCCAGGTACTCTTTCAACTATATTTCAACGCAAACGTATGCTTTGATAGTATTAATGCCTTTGAGGCAACTTGATGCTTAGTTTTTATTACTCTTATTCCTTTCCTTTTTAAGTAATCACAGCATTATTATAATCGGTTCTTGGTACTACTACTTAGTACTACTTGGTACTTCGATTTTGATAAATTTTGTATCTACTTCCACACTGATTAGTATTTGAGGATTTTATATTAAAATAAGTTAATTAAATTAATTAAAATTTAGTCAAATATTATTAATTCTTGTAAACTTCTTAATTGGATTATATTATTCTGCGCTTTTCATTTTTTGGATAGATTACTCTATCTGTTGTAATAAATAAATAAATATGTCTGGTATCATCCTCTTTTCCAATTCTAGCCCCAAATGTTGCATAATCAGTGTATAGTACGTATAGTTGAGATGAATTTACTACTATTTTTAAATGCTTCTGTAATATCATTAATGTACACTAGAAAGAGAAAAGGACCCAGAACTGAGTTCTGAGGTACGCCCATTGCAATCCTCATTGGACCACTCAAACTATCTCCACAATATACTACCTGTAAACATGGTATGTGGTGGTGTTTGAGTGTAACAGCTCTATGCATGTTAACCCATGAAATTTTAGTTTTTTATGTAAAATATCTCTGTGTATACAAATAAAAGCTGTACTGAAATCAGCAAAAACTACAAGAATCCTTTCCCAGACCGCCACTGAAAATATAATGCATTCTGCGAGTTTTAATATTGCATCAGTATAGGACGCATAAAGTCTATTTTATCTTTTCAGCACATTGTATCATTCAATTCAATTCAAGTATTCCTCTTCAAAATAAACTATTTAGAAGTCACCTAGGATTTTTTTGTTATACTATGACAATTTATGTTAGTATGAAACCGAATTCTGGCATAGGTATAATAACATGAGCATTAATAATTCAGTAACTGAGTTTGTCGCTTATTTTCCTTAAAATAATTTAATTCTAAATTCAGCAGGCTAACCAATTTAGCCAGTGGTAGATTTACCACCACTGGAAACTATCCCTACCAAACCCCAAGCAAAATAACCCATCTGGCTCTGGGAACACCAAGTTAATGGTTTATATCTCATGAAATAAATAAACTCTAGGTCGCAAAGAGGCTAATCCAGTCTTAGAAACGAACCCACCTAATCGCCTATTCCCTAGAAAAGGAAAGTTGGGTTAGAGGGAAGGTAATCAGGTAAGTAAGCTCACTAGGGTTAAATTGATTAGCCTGCTTGTCTCTTGGTAAGGGTACTTTATTGTGTTCAGGTGGTTTAGGGAGTACCTGGTTAGATTAGTTCACTCTTGTGATTTGAAATTAAATAATTTTAGGTAAAATGAGCGACAAACTTGGCTACTGTGGATGTTTATGCTATAATCCTGCATGGTTGGCAAAATGACCCCAAAACAGCAAAAAAAAATCGTAGATAGTCTCTTAATAGCTTATTTTGAAAAGGAAAGGGGTGTTCAGTTTACTTGTACTATTAATTTTTAGCAAATAATCTCAACTATCTTACTTATATTATTTTTAATGGGATTTTTAAAATTCATCGTTTTAACAAATGACTAAGGTGAACAATTACGCCTTTCTTACATATTTTTTAAACATTATTGAACCATCCGGTATATGCAAAAAAAAAACAGAATAATTGCCTTCAATTTCTGTAGGTTTAATAAGATGCGCTTCCGAAAGGCGGCATCTCATCACCATATTTACTGTTAACATTTAGAAGACTCACCACGCTTCATTTTTTATTTGAATGAATTTAACCACAATAAAAGATTATTCATTCATCGTGTGATAAATCTACACACCTACTATAAATAATAGCGTAAAGGCTGAGCTGAAAATACAACGGTTAATTAATGTAAAATTAATAAACTGAAAAAAGTACCGTAGTTAACGAAGGCGACCGGTGAAAAAAAATCAACCACCATTTCCGTCTGATTTACGTTGGTTGTCCCAAAGACAAATTAATCGAAAACTGAAATCGGTTTAAAGAAAAATCGATTTTAATGCGGATAGTAAAAATTGTCAAGGATTTAATAATAGTTTTAAAGTGTCGCCGGACTTAATTAGGATTACGGTAAAAATAGCTTTGGACTTATGGCGTGGTCGCCCACCGATTTCCACTTTGATCCTACACATATTTTAATTACAGTTTTTTGTTTTGTTACGGCTTTATGGTTAGTTAGTGCATAAACATACATATTGCCAATAAATATCTTTTAAGGATTTGACACTGAATTTTATTCATTTAAAGCAAAAGAC
The DNA here is from genome assembly GCF_022605725.1 of Anthonomus grandis grandis. Lineage (NCBI taxonomy): Eukaryota > Metazoa > Arthropoda > Insecta > Coleoptera > Curculionidae > Anthonomus > Anthonomus grandis. The sequence continues at coordinate 11,264,600 of NC_065548.1, read as the reverse complement.
CACACTGGTTATAATAAAATAGCTTCGCTCTTACTTTACGCATATAGCATTATCAGTGCTACTCAACAAATTTTCCTTCATAAAAAATAATGGCATGTAAACATAATTGTTTACATTTTTTTTCATAATTTATGAGAGCGTGATATTAACTTTTACAAGATAATCGCTATAGGAAAATTTTGATGCGGCTGCCTCATTTATCTTTAGAATTTAGTAGGTCACTTCCCCCGCGTTTATAATTTTTTTTAAGATATTCATCGTAACCATTATAAAGAACAATTTTGTAAAAGATGTCCCATATATCAGAAACTTGATCGGGATCCTCACCATCTGTTGTTATTTTATCAAGAAAGTTCTCTTGATCAAAGGGCAATTTCTTTATCAACAAAGAGTCTTGTTTTTGATAATCTCGTAAATCTCCTTAGCGAGCAAAAAGTTCAATAAAACTTAATAAAAGTAAAGATGCTGAATCTGTATTTATATGTGTTTGTAAAGAATTTATTTTTCTTTCTTCCTGTTCCTACAGATTTATTCAGCTTTCAAATCTGGTAGTAAGTCTAAAAATACAACTAAAGCCAAATCTTTCTTATTTCCAATATTCTAAATAACATGGAATTTATATTTCATTATCATGTCCAATATAAAAAAAAAATTGGTTTGAATGATATTTTGCACATTTCCTATGCTGAGGACCTCGTTCTTAATCAACTTTACAAGGAAAAATTTCGAGAACAATAAGGGAAATTAAAGTAAAGTAGATACGTTGTATCCTAGTTCACTTATATTTTTGAGTAATTTGTTTACCTTTCTTTCTCTTCCAGCAAATTGTTTCCCTCGCATTAGACTATTGGAAACTATGCGATATATTGAAATAGCTTCTTCAATTTTTTAAACACTTGTCAATAACGTACTACTAATAAAGATGACAAAGCATTTATAAATTGAATAAGGAAAGTTCATTCTCTGATCACACAATGTTCTAGGTGGCTTTTGGATGGTGTTTCTACCAAGGCATCGAACCATTAATTGCCTTTTCTGAATGTTTGCTCTCAAACTTACTCTTCTAATGTTTCTCAAATGTTTTTTATAGAATTTAGATCTGAGGACTAGGATGGTGTCTCTATGACTGACATAATTTTTTTATAAAGTTGTCAACTACCTAAAGGGATATTTCGCGTCGTTAACATGTTGAAAGTGATACAAAAATAGCATTGTCTCTTCCACAAAGAAAAACAATTTATATTGTCTTTTTCCAAAAACATTACGTAATTAGAGTAAAAAAGCAAAGAGTTACTAAATTCTTCTTTTCATTTGAAGAATTCCATATGAATTTAGTCAACGAAGCTCTGACTGGAACGTCTTCACTTGGTTCCAAATAAAGTAAAAAATAAACAAATAACAACATAGATATCGATGATTTTAAGAAGGCTTTAACCCATAGTCAACTGAAATTAGATAGGGATAAAAAGCCATGATGTACATTCAAAATTATATTAACGTCAGATATGATACTCATACAAGTGCAATGATATTCAAAAACAAATTGTACTATTTCTCTTACTAAGGACTAAGAATGATAGAGGGAAGAAGCGAAACTCGGTCATTGCTTGTTACGAGTTATGTTGCCACTTCTGTTTAACAAAAATATAAGGCAAAGTGACGAAGAAAAAAAAGAAGTAGAAGATATTAGAGAAAAAAACCAATAACAGAAGAATAGGGAGGAAAAAGAGTGACAATCTTGACGTTAAATTTTTAATCAGAGCGAAAGATATTTTCTTCCTCTCTAACTGCTTTTTACTGGAAGATTCTGCGGAAAAAATTTTCTGCTTCATAATACTTGCCTTATATATTTTTCCGATAATTTCACCTACCAAATCCAACAGCATCATACATTTCCATAAAAAACCAAATGCCTAACGTTGCACCTTCTGCAGCAATAACAATCTGATAATTGAGTTCTCTCCATTTGGGTTCCTAAGCTCCAATTAAGTGGTCTAGCATTCATAGAAATAAGAAAATGCTAAACTCTCTTTGATACATAAAAAGTCCACGCACGCCTTAATTCATTTGTCTTCCGAGATAAGAAAAGCCTGACACATGTATAACCTACTTTTTTGAAACTTCGTAAGAGAAAGTCGCCCGTTAAAGGATCCATCTACATGCGTATGAAAAAAAAAATTATTAGTCAAATTTTAGCATTGGACGATGAATAAATACAAATTTTTGTCTGCCCCAAAAATGGCTGCAGGCTTGGGAATATAAATTAAAATGTGTAAGAACCGTGTTCCCTTGGCTCGACTACGCTTGTTCAAATTTAAATTATATGTAGAACACGTCGCGGTGGAGAAATAAATGTAACGGGATTAAATATTAAAGCTCTTCAATTCCGTTTTTGTATGAGGTGTAAACCGAGGTTCAAGAAATAAGCTCAAAAATATAGAAAATAGTGGGAATCAGTAAGGTAAAAGGAAGGTATGGGAATATTCTGCATAAAATAGAGGTTTTTGGTTATTGGCTTCCAAAGCAGGAGCAGCAAAAATATACAAGGCATCACAACGGGAGCAATCATCTATTGTGTGCTTTGAGCTCTAGTAATTATTTAAGAGCCAATGCAAATGGGGGAATCAACTCCGAAAGGAAACATCCATTAATTCCAGATGTTAGCAATATTAAGTTTGGTGTAACCTCTTTCCTTATTATTAAGCTCTTAGTGGCTTCCCATCTTCTGCATCCACAGGCTTCCAGATAATTGTAGAAAATGTCAGCTTTCTTCAAGATTCTAAATTTCGTATAATTTTATATATGTATATTAATAAATATTTAATTTAAAAACAGTGCTATTAAATTGGATATTATGAACAAAAAACGTTGATTTTTCAGAAAAATTTCATCAAATATATGAGGTGTAGTAATCGAGTTTAAAAACTAAATGTAAATCCTGTGTGCATTTTTTTAAATGCCGACATTTTCTCCCTTTTGTAAACAGAATCGTGGATAATATACGTATATTCTACAGTTTAATAAATATATCCTGAGCATATTCTTAATCACCCATTACAGATTCTGATATTGTTTTAATCGACTTGAAACAAATGCAAACCCTGCTCTTGAATATTTGTCAATCCTAACAAAGGAACTCACCTATAATTTTATTAAAAAGCATTTTTTTCTTAGACAATTATTTTCTGCAAAAAGAACGTTTTTTATTGACCTTACCATTAGCCCCCCACCCACCCCATACAATTTACCAGTAAGAAATTGCTTATGAAAATCATTGTTTTCCAAAATAATACTCATGAATAACAGCCGGTTTCGTGGTTAATTTCCAATCTAATAATACAGTTTATTTATTTAAATTTGGTATAACTATATATATGTATTTTAATATATATTTATTATAAAAACAGTGCTTATAACAGTGCTTATATAAAAACAATCATTTTTCGGCTTCACAGGTCATCATCAATCAATTTCCGTAATTGTTTGATCGGAATTTTCTTAGTAGATCAGGTTATTATTCAGGGTCTCGTACAGTTCTTCAGAGGTTTTGCTACGAGTATCAAATCCAGTCTATACTCCACAGCCACTGATCAACTTGATGTCAATATAAACTTTCACAATCAAGATTAAATCTGTCATAATACAGAACGCATTAAGGAGAGATTAAACCTTAGCCTTAGAAACTTACTTAGACTAAACAAATTCAATTCCTCACCTCCCTCAGAAATGCTTATAATATTTGCTAAATTTAAGAAAATATTTAGTGAAGCAATATACTGTTGGGTAGTTTTTGTTATCTAACCATCATTCTCTACCAAGGAGTGCGATGATGGAATATTTTTTCTTATTGGAATAGCTTGATCTTTAGTTGATAAAACAGTAGATGGATATGGGGCTAACGTATCAGCTGCTGGATAATCTATTTGGTGTATCAATCCTGTAATTACTGATCAGTACCAATCAACTACCTCCTTGTCACCTTACAGTATTTTGTCAATAGTTACTTTTTGTGTCCTCAATTACTTTACCCAAATGTTTTTTTTTCAGAACTTCCTCATCATGCAGTTTTCTAGGTAATACGTTCCTAATGGGGCACTTGTTAAGATCAAACTGAATGGTTTTCTCCACTATTTTCAACATAAAGTAAAATTTCACTATTTTCAAAATTAAGTATAGTTGGAATAGTAATACATGTAATGCTGATATATTAGTCATGTAATGAACGATTTATTTTAGTGGTTCATAGTTAGGTTAGAATGATGACTGATCAGTTGACTGATATATTTATGGATATCTTGCATTTTTGTTGGGTTAAGTTATTTGTCCCTTATTTAGGTTGCAATCATCTCCGTCGTTGTTCTATAAGCTAATCTTTCTTCAGAATATTTTTTCCAAGTTAATAAATTTACAAAAATCTGAAAGAAAAAAAAACGGAACTAAGAAGTTTCAAGCGATCACCCATATACTAATAGATCATCTAAATAGCAAATGATTTATCCTATTTTGTACCATTGCTAGATTATACAAATCTAGCAACGGAATTATGGTATATATTTCAGAATATCTTATTGTATCTAGGAACCCGATTCTTGTATCTTGCAAGACGTGGATAACAGGACCATTGTTTTTACACTTCGTCATAAATTTTATTAGCTGTTTTATAGCAATTAAAGCGGTATCGAGTTTCTTTCTGATTTATATCTTTTAAGATAACTTACATTAGATGAAAGATTTTATTTAGTATATCCAGGCAAATGACTTTTTGGATAATGTAGGACCTCGGTTATAGGTCTATTGTTTCTAAGCTAGGTGCATTTCTTGTACCTACTCCTCTTTATCTATCCTCAGGTTGAATTGGTTGTTCTCTCATTCTTTTTGGTTAAGCAACACTTTTTAACCATTTAACCCACATATTATACGCTACTTTCGAGTGCCGTATAATATATGAATAAATAGGAAGTCTACATACAAGATAAGACCTCGCAAGAAGAAAAAATCCTAAGTGGCAAATTCCTTTACCTATTTACTCAAAAGCAGTTTGTTTACTCATAAACGTGCTCGCATATGGATAGAGATTATAAAAGACGACAGTAAGGTGACACATTATATTTTCGATTTTTGTTTTCGTGTTTTCCGCGGAACTCGTGAAAAACTTTTGAATAGACGCCAGGATATCTTAATTGTATTTACTTAAGATATCAGGAACGTAAACAAACATGAAGGTCTGTAAATACGTGGATCAATTTTTTTTTCGGGAAAATGCTAATTTTTCGCTAAGTATTTTTAATTATGATTCATAGGATAAAGTTCTTAAGGTGATATCCTGTGACTTAAAGTGTATCTTATGAACCGGGCATAAAGCAGATTGCATCAGTTTCTCATTGTGGTTCTTCAAATAGACAAAGTAAATTGATACTATTCTTTTATGACCTAAAATTCACCCAATTTATATTTTCTTATAAATTTTATGACACATTTCCAATTAATGTTGTATTTTTCACCTTGCATTTTTACCTTTTTAAACACGGATCTAACCCAAAGCACAATAGTCTTATTGAACCATTATTCGGCGAATTCTGTTATCTGGGTCATAGCCTGTCCGAAATCTTAAAATCTCAGACGAGGATATCCGCACGTTTAAGTCAATAATTGGGATTTCACTTATTGTGCTAAACAGTAATTGAAAAGTTTGAACAAAAAAAATGTATATTGTTGGCAGAAAACGGGTCAATTGCAATTTAAGGACACTTCCATTAATAAAAATATAAAAATTATACCACGTATCCATTTCAACGTCCAAAGACACAACATAACTTATCAATAAAGATTTTTTTATCGTCCTAATATTCAAATTTTAATCTTATGCGTAGCTCAATCCGAAAATAACCAGAATACATATTAATAATCATTGGTATGCGTATTGACCTTTGATCAAATATCTAATTTTTTTGGAAAGTGTGCTGATTAAGAACAAGCGGAAGTGATATAAACTGAAAATGATAAAAGTTATTTTATTTTTCTTACATAACTACTGTAATAATTGATAATCATATAATCTGAAGGCCAGGTTACCTTGTGGTTCATCCTATCAGTTCCAGATCTGATCAGGAATGTTCAAGTGGGAGTGAGACAAGAGCAGAATTAGTTCGGTTTTAGGGCACATCAGAGTGAAAAGGAGAGATGCCTATTTCCTGAACAATTGGGGAAGAACTTCACAAAGAACCAAAGATGCATGGAGCTACTACTTCTGATCACAACTTGGTTGCTTACGACTTCATAGTGGTGTGATAAGTTGTTAAGGTTGTGAAGATATTTTGGAATCACTCAGTTAAATTATTTCCTTTAGCAGGAAAATAAGAGGATTTTTTTAATTGGAAACCTTGAAAACGTAACTAGGATTGATCATAAGAGTTTTTTCTGGAGCTGAGGCAAATAAAGGACTTATTTGCTGATTTATCCTCCCATCGTTACCACTACTGTCTAGGGATTAATCAAAATATTTATGTTTGAACTACAAAAATGCAAATTTTCCCGTTTTTTTTTTATCTTATCTGACGAGACGTTAAGGGTTATCAAACTTTCAAAATGCTAATAACCGATAGAAAAAAATATGTTATTTCTCATTATTTGCACTACGTTGCATATAAATCGTACGATCCATAAAGGTGTGAACAGCAAAATTATATTAAGGATAATATTCAATTTTCGATACATTTGTTAAAGACAAATTCTCTATAGATAAATATTCTCTTAAAAGTCGTGGATCTTGCAAATTTCAAAAAAATTTCATTTTAAGCTTTACCTGATTCAACTTAACCAAACTACTAGAGTATTGGCCCTCAAATATTTTTCCTTATTTTCCACTATACATATTTGATAAAAACCTTTTGTCTCATCAAGAAGGGAAAGGTATTTCAACTATTCAAATTGCTGCCAGAGACTTCAGTTTAAACTGTTTTTTCAAAGGGAATCATTTAAGTCTTTAAATGTATTTCAATTATATTACTATGAAAAGATATCGGTTAAAATCTTGCTGTATTTCCCAATCATGATCCCCAATGGCAACTTTCTACTAAAATTGAAGCAAATGTCTTTCTGAAATAAGAAACTGAATTTTCCACGTAATTTTAATCAACCTGTTTCAGTAAAGTAACATCATAAGTTTATTATAGTTTGTATTATTGAAAAATGCATGTTCCGTTGCAAAACATATTAGTTAATGATCCTAAGGTAGTCTTCCTCAAATAGGCTTTCAGTTCTTTAGTAGGTAAATCAGCAATCCATCATCTTTCCTAGTTTCCACTGACAGGTCCTCCCATTTATCTGATCTATTTTCTATTAACTTTTATAATTTCGCTCGTCATCGATGTCGAGCTGATGTATTTTTTGTGGCATAGTCTCGATATTGTTCATTAAGTATGTTACATTCTACTTCCAACCAAAAAACCGTTCCACCCACCCAATTATCTTCGGATTAGTAGGTTTTAATTAGCACCCGAAAATGAGTAAACACTACCAAATACTGGGCTTATTGAAACTGATCCGAATGAAAAAACGAAAGGGAAAGTACGATGTTCTATTATAATCGTTGTGGCTAAGTGGGTCAGCAAAAATTGAAAGTACCACACTGCTAAATATTTATTTATTTTTTTAATGTTCTTTAACTTGTGAATAAAATGTTAATCAAGTTAAGAAAGTGGCCGGAGAGAGAGAGAATTTCAAAATGTTACGCAACAATTTTTATTATACTCAAAAGTCGTTAAAACTTTTCTTCATTCCTATTATGAAAATAGGTCAAGCCTTTTGGGCAACTTCATAGATGACGAATATCATTTATGATCACGAAGTTCAAAATCCCACAATGACAGTTCCATAAACGGAACCCTTAACATTTTATTGACCGGAGTTTATTAGCATCGCCCAAAGGTCAAAACCGCACTAATCAATTATTATATGTTTTATCTTTTTATAGGACAATAGTGGTTTCCTTATAAAGCTAACGATATCCGCGTATATAACTGTCATTGACTGCATTTTTAATCAATTCGTGCAAATCCACGATGAGTTTTTTTCTATGAATTTTTTACAAGATCTTTTTCTCACGATTAGATATGGTTTACAGGGTGTCCCAATAAAGCGTTAACTATTTCCATGGATATTTTGTTAATAAAAGTAAGTATATCAGTCGCCCTCATAGTCTTAAATAAATTGAGTGATAGAGTTCACTAAAATCATATAGACTTATAACTGTAACGTGCAAACTGTGGTGCAATCACCACTGTACTTTCACCTCAATGAATCTTCATTAGGCACCTCTGTTGAAAGAGGAGAGGAGCCATCCTCAACGAGAGCAACGACGGGTTTTCCCATTTTACTTTTTTATCCACTTCAACAAAACATATATTGGCATATTTGAAACAAAAAAAAATGTTATTTTTATTCAATATTAAGTCGCATAACCACTATTTCTCATTGCGTCCTGGCCTGAATACCGCTTACGCGTTCCTCATCAACTATATTTGATAGGTTCGCAATTAGATTGAGATCAGGGCTCTGGGTTGACCAGTTAATCACTTCAATTTTATTAAAAAATTGTTTTACTACTTGGGCAGTATGCTTCGGATCATTGCCATGCTGATATTTTCATTTTAGTGACATATTCTCCTCTACTAATGGAAGTATAACATTAGACAAAATCTCTAGATATTTAAATCTGTTCAATATATCATCTATTTTATAAATGGGATCCATGCCAAATCCAGAAAATGCACCCCAAACCATGCAGTTGCCGCCTCTATGCTTCACAGTACCTAAGATGTACTTGCGATCAAATCGTTTGTTCCTTGGACATCTTCAAATAAAACAGCATCCCACGAGCTTACATTAAACTTACTTCCATTAGAAAACAAAACGTTCTTCCAATTATTTTCAAACAAATGGTCATATGTAAATCCAAGGCTCTAAGGAAATAAAGGGGTTTTTAACTGGTCTTCTTGCTGGAAGGTCATATTAATTCAAACGTCTTCGAACTGTGTGAACTGATACATGTTCTAAAACTTTTTCTTCCTCCAGTTGTACTTTAATGGAAATAGTAGTGTTAAATGGATTTTGAACCATTTGGCCAATTTTCTTATTCTATCTATTCTAGGTGTTGTTTTTCTGGGTCGACCAGTTTTGGGCGCACTAACTAAACTTTTGCGAATACCAAACATCTTGATTGTCTTTGATACTACCGAACAGATCTAACTGTCTTGAAATTGTTGTTTGTTCAATACCACTTCGATATTTTTTACTTATCAATTCTTTTAACCTTGACCAGCCAACTGATTACCTCTAGGCATAGTCGAATACTCAAATCATAATTTAAAAGACTAATTTTCGATGCCAGTCATAATAAACCACTGAATAAACCAGAAAATATATGAGATGTGTTTTAATACTTACTGCTTCAATAAAAATAAAACTGAAAATATTTAAAAATAAAACGATGAAAAAAAACAAAAATAACAACATATGTTAAAGAGATAAGATGCCTATAACGAGATGTTAAATTGATCTCTTACATAAGTTTCAAATATTTGAATTACACTTAAAACAGTGTTTGTTTCTTTACTTTTGGTCACTACTGTCTGTGCTCCATTATAGCATCTATTACACAGAGCGAGATTACTAGCCAGTCGCCGGCGAATTTACTTGCTGCTATAAAAGTCGCCAAATGTAATCGCGGCTGCTAGTAAACTCGCGGCTCGCTTTTTCCCAGCGAGTAAAGTTGAACACTGGCCTACTTTTCTCGCTACTCGCTCGCGATATCTCTCTCTGGCGAATGAAAACGCGTGTAATTTAAAACAGGACTAGTACTAGTTGGATAAAATGTCGGATATAGTGTGTGCAGGAATTGCTGTTGTGAGCCTTTTAGTTCGGAAAAAACTTCAAGAAAGTTTAAACCAGAAAAAAAAAAGAAAAGCAAGATGAGTGTGTTTGAGGCTGGGCTGGGATCACTTGGGAAGGATAACGATGGAGAAGTTTGAAGTTGAAGGGGTTTTCCGTAGTAAGTATTTATTTAGTTGTTCTTTTCTTACACGTGTAATAGAATTCTGGATTTCTTGCTGCAATAAAATAGCCTGACGTTGCGGCAATTGACGTAGGTCTGCAGCTACATACTTCCCAAATTCGTCGTACAGTTCTACCTGTGATCCATTTTCAGTAATTCTATTTAACTGACCAACTGCATCAGTAATTTCTGGATCTGCTTGTTTTTTCACCCTTTTTTTAGGTTTAGGAGGTCCCATCGCCTGTGAGAGTTTTACATTTTGTTCCTTGGGCGGTGTATTGGGTTCTTCATCATCAGGGTGTTCAATTTGAGAGTTTGAGACTTCCTCAGATATATTATGTGTGTTAAGTAGAGTCTGAAAAAAATTAGAACAAATCTATAAAAAATATGTTTACCTTTTGCTTGATTTAAGAAGTAAACAAATTTTCTAAAATATATATTTTTCTTCCAGATGCCTACAACAAGCAATAAATGGAAAAAAATACAAAGCAATTTTTTTCTGCGTTGCAATTTCCCTAGATGTTGTGGAGCGATTGATGGCAAGCACGTTCTGATTAAAAAACCTCCCAGGTCTAGGTCAGTGTACTTTAATTACAAAAAAACCTATAGTATAGTGTTATTTGCAATGGTGGACGGAGATTGTTGCATTACTTACATTGATGTTGGAGCAAACGGCCGAGCTAGTGACAGTGCAGTATTTAGAGATAGTACTTTAAACATCGCTATGGAAAATAACACTCTTAATATGCCTGAAAATTCGGTCATTGTGGGGGACGATGCCTTTCCATTAAGAACCAACTTAATGAAGCCGTACAGTAGGTCACAGCTTTATAATACTGAAAGGATATTCATCTACCGAGCAAGATGAGTATCAGAAAATGCATTTGGTATTCTCGTGTGGTGCTTCAGATTATTTTCAAGACCAATTCAATTAAAAGAAGCAACAATTGACGATGTTATTTTGGCAGCATGTAGTCTCCACAACTGGCTGAGAAAAAGCAGCCCCGATACTAATTTTCCTGAAAATGCTCTGGATAGAGAGGATCTCAACACGGAAAATATTACTTTTGGACAATGGAGAAACCACGTGGATAATCTGCCATCGGTTAGTCATTTGGGACGTAATAATTACAAAAATTCCGCAGAGGAAGTAGGACGCACGTACGCCAAGTATTTTATAGAAGAAAATCCTTTATCGTGGCAATGGAAAAAAGTGGGATTGGAATTAACTTGAATAATATTTTTTATATTTTCAAGTAAATACAATTTATTATTTTCCAACGTAATTTTGCCCAAAACGTATGAGAAAATTAAACTTTATTTGTTATGCACAATTTACTTATGTAAAAATAAAAAATATCTAGCTCTAAAATCTGCTCACCAAGTTTGAATTACTATGCCTTGTTGACAAAACTTCTGCGAAAAAATGGGCAGCCTCAAACCATGTTAACTTTGGGGTGTAAATGTCTTCTGTTCCACAGCCACTTTTTTTGTTTCGTTCTATTTTGGCCAGTTCTTGACGAAACACATCTTTAAAATTTTTAATTTTGTTTTTCAATTGTTTTTCATTTATTCCTTTTAGAAGCCCTTTATCATCTAATTGTTCACACATGTTCTTAAATAATACGTCTTTTAGTTTAATATTTAGATAATCTTTGTGTTTAATATTCCATAATACTGGAAATTATTCATACATTTTTAAAAACTCTATAATTTGATTACTATTCTATTTAACAGACATTTTGAATTTTCGAACGAAAAATACAAAACAAACAACTTCCAAAGATTTAATAGCCTGCGAGTAAAGCGATTCAACTAGCCCTGTGTAGTTTGCGCTCGCTGAGCGTATTCTAACTCGCTCACTCGCTTTAAATTTTACTCGCCAGCGGCCGGCTAGTAATCTCGCCCTGTGGAATAGATGCTTTACTCATCGTCGAGCTTACTTTTAATTCGAATTAACAGTAACCGGTAAGGATACCTGTTACTATGCGTAGTTTCCTTCTAATCAGAGGCAAATTTGCGATATTTCTCTGAGAAGATCATTAGGAATCCATTTGCTGCCTGTGAATACAATTTGTTTAAGAAACACTTGGGATAATCGTTATGTTTGCAATATGCTTACTTGGAGAAATCTTAAGTGTCCAAACCCACAGCCCAAATTTGTCTTGGACTTTAAATCAGATCAGTAGAAATACCTGCCATTCAATTGGTATCAATGCCCTTTAAGTTGATCATATAGGCTTTTTCGAATGAAAAGATTGACGACGCAGAGACCACCCTAGTCCCCAGTAGATGAAGCAAGTTTGGTGTTTTTTTTTAGAAATACACTGGCACAAAAGAGCAAATCCCATAGTAGTGCTACGAAGGTGTCTGTGGATATTTTTCTTCTTTATTTAAAGTTCTGCAAGTTGTAATGTTCGGGAAAGACCTGCTTTGGAAGTTGATTCCACAGACTTGCACTTCTCCATAAAAAGAAGTCCCAATTCTCCAGAAATCCCAAGAGCAATGTTCTAGACGTGTGCAGATGAACTCGATATTCATGTGTCGCATTTGCTTGTCGAGTAGATCTTACGTCTATAGCTCTAGGTGGAATGATATAGGCCAGTTTGGGAGAGCATTTACCATGATGGTATTGATAAAACAGTCCTAGCTTCTAGTTATTTTTGGATCTCCTATAGGGCGTATTCTTCTTGATGGAATCAAGCAACTTCAAATTGTCTTTGGGTGGAGCTTCATATGTGAAAATAATACTCAAGAGAATAATAATCAGGAGAGAACTAAAGCGTTTAAAACTATTACGGTTTATATAGCCTTGTTTGAGTTATTTCATGAAAGCTTATCCCTAATCCAACTTAAACCATCCTGAACCTGAATGCAATGTCTTGCAATTGAATCTTTACAGACTATTTTATTCCTTTTGAGCATTTTACCCAAATGCATTCTCTCAATTTGATAATTATTTCTAATTAAATACGAGGTTGAAATCCCCATTGATGAAAGGGATAAATTGATAAATTCAACGTTTGACAAAATTGTTCTGAAGCCACTACTTTTAGGCGTTGGTATGAGTTCGGAAGATTTTCTATCAAATTAAGTTATTATTTGACAGTAAAATTGTCATTTAGACGCAAATGAAAAATGTTGCTTGGTAATTGTGTTATTTGTACCAAATAGCGGGTCGTAGTCGGTCAAAAGCAAAGTCCGGTGAATTTTGTAAAATTTTGATTTTTTTGTCAAAAAGATCCTCAAAACTTTGGAGAAACAATTGGAGGAACATAGTTTAGTACTCTATAGCATAATGATGGTTCCTTTATAGTTTTAAATATATTTTTTTACTCAGAAATCATCAAAAAAATGTTGGTTCTACCTTGATGGAAGGGGAGGAAGTATTAAGATAAAATTCCATTTATTATTATGTAATTTTTCAAACATAAAAATCTAAAACCAACCAACTGATAAATCCACTATTGACATATTTAGATTTCGTTTCAATTCTACCATAGCGGTTTAAATGATCATTCAAACGTTTTCATATAGACCTAAAGACTTGTCGTCCAAATGAGGCTGTTACTCTTTAAAAAATGGAAAAACTCTTAAAATCATGCTGAATAGTCGTAGTGGATTAAATAAAAATGCCTAAGGTAGCTGACATGCTAAAGATATCGCATAAGATATAAAAGTCGTCCAAAAATTTTATCCTGTTTTGGCATATTTATTATTATGCTCACGGAATATATGTGTGACTTGATATATTCCGTGAGCTTGAAACTGGAAAAAAAACGTCGAAGCCATTACGTTGTTACCGAAGCGGTTAAAGGTAAAAACTGCAGCCAAACGACCACCATTAAATTGCTTCTCCACGTAGCAGTCCAGATATGGTCGCTAGCGACTGGAAAGTGGAGATCCAGATTTCTCTTAGGGAAAGAAATCTGGATCCAAAGAAGAAGCAATTGCTAGAGGAGCGTTGAATTCTTCTAGGTTCTCAACCAGGAAGTAAATAAAACTTATAGCAATAGAACAATTCGCTCCAGGACCGGTAAAATTTATTTATCATTAAATTCGAAAAATATTGATTTAAGTTCACTATAATTTAAATCATTATAAGAGAGTTCTTTATAGCCTAATGATTTATTTTCTATACAGTTTAACTTATTATAAAAAATTGCTTTATGATGATCAAAATTTTAAGAAGAGAAGAAAGATTATTACCTAGATGAAAGGTTTATTCAATATCGTTGTAAATAAAGGAACTTTCATTAAATCTCCCAAATAAATAAAAAATATAAATGTTCAGTTTTTAAAGAACTGGAACAATTATATAATATGTTTAGACCTTTCAGGCGCTTGTCTTGTCGTCTATATTTATTTAAATACATTATTTCAGATCCCTTTTTTTATTTCGAGGACAGGTGATGAAAAACGATTCCAAACCTATTATATTTTTTATAATTTGAAAAGTTATTAATTTTGATAGGAACTCACAATTAATTACACCCACTTGATACTGACAATAAATTCTACTTTGACAATTACTAACATCACACAGCAACATCACTATGGGAAAACTGAAGAGAAATATCAAAGCCTACTACCAGGAAACCTTAATGTTGTTAATTTTAATTATTTATCTTAATCAAAAATGAGCATGGTTAAAAAGCATTTTTAAAGGGCACTTAGAACGTAGTATGTCTTCGTTACTTATGTATTGCAATCTCTATTAGAATTAGAGATAACCATGAAAGCTATGACTATAATATTACTTGTATGTAAGGACACTTACAGGTTTTATAACATCATTCCAAATTAAGGTGTTTTAGAGAAAAAATATTGATTCAAATACTGAACAAAATCCTTTTAAAACCAAACTAAAAATTAGGATTTTGGGATGTTGGTGATTAAGTTCTTTATATGAAAAACCAGTCAATCGTACTGAATAAGTGAAACGAAGTATTTAAAAATATGAGCTGTTTTTTTTAAGTAAAAACTTTTTGAAGATTTAGAATTAATTATTATAATTTGTTAAGATTGTTAATAGGCATTTTTATCTCTTTTTAAATTCCTCACTTTTACAGCTTTAAATAAACCCCTTGGCTTACAACATAATTCAATATTGTTATGGTCTGGCTTATTTAGTATGTTTCATTTATATATACGAGATGACTGATAACATTTTAGAAAAAAATCAATCAAAAAATCCTTCCAATAGCAGAATCTAGGCCGAGTCTTTAAAAAATAATCAAATTATATTATAAGGTCCAAAGTAACATTCAAGTGGTATACGCGCAATGGTATACTTTCTATAGATGTTACGGAAAGTGGGTCAGAGAATGAAAGCGAAAACGGCGAAACACGACTAGCAGCGTTCTCACACAAAATTCAAACTATTTGAATACAAAGGAGGCCTCTAATGGCTTATTGTATTCTATATAAGCTTTTAATTAATAATACAAATTACTTATCGACTGTAAAATTATCTAAACTTGTTGCAGCAGGAAATACACGTATATGATATACTTTGTGTGCTTTATGTACCGAACCAGAAAAAGTTGTCTTATCATTTCACTTGAGTAAATCTAATTAGATCTTAAGTTTATTAAGAGTACTTATACAAATGTTATTTATAATAACGCAAACGCGTACAGCAGCCGACAAGGTGAAAGATTAAATTATTAATATTCTCGAAAAACACTTCCGCAACATTAGGTGCATGTATTTATACTGACAAGCTCTGACGTAGTCGAAAGATGTAGTATCTTGATACAAATCGTAAAGTGAATAGTACAAATTGCTTCTGGCAACGAGAATTTACGATATAGTTTAATAACGAGGACAACACTGGACATTAACAGTTTTTGCAACAGGAAAATATTTATTAGCTTTAACCCAGAGAAGTTTATCAAAAAGAGAGGAAACTGTAACTGAATAAACTAGAATTAATTGAAATTACCATACATATTGATAACTAGTTGTCTCATTTCCACGTTCTTTAAATTAAGTAGATTTAACAAGTATGTCCAATAAAAACTTGTGCTGTATACTCTCTACCATCTGCCTATGTAAATCGCGGTAAGGTGGCCAAATAACAGAAGTATATTTTTATCCAGACTTGACCAGGAACGTATATAGGAACTTTATCAAAATATACATCAAGGTCCTACCCAGTGGAAGAACAGGTCGATATATTTTATTGCGATAAAAACTGATAAAACGACACTTATCGATTTTTTTGAGTCCATTCAGAGAGAGTCCAAATCAGTTTGCAGGTCACAAATTCGTCATCTTCATTCCTTATACCTTTAAAAGTTTGAAATCATCAGCGAATAGTAAATCAATTGAAAAATTCAACAATTGAGGAAGATCATTGATAAATAATTTAAACAATGGAAGGAACTTAATGTTACAGGAAATGAAATGAATGCTGTATTAGTGATTCTTGTAGCATGTGTGCTACCTAGAATACATCTCTCCATCCAAACCAGATGCCTCGCTACAAGAATTAAAAACACTCAATAGTGAAGAAGTAGTCCATACTTGCAGTCGAATCGTAGGTTAAGTTTAAATGAAAAACACAGTCTTCCTCCACTTGTTTATTCTGCATATAATCGAAAATTCCCAACATGCTTCGAACACAGATATATCTATCCATTATCAAAAGGAAAAAATGTTTAAAATTAGCACAAATCACACCCACCAGGGCTTGAGTTTTTGACAAAATTAATATTAAACGATATAGAGAAGATATATGAAGAATAAACGAGTGGAGAAAGAATGTGTGTTTTCATTTTACCTCAAAAATACTCAATTCGATTATAAGAACTTTAAAACTGATCCGGTAAGAAGCTTTTAGAAAATCGGGTTAAATTGCGTCTACTTGATGACCCTAAGACATCCAGAAAATACATCTTATATGCGGCAAGTATCTCTGTGGTAAAATGGTTTCTGCAGAAGCCAAACTGTTGATCACTCACCAGACCTTTACATAATGAAGTTAATTAATCAGCAACCAAACTGTATAACAATTTAGTCGACGATTTGGTTCCGTATTGGATACAGCTTCAACTTTTTTTTCTTTACACGTAAAATTTGCCATTAAATATTTATCATTCGATAGGCATCATTCGATGATGTCCTCTCCTTGGTCTAAAGCATTGGAGGAAGACAACATCAATATTAACTCACCTACTAGACTAGCTTACTGGATAAAGCTTATCAGAAATGGTTACAATTTGTCCTTGGTTAAGTATTCCGCATTCTGTAAAGCATAATTCTTTCTTCCTTTGCTCTAAAACTTTTCATCACATTTGAATCTACTCTATCCTTCGGTAGGTAGTGGCTCCCAAGGATAATTCTTTTGATCTTTCTCTTTAAACGCATGATTTCATGCTGTTTAATCGTAGAGAACCTATGGTTTTTAGTTGAATCTACCAAATAGTCTTACTTAACCATTGTTTGCTTAAAATTCTGGATTGTGTGCTTATTAATTTTTCAAGATTCAAATATTGACTGGAAGGTCTTTCTAATCTGATTCATTTCTTTAATTACACTATCCTTTGTTAGAACGCTGTATTCCCAAACGTTCTGCTGCTATCGATTTACCTTTACGTCTCAAACGGTATTCTCTTCACTGTTTCTTTTGAGTAATACGCAAAACTCAAAGTGAATCCGCGTGATGTTTGACTGATTTGAATTGTTCTGTCGCGGATTAATTTAAGGATAACGCACAGAAATTCTTTTTCATCGTGGTTTATTTATAATGCTGCTCCAGAACTACAATTCTGAGTGCAGAAGCTATAAATCTTGAGATTTTTCATGTGATAAATTTTTTCATTGCACCGCGTATACAATATCTTGCTGAGAAGTGTTCTAATGAGTCCTTAATTGCTTGGGACTATGATTTATGCACGGAAATGGAATAGATGATTAGAACGTCTCTTTACTAGAACGTCCATCAATTGTATTTGTTAGTCTACATGTATAACATTAGGTTCTTTCAAAAATTGCTTACTGAGATAAAGACACTAGACATAAAGTTTCTGTTTTTATATAATGTAACTGATCTGACTTATCTTTATTAAGTTTAGAGTTCTTTGTACATAATTTTATCATATGTGTAATTTGACTATATTTGTCTTACTTGGACACTAACTTCAGCTCACTTGCATGGTGAACTCATACTCAGATGGTCCAATTACTGACTGATCCAGGTTAGTTCTTCCATGTTTCCATCACCTGCAAAGTCATCGAGATAGTTCTGACTTGGTAGGCTTCCTCATTGCAGCAGCATGAGACATATTTATAAGTTGACCAATATATAAGCAAATCTTAGAATACCTTTCCTCTTGATGTCGTACTCACATTTATTTATTTTCTTCTTCGAAATGCAACGATACGCTGGATATTTAGTAGTAGTATTCTTAAAGAGGATTTGATGGTCTCAAAGAGAATTTCTCTCTAAGCTCGTGATCTCATGCTGGCTGATCTTTGACTAATTGCAAAGAATTCGCTTTTAACTTTGTTACAGATTAATTAACACGTCCTCAACCTGGTTTGGAGTACGGGGGAAAGCTAGCATCGATACCAGCTCACATACTAGACTAGCTCAATGGACAAAACTCACCATAAATGTTGTCCTTGGTTAGCTTCATCCTTTCTTCTTTTACACTTCAAACTTTTTATGACTTTTTAAATCAATCGACTATTCGATCTTTCAGTAGGTAGTAACTCAAGAGAATTAGATGATTCTTCTCTTTAAACGTATGATCTGAACTGTGTTTTTAGAGCATTAGCAGAGTATTCTTACCTTATAACCGTTGTTTACTCAAAGAAATTCTGGATGGCATAGTTATTAATTTTCAAGATCCAATTAATGATTGAAAGGTCTTTCTGATCTGATTTATTTCTTTAATTATACACTGCTTCCCAAGACAACTGTATTACCAAATGTTTTACTTCTGTCGATTTATCTTTTAGACATAAAGGGTATTTTCTTTACTATTTCTTTGACCTAGTACACAGAACTGCCTAGAATTATTCAATCGAAGATTTGTTTAAAGATAAAGCACAGGTATTATTTTCACCATAAATGTTAGTTTGTAATGCTCCAGAACTTCGAAGAAGTTCTGAGTATAGAAGCTGTAAATTCATTTTTTCATTGTATTACGTATACCATATCTTGATGAAAAGTGTCCTATAATGATTGGATTATGATCCTATTGGTTTATGATTGATGCATAGAAATCAGTTCATGTAAGTAGGTTTACTGTACATTGTGAGAATCAGACGATTAACACGTCTCTTTACTAGAACGTGCATTAATTCTATTTGTTCGTATACATGGTAGTAGAACTAAAGTGTAAAACGTCTGCTAACATAAAGTTAATATTTTTATATAATGTAACTTATCTGTTTCGATCTTACCACGAGACTTTTAGAATACTTTTATACATAATTTCATCACACGTGTAACTTGAGTATACTAATCTTACTTGGACCCTAATTTTAGCTTAACTCCACGGTGAAATAAATACTTCATACTTAGATGATCGAATTACTGACTAACTGGTTGGTTCTTTCATATTTCCAACCACAAAGTCATCGGGATAATTCTGACTTGGTAGACTTTTCTCATTGCTACGGCATCTCTCAGATGATAAATATTTACGAGCTGACCAATATCTTAGCAAGATGTAGAATACCCTTCCTCTTTTAAAGTCTTTGAGTGTTTGATATTGAACTCATATTTATTTAATTTCCTCTAGGAAATTCAACAATGTGACATGCTAGATATTTGTAAATACATCAACGTTTTCAATGACACTTAACTGATATAGTGGCATCTCAACAGTATTGCCATATTACTAATTAAGATGAAGTTATTGAACTAATATTAGATATAAGACATGCTCTATAAATACACGTTTTATTTCTTTTATAACATCTTAGTGTTTTTTGCCTTCCATATTCCCTAAGACTTCCATCTTATCAATCTTGCAACAAATATTTCATTATTTTATATGTGACTTGCTGGGTGTCTTCTAGGTTTCGTCATGTAAACTATTTAAAAAAATTGTTTTAAGAAAAGTCGGCCATCTAATCTACTACCACTATCATTACCAGTTAACTGCAACGAAGCGTATAATACAAAACGTGCAATCTTACATAATCCTCTATAGACACGGAAAGTTTTCCTTTTCAAGGCCGTCTTTATGTGCTTCTTCTGCTTCTTCTATGTTGGCTCCGGTTTCGCCGTTAAGTAGAATAATAGGTGAATTATCTAGATGGTATTACGATGGTGCTGTTATTAGCCTAGAATTTATTGGTTTTTTAAAGTAGAAGCTTTTATGGTCAAATTTTTCATTTCTTGTCGAAATGTCGTAATCATTAAATTTAATCATCCTCCGCAATTGTCGAATTTTACCTAAACTAAAAAAAAGCTCGGTTACACAAATGATCTTACATAAGGGTATTTATCTGGCGAGTCAAACAAAACCGCCAGTGAATTCACATCAATTAAAGTATAGTTACGATAGTGACGTAACGTGGAATTAAGTAGAGCATGATCCCGCAGTCTACCGTGTCAATTCTATTAACAATGGAGACGGTGAATAACCGAAAACGAGAGAGGAATAGAATCACGAATTTACTATTTGCATATACAGGATGGACCAGGAAGGGAAACTGTGCCAGACTTAAAACTCATTTGACCGATGAAAGTGCAAAGTTGATACAAAGAACTGCGGCGGACATTCATTTTAAATGATTCATAGCAAAACCGTAAAGTATCGAAATTAATTCACGGTTGAGAGCGCATCTAGACTTCGTGTGTTCCACGGTTTTTCTATGGTCGTTGTGCAATATTTCTTCGCGAAACTTGAGTACGAAGGTGTAGGTATAGTATACGAGTCATTGCTATATAAATAATGTATTAAATAATTATTATGTACAGTACCGATCAGTTGAAATGTTACTCTCCGTTGTCATATGATGATCTTGAGGTTGCTGTGATCATATTCCTTGATCCAGGAACAAAACTGAACCAGTAAGACTGGTACCTGTTCCGCCGAGAGTTAAAACAGGAAATAAGTCATTCAACGCCTAAATACTCAAAACTCTATTCTTGCAAGTCGCTATAACATCATGTTTTGAAAAGCAAATATCGCTTTCTTTATGACATGCGCGCAACATTTCATATCGTCCAAGAAAACGTCTTGCTACTTTGTCCAGACCTAGGTCAGCGTCATTTAATCTAACCTTATAAACGGTTAATATTTAAAGAACTATCTATAGATGAATCAACGGTACTGGAATCTCCATTTTCACATAAATTTTAACTCGCCATGATAGGATCAATGTGATTGATGTGTGTGGTCTATTGAACTATTCTGAAGGTGAAATCTTGACTACGGATCTGTGTTGATGTGATCATAATCCTTGCTCCAGGAACTTTCCAAAATAATTCAGTAAGAGCATGACACTAAATTTGCTGAGAATCACATGAAACAATGCTATCCACGGATGAAAACTCTTGTTTTATAACATTTCAAACGGAGAATATTTGAAGGATGATCTGTAGATGAAGCAACAGTATTGGCAATCAATCTCGGTCTTTATATAATTTTCAATAGCCACGATAGGATTATTGTGATGGTCTATAGAAGGATCCTGAAGGTAAAATAATTTCAAATATGATCAGCACTGCTGTGACCATGCTCCTCGATTCAAGAATTTTCCAGAAGGGGGCAGTAAGATTGTGGTACTAAATCTGCTGAGTCAACAAATGAAACAAGTCATTTGAAGCTTGGAAGCCCTTGTCTTAGCAATTCTTAATATTCCAAACGTTGAATATTTGAAGGACGATCTATAGATGCAGCAATGGCACTGGAAACCAACCTCCCTCTTCATATAATTTTCGACTGATCGTGAAAGGATCAAAGTGAAGTCTATTGAAGGATCCTGAATATAAAATCTTGACTAAAAATCTGCGTTGCTGCTATCATACTCATACTTGAACCAGGAAATTTTCAAAAGGGTTCAGTAAGACTGTGGTACTAAGTGTGCTAAGAGTCAACACATTAAACAAGTCAACTGATAAAAACTCTTGTTTTAGCAATTCTTAACATTTGAAACAGTCAATATGTGAAAGACGATCTATAGATGAAGCAACGGTACTGGTAACCAGTCTCTGTCTTCATATAATTTTCAAATAGTCATAATAGGATCAATATGATGGTCTATTAAAGTATTCTAAAGTTAAAATCTTGGCTACAAATCTGTGTTGCTACAATCATGCTCCTTGGTCCAAGAACTTTCCAGAAAGATGCAGTAAGACTGTGGTACTAAGTCTTCTGATAGTCAAAGGCATGAAACAAGTCATTTAACAGATGAAAACTTTATTTTAGCAATTCTTAAGATTCCAAAGGGTGAATACTTGAAAAGCCAAGGCACTGTAAACCAATCTATGTCTTCATATAATTTTTCACTGATCATTATGATGGTCTATTGATGGTCAGCTATCAGCTAATAACACAGTGTTCGTTTTCGTGAGCACTGTGTCGTAACTGCTAAGATATGCAGAAGTGCGCCAATATCTTTCTCGAACCATGGTGACTACTAAAAAGAGCTGTAAAAGGCTCTCTCGTTACATTGGTTCTTTTGGTGGATCAAAAATCAGCAACCAACGTAACGAAGTCAAGGGGATTCAAAACTTCCGGTTTGGCTAAATTGTTCCCAGGCTCAAGGCTAAGAACGTAAGCATTGATTTAACAACTGAAGGTGGTGCAGTTGGAAAAGGAGGATGAAAGCCCTCCTTCCAACTAAATGAAGTTTGTCTAGGCAAATCTTCATCATGCTAAGGCTGCATCGGCCAAAATTAGCAGGAGGTTTGGTGGTCGCACCATCAACATGATAATCTAATATTTTACAATGCCATTAGGGGAAGAGGCTCTTGATCTGACCCTCTTAAGTAACAAATCTCTTGATATGATCACCGATCAGAGGTTTTCTGAAGAGGATTCTATGTCGGATCATAAACACGTAATTGTTAAAGGGAATCGATTAAAATTTGAAAAAAATTGAAATTCAGAAACCTCAGGGCTACAGATTGGTTGAAAAGATCTGCAGTCCAGAATCACTAGGAACACATTTACCATTTACCCCTCAGGTGATGTATTCCTCATTGGATGCATCAGGAGAGGAACTAACTGGTTATCACTGGAACTAACAAAGAGGTTATCTTGGTGGAAATTTTGAGAAACTGATTTTGTTGCTGCGACCAAAGCAAGAGTTCCAATCTTGTTCTAATCTTGCACAATAGAGCCGAAAGAATTGGAAATTGGGAAGGGTAGAGGGAAGCCCTAAGCAGCTATAACAGGAAGTTAAGGATGACCAAAGGAAATACTGGAAGCTCTCCTGTGAAGATCTTAAGGATGTCCCAGTTACATCTAGACTGCACAAAGCCGTTTCAAAAAGGGGGCACGAATCTGACAGGGACACTGAAGGAGGCGAATGGCCCCTATACAAATAGATTCAATAGGAATAAGAGCTTCTTTTCAGAACTTTCCTAACTGCAGGTTTGGAGTTTTGGATAATGACCCTGTGGCCACATGTTCAGCAAAGGCGGTCAGGCGTATATGAACCTGTGAGAGAGTTGAATGGGCTGTAAACTCTTTTAGATCTTACAGGTCATCCGGGCCTGATTTTTCCGGCACTGCTGTCAAGAGAAAATGCCATAGACCCCCGGAATCTCTCAAGTTCTACAGGTCAATTCGTCTTTCCTCTCTTATGTTGAAGACAATGAATAAACTATTGAACCAGTACTTTTGGATGGAGGTACTCTTCGTAAAACAATTGCATGGACTCCAATGCGCCTATTAGAAGTGCAAATCGACATTAGTTCAGGATATTAAAAAGGCCTTGGAATCCAAGAAAATAAAAAACCGTTCAGATTACTACAGCAGGGTCAGATCAGATCATTCTGGTCTGAGTACCAGAACATGAGGGACACGCCGGGAATGAGATGGCAAACATCTACGCAAGAAAAGGGGTTGAGAGGAACGTTATTTTTATATATTTTTATATATTATATTTAACCCAACCCACCCCATCTTTAGAGTATGAAAATAAATTATACTTTTCTTTAGCCCAAAATCACACTTCATAAAACCAGACCTTATTTTATTTAACTTATACCTTCCTTTGATCCTGTATAAAATTTAGGAAAAATTCTTGTGCAGGTGAATACTACTCCAAACGACCTATAATTTAAGGTATCACAATAGAGGTGGTGCCATTTAAAATTTTGGGGTTGGAGTGCATCGGGCTTAAGGAGTGACTCACCCTCTAACATAAATATAATGGCTGTAGTTCCCCCTACGTGTATAACATTTGTACCAAATTGCGCTTTTCTAACTTTTTTAGTTTTAGAGATCTTTGCATTAAATAGTGAGTAAAGAGGGTCTGCTGACGTTCCCACTGAAGAAGCTGATCCTATTT
Source organism: Anthonomus grandis grandis (assembly GCF_022605725.1). Lineage (NCBI taxonomy): Eukaryota > Metazoa > Arthropoda > Insecta > Coleoptera > Curculionidae > Anthonomus > Anthonomus grandis. Next base: position 11,240,059 of record NC_065548.1, on the reverse strand, counting down.
GCGAACTTACCAAATAGATTGAAACAGGGGAAGTATAATAGATCAACAATAGTCGTAATGCAAAAGGCCACCCTGGGTCAGATTCCACATTACATGATGATCCATTGAATAATCCTGAAGGTGAAAACTTGGCTAAAGATCTGCATTGCTGTGAACATATTCTTGATCCAGAAACTTTCCAATAGGATGCAGTAGTGTGGTGGTAGTTAATCAATGCAAGAAAACTCTTGTCTTAGCGATTCCTAACAGTCCAAATGTTGAATATTTAAAGAACCGTCCATAGATGAAGCCACGGCACTGTAAACCAATCCGCAAAACCAATTCAATTCCCATTGGTCGTGTTCGCGGGGCTAGACGCGAACAAGTGAAAGTGCAAAGTCGACCTCGATTTCACTTTCGTTTAGTAGGACGAGCGAGTCCCACGACGTACCGGATTTTGCAATTGTTTTGCTACCTCTTCGTCCTTGTCTTCTACATCTACTTCTATGCGAACGAACGGAGATAGAAGAGGCATTTGTGACGCTAGGTAAGTCGTTAGGCCTCCTAGAAACCATCCGTCGTAGTCGTGAATTGGGTCCGTGTGCTCCTTTATGCGATTGCGTCACTTATTATCGTATCTATTATGCGAATATGCTGGTTCTTCGGTTTTATTTATGATGGGACGAATATGTGCGGTTGGGTTTCGAGGGAAATTATTAACTGTCAATTGACGTTGACTTAAATTTAAATTATAGAAGACAACCTTGAAAAAGTCATTGGAAGGAGGAAATAGTCATCAGCAAAGCATCAAGAAATACAACCACAAGAATTAGTTTCTTGCCAGTTATTTCGAAAGAGAGGACGTAAATATAAATCGGTTATATAACCGTCTCGATAATAACTTTATTACGGCCGTTCTAACAAAAAGAAGTAAAGACAAAAAAGTTAAATAATTGTTGTAGATGTCCGAGCGGCCATAAAGTAGGCCACGAGTCGATTTATTCAAACGAGTGGATTTAAGAGAAAAACAGTGTCGCACTGCTAAAAACGATACCGAAAATAAGAGTGAGTTAAATTGAGGATTATTATAGGCAAGTAAGAATAAGAGAGAGTGAGCCAGGAGTAAGTCCAAAAAGGATAGTAGTAGCAGGACCAGATAAAGAATGCAACGCATTACATCAAGCTATTGTTAAGAAGTATGAAGATCCAGAAGAGTTAATAACATGGAAAACTCCCAATATGGCAGAACTCTCTCAATTCTGAATTCCCCAACTTGGTATCACTACCTGCGGAACCAAATTGGATTATATTTAGCTTATCCTAGATTTACTGAGGATTTGATCTGGATAACGAACGTTGATGGATTATTCTTTAAAAGGATTATCAGGCAAACATTTTCTGAATTAAAGGCAAATTTGTCAATCAAGATTCTAGTGCCATCAAATCTAAAATTTAATACAATTTAAATGATCGGATATTTGTTTATCAAACTTATGTCCGCATAAATATGAAAATATTCATGGAATGTTTGCCAAGTTTTACGTGGAAATTTCATGGAAATATTATGGGCAGAACAGTAAAAATCCATTAAATTAAGTAAAAGTGGTATTTAAATGAAACACCCTGAAACTCTGAAAATGCACACATATAATCATCAAAAGTTATAACTTAATCGCTTGCAATATAATATTTTCTTGATAAAATAATCCTGTGCAAATAATGAACAATAACTTCCAAAATAAAGCAAAAAATGGCCAAGCAACATCCAGAGGCCCACAGTATCAACACCGGTAAAAACTGCTCCAGTCTAACTTGATACATTCTGGACATTGCCGAGACGGACTCCTTGGCGTAATAAAACTCATATAGACGCCAGAATTTCTGGATTATTCCAAACTCGACCATTTGATCGAACCAGTAGCAAAACTCCCGATGCATAAAGTACTTCTTCGGCATTGCTGGGACGTGCGCGTTCGGCCACAAATCGAAGATGCTAAAGGATTTTTCCAAGTTTGGTTTCATTATTAAATAACCTAAGAATATTTGTGTAGAAAATTAATAAAATAGGCACCTTCTCCACTCACCTTTATAGATCACAGTAGCAAAGTTCCTCTTAACCAATAACACATTCACATTGTCAAAAAGATCTTTCTCTAACATAGGAATGTGCTTGTCATAAACATTTTGAAAGTAAGGTAAATCCATATACTGGAAAAATATTGCCATTCCTGCATTCAACACTATGGGAGTTCCTTTATCCAAAAGCCCTTTTAGGTCACTCACAGGAGGTTCATAAGTAGGTCCATTCATTATGCTTATTAAAGTACCTTGGAGATATGAGGAGAATCCCATACAGTAGAATAAAATACTGACTAAATAACCCAAAAACTGTTACTAATAGTTCCTTAGCGGTTTTATTAGTTTACTTACTTAAAAATATCCTAACGAGAGTATTTTTCGGAATTCTACAAGCCGTAGGAACATTTAGGATTGTCCTAAACACCATAAAAAAAATTTGGACAAAACTCGGAAACAGGTTTTTATCCGCGGACCATCTGATGAGAAATTTAAACGAAATCACGATCAAAAGAACCCCAGTAGTCCACCTGCCAAACACGTGAAGTTTTTGCGGTTGATTTATGAACTCCGTCATATCCCTGACCAACTCTCTCGGTGCAACAATTAATAAATCATTGGCAATTATCAATGGGCCGATATCTATAACTGACATAGCAGAGAGTTGCACCGCTCCAATAAATAGGTCTGCATAACCAGATTGGAAGGACTCAATCATCGATTCGAAAGTGTAGGATTCGACGATTTCATCCATATAAATAGGGTCATATGGTCGGTATATGATGGTTCTATCGCTGGCTTCGCCAAAAGCATCCATCATTTCTAGCAAGACTCCTTTGAGGGTGCTATTTTCTGGATTTATGAATGGAGGCTGAACACCTAAAAGAAAAAAAACTTTCGGGGATTGTAAGCATTCGTAGATGACAAACAATAGTATGAACCAGTTATAACTGGTCAGCCAGAACTACTTCAATGACAGTGAATCTATATCATATTCAGGAATCATTTACAATTGTTCTTGACGATCCACGATCAACTCTTTCAAGTTTTTTATCTCATTAGTGTACCTATCTGTTTAATTATCACATGTCACTCGTAAACTTGATGAAACATATTTAAAAATATAAAATTATCATATCTAACTGTAGACAAGAATTTCAGTTACTTGGTGGTCAATAACTATTTCATCAATATCGAATGAAGACTTTCAGAAATGTCGGATACCCGTTCGTCGAAATAAATAAGTTTAGTATGACTACTGCTCAGCCAGAACTGCTCCAATGGCATTAAATCTTTATCATATTCAGGAATCATTTACAATTGTTCTTGACGATCCACGATCAACTTTTGCAAGTTTTTTATCTAGTGTACCTATCTAATTAATCATCACACGTTACTGATAAACTTGATGAAACATATTTAAAAACATAAAATTATCATATCTAACTATAGACAAGAATTTCAGTTACTTGATGGTCAATAACTATTTCATCAATATCGAATGAAGATTTTCAGAGATGTCTGATACCCGTTCGTCGAAGTAAATTAAGTTTAGTATGACTACTGCTCCAATGGCATTGAATCTTTATCATATTCAGGAATCATTTACAATTGTTCTTGACGATCCACGATCAACTCTTGCAAGTTTTTTATCTCATTAGTGTACCTATCTGATTAATTATTACATGTCACTGGTAAACTTGATGAAACATATTTAAAAACATAAAATTATCATATCTAACTATAGACAAGAATTTCAGTTACTTGGTGGTCAATAACAATTTCATCAATATCGAATGAAGACTCAGAAATTTCTGATACCCGTTCGTCGAAGTAAATAAGTATAGTATGACTACTGCTCAGCCAGAACTGCTCCAATGGCATTGAATCTTTATCATATTCAGGAATCATTTACAATTGTTCTTGACGATCCACGATCAACACTTGCAAGTTTTTTATCTCATTAGTGTACCTATCTGATTAATTATTACATGTCACTGGTAAACTTGATGAAACATATTTAAAAACATAAAATTATCATATCTAACTCTAAACAAGAATTTCAGTTACTTGGTGGTCAATAACTATTTCATCAATATCGAATGAAGACTTTCAGGGATGTCTGATACCCGTTCGTGGAAGTAAATTAAGTTTAATATGACTACTGCAGCTAGAACTGCTTCAATGGCATTGAATCTTAATCATATTCAGGAATCATTTACAATTGTTCTTGAAGATCCACAATCAACTCTTGCAGGTTTTTCATCTCGTTAGTGTACCTATCTGATTAATCATTACATGTGATACCAGTAAAGTTTACCAAAACTTGATGAAACTAATAGCAATTGTAAATAAGAATTTTAGTCACTTGTTTTAGTAATTTTTGGTACCCGTTCGTGGCAGAATAATCAAGTAGAGGTTTTATTTTCAACGATCGCTTTCCCAAGCTTATATCAGGCCATCAGTATGATCAAGTAATGCCAATAAATTTAATAAACTTGTGAATTTGGGGATTAATATGATAATAATAACATAATATCCCTTTATTTATATTTCATCAATCATAATAGGTACCTGGTGTCTTACTGGAACATTTGTCAATTCACTGACTATTGCTCTAGATAAGAGTTTCAATTACTTCAAAATCATTAAGTCCTCCATCAAGCATCAACTCAGGAACTTCTTTTTCCAAAAGATCAAATAGGAATTGTCTTTTCGATGACTGCTTTGTAACACTATTATCAGGACCAAGAGACGCCTTTGAGCCCAATAAATTTTTGGATACATATGGATCTCACATTTGTCCTCCTTGGTCTTCTAGGATGGTATGCTATTAGTATATCTTATAATGAATTAAAACCTTCAAAAAGTAACAACCAAATTCCTTATTGGAATTTCGTAGAATCGATCCCAAATATTTGATTATTGAAGCTTCTAACTATCCATCGCTACTATTGTTAATAATTAATATCTACAACTAAAATTACCTGTAATGGTATATATAGGACACCCTCTCATAATCTCCTTCAAATCCACCTTCACATCTTGAAACTCACAAACCTGCTCTTGAAAATTCAACATTATCTTCTCGACTTCTGCTTCTTCACACCTCAGCAGTTTAATCTTGAAAACGCTTAATATCACTTGATGCACAATGATGAAACTTCTTATTAGCTTGTACTGCCATAATATTCTAGCAATTTCCTGGATATGTTTTGGATTTTTGGTCAAAACTGACAATTGCGCATGAGTGGAGAAGGTTTCTGAATCTATTATGGTGGCCAGGGTGTCGTTCAAATTCTCAGTGTCATTTACAAAGATTATGTAGGTGGAGAATTTGAAGTCCAGTTTAGTAAGGAAATTTTCCAACTGATGAGAAGCAGTGCTGAAATGGGTGAAGTTTTTGACATTGTAGTCTTTAGGTTTATCAATGATAAGGTTGATTTGGTTCCCTTGTGTTATTGAGCCGATTATTTTATTTAGACAAGTTGCATGAGTTAAATTGATTAAAATACATACATGTATTAGAATTAATACATATTGATATTTTCGAGTCATGTTTGATACTAAGTTAATTATTAGCTTTTAGCATCAAGCTTAGTCCATTAGTTATAATGAATAAAAAGCAACTTTTCTGCCATTATTGATCAATTAGGCTGATAAGGATGTTCCAAATGGATTTTAATAACAATTAACCCATTTTTAAAATGATCCTGCTATGCAGAGATCTTGATCACAAACTACTGCTCAAAAATTTGAAATCTTCATTGGATTTTTCAAAATAAAATCCAAAATCGTTCGAATTAGGTTCGGAAAGACCAATGTTAAGAGTCTCAGAGCGTTCCCCTCTACGAAGCTGAGTGAAACAAAACAAAATCTAATCGATACACGAGAAAACAAAGTAGGCAGCGGCTTAAGACGTCACGTGACGTCACTTACCTGAATCCCACGTGCAAGAATGCGCATATACACATTCCTACCGAAACTGGGTCCCCAACCAGCTGGTTTTAGTTTAATGCGGCGTTGCCACTTGGGGCATAATGTCTTTAAAATCGCCCAAGCAACGGTACCTTAAAAATGCACCTCTTTTATTTCCAGGGGCTGTATTAACTTGCCTCAATACGGAATTCTAACATCAAGGAAAATTCATCACAGCAGATATACTAAAACAAAAAACGGAAGAACAACTTGGCAATAGCAGTAAATAACGAAAAACGTGCTGCTAGGGACATCTGTTAGTAAGTGGCAAAAGTGGAGGTCTACGATTCTCTTCCTAACCAACTTGCATCTCTGGTTTATAGATATCTGTTTGGAGTGTAAACTTACTTGAGTTTGTTACCAGTGTGGCTTTCTATTGGTACATTATATGCACCAGGATCTCAACCTGCAGGAAACTGCATAATTATAACAAATATTCCAGGCATTCAGGAACAGAAAACATCCTTTACAAAAACAGAATCATTATGAGATGTGGTTTGCCCTTCTCAAATATTTTCTTGCACTGATCTAACACGGTAGTAGTGCAATATGCTGTTCAAACAATGTCTCAACAAAGGATATTAGTAGTTTCTAGGTTTCTACCCTTCTTCTGCAGATATTGATCCCTTATTTTTCTACCAACCAATTAATAAACATGAGATTTGCAGTGGAAACTAGTAATCTAGGTTTGATACAGTTAGACTTATTGGAAAACACCTACAGAAAAATATCTTCAGTTTTCTGGAGAGACGTACTATATATGGAATAGAACGATCGAACTACTGTGGCCGTACTTTGTGACTTATGAAAAGATTTTTGACTGGGTGAATCACAGAATATTGCTGCAAAATCTCTTTGCTGATAGTTCAAAAGATATTTCCTGAAATTGGTTGGTTTGAGTAAGGGTACCTATTTCGGAGAAAATTTCCCAGTAAGCACTTATTGACCTGGGGACGTACTATATTGGTCTCATTTGTGCTGCGTGGGATGGTTCAAATAAAGCTACCGTGGGATATCTATTGGACGTCCTGGGTGGGATTGTCAGATTTAGGATATTCGTGGGTTTTCTCTTGAATATTTATATTTATATTCCTAATTAAATAAAATCCTAATAAAATATAATTTATAAAATCAAAAAATTTTTGTATTTTTTTTGTTCTCTAATCTTGAGTGTTAGTTAAGAATTGCGAATGTAAATATAGCTTTTCTAACATTTTGTAATTTTTTAAAATATTTTAAGAAAAAAATTTAATTTGAAAGATTGATTTACAGTACTATCCTCTAAGGACGCTGATTGGGTTACGTTTGCGGATGATGCACTACTGACTTATGTTATCAGGAAAGTCAAAATAATATGAAACAGGTATATTCGGCGTAAGAGGGAATGTACTATATCTGCATCTCTAGGCCATCATAAGAGCTATTTATTTATTTATAATCTTTTAAGGATACAAACAGGTAAACCTACAACAGTATCCACATCAAAATGTATACTAAGTTAACTAAAAACTAAGAAATACTAACTAAAAAACCAAAAATATTCATTAAGAAAATTTTACCTACTTTGGAACTTATAATATAAACATATAAAAAAGAAATGTTTTCTTAAACTTAAGTATCTAAATCTCTGACAGAAGGGCGCTTTTAATTATTTGCTTCAATTTTATTTCAGACAGGTTAAAAAAATCCAAATCTAAATCAGAATATAAAACATTGGCCTCACGCATCATCCTTATTATAGGAGAATTTTGAGCATGCAAAGTGTGTCTAAATGGGACCTTGAACAAATGGTTTACCCTAAATGCTCTCGGCGCTATATTAAATGAGGTTTTGCTTAACAAATGAGGAGACTTTACTTTACCTGTTAATATTTTATAAAGAAACATAATATCAGATAAAATCCTTCGAACCTGAAGAGTTAAAATATTATAATGATTTCTCACAGATGCTATACTAGTAAGCTGAAGCTGATTACCATATTTGATAAAAATGACTTCAAAAACCTTTTTTGTACCCTTTCGATTGCGTCTTTATAAATTTGATAAGGACTCCAGATTATTGAAGCAAAATCACAGAATAAACGATCTCAGATCGTTTATTCTGTGTTGTGTACATAAGCATAATAGAGTGTTAAGTATGTATTTGGATTTGAAAATAAGTTAGATTGTCTATTTATGAAGCCCAACATTTTAAAACTCTTTGAAATTGTTAAATCTATATGTTTTTAAAAATGTAAGTTTATTGTCAAGTGTCAAGCGCAGATCTCTAACCTCGTTTTCTCTATTTAAGGCACTGTTACCAATTCTGTAATTGTATTGAATTGGATTTTTATTTCTAGTGAAACTGATAACATTACATTTATTTAAATTTATAAACAAGTTATTTTTAAGACAGTATTTATGAAATTGATCTAGGTCCTTTTGCAGCAATTCACAATCGTGCGGAGTTTTAATTTGTTTGTAAATTTTTAAGTCATCGGCGAATCCAAGAGTTTGAAAAACAAAGTTTTACATTATCAAGATAAATAAGAAAGAGTAGAGGTCCTAAATGGGATCCTTGCGGTACCCCAGAGGTAACTTTTATATTCATAGATTCAACCTCATTTACCAATACACCTCTTAAATAAGATTCGCACCAGTCCAGAAAAATGCCATCCACACCGACTCTTTTTAATTTATATTTCATTATGGTATGATCAATTTTGTCAAAAGCTTTACTAACATCGGTGTAGATAGCATCCACCTGAACTCCGCTATCCATGTTTTCTCTAATGTATTCCGTATATTCAAGATGGTTAGATTCAATGGATTTATTTGGTAGAAATCCATGTTGCTCAGAAATTAGCAAACGTTTGACAACATTAAAAATATATTTATAATGTATTTTTTCAAAAACCTTGGCAAAAATACGAAGCTTACTTATTGGTCGGTAATTGTTAATTACGTTTTTTTCATTGTTTTTAAAAATTGGAATGACACATGAACGTTTCCATTTATCCGGAAAAACCGCACGACAGTGATTGATTAAAAATTAAGGTCAGAGGCGAGACCCATTGCACAACTCTTAACAAAAAAGCTATGATGTAAATGTCCTATTAAGTAAGACTACTAAAACGTAAATTAATAAAAATAGTAGATCTTAGAACATTGAAAGGCCTTTCAATGTTCTAAGTAGTAGATCATCGCTAGATAAATAGCTTTTGTTTGAAAGTTTGCACTAACCAAGACGCATTTCGCCTACCGTATCTGTGAAACTGATTTCGTTACGCGAATTTCGTTTCGAGTATCGCGATCGTATGTACCAGGACCTGCAGGAAACTGTATAATTATAACAAAAATTCACGGCATTCTGGGAATTCACTAAATACAGAATTATCATAAAGTGTGAAACTCGTTTACCCTTAACAAATGACTTAAAATTGACCAATTGCCTCAAGTTCAATATATTGTAAACACCGGAAAGCAGCTAATTCTTTGTCATTCCGAAATGACACAATAGTAGCCCACCGCACGACAGTTCAAAGGTTAGCTAGAATCTTCCGGAACAGCGTTCTGCCGAGTATACAGGAGCCGCATCGCCGATGGAAGTCAGTTGTCAGTTCAGTGAAGTTGGGAATATTGGCGCGAGATTCAAATAGTTGTAAATAAATACAGTAAAAGTAAATATTTCTAGAAGTCGTGTGTGATCGTGATTTCATATTGTAAGTGTGCAAATTAATTTTTATCACATTTTCTTAAAAAAATAATAGGACATACTATGGATGTAGGTATATTTCAAACCCATGGCTTGAAAAATGTGCCATTGGACGAACAGAAATGAAAACTCAGGACTCATATTTTTCTAGATTCATTATAGGTCCTCTTTCATTTTAATGAATATATTGGACGTCTTATTGATTTACGCAACTCTTAATATCATGGCTTAAATAAAATAATTGATTCAGCAAAAATAAAAAGCCATTGGACAATTCCAATGGATCTGTTTAAAATGAGAACCAAGGTAGTACCGTTTAATAGACCTTCAAAACTCCATCCACTTTTTATTTCCTACTTATTTAGATATGTAAAATTTTATCTGTCAAATGAAAAATTTTATTTAATGATCCTATGGCCGGCAGATTGTGATATTATGTCCACCGAACATAAATATTTCAAACAAGATGAAACCTTTGGATGTCCATTGGATAGATTTGTGCTGTCTGGGCTGTATATGGAAATGAAAGATCGGGAGACTTCAGTTTTTACGACTATGGAAAAGCTTTTGACTGAGTGAATCACGGAATATTGCTGCAAAATTCATTTGCTCATGGTTTCAGGGGTATTTGCTGAAATTAGTTGATTTGAGCAAGACTGCCTATTTTGGAGAAAATTTACGTTTGCTGATGACGCAACTACTTCGTGTTTTGGCCTGGATGGTATTATTAAGCCAGTCCTGGATTTACACTAGGGGCAAGTTCCCGGGGCGGCAAATCTCATGATAGAAAAGAAAATATTTTCAACGGTTATACTTATAAATTATCATGGGAAATGTTAACATGCCAATATTAAGAGTAAAATTTGCTTTAATGAAGTAATTGCGAAGATATCATCGAACAGTTCGCAACACAAAAAGTCGGACGCGTCTTTCGATGAAAACGACACGCTCATACACATCTTTTTTCGAAAGTCAGATCGTTTTTCGAAACAGTTAATAATATTTTCATTGTCTACATGAACAAACAAGTCTGTAATTAAAAATCCGTCTCCATTTTGCAATTGTATTAAATGACAGAACATTTTACATCTTTTAATTCTTAATTAAGAGTATTTTTCTCCTGTTATTTTATATATTTTTTGTCTTAACCTCCCTTCGTGATAAAAAAAGACGAAAGCAAATTATATTTAATTGAATACAAATTAATTTCTAAAATAAGGATTTTACTAATATTTCAATATGATAGTTTTAGATAATATGCAATCTAATATTCAAATTGACCAGCAACAAATAACAAACCTCGGCATACGATTTTACCTACCCTGAGTTTGGAATCTAAAATCACCTAAAAAAAAAGGGCGGCATTTTTTGTAAATTCGGGCCTGTTAACAGTTACTAGTTTAAAGTATTGGGATTATATTTAAGGAATTTATGTAATAATAGCAAGCTTTACCAGAAAACAAGTTTTCACAATGTTTTGCTTTAAGAATCATATCCAAGAAATTGGATAAACGTGACTAAATACGCATAGTTTGCGCTAACAGAATTCCAATTACTTACTTTTAATGTTTCTGGCATTCTTATTCTAAAGAGGTAATACATACAGTGTTAGTATTTATCTTTCACTATTGTATATTAGTTAATTTATAATTAACTATTGGAAACCGCTTTGCTTTGAATATCAACATTTGCAGTAGAGAAATCACAATAAGTGCTTCCGGTGCACACTTACAGAGGGCGGCAGGTTTCGTATATTAAGTGGCGAAATTTGAACCATAAAATGGAGAAAAATGTATAAAATACAACTAATTACAAATACAATACTAAAGTGAATCTTTTGACGCATGTATTGAGTAAAAGTATGATCTATTGTTCTTGGGGAGTGTTTTCATTTGTCTTTGTTTTGTTAATGCAATGTAAAAGTATCTTTTCCAGAACGTTTGAATGATCGTCCCAAAAGAGAAAATTTGAAATTTAATGAGTTGTACCGAAGCAGGTTTTTTTTTTAATACAGTTCAAATGTTGTACAATTTACTTACCACACCACGAACTCTTTGGCAAGTTTACCAACCCAAGCTTGAAAAAAGCTGGTATTGAAATCGGTAACAAGATGGGTCGATTGTCAGGATACAGCAAATGAATTATGAACACCACTATGTCAAAATCATTGAAGCTTTGATTTTATTTGAAGATGTACTGTACCTAAGCGACAAGAAACTAGAGGACTTCGGATACCTCGACTTGGAACAGCACTCATGGAGATACTTTAAGTCTCCATGCTGGCAATAAAAGATTGCAAAAATAGGTGATAGTAGCATAGCTCGTATTGTGTACTATCACGACTATCATGGACTGATACACGAATGCAGATCAAAGTTCGTGAAGAGGAAGCGTTCAGTCAAGACCGACAGCTCCAGAAAAAAAATAGTCTGACGAATCACGAGATAGGGAAGATCCGTTGTCGGGGAGCGATAATTTTCAGTCGAATACTTTTAACGTTATACTTGACAACGTGGATTTTGAATTAAGAAAAAGGTGCTGGCATATAAAAAGATCTACGACACATTTTCACTCAATATGGCAACACGATTTCAGTGAAATCGATCCAATGTTCCGATCGTAAAGTTTGAGACTTTAGAGCTCGAGTTCTTAGTTGATCACTAAATAAAAATCTGGAACGTAGTTTAGATTATGTAATTATTTTTCTACGATTCTTAAATAAATAAATCCCTTTAAATTCTGTAGTCAACGAATTTTTAACAATAGTAACACATGCAAAATTAGGGCGGCACCTTTACTAAACGGTTCCTTCACTTTTTATCAAAGAAATTGTCAGTAAATAAAAATTCAGACACAGGACAAACAAAATTTGAGTTACTCCTATCCAGATTTAAACTCGATCACTTTCCTTTGACGTTAATTGCTTAACCATTTGCCTTGTACATGAGAAATCTGGAATAGCAAAAAAGTTAAGAAATGTAAAAATTGTGACAGAACATTGTCTTAATAAACTTCTCTAAATTTGTTAACAGGATCAAGTAGATATTTGCAAAAAAAAAACTAAAAATAAGGCCATTTCTATAAAATCAAAAAACAATTTTATTTAATTTAATAATCACCTAAACATTATGTACTTCAGTATGAGTGAAAAAAAAAAAGGAAGAGGACATAAAAACTAGCATACTTTGAAAAAAATCACAAACTAAACATAATTTTTATTGACGTCTCTATATATTCTGCGGTCTGTACAATATTGATGTTATTTTGTCACCCCTGATGTGATTTTTGTATGTTTAGTAACTCTACGATTTAAGAAAACAAAACGAAATTAACAAATATATGATTGAAGTGTTGTTAAATAAATAGTAAGCCCAAAGTCTCTCGAATCATATACTTGTCCTAAAACGTTCCTATCGATTTAAATTTTTAAGTCTTAACGCGAGAGCGACGCTTATACAACGCTTTAACGGAATATAAACGGCACAAACTGTAAAAAAATGATCTTAGGATGGTACATAACATGTAAATTTATTAATATATAATAAAAATGCCCTTCTTAGAAGGCGAACAATAACAAGAAGGCCATCATAAGACAGAAGAGACCCATGGCTTCAGACAGGGCGAAACCCAAGATGGCGTATGAGAAAAGTTGTTGTTTTAGGCTTGGGTTTCTGGCATAACCGATGATGAGGGAGCCGAATACTGTTCCAATACCAGCACCTAGAAATAACATTTAAATTATAGTCAAATATAAGAACATCATATGATGTTGCACATATCTCATGGTAAACAAAAAATTAGTAACGAAAACACTAACCTTACCTTGCAAAAGCAAACATGAACTATGTACAGTTATTTGAATGAAACTGAAAAAAAAACATCGCAAACAAACACAAAATGATAAGTTTTCATTAAAAATGAAGAAGTGCCATGTTAAAGAATGTGTAAGCAGCAAGCATTAAAAAAATAAAGTGGGTTTATTATTGAACATTCAAAGACAATGCCTTTCAATGTTCCAAAGTGTTAAATGGAACTTTTTTTTATTAAAGCAATTAATCTTTTGATTTGATGATGGCTTGAGGATGAAACAGTTATTGGTAGTTTGTTAAAATTTCAGAAGCACCTGAGTCACAAGACAAACAGGATATTTATCATTTCATGCTGATTTTAAAAAGGTGTATTTTTCTTTTTCTTCAGATTTACAAACCAAAGTTTCAGCATATCAAATTTCAATTATTACAATACTACCACCACTATGATATGTACCCTAAACATGTTAATAAAATGGATTCAATGGAGTACTTAAAATTTCCATAGGTTTAAATGTATGTTGGTAATAATTAAACGTAAATGTACAAGAATTAAATCAACATCATCTTACATCAAAACCAAGCTGTATAGCAAATCACTTTTAGTAATAATATGCCAATATACATATAACCCAATGTTAATACCGTACATAAATGTTAAAATAAACGATAATAACCTAATGTGTAGTGTTATTTTTAATATTTCCACAACAACCTATATGGTTAATACAAATATTGAAAAAAAATAGCATTTAAATTAAAAGTTTAAAAACTGAATTTTATTAACTGTAGGGTGTGTGAATATAAAAAATAACCCTAAGACTTCCAAGCCAAGTATACATGCCAAAAACCCCCAAAATCAATAAAACCAAACAACAATAAACTAAACACAAACAAAATACAAATATAACATTTATTTATTAAATACAAATGCAAGAAAACACGTCCACAAGTTACTCTTAAATTCTACCATTAAACTTGATGTTCAGTTAACCAGCAGTAAATTAACTATAGTCAGGAAAAAAAAATATCGCTCATTTGCCAATCTGTTCAAAGTAAATAAAAGTAATTTAAAGCCCGAATAACATGAGAAATGAAATCATGAGACAGAAAAGGCCCATCGCTTCGGAGAGGGCAAAGCCCAGGATGGCATATGAGAATATTTGTTGTTTCAGGGATGGGTTTCTTGCATAGCCCAGTATTAAAGCTCCAAACACAAGTCCTATTCCAATACCTAAAATATGGAACAGCTCGGTTAGATTTTGTTAAGCAAACAGTTACCCTGGGTGATCTATTAAAATTCTTTCATTCACACACAACTTTCATAAATTGGTCAAAAGATACCATAGAAAACAAATTTTATTTAGTAGCATTTAACTAGCCTCATACCCCATTTATAAACAATAGTGCCCATATATAACAAAATGCAAAATCAAGTGATTACTGACCAAATCCAAACAACAAAAAGGACTTACCAGAACCAGCTACTCCTACTGTGGCAGCTCCAGCACCAATGAATTTGGCAGCAGAGTCAATATCCCTTGATACAGGGCTGGTCTGAAGTCCACGGATTGCTGGCAATAAGTTGGCCTAAAGAAATAAAATTCTCAATCTAATGTCTCCACTTTCAAAATGATCCAATAAGATTTTTTATGGTTATTTCAGACATCCAAGGAAGTAAGTAAATCATAGTTGATTCAAGGCAGTTACAAAGAGATCATCATCTTGCTGCATATTGTATTTGAAGATTGAGGAGATCTTGTGAGAACATAATTATTACCTGCTTTTGTTGGTGCTGTTGCACAGATTGGACCAAAGATTGGCTCTGGCTGACGGCACTGCTCAGTGGCCTCAAATATTGTTTGGAGTTGTTGAGGATCTGCAAGTAAATATTTTGAATTAGGTGTTATCATTTAAAGCAGTAAATAGTCTTAGGGATGAAAGTTTTCAGACATCCAAGGAAGTAAGGCAATCATTGTTGATACTCAATGAAAATTGCTTTGATATCATCATTGCTAATATTTTGTGTGGGCCCTAAATATAACTGCTTTGTATGTTAGGGTGATGTGTAGAAAAAAAATACAGGTAAATATGCTTTAGTTAAATTGAACCAATGTCATTTATCATGAATGTGAGTTTGGAATTTTTAAGTTTTATAAATTAATTGATATTTGCTAACTAAAAAAAACTAGAAAATGGGATTTTTTTTTCTTTTTAGTAAAATTGACTAAACATCAAATCAAGGTAAATTACAACCTTTTTTAAATGTTTCCAGCTCTTTTCAATCTTTCAATCCACATTATCGAAAGCTATAAATTACTGTACAATATTTGTTTCGATTTATATTGTAACCTCCCTGTCAAGATTTTAATAGTATATTACCTTACAGTGTAATTTTAATTTAAGTATTGTAAGGCTTAAATTCTACAACTTTACAATTTGACAAAATCTATGATTCTTACACCAAGAGTTCATTTCAAAACCTCCAGATTTCTGAAAAGGTCCTGCTCAGGGTTTTTATAGGATCAAGATATAACTTAGTGTATAGATGTGTTTTGTGGGTGATATAAATGGGAAAATTGAAGCATTAACGGGGAAAATTTACAGAGCTTGTTATGTAATATTATATGACTAAAAAACCCTGTATCTTGTAGATCACACGTTCTTGCTTGTACATTTTAAGTATTTCCATGATCACAAAAAAAATATAAATATAATGTTCTTCAAAAAAATTCAGATTTCTATAGGGTAATGATGACAAGGCAATGCAATAGTCTTAGAATTCCCTCACACTGAACGGCAATGTTTAAAAGAAGCCTTTGAAGAATGCTTTACCTGACAGTACTAAAAGTTTGTCAACTGATAAAGTATTTAAATCTAGACTTAAACAATTAATATGTCAAAATCCCTACTATTCACTTGAAGAATTTTATAAACACATAGATTCTAAACCTACAAGGTAAAAGCTACTGGTAAATTAGCTGTGGAAAGTCTATTTTTCCTTTGAATTTGTGTATGTCTTTTTTTCTTGTAATATATTTATATGACATATTGTAACTTATTGCCCTACTTTTTCACCATTGGGAAGTTTCCATTGAGACTGATGAGAAATTAAACTTTATTATTATGTTCAATTTTAATATTAACAAACAAGATACTTCCGAAAATTTATTCTTAGATCAATCTTAGAACACCCTGTTGACAAGATCTGCAGTAATTATCCAGATAGAATCATACATTGTTTTTGTAAAGTTTTTCAACAAAATATAGTGAAGACTATTCAAACATGGCAAGTAAATACAATCAAACCTTCCACATGGATGCTGAATGGCGATGAAAGTGGGTTCTGCCTGTGTCCAAAGAGTGGGAAAGTATTGGGTGTGAGAGGATGTGATGTCAATATTGTTAAAACCGGAAGCAGCAAGGAAAATTTAACGGTATTAATTACTTTCACGGCGGATGGTAGACTTTGTCCCCCACTCATCATATTTCCATATGTAAAATCACCAAAAAGTATAGTAAACTTTCAAAACCTCAGAGAACATCAAAATTAATGAAGATGAAGAAAATAAAAATCCAAATAAGAAAATAAAGTTTCAAAAAAAAATCAAACCTGATGCAACAGAACAAGCTAACCCTTGTAAAAGTACTTATGGAAATAAATCACAATCTGATTGAGGAAAAAATCACTTCATCCACAATAAATGACAAATGTCTAGAGGAGAAAAAAAATAATCAGGATGACAAAGAGGAAAACTGCACACCTTTGAAAAATGAAAAAAATGAAACTTTAAATTTGGTTGTAGTGGCTAAGTCGGCTAGCTGGAGCAGCTCTTCATTTGAAAAACATCTTGCATATGCACAACCTATTAGCAAAACAAATGAGAAACATCAACGGGAGAAAATATCCTCCGCAATTTCTTCTGGAGCCTGGAGAGAGTATTATGAAGGAAAATTAAAGGAAAAAGAGAAGAAAGAGAATGCGAAAAAGGAAAGGAAAATAGCAACCCTACAAAAAAAAACAAAGTAAAACAAAAAATAACAGTGCAGGTAACCAAGATAAAGATAAGGTAGAAGATTCATCTACTGTACATAAAAAAAAGCAAACATGTGGAGAATGCGAAGACGAACTTGATAGTGATACCGAAATGAAAGGTGAAAAGAATGTTGGCTGTGATTTATGTAGTCGCTGGTATCACTGGCAAAGACTGTCCGACTACTAACAAAACAGCATTTTCTTTACTTAAGTAAATACCAAAAATACTAAATAAATTTATAAACAAAACTGATATATTTAACTTTATCCCAAATAACCAAATTATTCATGTCAAAAGACTTTGGTTCTATCAAACCTATCAATATTTTTTTTATTCATGATTTACATTTAGTTTTCTCTAAATTGTCCGACCACTGGCTCATTGACCCTAGTACATATTACAGAGTTTTTACCATCAGTTTGCCATCCAGAAACATGGATTTCTACCCGATTGATCCACTGTGCAGGTAATAATTGCAAAATTAAGTGCATTTATATTTTCTAAAGGAACAGTGTTATATTTTTTTGTAGAAATCAAAAAGTATAAGTTGTTTATTATTTTTCAAGATCTTTTGTCTCTTCAGTGGAACTTGCATAATAAAGATAAGCATTGCATAATAAAGTTGATATAATATAGTAATATAACCCTATAATATATAATTACAAGCTATCTGACATTGCCATTGCAAACGGATAGAATGCCAGGATTTGATGGTGTCTTTTCAATAAAATCTTAATTTATTATCAGTTTTATTACCAGAAAGGAATTTTAGGATTAATGCTACGATTAGTAGTGGCAATAGTTTGCTATAATTTGGTCACCTCAAGAAAAAGTTCATATTAACCACTTAGAAAATATCCAAAAACCCTTTTTAAGTGTGACCTACCAAAGTATGCCGACAACTTTTAATGTGGTATCCTACAGACTATAACAGGACTTCTCAATCCTCTAATGACCCCAAAAAGCAACTTTATGGGGTGTTTTAAATAGATATTTGTTCTAAGAGACCTTTTCAAATTTCTAAGAAGTTCAACAAGGAACTTTAAGGGTCAAATTGAGTGGAATTTCATTCTATAGAAGCCCTCTACTCAAGTTCTGAATGCTAAAAAAGTTGTGCAAAATAAGTTTAAGACAGTCAATATAGATCTTCAAGATTAGTGAAAACTGAAGGAACACCTCTATCTTGTAGGAACACTCCAGGTGTGTCTTAGTCATTTCCACCATGAATTCTTTCAAGGAAGACTTGTATTAATATAAAAACTTTTATTAGTTTTTTGATGCAATAAATGAGATATATAAGAATTGATCTACTATTCCAGGCTCTTCTCTTTCTCCCGAAGCATGTCTGAGATTCACAGATCATTGAAAACCCTTCGAAAAAGCAAATATATTCCTTAAGAATATATAAGCCAAAGAAGAGACTTGTCTGTGGTATTTAAATATAACAAATTAAATAATCCAATATGTTATTTTAGTGACCCAGTTTAATTGTTTTGAGTTTTAAGAGTTAAGTTGGATGTGGGGTTGTAGCATTAAAAGACTTCAATTTTACTATCATAATCATGATCTTAAGTATTATGATCTACACCTTATTCATAAAATTGAGTTTAATGTTCCTAAAGTTATTCTGATGATCCAAAATTGTGATATGGATGTCATTAATACAAATATATTATGACTTACAACTAGTGCTTAATAAGTAAATACATTGATAACAATCACCTGATGCACTGTGATTTTCCTTTTTATAGTTTTTATTTTTTAATGTTTGTATAGCCTTTAACTGTTTTAATCTGTATTTTTGAACTTATTTTTTATACAGTATCGGCACCAGCAGTGGAACAGATTATAACCAGTATAACTTCGATTTGTTTTTGTTGTGATGATATACATATATGAATTGGTGTTTAAAAGGCATAAATGTAGTTTTTAAGTGTTTGGTAGTTTATATATACATTAACAAACTGTATTGAGCTGAAATGTTGAACCTGAATGATTTGATCATGAGGATCAAACATAATAATGCCAGATGATTAAATGACCATGTTTGGAAAGTTTCAATTTTTCATATTCAAATGTTTTATTTGCCAAATATTAAATGATATGATAATTTTTATTTTGATAGTATTTGCAATATTTGATAGTAATGGCAAACACGAGGGCCTCGATTATGAACAAAATTATTAGTCTACATCCATAAATACATGATACAGAAAAGACAAACAAACTTCTATATCAAAATGCAAAACCACTTAGAGAAGCATATAAAAATGTTACAAAAAACTAACTAGGTACACTCCACCAAATTTAATCATTGGTTTACATAAGGTTTTCAGTTCAAAATTTAATCTTTGTACCTAAGAAACTCATGCTGAAAAAATGATACCAAATGGCACAATTGGAAGGTGGAATGACCTCTTGTACTCTTGTGTAACAAGGACATAACCTTAAAGAAGATAAAAAAAAATCAATGGGGTTATATAATAAAATCAATTTGCCCTTAAAACTCAAATTAAATAAAATATATGAAATCCTGTGGGGTACTTTCCTGCTGATCACAAAAAAAATTGACAAGTTCAAAAGTTACATAACTGTCATTTTCAACAAAAATGTGAATGAAAAAGTGTGTAATATTATAAAAACTATCCTAAAACCATGGCTAATAGGCTCTTTAGGGTCCACATAAGCAACAAATCACAATAAAACTTCTTGCTATTATGTAATAGAGGGCAAAGTAAATGGGCGTAAAAATATACTGAAAAAAAAGCAAAATTAATATTACTTACGGCGCTTCTGGCAGCAGGGGCGATCAGTCTAGCGGCGGCGAACATTTTGTGTTTTTTATTTGTTGGATTTCGAGTCTTTTAAAGCCTAAAAAAGAGTCACGAGTCAAGTCACTTATTCGACCTGAGATCCTAAAGTGAACTGTCAAAAAAAATTTAGCCTAGCTAAAGTTCATGATCTGCTGTTACGTAACGGAATTGGCCGAACGTAGCGGTGATGCGAGTTATAGGAAAAACGCTCTAAATTGGCTGTAAGTTGAGAAATTTATATGAAAATTAATAATACGGATGACAATTAAATTGACAATTTTAGACTTTCGTAAATTGACGGGAAAACAATCGGCCATAATGGCGGCCTTCTAGATACGATCGGGCGTATTCTTACCGGGAATACACGAATATTACGTAATTTTGATGGAAAATGTTCACGGGATGACCAAATAGAACCTTTTTCCTCTTGAATTGCACCACTTTTTCGAGCCGATTGCACTACAATAACAGGAAATCTTTGGATTTAATTTTCTTGAATTTTTACTCACAAATTTTGTCGCCGACTTACCACGGAACAGTGAACGTGCCAGCGATCGGAATGTGCAGTGCGAAATTTTGTAGTTTTCTCGGAGCAACTTGGCAACTGCGCTTGCGCTGAACATGTTTCGAAATTTACGATGTTGCCGCTATCAAGCTTAGGATTTGAAATACGAGGGCGCTTCGAGATGTTTTTGGAAGCCTTTTGAAAATGCTAAAAAGTAAAAAAACAAAAAGGAGGATGAAATTCATTGGTAAAGAAAGAGAATATAACGAAACTGAAAAGAAAAAAAATTTACGGGCAATCTGTTGTCGGGTTACCTCAGTTTGCAGCAAAACTACACTACGCTCCAAAATTAACCGATTTACGGCCAAGGATAGAAATAAAACTTAAAATTTTTAAATTATATATTTTAATTATGAAAACACATTACAGAAACACATATGTGAAATCAAAAAAGAAATAAATCTGCTACTTTCTGAAATAAGCGGTGTTGTGTAAACGCATCAACGGCCTATACCCTATAGTGTTAAGTGATATTGCCGACAACAGTCAGCGTGTAAATAAATAGTGCAACGCTCACAAATATAAATTGTTTGACTTCTACATACACGACTTCTTCTTCGGGAGTCAGTCCTACTGATTACATGTCCAGAGTGATCAACCCTCACTGCACTGGGTGGTTCTAATGGAAGTCGTCTAGCGACAAAGTTCTTTGTTTTTAATAAGCGTACGGCGTTGAATGATTTAAAATTCAGTTGTGACATTTTATTGTGATTCACCGTGTTGTAAAGTTTCCAGGAATTGACAAGAGTACTGTCTATTGTATTTTTAAATAGTGGCCACCATCATTTCTTACCCATCACACCAATTCTATAATTTGCCACGCCATTATCATGCAAATCTACTCCTCCCATGTATTTATTATATCTTGAAATTACAGCTGGTTGTGGGATTGACACTTCTTTTTTCGATTTTCTATTATATATTTTAGCAGAAGTAAGAGGTTCTACATGATAATGGGTACTAATTGCTAGACTTGTCTAGACACACTTGTGACAGGCAATTTCAGTTATTCGGCCGGCGAGAACGCAACAGCATAATTTATGACCTAATTAGGAAAACCCTGGTTCAACTAGGCCCCGGTTTTCAATTTTATGGTGTAGTTTGGAATGTAATTAGTGTACAAAAATACAAAACTTTGAAAATAAAAACTTTAAATAGGAGTATATGATTTTTAAAAATGTGCGGCCATATATAAGAAAAAATCCGGCTTTTTAAAAAATTCGTACAAGAAAGCAAATGAAAAAAATGGTTCAAATTTAATTCTTTCACTTTTGTTCAACGTTGTGTCAATGGTACCAGCCCATATTTCAGGCTTCAATCATTAGTGAAGTGTTGCGTATACGCATTACTGGCCATAAATGGGTTAACGCATAATTTTAAATATTGTTTTATTTCAAATATTTTTCAAACTATAGAAGTAAAAAAAATACATATATTATTAAAACTGGACTACTGACGGTTGATTTTCGATGAGTTGTAAACAAACGCAAACTTTTTATGAGCCAAAAAAATAAACAAAGATAGAAATAAGTGTTCAGAATTATGAACATTCTCTATTCATAATTTTATGCATTTTACTTCAGGAAAGTTTTGATATTCGACGTGATTTTAACTTAACATATTGAGTTCTTGCAAAATGAAACCACAAGCCGACCTCGGTAGCACAGTAGTTTGTCTTACAAAAACAAAAACACTCGTGGTTGGGAACCCTCGTTAAACTGTAGGTCCATGATAAGCAACAAGATTAGAAATACGACGCGAGTCCATTGTAATTGAGGAAGAAGAAGAAGAAAATGAAACCACCGCAACAAGAAAACCAATTTGTCAGAAGCTGACTGTGTTACTGTGACTGTGTACTCTTCACGAAGAAGGGTATACCCAAATTCAGCTTGCTGAAAGATTTAATGTCGTTTTGAGTCGGTTTGCGCAAAATGTTAGTAACATTAGAAGACCAGAACAGCATCGTGAAAGAGTTTCAACCTTTGCTAAAGACCGATTTTTACGAATTGGACAAGCACTTCTTTACAAAATGAGTTCCTGGAGCATTACAATTTTAGCTTAAGTCAAAACACAATTAGGAGAAGACTAGCGAAGACCAATATAAGGCTTGCTAGTGCAGCTACTATCTGGTCCATTACTTACCAGAGAGCCTAGGAGACGAAGACTAGAATTCGCTCGTGAATAGGTTAGTTGGGAAAATGAAGATTGGGCACAGGTTATGTTTAGCGATGATTCCAGATACTGTCTTTTTTCTAACGATATAAATAATAGAGTGTGCCGAAGGCCAGGAGAACATGTATAGGACATTATAGTTTGAATCTTTAGTTATGGTAGCGGATCAGTAATAGCGTGGGGCGGGATTAATATGGAGGGCCACACAGAATTAGTACTTGTAGATAGAGGATGGCTTAGTGCACAGCGGTTCAGACATTTTAGAAGTTCATGTGATCCCATTCGCCCCCTATGTTGACGCCCTTTTGAAAAATAGCATTAAATAAAAAGAGGAGTCATGCGATATATCGTTTGAAAGCTCCCACTGATGCTTTATGGTCCCAGAATATTAAGTCATTACTTCTACCCATGGCAAAATGGCAACTTTCAAAATCTTATTTGTTGCATTTTTATTTATTTTTAATTTCTTTATGCGTCCTGCATATGGATCAAAGAGTAGTATTTAGGCTGCTAATGATGTTTGTCAAGTTTCAAACTTTTATATAAATGCTTTCAAAAGTAATGTATAATTACCGTATTGGACCCATTTCAGGCTTTGGTCAATAATTATACCAAGATACTATATTTGAGTGACTCCTTTGATCGATACATTAAAGGAATCTAATTTTATTTTATAAAAATTGGGTCTTTTTATGGATTTGATTAAAAATGTCATGTAATTAGTGTTGTTTTTATTTCAATTTATTTTAAAGCAATCGAAAAATTGTTTGACCTTTTCATTTCTGTTTTTAATTAAGATTTGTCTTGATAACACGTATTAGTGCATATGCTAATTTTTTACCATTTATACAAAGATTGTTTATGATTAAAAATAATGTTGATATTGATTAGCACGAGACCCAATACTGCGCCCTGTGGAACTCCTACTACAACTTGCCTGTTCCTCCCTTAAATTTTGACCTTCTGGGTTCTCCAGTAAGTAGCTGCATAAGGTTAAGCACATCAAGTAGCAACTCTTTTAATTTTTCAACAATTTTTAATTTTTAGCCAAACTACTTGTTACCTCTTTAATCAGATGATACATAGCGTTAGTTGTACGTAATTTTTCTATAAACCCAAATTGATTTGCCTATATTTTGTTATGTCTTCTTTGTTCCCTGTATTTTTGTATAGTATATTGTAGTATATTGTATAGGATAGTATTTTTTATAGGTGTTACTATAGATGTTTTTAACTGGTCTGGAATAATCTCTGTTTTAAAAATTCTATTTAATATGTGGCAGAGCGGCTTAAGTAAAGAGTTTTAATTACTTTAGTTAAGAGCCCCTTTATCCCGGAGGAGAACAATTATTTTTTAGAGAGTGTATAAGATATCACCACAGATAAGTTTAATAAAAGTAATTGATAGTGTTTTTTTATGGTCAGTAATAAATCAGGGTTGAAGCTTAATAATAAAAAATGCTTTTCATTTGTTTGTTCTCTAAGATTAGATGTAAATCAGTACACAATAAATGGCGTAGTTCTAAAATCTGTTACTACCATTAGAGATTTGGGTGTGTTATTAGACAGTAAATTTATATTTGTGCCTCAATATAATGATATTGCCATTGCCAATAA
Organism: Anthonomus grandis grandis; assembly: GCF_022605725.1. NCBI lineage: Eukaryota > Metazoa > Arthropoda > Insecta > Coleoptera > Curculionidae > Anthonomus > Anthonomus grandis. Next base: position 11,215,320 of record NC_065548.1, on the reverse strand, counting down.
GGGTATACCGCTATGCGTTCTGTTGGTTTTCTTGTGCGTAGCTCTGGTCTGTTTTTTGTTTCAAGATGCTCTAATTTTCAAATGTTCTTTTTAGGCTTAAATATGCTTCGCCTATATGGACTCGTTCGGATTCTTATAAAACTCACATTTTATAAACTATTAAATGGAATTTTTTTTGCCCTGGTACTTTGGAAAATATACCATTTAACGTTAATATCAATAGTAGATGTCAGAATCCTGATATACTTCGTTTACCTTTTTATCATGCAAATTACAGTTTCTCTTCTCCAATCACCAGAAAGATGGGAATATTTAATGAACTTAATCTTGACCCCTTTGTAGACAGCTCTGTTAAGTCATCTTAATTTAAAGTCAAAGAACTTAAAAACTTAAATTGTCTGTGAGGTTATGTTTTTGTTCTGTTTTTGCCTTTTTATTTTTACTATAATTTTGTTCATTTCCATTATTGATTATTTGTGATCTTCTTTGCCACTTATTACTAATATTTATATTATGTATATGTCTGTACTTATATTTTGTTTTATTCTGTAAATTGGCTCCGCCATTGAAGAAAATAAATAAATATAATAGTATAGTTACCCCTACTTAAGTTGATATTTTCAATTGAAGGTAAGTTGCTTATTGTTTTTTTTTTATAGAAAGTACAGGTAATGGCTCTATATTCACCCAATTATTTTTTTTAATATATTATTGGAATCCATGAACGAATACTTTTTTTTTTCAATTTTTTAGCAACATGTATATAATTAATCAGCAATTAAATTTACTTGAATCCCGGTCGAATGACCTTTAACCCTTCAAAAAGAAGTTATTTTTTTTTAGAATTGATACCTTTTATCTATCATTTAAGCTCGTTTTTAAATACTTAAAACAAAATAAATTTTGGTAACTCCTTTGTTTTAAATAATTAATTTCTTGGTCAATAAATTACAAAAAGGAAGACTTACAAAAAAGAGAATTACAAAAAAGGACTTTTTGAGTAAACCTCGTAACCACTTGTAATGACATCTGGCAGCCTCGCACAAATTTATATAACAGGGCTTTGACGTCATAATCCGCAGCAGATTCTTCTTCTTCTCTTCTTCTTTTAATTTGACAGCTTAGGGACTTAATGTAGCAACAAATATTTATGGGTTATGTTTTTGTTTATATTTGTCACTGTCAAATAACAATAATTAATCCATTTCAGTAAACAACTACTTTTTAGACGGAATTGTGAGTGTATTTACTGATACCCAACAGTCATTAAGTATCAAGTACAAAATCCAATTAACCATTGAGCATTCAAGTATCAATTACATATTATCCAATAACAGTGTGTTCCAAGGCGAAATCTGTGCACTTGCTTTTACTATAAACTGTAATAATTCCTGGCTATGTTGTAATTTTGTTAGCTTTGCTAATTAATAAAATTTCAGGCATTGCCACTTTTTTACTTGCATTAGTCACTAAACAGTTTTGAGTTTGACCGATGATAAGATGGGAAATGGAGGATCATTAATGTGGAATTCTACCTATTTGTCCATTAAAACCAAGCATGACTTGGCATATAAAATAATAGAAGATGCCATTCGATTAGAGGAACAGGAGAAACCACAAGAGGTAAAATCTTTGCACCTATATATTTTTTAAGAATGTGCAAACAAATTTAATGGATTTTTGAAAGTACCAATTTCAAGCAGAAGTACAACAAAAAGTAGTCTTAGGTAGATATTGTTGTCTATATTATAATTCAAGAATCTGGGCGAGATATTATCTGTATTTCATAGGCTATATTTCTGTGGTTTAGATATTTTTAACATCAATAAATGTTTTCCTTCAATAAACATTAAATAGTCAGGGTTGATGTAGTGATTTAATATTTACTTTTAACATTGCAGTTTCTACCTTATTTACTTTAGTTCAGACACTATAAAGTATTTAAAAATAAAATTGAAAACTATCGGCCTATAACTATTATCAATAATTGTTCAGTGTTTTGAATGAACTCTGCATTCTATACTTTATCCACGCATGAAAAATATAATTGATATTCTCCAACATGGATTCATGAAGGGTAGATCAACTACCACAAATTTAGTTACTATAACCAAATTTATTGCCGACTCAATTAACTCAAATTCTCAAGTAGATGTGATATACACCGATTTTTCTAAGGCTTTTGACCGACTTGACCATAGCATTCTCATAAATAATCTTGATCAATATTATGGCTTTTCCACATGGTTAAATAATTTTTTTATTTCCTATTTAACAAAACACATACAGCATGTTGAGTGCTATGGTCATACCTCAGTTAAAATAATTCCCACATCTGGTGTACCTCAGGGCTCAATTTTGGGGCCACTATTTTTTGATTCATTTATTAATAATATGTCCAAGCATCTTAAAGTGGAAAGTCTATTGTTTTTTGATAATAAAATATATTTTAAAATCAACAATATATCTGATTGCCTTGTACTTCAAAATGATTTTAGCCTCATAAACACCTGGTGTAAAAACAACAATCTTCCTCTTAATGTTGCCAAGTGCACTGTGATCTCATATACTTTGAAGAAAAATCCCATATACTATGAATACTCTATAGACAATGTACCTATTTCTAGATCAGAGGTGTTTAAGGACTTGGGGATTACATTCGATACCAGTCTATCTTTTGTTCCACATATTGCAGATATAGTGAGCCGAAGCTATAAAATCTTGGGATTTATTATTCAAAATACACAGCATTTTAACAATATATTTACGTTAAAATCATTATATTTTTCGCTCGTTAGAACCATTCTTGAATATGCTTTGCAAGTTTGGTCTCCTTTTTATCAATGTCATATTCAAGATATAGAAAATGTCCAACGAAAATTTTTGAAATATCTCTGGTTTAAATGTGACAAAGTGTATCCGGAGATCGGTTTTCCACATCAAACTTTACTTGACAGATTTTTCATACGACCGCTTAATGTTCGACGTAAATCAGCTGATCTGCAGTTTTTATATAAATTGGTAAACCACTTGATCGACTCACCAAACTTGTTGGGAATTTTAAACTTTCACCTTCCAATGGTCTTAACAAGATATCCTCCTACCTTTTACTCAACAAGAGCCAGAACTAATATTTCTAAATTTTCTTCCTTGCGCAGAGCTGGGGATATATATAATGCTGTGCAGAGCCAGTGTGACATATTTAGCTGCAGCATTAGAAATATTAAAAATGTAAACTTTGTAGTTTAAGTTCATTAAATTGTTATCTTTATTCATTGTACGTTAGTTTTGTATTTGGATAGTTAATTTTAAGTTGTAATTATGATATTTTTCCCACTAAATAATTGGATTTTGTAATCTGTTTATGTGGTGTAAATAAATAAAAAATAAATAAAAAAATAAAAAATAAAATTTGGAAGATCATAATTATCAGCATTACTAGCAAATAAACAAGAACCTATAAAATTATAAAAAGTGTTGTAATAAAATAAAATCTACTATATAAACTATTCATAGTAGAGTATTGTTTTATTACTTATATTAGATAATTTAAGCTGTGTGGTCTTAAACAGTATTAATCCAATTAAAATATGATTATTTATAGAATTAATATAAGAAATCAGACCTATAGCTAAAATTGATTACTTATTGCATTAACTCTATGAAGTGTTCCTATAATTATGACAAATATTAGGTGATATGGAGACTATGTAATACACAGGCCTGGCTTTTGGTCTTTTTCTGGCAATTACCTGAGTTTATCTAAAACATTTAATAGTAAAAAATTTAATATCTAAACATTTACTATTCAATATAGCTTATTACAGATGTTTTTCAAACTTTAAGGCCAAAACAGACGCCTTGAGTCATAGTCTTTGTCTTGATATCTTATAAAAACCCTCACTTTTCCCAAAAACATCACTTTTTTAGTAATTGTATTTCTGTTTAAATACTAAATAGTGTTATTTACAAGATTTTGTAATTAAATATGTGGAAAGGCTAATTGCAATAAAGTGCAAAAAATATTAGAACTAAGCATTCAATACATTTGTGGATAAAAACAACTTTGAATTTACTTTTTAAATATAATTTATTGTATAATGTAAATTCGACAAAGGTAATTTAATGGTGTTCTCAATGGTCATTCATCTGAGTCAAATTAACTAATTAAAAATAATAATAAAATAAGAATTTTTTAAATTATTTTCCCTCTGCTTGCATGCTTTGCAATTGTTATAATATAGTTTGTTCGTGTGTTATTATTTTCAAAAAAAAATTACAGGCAATAGAAAAGTATAAGGATGGCATTAAACTGATTGATGAAATCTTAAGGATACCAGTTCAGTGTCCTGAAAAACCCAATGACACCTGGGGTAAAGCATGTGAGATGATCCAGAAAATCAAAAGAACCAGAGCAGAAGTTCTCACTAGAATTAACTCAATCCAAACCTCACCGGGATTTCAGTCTACTTCCTGTGAGCCTCCACCATCATATGAAGAAGCTATCAGTTCATCAGGTAAAATATGTTTATCAGAATATACTATATTATTAAAACAATTTTATAATATCTTCATTACTATGAACAAAATGGTATTAGATTCTAAGGGGATAATATACTCAGACTTTTTTTGTTAGATGAATCTACTGATCCACCCAGAGTCACTTACAAAGATCTTGCTACTGCATTACAAGAACTAAGTGTAGATCCCAATCAACATATAAATGAAGAACTTGTCTACACCTATCCAGGGGTTCGATTATATTTTATATCACCAAACGGAGAAGTAGTTTCCACAAGAGAACCCCATACTTTAAGAATATCTTTGGTAGAAGGTATATTACATTTACTGTTAAAAAAAATAGGTAATATTCTAATTTAAATTTATTTAGGAAGTGAACCTAATACTCCCAGAGCTATTTTACAAATTGGTGACTGGGTGTATCCTTTGGTCCCTGGTGTGTCTCCTTGTTACAGAACAGATTATGGAGCATTTATTTTACCTGATGTTTACTCAAATGTGCCTGGTAAATATTTAATTGCATTACATTTAGTGAGATTTATCAAATAGGGAATTTTTAAACAGGTTCTTCAGTTGGGATTATTTTACCATCTGACGCAGACGCGGAAGTATTTGACCTGTTGGAAAGTATTCTGCATGGAATTATTACTCAAGAGACTGAGCAAGAAATTTTCAAGGAAAAAAGACGACGACAGGAGAAAGAAGATGCTAGTGCTCGTATATCAAACAATATCATAAATGGTACATATAAAGAAACTTTTTGAGCTTATGTTATTTGAGGGATTTATTTCTAGGAGCTTGGACAATATCTCAAGGGATCATAAGAGGGGCCCACAAAGCAGGCGATTTTATTAATAGAAAAATCCCAACCCTTATAGAGAAATTGTCGCCGTCAGATCAACCTACAAATGTGCCTAAACCTGTGTCAAAAGGGATAAAAATCGCGGAAAATGCTACTTCAAAGGCTGTGAAAGTTACTGGATTTGTTGGTTAGTAACTGATAAATCAATTCAAATACCCAATTAGTCATCAATTATTACTCCATTTAGCTGAAAAAGTGGGAGAGGGAACGATGCGACTGGGTCAGTTCTTGGCACCTCACATTCAGAAACAAGGAACCAAATTGTTGGCCTCCGGATTTAATATGCCAGAGAGAGAGGCAGAGAATAAGATGAAGAGTGTGCTGACAGTGGCCGCTGGAGCAGTTGAGGGGTTTTCAACGATTTATAGGTCAGTAATAACATATTTATATAAATAATTATTAAAATCAGAATTTACAATTTTAACTTTATATGACTTTATATTTTTAGGGGCTTGGAAACTTCTGCAGGAATATTAGGAAACAGTTTGAAGGACAACACTGTCAAAGTGGTGGAACATAAGTAAGTCCCTTAAATTGGAATTAATTTTTTAATTTTAATTGTTTATTTAAAGGGAAAGTATAGTTTAGGTGAAGTATAAAAACTAAAAACGTTTAGCACGCGGCGTTTTCTTTATAAGGCATTGACGTGCATATAATATTTGTTTCTCTGGCTTAATATATATAGTAAAAATGTTATTTTACAACCAACAAAAACATTTATCAAGTCACGCAAAAGTCGTAGTTAATGACACATATTTTTTACACAGTTTTGTTTTAATTATTAAAAAGATCGTCAAAAAGGTGGTTGGTTTGTTGTAACACAGGTATAAAATAATGTCGTGGCCGTGCTGCAATAGAATATTGTTATACCTGCCTTTGCTGATATTTGTTTCGAAGCCCAAAAATTCCCGCTGAACAATGAATTTTCATTGAAATGAAATTGACATAGAAATTTTTGGGCTTATTGAAATCAAATATAAGTGAAGTTAACTACACATTCATAATTTTGGACCCAATTTTTTTTACGTCCAAAAATGCTTACCTATTTAGCATCACTATCCATCTCTTCAGAACTGGATTCGTCATTAGCATGAATTATAATTGGATTCATCCCGAAATAAGTGACTCATTAATTTTAATGTCAAAAATTCAATTAAACCTTGAATTTCTATCTTAAAAAACGGTACTGTATTTTTTTTGTCAAGCAAATATTAATGATATTTTTTAGCGTACATTGTATTTAAAAATTATAATTCAGGTTTAAAATATATTCAGGTCAAAAATGACACGTGTTAAGAAATTGATACTTTCTTAAAATTTGATCGGTAAAACGATCATAAACTAACACATTATGAAATGCCTAAAATATTTACCACAACTATTCGATTCATTATCACTAGTATCAAAAGGCTGCAAAAATTACATTTTTATTGTTCAAAAGTTGAGACGAAAGTAAATAAAACAAAACATCAACAGTATATAACAAAAACAATTTTCAAATGGCACATTTTTAGGCTTAAAAATCCGAAACTTTGCCCTAAATTCAACCATCTTCGTATCTCTTATATTTACCAAGATCCGAATAGTGAGCTAGGAATTTGTAACATGTCGTATAATATATAATATCTAGTAAAAAATGACGTTTATAAATAACAGAACGCAATAAAAGTTAACATTTTACTTATATTCGTTTATTTGAAGAAAACTGTAAAATAACAATAATGAAACGTATAAAATAATTGCATTTCCTATTTTTGAACGCGCGACTCTGTTTCCTATTCCCGGCCCCGTCCACAATTCAATTCCTCTAGAGCTGTCAGAGAGTACCTGAACAACCGTTTTCCTAATCGCTGGATAGGTCGTGGGAGCCAGAGGCCATGGCCGGCGCGAAGTCCCGATTTTAACCCGCTGGATTTTTGTGTATGGGGCTATATGAAGTCGCTCGTTTACAAAGAAGTAGTGAATTCCAGAGAAGAACTATGGCAGAGAATTTTATATGCTGCACAAAAGCTACGAAACGAACAATTATTTTTTTAAATTAGGAGATCTTTCAGCAAAAGAACTGTTAAATGTATTGAAGTGAATGGTAGACATTTGGCACAGTTTTTGTCAAAAGCAGATCTATTTTTTTACTAAATCTCGTCACAGTTTCAAAATGGAAAAGTTATCAGTCGCATAGTTAAGTTTGTTTTCGTTAATGTTATTTTCTTTCAATAGATTTTCTAGTGTCATAGTTATTTTCATTCTCAATGACTTATACTAAAACATTATTTATGATGTAAAAAATGATTGGTAAAGAGTAACAAGACATTATTGCTTGCTTGAGCTGCTGTACAAAATAATTTGAAGGCAGATATCTCGAAAACGGCGACTCTGAGCGACCCGAAAGTAGTATACCTTTTTTACGTAAAAAATATGAAAAAAGTATTATTTTCAATAAAAACTTAAATACAGTTAAGCACAAAAAAGTTATGACCTTATGAAAGAGAAAAAGATGTCGCAGACAGCGCCCCCTACATTGTACACTCAATTTGTTAAAAAAATGAATTTCTCGACCTAAAAAACTCCTAACTACAAATTTTTGTGAAAAAAAGTTAACTTTTGTTAAAGTTATTGGGGAAAAACAAAAATAAAGTTTTAAGTTTAACACCCTGTATCTCAGTTAATATCAACTTTTGGATATAGGTAAATATAGTTAAATCGTAATATTTTTACATCAGGAGTCTGTGGTTTTTCCATATACCATTAATTAGCGGACACCCTGTATACGGGAATCGATCACTAAATGTAATATATTTTGCATTTTATTTTAATGCGTATATGTAGTATGTTGATTGTATTTTGTACATACTCAATTTTGGAGCTTTACCAAGTAACTTCACCTAAACTATACTTATTAAGTTTCTTTTTTTTTAAACTTAACTGGACAATAATTGAGCCTTGAAGAATTCCTCTATTTACTAGCAAAATTTAGAATTTAATCATTTCTAATAAAATTTTATCAGCTCTAGTTACCATTTACTTTATTTTTTTGAGGTTACGTTTTCCTTATTTTCCAATGAAAAAATTTGTATACAAAACTATTAATTTCATAATGAATTTTTAATAATAATAAATGATCTTTATTGATAATCTAAAAGAAAATATACATATAATATAACATTATTGGTTTTATTTTTTTTTGAAAAGCAATTGACAGTTTTGATTATTGTATAAGTAAAAGACTTGATTTATTAAAAGTATATTGTATATTAATACAAAGTTCAATTTCACTCCAAGACTCCAAGAGTCAATTAATTTTCTACATCTTAAGAGATATTCTGCCCTTGTACTAATTTACAGAAATTTGTGTTTTGTAATAGACTACGGTTATTAAAGCTTAGTCTCAAGGCCATACAGGGTGTCCTACCCAACTAGCATTTTTGGCAACAGCTACGTAATCGCGACTATAAAGAATACTTTAAAGTTGTGGTTACTAGTCGCGGGAACCTTTTAGGCACCGTTCTGTTACCACTTTTTTACCAAAATTGGGAATGATTTTGCTGTAGCAAATACGTAATTCTATCGTCCCGGGAACTTCTTTTTAACGTCCCATAGTGGTTTTCGGGATGTTATAAAGTAGTAATTATGCAGTGCTAGTTACTAAGAAGTTACTGAGACAATATTATGCAAACATTTTGATTCTCTTTCTTTGTCAACACAAATAATTTTATATGTCCGTCTTTATTCTAAGTGTAGCGTTGTATCGGGGTTAATCTACTTCATATTGTATTTAATATAGCTGATATTATCGCTTACCGGAGTGCAAAAATGTAAACGAAGCAAATTTTACTGTTAAACATAGGCAATATAGAACGAAAATAAAGAACGCCTCATTAAAATAATGACTTTTAACAAAAAAATTTACCAAGTCTAAATATTTAAATTTAATTTTTTAAAGAAGGTAGGTAATTTTTTTCACTCCTCTTTACTCCTATGAATATAAGAAGTCTATAATTTAATAAAAATTGCATAAAATGTAAAAGTATTCCGATTTTAGCAAATTCATAAAATCGTGCAATAACTTTTCACAAAATGGAGTCAAATAATTAAAAAAAATATGGCGAATTGTTGTTAGAGTTACCAAGAAGTTTCTTTTGTTACTTCAAGTAAAAATGATTTAGGAATTATTTCAAAAAAATGCTACTATAAAGTATATTTTACTGCATAGTAGAAATAATTACTTAAAGGTAATTTGCTTTAATAGCCAAGGTGGTAAATATTACTTTAAAGAAGAAATAAGGGTAACTATTTCGGTCTTGTTACTGATAATATTACTTCAAAGTGTATTACTGCGTGGTAATATTTTGATGTTCCTATGTAATCGCAAGAACTTGAAATTTAACTTTGTAATCGCGCTTACTTAAAAGTTCCCATTTAATCGTCCCACCGACCAATATTTTCTACTTTATAGTAACGACGTTGTAAAAGTAATTAGGTCAGGTCGCTAAGCGGTATCAGCTACCATCAGAGTTACCGCAAAGTAATAATTACTATATAGTCAAGTATTAAGTTAATATTACGTATTTCTTACTACTATTTTTTACTTAGCAGTTATTTAAACTTATAAAATATTTTTTTGGTACCAGTTACCGATTTATTAACTTGAATAAAGTAATATAGTCAAACAATGTTGTAGCCGTAACTAAAATTGCTAGTTGGGTAACTCTATTTACACACGATTTTTGGCCCCTGTATATGATATGAAATAAAAATTAAGATAAAAAGTGTTTGTTTAGGAATATTTATTTTGTTCACAGTATTGGTGAATACAGAGGGTCTCAAAAACAAAGTTTTCATTGTCAAGTAAGTTTTTTAAAATTGAACGACCTGTACATTTTACCAAATTTTTGTTCTTCATTTAATTCTACATAAAAAATGTTTTATACGTCAAATATGGTACGGTTTTCAATTTAAATTCAATCGGACGGTTTTTGAGATAATTGCTTCCTATGATTATATTATTTAATTCTTATTTAATCTACTATTAAAACAGTTAAAAACGATTATAAAACTAGAATAATTTTAACTAAAAATTTATAGTAAATGTTTAAACTGCTCACTGTTCTCGGTTTGACAGAATTCGCACCTTTTTATTAGCTCAGTGGTACAAGCGCTTCTTATTACTTCTTCCGAAATTGCTCTACAAGCACGTGTACTTTTGTTTTTTAAATCCTTCAAATTTCTTAGCTCTTCACTGTAAACTTTCCCATTAAATATCCCTACAAGAAAAAATCTAGCGGTGTTAAGTCAGGTTACCGGACTGGCCTCTATTTCCGATCTATCAATACCTTCCAAATCTATTGTCAAGGAAATTTGTTATAATCTGCGAGTTATGAAGCACCATCTTGCTGAAGCCACATATTACGTCGTTTTGCTAGAGGAACTTTTTCCAGCAACGTTGGAATTACAATTTAATCAATATTTAACGTATATTTTTTTATAAATTTTTGATGTAGAATTAAATAGAGTAAAAATTTGATAAAATCTTCATAAAATATTCAGGGCATTCCATTTAAGAAAACTTACTTGACGATGAAACCTTTGTTTTTGGAGACATTCTGTACATTTACCAATACTATTAACAAAATCAGTATTTCCAAACACTTTTTATTTTAACTTTTTTTTCATATCATATACAGCGGCGTATCATGGTCGAAATCCTGACTATTTTCAATTTATAAACAAAAGGAAATATTTGTTTATAAAATATTTTGTTTAATATTATTGACATTACTGGTAGCATTACAATAGATTAAAGTACTCAACTGCATTTTGAATTTTTGTAATGGCTTTACCAAGTCATATTTTCATTACATATTTCCATCCACATTTCATGAATTATAAAAGGTTCAATATTTATTTATTAAACCTACATTTATTTATTTAATTAATTCCACTAAATTTCCGATATTGCCTTTGCTACTTGACTTGTGGTTGCTATATTAAACGAGAAACGAGACTGGTTGATATCAATATGTTGCGTCGAATTTTCGGTGTTATGATCTTTTTCATTAACTGACACGTACTAATTTATATTATTTACAGCACTTGAATGCTTGGTAATATCCACAAGATTTTTATCAATTAAACTAACGTCATTTAAGGAAGACCAAAGTTTTTTAGATGCTAGTATGATCTTTTTTTATTAATACGTACAGTATTAGAAAAATGTATACTCTGTCCGCAATTTGAACTTTGATAAAAGTCTACTGCACACTTTAATTTATTAGTGGCAGCACTTGAGTTATTTCAAAAAGCTCCCCCATTAGTATTCAATAAGTTAGACCTATATTTGTGATGGTCAATATTTTTATGATAAAATTAGTTGATGATTAGTAGTCCCTAAATCTAAATGGCCAACATTAAGCTTTAGCAATTTTTCTCCAGATGATATAATTATATTAATAAGGGATGCTGTTCATAACGAGTGAAAACGACTTGTTAGAAATTAAGACTTTCTCATACTTATTCAAAATATTAAGTTTCATTGACATATTTAACAAGTTTAAATTTAAATTATTTATAGCTACGATCTCGTCCAATATAGAATGTCTTATCTGGATTGTGTGTTTAAACTTTTGTGACCGAACAATTTTTTTTTTATTCATTAAAAGCGTAGAGGAGACTATTCAAATGCAGTTTTTAATTGCGACTTTCCAGTTCGATTTTTTTACTCTACTTAAATGAGTTAAAATATCTTCATGTACGCATATAAATAACTAGCTGAATGCCCGCGGCGTTGTTCGCGTGAAAATAAAAGTCGAAGAAGGCCTCCAATGTTTAGTGATAGTACATGCAACCCACAATTGCCACGCCGTTTTTCTTGAGGTCAAGGGGCGCGATTAATATAATATAATTATTATGAAACCAAGACACAAATAATCTTAAAAATGATTCGTTAGATGCAGAGCGAACGGTAAGACTGAGTCGAGTCACCTCTCGGGTATCAGTCTCGCATGGACCCGCCTTGTTGTTATGTCTACCAAAATATAAATAATACAGAGGCACTTTTTCAATCGTATTTATTAATCAGTTTTATGCCGCAATGCGATATTTATCATATCGCTAACACCCCTTATCGGTGGAATTTCAAAAAGTTCGCTCGTATCCGGGGCCTACATTATAAAAAAATATTGTTGCAGTTCATTTTTTTTTCTTAAGTTGATACCTGCGACTCGTTGGTGCGGGCAGTCTCCGTTCAAACTCCGAAGCCACGCCCCCTTAGTTCTCGAGGTCACGGGTAACAATTTTCCCATTTTTTACCCCTTATTGGTGGAATTTCGAAAAATCCGTTCTTATCCGGTGCCTACATTATAAAAGGAACCCGTTGGCAAAATTTCACGTTTCTAGCTATTGTAGTTTGGGCTCTGCGATGATGAGTCAGTCAGTCAGGACAAACTCTTTTATATATATAGATTTTTAATATCGTTTTCCAGGTGGGGTCCTCAATGTGCAAACACGACCGAAGTATCTCTCAATACCGTAGGTAATATGTATTCTACCTACCAGAATACTAAAATACTTAGACCCAAAGGATTAATGACAAGTACCGCCAAAAATACCGGTAAGAATAAATTTTAATTTGACTTACCTTCAATAGGAAATACACATTTTTCATGCTGCAGTACTTTTAATGGATGACGGTGCTGGTGAGCAATATGTAGTGTAGCGTCAGATTTTTATTGATAACCCCCTTTCACGCCTTTTATGGTAATTTAAATTAGTAATATTTCAGGTATATCCATTGCCCAAGAACATTCAGTTTCCAAACAAGCAAATCAGGAATTATTAAATAGTCTTGACAGAGCAGGTCCGTCATTTTCATCAGGAAAATCACTTGTGGTACAGAAAGAGAAAGAAAATATTTCAGAACCTAGTGAGAGCGATAAAGAAAACGAGGAGGAGACATTACCACGAAAAAGCTAATTTTTTGTTAAATTGTTATAGGGTGTAGGTTTCAAACACAAAAACTCAATTGAAGTCCTTCGATAATTAATTATGTATGTATCGACATACATTTTATTGATATTTATTGAATGATAAAGTCGAGCTTGTGATTAAGTGCAACGCTTTAAAAGAGTAATTTTGTTGATAAGGCTTAAAAACAAGAAATCTCGAAAATGAGGGATAGAACACAATTTTATTCATTTTACATCACAGTGACATGATCAATTTAGCAATATTGCCAAGTTTATTACTACAGTGTTATATTAATAATTGTTATCTTTTTCTTTTCTTTTCTTGAAGTTGTTGCAACAATTTTGCTTTACTTGTTGACAAGAAACTCATATGGCTAAAGAAATGAAGAAATTATTGATGGTTTTATGACGTGCATAATTTATAATCCTATGGATTAAAGAATTAAAAAAATAGGCAACATATTCTTGCATTGTATATTTGTTTGAATTTTATATATAATTTTCTTGATTTTTATCGATTGAACTAAATAAGTACATGGTTCAATAAGTCTCGGGGCTAACTATTAAAACAATTTTTTTCGGCAAGATTCTTCTTTACATAATGTCTTAATGTCAAGAGTAATACATGTTTTTGAAACGTATTGTAACGCGTTTGTAACGCTTCTGATTTTTTGATGCTTTGAAAATAAGCTTTAGTTTCGGCAGTCACTTTTTTATTTGACCCAAGTCTCTTTCCTTGAAGCATCCTATTGAGATCTGTGAAACGCTAGTAGTAGTTAGGGACTAGATCTGTATAATATAAAGGCAATTCATTCAATTTTAGCATCTTTTTCATCGATCTGTGATATGATGCATTGTCTACGTGCACTTTTCTTTTTGGCCTTTTGATTACGTTTTAATAACGCTATATATTAATTGCTAGCGATGTTTTGTTTCTTTTCAAGGTAGTCAACGGATATTGAGTGAGCCATAACATTTCCAGACTATTTTGGTTATTTATTGACTGCTCCCTAGTCAGCTGATGATCTCTTTGATTCATGTGAATCATACATTCCAACGTAAAAAATCATGTTCCATTATGAGTTAACGTGACACCCATTTGCAAAGAAGCTTTATCAATATTATATAACTCTTTCAAAATAGTATAAGCACTAGCATTTGATATCTTAGGACGCTAGCTATCTCACGAAACTTTACTTTGCGACGATCCATCAATGATTAAAGCATTCAGAATAACTTGTGACCACGTTTAATACCAGAATACTACTCAGAAATTGTTTTTCAAGCCACTGTTGAGCTTGAACAATATGTTTTTTCTTGTTTATATTGAAATAAAAAACACAAAAGTGGTGTCACTTAAACCCTTTTAACTCAGAAACTATTTGGGTCTAACTGTCTGAAATTCACAATGTTGTCAATAGTGGCGCAGTCAGTTGGTTACTCCTGGAACTTATTGATCTATGGATATATGTATTTATTCAAGAATTTTGACATTTATTATGTATCTATTTATTATCTTGATTTTAACAAATTTTAGTGTTCTGCGATGACAAACTTGCTCTTTTATAAAAAAACTGTTAAATTATCTTAAAAAAATTTATTTTTTTATAAGAATATTAATGGCCTGGTATAAAATTGCACCTAAAATGTGGGTATTGTTTTAGGAATTTTATTAGTGATCTTAAAACTTTTATTGTTTGGTCAGTTTAATGTTAAACAACCTGTATGTCTTTATTATATAACGATATTATTTTGTTGTATTGGTGTTATGGTATATTGTTTTTTTCTGGCTGGTTTGTGTTATTAGAGTTTTAATTTTTTACGAAAGTTAATATATTTGATTTAAAAATGTTATTTGTGTTTTAATTTCAGATCGATTGGGACTTGCTTTAGCTTAAAGTTTTATAGAGAAAATGAAAATATTATATAGAATTCTGTTGATAGGTTAATAAATACACTTTTGTCAAAAACTTTTAAATTTCATTAAATTTAATAAAAATACATACAGGGGTGGCCAAAAGTATGGAAACTTTAAACTTTTTCAAAAAATGCAGAAAATATCGCAATGCGAAAACTCTCAAAAATATAAATAAAAAGCTTATCAGCAAATAAAGAAATTCCAATGGAGGTAAAGCAAAAGAATGTTGTTTATTAGTTTTGATGAAAGAGGAGTTATTTCTCTCTGGCCAAATATATGGAAACCTTTAATAAAATCATAATAATTGTTTACTACAAGCTGTTTAACGGTACGATTTTGTTTGAGTGAAGACAGGCATCATGCCTAAGTGTAAATACTTATCTAGTGATTTAAAAAGTAAAATAGTTGAACTATACCAGAAGGGTTATAAACAAATTGAAATAAGTAAAAATTTAAACATTTTAAAAGGCACTGTTTCAAAAATAATTAAAAAATTTGAAGAGAGAGGAAATGTTTCGGTAGCCCACAAGCAAGGAAGACCAAGAAAGTTGTCCAAAAGGGCTATGAAGGTAATGAAAAGAATATTGATGAACGACCCAAAGAAAACTTCTATAGATATTTCTGGAGAAATGAGTGAAATGGGGATTTCTGTGTCTGCTCGCACGGTGAGAAGAAGGCTAAATGAAGTGGGGCTTTTTGGAAGAGTTGCTGTAAAGAAACCACTAATATCAAAGAAAAATAGAAAGGATCGCTTGAAATTTGCACGAGATGATCTTACCTGGTCGCACCAAAATTGGAATACTGTATTGTTTAGTGACGAAAGTAAGTTTCAATTATTTGGGAGTGACGGGAGACGTTATGTCCGATGACCAAAAGGTACAGCCACAAATACCAAACACCTACGGTAAAACATGGTGGTGGAAGCGTAATGGTGTGGGGTTGTTTCTCCCGATCAGGTGTTGGCCCCCTGGTTAAAACTGATGGAATAATGGACCGTTTTCTATACAAAGACATATTGGAGAACAACATGTTGCCTTATGCTGAGGAGGAAATGCCATTGAGATGGTTGTTTCAGCAAGACAACGACCCTAAACACAAGGCCCAATTTGTGAAAAATTGGTTAAATGAACAGAGCATTGCTTTAATGGATTGGCCTTCACAGTTCCCAGATCTGAATCCCATAGAGAATTTATGGGATCAATTGGACAGGAAGATTCGAAACCATTCGATTTCAAACAAGGCCTAACTGTGGTAAATACTGCAAACTGAGTGGGCTGCCATTTCCAGCGAAGACTGGGCAAGACTTGTCGATTCTATGCCACGAAGATGTAGAGAAATAATAAATTCGGAGGGATATGCCACAAAATATTAGCAGATTTTGATTTAGATATAATTTATATAAATAACTTTCTTCAGTTTCCAAACTTTTAACCAAGAAAATATTAATTTTATTTGATTTTCTTTTTATAATACGTTTAATTTTAAATTAATATGTTAAGTTAGGTAATATATTATATATACTTTATCACAATATGAGTAACTTTATTATAGTTCCTGGTTTCTTAAAAAAAATATAAATTAAAAAAGTTTCCATACTTTTGGCCACCACTGTATATACCACAAATATATTGGAACGATCTTAACAGCCGTGAATATATCAGTTGTTGTCCTCGGGCATTCGATAATCATCTGGTCCATCGGCTATACCCGAAGGTGCGATAAGGAGGGAACGAGCGACTGGCGCACCTCACGATATCTCGGGACACACGTAGAAAGTTGGCGAATGTTCCGGAACAGTAGTCCATGCAAGGAGGCCTCGCTAAGAGATCAGTTTAAGTATGAATATTGGCGCGACTTTTAAATCAAAATAAATAATAGAAGATAAAATATAGTATTAATAAATGTTTCAGTGTTAATTTAGTCCGACAGTGGTTGAACGAGAGATTCCATATAGATGGATTAGCAGAAGAGAACCAATTGAATGGCCTCCATGATCACCGGATATAACACCCTTAGACTTCTTTCTTTGGGGACATTTCAAATTCATTGTTTTTAAAACAGAGCCTGCTGTCAATTTCCGGTGTCAATTTCCGGTTCAGTTTTCAAAACTGTTAAGAGAGGAGTTAAATGAGAATGGGGTCTTAAAGGGCGTTCAATTATTTTTTCAGTAGTATGCCACTTTGTTGCTTCTTGTCTAGAGATTTTCCAAAAATCACCTTTTAAAGTTACAGAAACAATTAAATTTACCTGTATTGACATTTTGGTTTTTCAGGTTGGTGTTTAGAAAAAATATTGTATTATTGGATCTAAAAATATGGTAAGCAAAAAGGATGTAGCCAAAAAAGGAATATTAGATATATTGTTAATTCGCTTTTGCTTGTTGGGGCGTTCAGTGATAATTTTCATTAAGTGCATAGGTGTGAGACTGGTTTATTCTCTTTAAGACAGTAGAATAGATAGAACAGATAAAACAGACATAATATTACACGAGACAGTAAGAGGCACTGAAAATGCATAAACTCCATCCATACAATACTTCAATAAGCCAATACTTCAAGAACTTTATGACAATAATTTGGATGAAAGAAGAGAGCAAATTCATAAGTCGTTAAGTCAACGCCATCCCTAATATTCATTAGTTACAAACGAAATTTTCGATATTGGTGTGACGAACATTTTTCAAGAAGCATATTTTTCGAGAAGGTCATACAAAATATCCCCAAATGTTAATGTTTGGGCTGGTATGCTTGAAAATACTATTGATACTCCTATCACCCAAAAGCTAAAACCTTAAATTGGTATAGAGGGTAACTCAGTTTTACAGCTAGGTATTCCTGCTATTTTTATTTTGGAGGGTTTCTTATTTAAAACTGTTGAAATACAGTTTATAGCTCTAAGGATTGAGGAAATTCCTTGATATATGAAGGCAGGGAATTGCTGATACCACTGAAGCTTCTTCATGAGCTTAGCCCTTACAATTCTAAGAGTTAACTGAGTAAAAGAGGGTGGAAGTAATCAAAATCTTATATTGTTAAGACATGGGAAAGCTATGTCTGGAGCTGCTAGTATAAGTGGAACTAGTAAATTTCCGAATCCTTCAATTATAATACGTATAACTATGAAAAAAATTATATAGTAGAATTTATATACAATACAATACAAAACGATTCGCTAACATTCCAACGGACAACACACTTATTATTTTCTTCCGTTCTGACATCTGGTTTCGGAATAAATGGATTTGCAAAGGACCAATTAAATGGCCTTCAAGATCACCGGATTTACCACTCTTAGACTTCTTTCTTTCGGGACATCTTAAATTTTGAAAATGGAAATAGACACGTTTCTTCTGCAATTGTAAAAATTTTCTATCCGTTAAAACAAGAATAAGGGTAAAAATATTCATTTCAAGTGTCCCCCTTACGAATAAAATTGACGTGAGTTATGTGTTTTATATTGAAAATACACTTTAAAAAAAACTAATTTTATTAAATATGACAACCAAAAAATAACTACGTTCAAGACGAGAATTAATTATGGAGTGTTTTCCTATTTCTAATATCGATTAATCGTAAGCTAATTAGTATAACAAAATAATATAAACTAAGCATAACAATAATATAAGATAAGCACTTTCATCAGAACCTTGAGGTCGATGTCGGGGTTGTACTGGAACTGGGTCACATAACTCGTGTCTTTCTGATTTTTCATATTTTTAACTGCAAGATGTTGAGGGTGGGAAGTTTTCAAATTAACATCCTGTATGACGTAAAAAAAGTCTTTTGTTCAGATATTTCGGAAACGCCTTTATGGGATACTAAAGGTCGAGATATTTCAGGAAGACGTTACTGGAAGAAATTTTGATGATTGACTCATTACTTTACGATGAGACCGTAATTTTGTACAGTTACCAAAAAAAAGGGCGGAACCAGTGATCAATAATATAATCAAATGGAAGGAAAAAGAAGGTGTGGTAGGTCATGAAATAGGAAAAAAAATGTATTGAAGTGATATTTAATCTATATTGGGATTATATAAACATTTTTTTTAAATTTTAAATATAGTCATTATTGCGTTTTATCAGTTACGGCGCAAAACTGTTCCATCATATTCAGAGAACAATTTCAACTCTCCACCTATTACGCACCTACAGTATATCACGGGAAACTTCGACAGGATCCGTACAGGATAATAAAATTGGATAGGAATAAGGAAGGAGGAAAGGGAAGAGGATCGGGATCCTTTGCTCCCCCGGCAGCCGGTTTTCGGGACCCACATTTTGAGGGTTGCCTTAATGGCTATTTATACGGGGCGCCTTTCTTTTGTGCATGTCCTTTCGGGTAAGGCGGCAAAGGGCCCGAAACATTAATTTGGTTTTTCCCTTTTTTTTCTGGGATAACAAATACGATGAGTTACCTAAAACGTGTTTTTTTTAGCATAAAGGAGCGTTGTAGTTATAATTAAAGCTCGTATAAGTAATACGTAGGTATACTGCGATGCGAAGTACTAACACAAAAGAAAATAATTCAATACTAAAAAAACATATTAAATATATTAAATCGAGTAAATGCGATGGAGTTGTGATCCGTTTGTTGTGTTGACACCCGATATACATTATAATATTCGATATTTTAATGTTTACTATGCATTTTTTTTTAAATTTAGGAGCTTTTTTCAGAAAAGTTTTTATGTAGGGTTGATAAAACCGTTAGTAATAGAGTAGGGGAACTACTGCCTTCAGTAGTTACTACGAAGTTGGACAAAAGTCTGGAGTCTTGTCTAGCAAGGAACAACTTTTACAATTATTTTGCGGTAATTAGTAGTTGTTATAGCCAAGTCTCGTTTATGTATCTAGTTTTATTAATTTTTATTTCAATAAAATACTTCGTTTCATCATAATTTTTATTGCATCTTAAAACTTTATAGAATAAGGCAACAATGCTATGGGGTAAAAGTATGCATTGGAGTATGCGTATTACGTATATATATGTATAGAGCCATTTCTTTTTATTTATGAGCTTGTACTTAATGTGTTAAAAAAAAACGACAATGCTTCGAAATTATAATCGAAAGGCCCCACATAGATCCGTCGTTACAAGTGATCAATTCGATACAGCTAAGCGATTGATTGCTAAAGCTTTAAGTAAAAGAAAAGCACCTGAAGAAGTTGGAATACAGAAGAGCACTCAGAAAACGTTTGAATTCTGATTTAACTGCACCTAAATTAGGCAGATTTACTCCGACATTCACTATGCACCAAGAGAATGAGACTTATGACTATCTAAAATGATGTGATGATCTCTATTCCGATCTTAATGTGACCACTTTAAGAACCCTGATCTATGAGTATGCTGAAACAAATCATATTTCTAACTGTTTTAATTAGTATTCAAAATTGGATGTACGTATTTGGGCATAGGGTTCTTTAAAGAGACACCATGACCTTAAACTACTTTACTTTGAAAAAATGCATAGGGAGTTCATAGACGGTAATTTAAAGCATAATCTATTATTAATAAATATTTATCATGTAAATATTTTTGACGCCACTGGTAAAGATTCTTTACGTGGGTGAAACCAATAATGCGAGCGAGCGGCGTTGCGATGATGTTGCTTTTTCTCTAATATACATGATCTGCATTCATTTAACTTTCAACTTTTATAAATTTTAATTTTTTTAGTCTGAGTATCTTGTCATATTTTATTAAAAATTCTTCATGTTTTATTATTGAGGAAACATAGTATTGTTTTGTGCCTGTCAAAATAATTGACAAATTTCTGATGATAATAAAATGTTTTTTGCCGTTTTCTACATAAGCACTTGGCAACATTGCATCAGAGATGTTGCAAGCAAACAAACTACTCTAGTTCTACGCCCATCCTAATTCTAGCCTTCCAATGCTCCAAAGTAAGGAAGTAGACAAAAAATAGTTTCAGCTGAGAGAGGTCAGACTATTACATTGGTTTGCGCGATATTTTCTCGTTAGAGAGTGAAGAGTTATTAACTGAATAATGTAGCTACAGAAAGTATTGACTGGATTTGTAAATAACAATCTGTTCTTAGAATATCTTCACCACTTTAAAAAAAACGTACAGCCGACTAAAGAGAATCTAGTGTTGCTAATATTAGATAACCAAGGTTCACCTTTCTCTGGCTGCTATCAACTTTTATCGTGATATTTAATTACGCTTCCATTACACAGTAGCCATTAAATACAACAGATAGATTGTGGATTTTTTGGACTGTTAAAAATTAAATTCGCCTACGACTGTGACAAATGGATGAACAGCAATCCAGGACGTGTTATTGGGAAAACAGAGGGACCACAACTAGTTAATGAGGCTTTTAAAAAAGTTACGACAGTTAGCTTTAGGATTTAAGACTTCTGGTATATAGCCTATCGATAGGGAGATTTTTTCGGAAGAAGATTTCACGGCAGCTTCTATGTCTGATATTAACCTTCCATCTATGTCATCGGAATAAAATACCTCGTAACATATTATAGCTACTATGTGGACTGCACTTTCTACTTCACAATTTTTGCCAAGTACTTGAATGTACCAATGCTTGAATGATATTAGAACCTCTGCCGAGTACGTCTTCAAAATGATGTATGCTATTAACTTTTTCAGACTCAAATACTCTATAACAGATTTAGCATTAGAAATCGCACACCATTAGTTAGGTTAGTTTAGTTTAGATGCATGTCCTAATGAATTTATTCTAGTTTCATCTATACAATGTTTTCAAAAACTAAAGTACAAACTAGATGAAGAAAAATTAATAATTATTGCTACTGATAGTCCTTTTAACTCAGAAAAGTCAAGAAGAAGAAGAAAAAATAGCCAAAAAAAGCGACGTTTAGAATTAAAACAAGAAGGAGCTTCTGCAAGTAAAGCTTCCAAAAAAACGAACAAGATTGAATCTATATACTATAGATAAGACTGTTAAAACTAAGGCTAGTTAAAAAAAAGTAGAATCTATGGAAAATGTAGATTTAACGTAGCTCATGTCATAGCTGGTGGCATGAACAGTGCACTAATTAACACACAGGTACTTTTATGTGTGATCTATGTGTAATTGATAATGAAGATTTTATTAGATTTCGATAAAAATTATCTCATTTTATTTTACCTCGATACAGAAATGTTCATTAGTTTAATGCCTTATTCTCGATATACATTGAGAGAAATAGTCCTAAGGTTATAACTTTTGGTGTGACACTCAAATTACGAGACAGTTTGACCACTACCAAAACTCTTTATTTTTACTCTTGACAAGTGTTTCGCTAAGTTTTAATCTTCTCCCGAAGATGCTAACACCGTTAGCGAAACACGTGTCGAGAGTAAAAATTGTATTTTGATTAGTAGTAAAACTGTCTTGTAAATTGAGATAAACAGTATTTGTGAGTGTATATTTTATAATGTATAAATAATAAAAATAAAATAAATAATAATAAATGTTGTTAATTCAAATTCAAATTCAAATATGCTTTATTGTTTGAACAAAAATTGTTATAAACAAAGCTTCACCTAATCCTAAAGAGACAGAGTTACAAAGTTAAAATTATATTTAACAATACAAGTTACAATGACGAAACAAAGTTAAACAGTTAAAATTTTCATTTTTTTTTGAATTAATAAAATCAACTATAATTATATATCTAACTATTCTTAACTAAGCACAGTTCAACATCTAGGGATAAAAAAAGAAAACATTTAAAACAAACAGGTTAGGAAAAGAGCTAAAAGAGATAAAAAATTATATTTACGCCCTTAAATATAGTTTACCTACAGGGTGTTTTAGAACTATGGGATCAAACTTCTAGGAGTTGTTCAGTGCAACAGTAGAATCCACAGGAACCCATGTTCGGAAAT
This sequence comes from Anthonomus grandis grandis, assembly GCF_022605725.1. Classification (NCBI taxonomy): domain Eukaryota; kingdom Metazoa; phylum Arthropoda; class Insecta; order Coleoptera; family Curculionidae; genus Anthonomus; species Anthonomus grandis. Next base: position 11,192,180 of record NC_065548.1, on the reverse strand, counting down.
GTGTCACTACGCCACTACGGCCCTAAGACGCGTTTAAATTTAGAAAAAATATTAATTACCTAAATAGGATCTGATGCATTTATTTTTACCTTTTGTTTATGGTACCATCACAACAATTGTTCAAAATGTCTTCCTCCAACCTGAATACACGGATTTAAACGCCGCACATAATTTCGGGGGACTACACTAAAAATTTGATCCTCGTTTTAAATAATTTCAAATGCTGCTGTTATTCGTTCAATTAAGTCTAGCTCTGATTCTACTAGAGTTTCGTAGACTAAAGACTTAACATGTCCCCACAACAAAAAATCGAGCGATGTTAAATCGGGTGACCTAGGAGGCCAAGAAACTGCTCCAACTCTGGCAATCCAACGGTGCCCAAACCGCTGAGCCAAATACTCGCGTTTGTTGTACAGCAAAGTGAGCCGGCGCTCCATCATGCTGAAACCACATTTGCTGCCTAACGTTTAGTGGAACATTTTCAAGGAGTTCTGGGAGAACTTCCTCCAAGAAACGCAGATAAATAGGTCCTGTTAACCGTTCCGGTAGAAGGTATGGCCCAATTAAATAATCATCAACAATGCCTGCCCATGCGTTGACAGACCAACGATTCGGATGTTTTCTTGGAAAAATTGCATAAGGATTTTCTTCGTCCCAAACATGGCTATTCCTACTATTAAAAATATCGTCTCTTGAGAAAGAGGCTTCATCGGTCCACAAAACATATCGTAAAAAATTTGATTGTGCAATGATGTGATCCAGAAGCCATCGACAAAATTAAACTCTAGGATGATAATCGGCTGCAGTCATACCTTGAACTTTCTGGAAGTGGTAAGAATGGAGTTGTTGCTCGTGTAGTACCCGCCAGACAGAAGCGTTACTCGTATTCATATTCTTAGCGACGTCACGTGTGCTATTTGATGGTTCATCGGCAACTCGCTGAAGCACCTCTTCTTCAAATTCGACCGTTCTTACGGTTCGAGCAACACCAGTCACATGCATCTTGGTCTTAAACATGCTTGTCTCAGCGAGCCGCCGATGAACCGATATAAACTTTTTGTATCCAGGATGCTGTCGTTCGGGATAACGTTCATGATACAACCGCGATGCTGTTCGTGCATTGCAGTTTGTTGCTCCGTATGCCAAATGCATAACGCGTCTTAGGGCCGTAATGGCGTAGTGACGCATTTCCGGACATGGGTTCCTATACTCAAATGGATTAAATAAATAAAGCCTTTAAATGAATATTTTTTTTAAATTTATTAATTTTCTTATTTTTTTCCTAATTTTATTTTTTAATTCGAGAATTATAATTGAATAACAGTAGGAAAAATATAGGCACCCTTGATACTCTCTCCCTCATGACTCTACTTGTTATATTTTTCTACAGTATTTTGGAATACGTATATAGTAATGCATGATAAGAGAGAACCACATCGTCAGAATAGCAACATATTTTAATTTCTTTATTTCTCCTTCCTAATGAAGAAGATTGATTTGAGGGTAAAAACGTAATTCTAGGCCAATTTTTAATTGATTATCTCTATTTTCATTCAAAAAAAAACTTAAATGCTCTTAAAACAGTTTTAATGAAAAGTGAAAGTTTTACCTATAGATAAGACAAAAATACTTGACATGCCATTTAGGTAATAAAAAAAAAACAAAGGCTCTAAATGTTATTGACATAAATGACACATTTCAACGATATTACTTAAGAGATATTGCTGGAAATTGACATTGTATTTACTACACTTTTCTTATTTAACCTCGATATAAAGCTATAGTATCAAAGTTCAGACAATTCTGAAACTGAGCTGCTTTTTTTCTAACTTTTACCCGGCCTCTCAGCCTTCAACACTCCGGGGAAATGTCGGATTTTTCTCTCCTCTTCACCGTCGTTCGGCAAATATTACTCTCTAATAGAAATAATCCCCTAAGGGCAGGAAAAAATCGTCGTATCCGGCCAACTTCCATCAGCGGCGTGGCGCGCCATACGTATCGACCGCATCACAATTTTCTCGCCAAACACGTATATAGTAAATCTTGTTTTGTTCTCCTTTTTTGTGGTGCCATCCATCCATATTTCCTCTCCTTATTATATTATATTTTGAGTTTTTAAGTACCTTTTGCATTCTCTATATTATGACCGACTGCACGTGCTTTTCCAGAATTCTTCCCATTTTTTTTGCATAAATTCAACACAAGATTGAAACTTCTAGTAGATAAACCTCGATGAAAAGACTGTAAATAAAACACCCCCGTTTTCTTTCTTATCAATCCCATCAGGCCACGGACTTCTTTTAAAATTTCCAGAGAAAGGAAACCTGACAGGAATAAGAATAAGACGTTTCAAGTAAAAATGTTGGAATTAGGCGGCTTCTCTACAGATTTTCTATTTGAGTAACAGAAAGCAGCGGATGGGGAGGACAGTTTATAACAATTCAGGATTTGTAACATGTTGTTATAGCCTTTAAAGTGGCAATGGTTTCAATCAATTTTCGTTAATTTACAAAGAATTTATATGTTTAAAGGGTTTTTTTAGGTTAATAGTTAATTAATATGTTTTAGGGGTAGAGCTTAGATATTTTTTTTTCTAGAGTCCTCAAGGCAAATGCAAGTAATTCCACCACACAAGCCCGAATCTAGTTCAACATCAAGAAACCTGGCAGAGTCGTATTGATCACCATTAATTTCTCTTAATAAAAACACCATGTTCTGGGTCTCTTCTGCATTTAGAACTAAGCGAGTAGACAGAAATTACTCTCCCATAGCTTCCCGAGCAGGTACTAAATTTGTCTCTACATCCGACACAGTCTCACCACAAACTCCAACAGTTGTATCATTCGCGAAGAGTACAAAATTGGCACCTTCAAAACTAAGAGGAAGATCATTCATGAAAATCAGAAATAGGATTGGGTCCAATATTGATCCTTGCGGTACCCCAATATGAAAGTGCCTTTACAGACAACACTTGATGCACCTGCATTTTCTGAGACCTAGTAGCAAAGTCTTACTGTGTCAATTTTACATTATTTTCACTGAAATTATAGAATTTTAACTTTAAAAAAAAAAAAGAGTGTTACAGTCAAAAAGCTTTACCGAGGTCGCAGAATAATGTATTAAAGTACTGTAAGCCCGCAAATAAGCCCATCACTGCATTTACAAGGTTAAAAATCGCCATAAATGTGATCCTCCCTAGTCTGAAGGTTGGTAGTCATTGAATAATTTGTTGTTTTCGAAATATTGAAGAACTTGTTCCGACATGATTTTTTCAAATATTTTTAATATAATGGCAGCAATGAAATTGGTCTGTAATTTGTAACTTGGTCTTTGTCTCCCTTATTAAACCCAGGAGTAATAAGAGCTCTCTTTAGACCCTTATGGAAATAAAGATGCACGGATTAAAAGCTTTGTGAAAGGAATGTACCTAAAAAGTATATTAAATTTTATACAGACTATAAGTTTTGCACATTTGAACCATATTAAACTGCACATTTTTTTATTTTTTAGTTTTGATAGCGTAAATCTCATTACAATATAAAATGTTTCTTTATATTAAAAAGTGTCAGATATAAAAAGTCACATTTCTCAAGCTTTAAAATAGTGGAGTGGCAGAAGTTGGCATATCGTCTATCCAGTTATGAGCGATCTCTGAAATATTTATTGAAATCTTGGGAAGATACATCACAGTTAATAGTACCTTTGCTTTATGACTTATCTCGCTTGGAATTTATAATTTGCCACAAACATTTAGAAAGGTTACTGAAAGAGTCTATTGCTCTATCATTAGCTGCCATTTTTCTACATATAGAAGTCTAATATCTATTTTTAAATATTTTAAACTCTATCCAATTACTCAGTCGATTATACTGCTTGCATACCTCATTCAACAATTTTAGACTCTCTCTTATACCTGGCAGATTATTACCAAATCAAACAAAATTCTTCTTCGATGTCAAATTCTATTATAATGATATTGTAACCACCAAGAAACCAGCTGATTTTCCGTCATTCCGGAATGACGGAACCAAGTGGTACACCGCACGACATCTCAAAGGTTAAGCGGGAATCTACCGGAACAGCGTTCTGCCGAGTATATAAGCAGCCGCATCGCCGATAGGAGTCAATAGTCAGTTCAGTGAAGTAAAGTTCGCATATTGGCGCGAAATTTAAATAGTTGTTAATAAATACAGTAAAAATAAATATCTCTAGTAGTCATGTTTTTGTAGTGAAGTGTATAAAACAAATAGTTGACTATTTATTTTAGTTTCAACCTAACGAACGGGAAAAAAGCTACAATATGGTGTCAATAAAATCCCAGGATACATTTTTCACGATGCTGTGCAATTTATTGAAACCAGAGAGTTAGATATCGAAAGATTTTTTTCTAAGTAAAACTTTGAATTTAAATGGAATAGAAAAACTAATTTGTTGACGCAAATGATCTAAGAGGTGAGGATTTAATATCTTAATTGAGAGTTGGCCAAACTCCAAAGTAACAAATACATTGTCCAAGCCCACATGTGGACCCAAAGATTTTTTGATGTAGACCGTATAATCGCAAAATGCTAAAAATGCTCTTCTATTGCTAACAGAGTCCAAAACATCATCCAAAGCAGACAGAAAGGAACCAATATGAGTTTTATAATATACACAGATAATGTAGATATTGTCGAATAAAGTCCCACTTAACTCTATAGATTTTTCAATATTAAAAACATCAAGATTATCTAAAAACATAAAATTTGAATTTTCCTTAACTAATATCATGCTATGTAATTTAGGCAATAATAGGGCAGTAGTTCAGGATTTCCAACTTTGGGAAGAAGACGCACTATAGCTGTTTTCCAAGATTTTGGAAATCTACCAGCAAAAACACATTCGTTAAAAATTGTCATATAGGGTATAATAATTCCACCACATAGTCTCATCATTTGTAGACTTATGCCATAAATTCCAACGGCGTTTGAGACGTCTTGTTGATTGAATTGCACAATTTTAAAATCAGATATATATTTATAAAATTGTATAGCTTATGAATCTGACTGACATGTCACGAATATATCCGGTTCCAAGAATGCATTTGATATAGATACGATGATATGTAAAATCTGAGGACGATGCCCACACTACACCTTTTAGTTTAAATCTACATAAACCTTAGAACATTGAAAGGCTAGAATTAGTAAACAACAACTTTGTTTGAGTTCAACATGTGCACAGGGGTAAGGGGAGTGTTTTGTTTACAAAAATATTCATCGATTCTCTGTTGTCAAGTTTACATGCATTTTTAAAAGAGAAAATTTTCAGCTATATATCTACATATATCATAATATTAATTTAACTTATTGATGTTAAATTTTGAATTAAAAATAAATGTATGTTCGTGTAAGTCTAAGCGCAAAAATACTATCTTCAAAGGAAAAAAAATTAATAACATTCTTATTCCTAAAACCACTTCTAAAAAATTTGAAATGGCAACACAGCAGGCAAAAGCTGATGTCATGTTGTGAAATATCATCTTGACAAACGGCCTTGTCTACGGGCGTTGTTTACATTCGGCATTTGTTAAGTTCTGTGTTTTTTCTTTAGTTTTAGGTTAAAAAAGGAAAAAAGTTGGTTATTTCAGTGTTGAAAAATGCGATTTAGCTTTATTTATATTTTTTTTACATTTCACAAGTGTCAAGTCATATTGTCACAACATCATATCAAGGGACAACCGTCGTCTAAACGTAGAATAATAAATACTTATTAGGAAATCTATAATAAATATAAAATATTTAATTTCCATAATGATGCTTTTTTTAGAAGTACCTTTACTTTAATGAAGTATAACAGTCATATTTTTTATAATTTAAAGTATAATATATTTATTACGGAAATATTTTTTGACGACGTCACTGGTAAAGATTACTTGTGTCGGTGGAATCAACAACGAGATCGAGCGGCGTTGCGACATTGTGGCATTTTTCTCTAATATACGTTATCTACATTCATTTAATGTTGACTGCTTTATAGAGTATCTTATTATATTTTACGAAAAAAATGCATTATATTTTATTGAAGAGGAATAATATTGTTTTGCGCCTGTCAAAATAACTGACAAATTTTTATGACATTATAAATTGTTTTTTTTCCATTTTTAGATAAGCATTTGGCTTCATTGCATCACAGATGTTGCAAGCAAACGAACTGCCCATAGTTTTTCGTTTTCTTTCAATGTTCTAAGACATAAACACATAATGCTTGAATAATGCATATATTAATTTATCACATAATTATCACTATATATAAAACAAATTGCACATAAGAAATTAATATTGGTTTCTCCAGAAATTTCTATAAAAGCGTAACACTATTAAAACTGTTCACTTGATTTAGTGATAGTAATGAGGTTTGTAGGAGCCATCATCATAAAGAGATTCACTGTGGTCATGTACGTATTGACCTTCGTGATCATAGTGGTGCACGTCATCAGGTACAACTACTGGGGCTACAACAGCCGCATGATGAGCAACAACTGGGGCAGCATGAGCAGCTGCTACAGCCCCATGTACACCATGACCACGCGCTACAGTTCCAGATGGGCCAGCAATAATGGCGTTTTCATGTCCGTGTTCAGAGGAATCATGAGCTACAACGGTGGTTGGAACATGGTGGGCTACGACTGGAGCATCATGGGCAATAACTGGAACGTGATGGGCGACTACTGGGGTGGCATGAGCGATGACTCCTGGATGCTCTTCGTGTACAATTTGTCCTCCTGGTGCTACAGCGGAGATCACACTGCCTTCTGGTCCGACCAGGGTGGTCTTGGAGCTGGGGCCTTGGATGATCTTGGCTGAGGGTTCGTGGTGGAACCAACCGGCGTTGGTGACGGCCAAACAGGCGACGAATGTAAAGACAGCCTATTATGGTGATTGATATTTTAGTGAAAAATAATAATAAAAAGTATGAAATTTATTAATAGCGCTAAATAAGTTCTAAATAAAGGATGTGTACTTACGAAGGAGTTCATTGCTTAAGTTTGATATAGTTCTTTACTGTTCGAACTAGACACAAATAATAATATTTCCCTAAATACCGATTAGGTTTTTATATATTTTTAGTATGGCCTTGCTCTCAGTTATTGTCAATTTTAAATTCCGCGTTCGATACCATCGAGGCTATCGCTTGTAATAATTTTTTTATGCTCATGTAGGGTGTGTCAGGTATCAATAATTTTGTTTGCCTAATATTATAAGATAATATTATTTAATATTAATTAATTATTAATTTCCACGATAATTATGATTATTATACAGAGGGTCCGAAATTGAAGTACCCAAACTTTAACATTCTGTGTTCAGAATAAGTCTTAATTTTATAGACAAATATATATCAGAAAGAAATGCTTCGTCTTAAAAAACACGGTGTTAAAGTTATTTATGTGTTTGAAAATAGACTAATCAGGCCACCTCGGCTCTACAATTTGAGACCGTTGGACTATTTTTTGTAGGTAGCCATTAAAAACAAATGTTACGCCAACCATCTAGAGGCAATTGAAGACTTAAAGCGTACTAGAAAATTGAGTTGATCGAATGGGCTATTGTAAGCTGGATTAACGGTGACAAGGAACGATATAATTCCTAAATAAAAAACTCCTATCTTTCCAATAAAACCAAAATCTAAAAAAAATATTGACTAGTTCTTTTTTACAATTAATTTAAATTTCAAATATTAAATGGCCTGTATTTTTACGAAATTGCACAGCTTTGGTGTAACAAAAGAATATGTAAATGTTCATTGATGATGTCCGTGATTTTTAATTGAATAATCTTGTAGAAAAAATAGTACTCCACTGCTTTTTCTGAAAACAAAAATTATTGAGCAAATTTGATTCTTTGCCTTTTTTCGTATAATGCAAAGTTTTCAAGTAAAAAAATAAAACAAAACAAATCAATCAAACCAGATGTATTCAGAGCAATTTTTATTTTAAAAGCTTAGCAGAGCGCTTTCGGCGTATGAGCCATCATCAGTGCTAATTGTCAGTTAAGCCCAGAAGTTTACCATAGTGGGAACACATTCGATATTATTAAGCCCCTTTTAAAATACTGTTCGTCCTGCTTAGTGTTCTGTATAGTCTTAAGTATGTCTAAATGTTACGTGTAATTTTAATAATATCGAATGTGTTTCCACTACGGTAAACTTCTGGGCTTAACTGACAATTAACACTGATGATGGCTCATACGCCGAAAGCGCTCTGCTAAGCTTTTAAAAAAAATTGCTCTGAATACATCTGGTTTGATTGATTTGTATTGTCCTTCGAGCAACACAGCCACTTCCCTCTTCTTCTCAAAAAAATAAAAAGCAAATTTGTAAGGAGAATCTTTATTTTCTTCAGAAAATGTTAAGACAAGCCGATAGCCAAAGAGCTTGCTCTTTATACCTAATCCAATCTGAAACCCAGATGACTCATTAGTATTTCCAATGTATTTGGCCTCTAATAACTCTTGGTGAGGCTCCTTCTCCCTCAGGATTCTTATGTAAACCGGTTTATGTCATTACCTCCAATGCACAAAATTCCTTCATTAATCAGTCGTTTTTGAAAGTGAACTTTGAGTTTCAAAGATTGCTTCTTAGGATCTCATCTATGGCCACGACTATCAGCTCCAGTTAAAATTTCCTTTGAGAAGATTGAATATTTTGCAAGGAATTTCTTTATTTTATTAAGAGAAGGATGATATAAACCAACAGCTTTAGATCTATTACAAGACGTTAAATCAAAATTACTTTATGACATTTCTAAATTCTTTGGCCTCTGATGACTCTGAGTGAAGTTTCAGAAACTCCTCAGGATCGTTATGTGAGCTTTTAGATTAAGTCAGCACTTCAGAATCTATCTCCGCTTCTGATTTATTTCAAATTAATTCATTAAATTCTCTGTCATGTACCTTATATTCTAATTTTTACTTTAAAAACATTAATTGCTGAATCGATGGATTGGAGAAAAACTATAACAGGAAACATATGACAACTACACACGAATTTTATTCTTATGCTTGGATTTTCAGATAGAATTATTTAGATATGTAATAATATCTAGGGGCGTCCATTCAATTTAACGAAGCTTTTATTTACTTTAGGTACATCCAGAAATGCCAAATCAGAATATTTTAGTTATGTATCCCTCAATGACCCTACAACATTTTTAACATTTTTTTAATGATAGTTTTTCCATAATGGATCAATTCAGTTTCTGAAGAACCAACCTGCATTAAAAAGCCTTTTTTGGAGCGAAAACTTCATCAAACAAAAATTGCCACCACAACACTGGGAGATTGACTCCTAATCATTCTGTGCTTATTTCAGGAATATTTGGTCTATATCGGAATGACCAAGCTACGTCAATTTCAATAGGAAAACTTGAAAACAAGGATATGAAATCTATGAAACAAAAATACTTCATTAGGTTTGTTCTCACTGCAAATTTCTTACAAGCTTGAAACTGTTTCCAAACCATTCTTGATGCGCATAGGTAAAACATTACAACTTCTGATCGATTTGAAACCGTCCTGTGCGAACATCAAATGCGGGTTGAGTGGAGTCCATATTAAAAAAAGAAGTAAGAAAAATAACCTCACTTTTTTAGGCCAGTGGGAAATGGGAAAAATAAATAAAACATGAACAAAAAAAATTACAATACAACCTTAAAATAGGTGTATATTATTAATAGAGTTTAAAATTGTGTAATTATTTGTTACTTTAGGGCTTACCCTAAAGTAGTCGAGAAATTCAATTCTATTAAATTGGTACACAGTTTCATCAAAATAGTTTTGATTTTTGGGCCTTATCCGTTCTTCAAGTAATTCTTTAATAGGTAAAGTCTATGTCGGAATTAACAAAATTCTGATAATTCAAATTCTTCCGACGATTCAAAATCACTCATTTTCTTAATGTGTATTTTTAGACTAATGCAACAATTTAAAATACAATTTCAAAACGAATATCAGGGATTACCCAAACAACAATTTAGAGGTTATGTTCATATTCCGAAGATCGGCGTTGACTGGCTACACCATATACTTATAACCTCTTATGGGGTTTATAAGTATATGGGCTACGATAATTTTTTGATACTTTGCTTGAAATAAATCCGAAAATAAGTCTGACTATCAGATGACAATCAGAAATTTGTGTAAGAACATCAAATTTTTGATTTGAAACCGATCAGAAGTTTCTGTGCGAACGCATTTTACTCTATTGCGCTTGTTTATTTGCCGAAAACTTGTTTCTTACTGCTGTGAGAACAAACCTATTGACTTGACCTCTGGGAACTTTCAGTGAAATTCCAGTAGTGTAAGAGTAAAATAGTAGTGTAGTGTAAGATGTGTCGCATTTTGCTCATAATAGGATTTTACCTTTAATATCTTTTTCTTACAAATGATTTAGGCCTTTAATAAATACAGCTGAAGATTCCAATATATCCAGGAATTCTTCACAATTTAGATGGTTTCAGTAAAATTATGCTAATAATTACCTATTCGGATTTGCGACCATTTTTACCAACCAATGACATGAATGATGAATAAGACAAAAATCGTATGCAAACGAACGTCCTCCTATGATGTTTAACTCAAAACGTTCTCGGAATATACCAGCAATACAATAGTCATACAACCTTATGAGACCTTAATGGGATGTCCTTTTTTTCTACTTCCATGAAATATATATGAACGTAACATTATGTTAATAAGCCATCTCTACGAAAACATTTTCATTCCCGAAAGAAAAATACAATTCGACACATATTTATCATACATGTTGATCCACAGCTACGACAGTTTTCAATGATCACCCCCCGAATGATAAAGCTGCTAGCAGCAAAAAAAGCCATCTCATGCCCATAAAAAATAAGAACGGAATGGGAAAATTATTCAGTAGAAATGCCATTTTATACAGTCGACTAGGTTTTTTCCAGACTGGGATTTGTACCCTACGGAAAACATAAAGTTCTACTCATAAATTTATTTTTCTATCTATAGTTTATTTGCAAGTCATTTCGGTTAAGAAGAACGAGTTCGTTCACGTGAGCATAACAGGAATTTTGATCTATTGATCATATTAAATTAAGCGATGCCTTATACATCGATTTGGGTAACGAGTCTTACGTTTTCCTCAAAATATTCTTATTAATAAGTTAAGATTCTCGACCTTAGAACGGCTTAGTCGGATTGACTGGTGACCTTTCACCCTCCCGGTCACATAAGCGAGTCGTAGCTCTCAACTCCTCTCACGCCATTCCGATCCCGATTCCCTGATCCCACCACAATAAAGCGTTTGCAATTCCGATAGTTGCCGAGGCCTGCCGAGGTGCGACGATCGGAAGCCATATTGATTACGATTAGGGGTACAAACAGAGCGGGCAGGGTTAAGTATAGTGAATGGTTTATTAGTAAAGAATGAACGCGACGTTGCCGTTTCATTTCGTTTTTATTTGAATAACGGATTTTTTATTTTGCTTTTAAATTCTGAAAATGAGCTTTGATACCAGGTACTGTTAAATTATAACAGGGGGGTATACCCGAAAAATGAAAAAACCAAACTTTGAAGGCCGATATCTCGACTTCTATGGAAGCTATCGGGAAAATTCCAACGGTTTTATCTTAGCTTCTTCGTTCTGAATCCAACAAGACCATCCGCAAGGTCGTAGCTTTTACGATAGCCGAGATATGGCATTTTTGATGCCCATTTTTGGCCTCAAACACGAGGTCGAAAAATACTCGATTTCTTAGTTCTGCTCGGATTCCCTTATAACCCGGTATTTTCGTGATCTACTTGATGAGAATAATCCGCTGGTATAGTTAGTTTGAATTCGAAAAAAAAAAATTTTCTGAAAAAAATCCAAACGGGGGGGTATACCCGAAAAATGAAAAAACCCAAACTTCGAAGACTGATATCTTAACGTCTATGGGAGCTATCGGGAAAATTCCAACAGTTTTGTCTTAGTTTTGTCGTTCTTAATCCAACGAGACCATCCGCAAGATCGTAGCTTTTTCGATAGCCGAGATATGGCATTTTTGATGCCCATTTTGTGGCCTCAAAAACGAGGTCAAAAAGTGACAATTTCCGAATTTTCAAAAGGCTCTCATTCCCTTATTTCTGATCAAATCCTATTTTAACCTGGTGTTTTCGTGATCTACTTGATAAGAACAATCCGCTGGTATAGTTAGTTCGAATTCGAAAAAAAAAAATTTCTGAAAAAAATCCAAACGGGGGGGTATACCCGAAAAATGAAAAAACCCAAAGTTTGAAGGCCGATATCTCGATTTCTATGGAAGCTATCGAGAAAATTCCAACGGTTTTGTCTTAGTTTCGTCGTTCTGAAGCCAACAAGACCATCCGCAAGGTCGTAGCTTTTTCGATAGCCGAGATATGGCATTTTTGATGCCCTTTTTTGGCCTCAAAAACGAGGTCAAAAAGTGACAATTTCCGAATTTTTAAAATGCTCTCATTCCCTTATTTCTGATCGAATCCTGTTTTAACCCGGTGTTTTCTTGATCTACTTGATGAGAACAATCCGCTGGCACAGTTAGTTCGAATTCGCAAAAAAAAAAAATTTCTGAAAAAAATCCAAACGGGGGGGTATACCCGAAAAATAAAAAAATCCAAACTTTGAAGGCCGATATCTCGACGTCTATGGGAGCTATCGGGAAAATTTCAACAGTTTTGTCTTAGTTTCGTCGCTCTGAATCCAACGAGACTCTCCGCAAGGTCGTAGCTTTTACGATAGCCGAGATATGGCATTTTTGATGCCCTTTTTTGGCCTCAAAAACGAGGTCAAAAAGTGACAATTTCCGAATTTTAAAAGTGCTCTCATTTCCTTATTTCTGATCGAATTCTGTTTTAACCCGGTGTTTTCGTGATCTACTTGATGAGACCAATCCGCTGGTAAAGTTAGTTCGAATTCGAAAAAAAAAAATTTTTCCGCAAAAATACAAACGGGGGGGTATACCCGAAAAATGAAAAAAACCAAACTTTGAAGGCTGATATCTCGACTTCTATGGAAGCTATCGAGAAAATTCCAACCGTATTATCTTAGTTTCGTCGTTCTAAATCCAACAAGACCATCCGCAAGGTCGTAGCTTTTACGATAGCCGAGATATGGCATTTTTGATGCCCATTTTTGGCCTCAAAAACGAGATCAAAAAGTGACAATTTCCGAATGTTCAAAGTGCTCTCATTCCCTTATTTCTGATCAAATCCTATTTTAACCTGGTGTTTTCGTGATCTACTTGATAAGAACAATCCGCTGGTATAGTTAGTTCGAATTCGAAAAAAAAAAAATTTCTGAAAAAAATCCAAACGGGGGGGTATACCCGAAAAATGAAAAAACCCAAAGTTTGAAGGCCGATATCTCGACTTCCATGGAAGCTTTCGAGAAAATTCCAACGGTTTTGTCTTAGTTTCGTCGTTCTGAAGCCAACAAGACCATCCGCAAGGTCGTAGCTTTTTCGATAGCCTAGATATGGCATTTTTGATGCCCATTTTTGGCCTCAAAAACGAGGTCAAAAAGTGACAATTTCCGAATTTTTAAAGTGCTCTCATTCCCTTATTTCTGATCGAATCCTGTTTTAACCCGGTGTTTTCGTGATCTACTTGATGAGAACAATCCGCTGGCACAGTTAGTTCGAATTCGCAAAAAAAAAAATTTTCTGAAAAAAATCCAAACGGGGGGGTATACCCGAAAAATAAAAAAACCCAAACTTTGAAGGCCGATATCTCGACGTCTATGGGAGCTATCGGGAAAATTTCAACGGTTTTGTCTTAGTTTCGTCGCTCTGAATCCAACGAGACTCTCCGCAAGGTCGTAGCTTTTACGATAGCCGAGATATGGCATTTTTGATGCCCATTTTTGGTCTCAAAAACGAGGTCAAAAAGTGACAATTTCGGAATTTTCAAACTGCTCTCATTCCCTTATTTCTGATCTGAAAAAATTTCTGAAAAAAATCCAAACGGGGGGGTGTACCCGAAAAATGAAAAAACCCAAAGTTTGAAGGCCGATATCTCGACATCTATGGAAGCTAACGAGAAAATTCTAACGGTTTTGTCTTAGTTTCGTCGTTCTGAATCCAACGAGACCATCCGCAAGGTCGTAGCTTTTTCGATAGCCGAGATATGGCATTTTTCATGCCCATTTTTGGCCTCAAAAACGAGCAAAGTTTACGAAATTTCAATTTTTCGGTAACAATTTTATGAATTAGTGATCCTGAGATTTGAGGAAATTCCATAGCGAGAGCACTAATTGCAAACTTACGGTTTTCTTTAACCTTTTCATCAATCGCTCGAACCAGTTTTTTTGAAATCAAAGATGGACGCCCACTTCGTTCTTCATTGTGCACTTGTGCACTTGAACTGTCGGACCCATCTTCTCACCATTGAATCAGTCATCACATTTTGTCCGTAAACTTTGCCAATTTGCCGATAAATTTCAATTGGTTTCACTTACTTAGCATTCAGAAAATGAATCACAGATCTAATTTTACAAGCGGCGGGATTTTCAATCAACACCGACATTGTAAACAACCACAACAAATATATATCAACAACAATAAAGTATCTTAAACTGGCAGACGTTTCTTCTCCTTGATATAGAGCGTCTGTCGCGCATGTACGAAACTGCGATCGCAGCGCTGCAGCGGATATAAATAGAACCGGAACTTACTTTCTGGACGTACCTCGTATTTGCCTCATGTTTCCCTGCACATCTAACAATGTTGGTACTGCTTGTAATGCGACTTGTAAATGAAATATCTTCTTAAGTAGCACAACGATTCCATCCAATACAAACAACTCCTGAATTAATTATTTTGCAATATCTTCCTGATAACACTCGAAGAAGACTATGTATTTTCTTCATTCTTTTTAATGTAAGTTATTATAAATTTGCCTTTCTGTTCTATCCACTTGGTTTGTTGCCTAATTTTTGTTTCAATATCCTATGGTGTTCACCTACTGTATAGTCTACTAATTTTAATGCGAGGTTTTTAACAGACTGTTTAAATGAGTTTATTTCTTGTATATTAATCTACAATATTGTCTATTTGTAAATCATTTATGCTAATTATGTTACCCGTTTTTGTCCCTATAGGCGTCACCAGACTTCCTGTGATGTTTCACTTTAAATGATGAAGATGGAAGAAAGTAATTCCTCAATTCTGTTTACGATTTAAAGAAAAGAGCAATACATATTTGAATCCAGAAAAATTGAAACGCAAAAATCCGGCAACACCGTAAACGTAAACCAAAAGAAAAAAAATTAGGGGAAGCGACAGGATAGAGTGAGGAGCGGCGGTGGGGATGAAAGCCTGCGGGACACGTGATGTAACAACGAACGCTCTGATGTAGCGATGCGGCTCTACAGTTTGGAGGAGTGGTGGGAGGACGGCAGAAATGACAATTTGGAGCGATAAGGGAGGGATTTTCACAGAGTAAATTGGGTTTTGGGGGTCGAGTCCTTAAGGGTGGACTCCTTTAAAAATAATAATTTTCATTACAAAACAATCCTATATTCAGTCATGCGTGTCGGTACAACAAATAAAGGTATTCAAATAAATGCTTTTGGTAAAACTTCTTAAGGAAACAATAAACGTATTTTAAACATATCAGAAAGAGGCACTGTGTATTTTTTAAAAACCACGACACTCCACCCTTAATAATCAAAAAAGTGTTTTCACAGTTTCGGTGAAAAGGGACACGCAGTAAAGTAGGTAATAAGTCAGATGGAATGAATATGTCAATTTATTATTACGGGGGGGTTCTCTTTTTAACTGGGGGGAAATCTGTTGATAGAAACGGGTAATTTTGTGTGCCTTTCAACCTTAATTGTTAGTTTTAATCGGTTGGCTTTTGATTAAATCCTTTAAATAGGTTTTGATTTGCGGAATAAAAGGTTAATTTAGCGGTGCCTAGAATTTACAGTATTTAAATATTGATTTAAAAGTTGTTTTCATTAGACTCTTTTAATTTAAGTAATTGATATTTTTTTGAGAATATTTTGGATTAACTGCGAGTGTCTTTGTTAATTATCAAGGGGAGAAACGTCGTCATTTGTGGTTACAAAATGTTCAACTGAAACTGCAAAATACGCAATACCTAGCTTTTTTTAATTATTATAAGGAATTATTAGAAGCTAAAAAAATTAAATAAATATTTTTTGCTTGTCTTCATGTCCAAAGCTTGATAAAGAGCTAAACTTAGACTAGAAAAATTAGTTAATTAATTAGTTAATTACTAAAAATTTGTTTTCTTAATTAACTAGGTACCTGGAAAAAAAAGTAAAAAACTACTTTCTTCTATAAAAATACTTTTGATTGTTTCATATTCAAGTTATGACTAAATAAAACCAAATAGTTTTGTAACTGATTGGAAAATATACAGGGTGTGTCAACAAGGTGTACGGCTAAGATAACGCCTTAACTATACGAGGTAGAGCAAAAAGTTCTACAGCAAAGTTGTAGGGTTGACAAAAACCTACGAACTAAAAATATTTTTATGTATACCGGGTGTGTCACAAAAAAGTTACTATAAAATATGATTTTTTTTTAAATGGTACGCCCTGTATATTATGGTACTAAAATGTGAGGCAAAAAGAGTACTTTACTTTGGTATAACGTTTTTAAAATTTCCGTGCGGCGTTGCAACGTAATTAATTTTTTTATGTTATTTTTTGCCTTTTAGAGGGTTCGTTTAAAAAATCATAATTAACTTAAAATTTATTTTGCGCCTATGAAACTTGTACCACAGTTAGTCTAGGGTACCTCCTCTAGGCTGACTATGATAATTTGTAATTTTTTAATACAGTGTATTTTTAAAGAACTTTCAAACTTGCTGAAATTAAATACGCAATATCTCAAATTTTTCAAATGGAACACCCTGTATATTTTTATCTAATTAAGTTTGTCCCTCAAATACCTTCATTTTTTATTTAATATATCCTATAGCTAAACCAAGTACTTTTTGAGATATTTTAACTTTTCTGTAAAATACTATGCATAAAACGGGTATTCGCCTGGAGAGATGGCAGCAGTTGTATGGTTTCCACTAGAAGCGCAAATACCACGTGCATTTTATGTTTGTTGCCTTCTTCAGTCATTCTTTCTATAAAAATCGGTGTAAAAACATGTTGTTTTGTGTGTTATAATTTGGAGGAGCAATGGCGGCAAAGAAAAGAATTATTTCTGATACTGAGATGCAACAAGCAGTGGAGGCTTCAGCAGAAGAAATAGAGATTTATAGAGTCCTCGACATGAGTGACGAGTTTTCAAATATCTCAGAGTCTGATTTGGATCCGACATATTTGGCCGGCGAGATATCTTCAAGCAGTTCTGAAGAAGACCGCCCTAAAAAGAAAAAGATGAAGTATGTACGTAGGAGGTTTGGCAATTCCATTTTTTATACATAGTTTATTTTCTAAAATGTTATTAGAAAAAAACAGTGTTGTAAAAAGTTTCAATATACTAACTCGCGTACCAAACTAAGTGGAATACTTATGTATATCAAATTTAACGTCTAAAATTCATAGTTTCTCTTCCTAGTCATTATCTTCTTATACACTACCCTCCATTTTTTAGATACTTCCGAGCCTTCAACATCTGCTCAGTTAGATATAGACATAGATTCTTCAGGCAATGATGAAAGACCAGAGTGGAGACCAGCTTCAGGAAATTTTTCGACATTCACTCTACCAATGAATATTTCAATTTCACTAGCCTTGCAGACCCAAATGCGCGGTAAGGATGAACTTCATTTTTTTGAATTACTTGAATCTGACGATGTTATTAATAAGATCGTTGTCGAAACAAATAGATACGCGGAACAGCAAATTATTCTTGCCATAACGAATTAAAATATTGGCCAATATTCTCGCCTAAATGCATGGGTGGATACTAATTATAACGAAATACGAACATTGATTGCTATTTTAATTTGGATGGGATTGGATAAAAAACCATCACTAAAAGATTATTGGCACAAACATCCATTATATAAAAACGAAATATCAAAATATTTGCCGCGGAATAGATTTGAGCTGCTTTTACGTATGTTTCATTTGGCAAATAATGAAGATTGTCCTCCCAATAACCTTCATAAAATTCAATACCTTGTTGATATGCTGAACAAGAATGCTTCTTTCTGCATTATTCCAGAAGAGTCTCTTTGCATCGATGAAACCATGATACATTTCCGAGGTAAATTATCCTTTCGACAGTATATAAAAGGAAAACGTTCGGCATTAAAGTTTATAAAGTATGTCTAGATGGAGGATTTACTTACAGCCTGAAAGTATATTGTGGTAAAGAGAAAATAAATGGACAATCGGTTGCGAAATCTATTGTTATGGAAATTCAAATTCAAATTCAAATTCAAAATTGTTTATTTTGCCAAAAGTAAAAAATACATGTATCATTTAGTTACACATAATATACACAGTTGACAAAAAAGGAACAATTCACGATTACAAAAATAACAGTGACCGCTGAGCGGACGCCTGCGAAAGGACCCTTAACCTAATAAATAGCTACTATAATAAATACAAAAAATAAATTAAAAAAATAGTACATATAAAGTATGCAAAGAGAAATAAATAAAAAACTACTTAATAAAATAATTCCCAAAAAAAACAAAAGAAAACAAAAAGACAAATTAAAAGTAAGAGTTCTGAAGAGAATGGGAGCGCGCAGAAGGAAAACGAGTCTTGATGACAGTTAGATTTTAGGGATAAGTCAGGGCGTGGCAGAATATTAGAAACAATATGAAATAAAAAAATAAAAAATCAAATAAAAAATAAAAAATCTCAACATCGAAGTTATTATAATATTGATCTTATTTAAGTACTTAAATTTATTTATGTGACTTTTAAAACTTATAACCTAGTCTGTTCTTCCAATAGGATCTTATTTATTGAATTTTTAAAAAACAAAAATTTTGAATTCTTACGGACTTGTGTCAAGCTATTCCACATTTTAACAGCAGTGTATGCAAAACTTTTTTCATAGCATGAAGTTCTATGGTGGGGTACAATATAGCTTTGGTCATTGGCGGTACGCTGTAGCCTTAAAGTAGTTCTTGGAAGCGGTTTAAATTTTTCTAAAAGGTAGGGGGGTTTGCCAGTACTTATTACTCTGTGTATGAGACAGTAAAAATGTTGTTTTCGTCTGTTGGCCATATTTAAAATTTTAAATTCATTTAGATAGGGCGTTATATGCTCTCTATAAGATATATTATATGATAACCTCATACACCAGTTTTGCATCTTTTGAATGGATCTTTTAATTACCAATGATAGCGAGTCACCATAGACAACATCACAATAGTCAAACAGGGACACAACCAGAGAATTACATAAAAAATATTTTTGTTTTTGAGGTAGATACTTTTTATTATAATTAATATTTTTAAGTCTTAAATATGCAGTGGAAAGTTTACTATTTATGTGTTGCTGAAAAGATAGGTCTGTGTCAAAAATAACCCCCAAATTTTTTGCATTTTGAACGACTGGTATAGTATTATTATTTAAAGATACCTGAAATATTTGTTCAATTTGTTCACGAAGTTGTTTATCTTTGTTTATTATAAGAATTTTAGATTTATTTGCGTTTAATTTTAAATTATGGTTCCTTGAATATAAGAATAATTGGTCTAAGTCATTAGTAAGTTTTTCTTTATCTTCTATCACATTACTCTTCACTACAGGTATAGTAAGTTGGGTGTCGTCGGCAAATTGATTGAATTTACAAAATTTAACACTCCTGTACATATCTGCTACATAAATGGCAAATAACAGAGGAGAAAGGACGGATCCTTGAGGTACTCCCTTTTTGACAAGTTTGAGATCCGACTTTATTATTGTAGAGTCTTTTTTTGTACTTACGTAACTATACCTATGTTGCAACATCAAGAAATGTTGCAACCATTGTTTGATAGTGGCCAGACCCTTTTTGCAGACAATTGGTACACCTCTATTCCTCTTGCGGAAAACTTGCAAAATAGATCAACTCATCTAGTTGGAACGATTTGTAAAAACAGAAGAAACCTACGAAAGTCTGTAGTTGATGCAAAATTAAAAAAAGGGGAAATTGTTGCAAATCAAAATAAAAATAAAGTTGTTGTTATGAAGTGGCATGACAAGAGTGCTCTTCTTATCTACAAAATATACAGATGAACTAAAGGAAGTACACAATAGAGAGGGTCCTAGGCTCAAACCTTCTGCAATAATCGACTATAATAAGGCCAAATCATTTGTTGATATGTCAGACCAAATGTCAGCTTATTCAAATTCTCTTAGAAAGGAAATTAAATGGTACAGAAAATTGGCCTTTGAATTTATCACAGGTACCTCAGTCGTAAATGCCTTAAATCTGTACAATAAAATTAACGAGAAAAAAATTTCAATAACGACTTTCAAAGAAAATCTTGCCATGCAACTTTTGGAAATGGCAGTACCGCCAATCCCAATGAATCCCTCAAAAGAGCACAAAGTTTCTGAAAAGATCGCTTAATGTGGCCGCCCCATGTACACATGGCTTGAAAGGTAAAAAGTTCTGTGTCCACTGGTGGTACACATGGCGCTGAATAAAAATTGACTGTGTCCATATATGGTACACATGGCAGTTAACGTGTTAAATATAAATTATTTCTAGGCAATTAAAGATTTATAGATACTTTAATAAAAGAAAATATTCCAGGCAATTAAAGAAGACTCATTAACTTCTAGCTCGGTAAAAAATATTCAACAATTCAATAAAGCAATTCAACACTCGCCAACAGTTTTTACTAATTAAAAACTACTTTTTTTGACAAACCACATTTCTTCTTTTCAACTACCTAAAAGAAATCAAAATTGTACTCAATTGTGTGGAAAAAAGAATTTACTTTAACTGCGTGGAAGATTGAAAAAGATGTTCCAGGCAATATTAAAGAAGACCCATCAACCGCTTTCGTTCGGTAAGACTTGTTTGCCGTACAAAAAAATTTCATTATCATGATGAATTGCATAAAAAAAAATTGATCTCTGCAAAATTAAAAAAAAATCTTTTAGCATTTGACACAGCTTAAACTGCTTAAAAAACTTACTTTTTAAATAAAATACACTCCATTCATGCCGTGTCATATTTAAATAGCTGAAAAAATGGTTTTGTTTTCAACTGCCTGTAAATTTTTAAGAATAAATTATTTTCTGGCAAGTGTTGACTCACCAGTAAGCTTTAATTAATTAAAAACTACTTTTTTTTGACAAAAAACGCTCCTTTGCCTTTTTTATGTTAAACTGTCTAAAAGAAAATTAAAATTGTGTTCAACCGACTAGACAAAAAATTAAATTGAACTCAGCTATCTGGAGATTCTTAAAATAAAATAATTTCCGATAGTTGATAAAGACTCAGCCATATAATTAAGTTAAATTTTATTTTCTTTATAAAAAATGTACTTAGAATTTACATCAACTATTTGAAAGATTAAAAAACTCTTAAAAGTAAAAAATAAAATTATTATTCCAGGCAGTTGAAGAAAAAAGATCTTAAAACTTCTTCAGCTGATTGTATAAAAAATTAAATTGACCTCAACTGCCTTGAAAATTAAAAAATGATCCCGAGCAGTTTCAGAAGAATGGCTTTATATTAACATTCATACTCAAGTGCCTAGAAAAAATCAAAATTATCGTCAACTGTCTGGAAAAAAATGAAATTGACCTTAACGGCCTGTAATGCCAAAAAAAACTCGTCCAATTAAAGCGGCAATCTTGGGCAATTAAAGAAAACTCATTAGCTCTTAGAAACCTAATCTCTTTAGCTCGTTAGAAACTACTTTCCGTGACAAAAAATAAATTTGCCATTATTATGATCAACTGCCTTAATAAAAATTGACCTCAACTGCTTGCAAGATTAAAAAAATGCCTTACAGATAGTTGACATCGCATTAGCTGCTAAAAAACTACTTTTTCCACTAACTTATTCCACTAAAAAAATTATTTGTCTTCAACTACCTGAAGATTCTTTAAAATTAATTATTTCCAAGCAATTGAAGACTCAGCAATAGCTTTAATTATTTAGATACTAGTTTTATTTTAAACACACATTTGTCCTTTTCATATTAAACTGCCTAAAAGAAATCAACATTGTATTTAACCGACTGAAAAAAAATTAAATTCACCTGAATGAGTAATTGATGAGGACTCAGCAAAGCCTATAACTATGACTATAAACAAATAGTGTTCATCTGTTTGGAAGAAATCAAAATTGTGTTCGACTGACTGTATTAAAAATGAAACCGACTTCAACTACCTGGAAAGTTAACAAAACTAACATTTTTCTAGGCAGTTAAGGAACGAAGGAAGGCCTGGACTACTTAAAATTTTTATATGCAATCATAAAGAAATTAGGTTCATCTGTCTGGAAAAAATCAATAATATGTTGTAATATTCTACAACATAGGCTCAATTTCCGAAGCCGGATGTTGAAGAACTAGCCTGGATTACCGAAATCTTCAACAGAATCTATAACTCTGGAAATATCCCCGAGAAATGGTTGCAATCAAAATTTATAACGTGGCTCAAAAAACCTAGATCAAAGAAGTGCAAGAAATATCGGAACATCGGAGTTATATGCTAAAATTGTTTCTTAAAATCATTAACAGAATAATTTACAGGAAACGCGAAGAGAAGAACAGATATACGAAAATTTATTTAGTTTTATAAATACAGTCGGAACCAGAAAGGTACTCTTTGGAGTTCAAATTCTAATCCAGACATGCAGAGACGTCAACTGTGATGTATACGCATGTCTTATCACTTATGAAAAAGCATTTGGTCGCGTTCAACAGCATAAAATGATCAATATCCTGGAAGAGGTCGGCTTAGATGATAAAGATATCAGATTGATTTTAAATCTCTATTGGAATTAGACAGTTTAACTTGATGGAGATTAAGTGGAACAGGTAAAAATACAACGTGGGGTCAGACAGGGATGTATCCTAGCGCTTTTGATATTCAACTTATATGATAAAAAAAATTGCAACAAAGCATTAACCGAGTAGAAGAAGGTCTATTTCTGAACGGAGTCAGACTTAATAATTGAAGCAATGCAAAGGTTACTGGAATGCGTTTAATGGCCAAATAACGCTTCACAGATAGCGCGTAATGGGCAGGTGGTCCTGATACAAAATCCGGAACTCGTGCCGTTTCTTACGATCTCGTTCTGGCAGTGTAGCCAAAACTGACAAATAGTAAGTCTGGTTGACGCCTGACCCAAAAAAAACGGAAAAAACGATCAACATTGCTTTGAACTTTGATTTGGAAATCCTTGCTTTTTTGATCCTTGGTGATTCAGGCGTCTTCCAATGCATCGATTGCCGCTTCGTTTCAACATCGTATTGAAAAATCCACGTTTTGTCGCAAGTAATAATGTTTTCCTTTGTCTACATTCAAGAAAAACTGAGCAGACCTCTTAACGCAAGAGCTTTTGGTCAGGAGTCAGGTTTTTTAACACCAACCTCGCACAGACTTTTGTCATGTGTAATTTCTCCTGTAAAATTAACCTAACCGTTTCTTTATAGGCTTTTACACACAATTTGGTTGATTTGGGTCACTATTTCCGGACTTGAAACAGTGACAGGACGACCTGGGCACTGGTCATCTTCAGTGCTCTCTCGGCCCTCACTAAAGCGCTTACACCACACAAAAATACGCACGAGATAGATAATTGTCCCCATAGGCCTCTTGCCACAGATTATAGCACTCGGTCGGAGTATTTTTCAACTTAATGAGAAGTTTGAGATTGATACGTTGTTCGTGTCTTTGGTCACACCTAGTTTTCGCCACGCGAAAAAATAATGATGAAAACGTGTTTTGGTACATGAATAATATAGATTTCTAGCTATCGAACGCACTACTTATTTATTCTTCATTTCTCTAGGGTGCCATCTACGAGCAGAGTTTCGTTATTTAATAGCCATACCTCCAGTATAATATAACGAAGATCTAATTAATATATTGTCGTCAGGATGCTCGCAGTTTAACGTACGAGAGTTCCTTGAATTAGGCTTCGGAATACATAGTGATATCTGAATAATTTGATTTATTGTGTAATAATTTATATTTCACACGCTTTTTGTCCCTATGATCAAGACAAGAACCATAAACAGTATCACAGATATTCAGATGTGAAAGAATCAGGAAATCGCAGAGCATGTTTCTTGTTTCTATATTCAACATATATCTTTGGGAATAAAGGGATTTAAGCATGGAATAACCTTTTTATAACATTTTTGTTACATAGTGAGAAAATTTTAAGTCAATATCCATGTATACACTAAGATTCCTACTTATGTTTTAAAATGATATTGGTACATTATTGATGTGCAACTGAATGCGATTTAGAAGGTTTTGTCTTAAAGTGTATTTAGTAAATAACATAGCGACAGACTTGTTCGGATTTAGCTGCAAACACTGCCTTAAGGATTGGTCATACGGCAATTTTAGGTCTTCATTTAAACAATGGTTGACATATTCAAGATTAGAAGGATCAAAGGAAAAAGTTATCTGGGTGTCGTTAGCGTAAATATGATGTTTTGCACATTTTAAACACATAACAAGTTGACACGTATAAATAGAATAAAGAAGGGAGCCCAAAATACTTCTCTGTGGTACGCCAGATGAAAGATTCCCATCCTCTGAATATTTGCCATCCAAATAAACCCTCTGTTTCTTATCAGTGACAAAGCTTTTCATGAGATCTACGTGCCTTAGTAGAAAATCCTACAAAACCAAGAATTGACAAGATGATTAAGCGAGTCGAAAGCCTTGCTGTAATCCAACATAATCAACACCGTCGACATGCTTTCGTCCAAGGATCTAAAAATGTCTTTGGTTACATCACAAAGTGCAGTCGCACCGCTATAATTGGAGCGAAAACCAGATTGTTTTATAGGAATTACAGAATTATTTGTCAAGAATAAATTGATCTGCGACTCTTTTCAAGAACCTTAGACAAAAATTGGCAAAATTGATATTGAGCCAAGGTCGCTATAATCCTTAGGATTTTTCACTTTAGCTAACGGCAGAATGTTAGCTTGTTTCCAGAGAATGGGAAATTCCCCAATTAGTATATAAGCATTAATTATATTGGTAATATGCGGTATAATAAATAGGCAGAAAAATATTAAGTCCCACATTTAAATTATCGCGACCAGTTATATTAGACCTAAGTTTACTCAAAATATTTATAATCTTTTGTTAACCTATTATATCGATAATAATGTAGAAGTTCAAGATTCCGTTTTGTGTAAAGTGAGAGTTTATATGGTTGGAATTTCCTAAGGTTTCCAGGAATGAAAGATCTTTTTGATTTACAAAATCCGATTTTTCTCATAATATTCCATTTTTCTTTGATATTATTGTTTCTTACTATAGTTCAAAGTTCAAATAACCCTTTTTTCAGCTCTAATAGCTGTAGTGGTGTAGTTTTGTAGTCGTTTGTAATATGTCCAGTGAACAGGATTTTTAGTTTGTCAAAATCTTCTTAGGGCTTTATTACGAAGTTTAATCAAAAGACGAATATTATCAGTTATTCAAGGTATAAAAAACAAATAACTATCGCATTTTACAAATTTTATCTAATACAGGATAGAAACAGCATTTCTAGCGTTTTTTGGTTTTCATGACCTTGATACTGATAAAATTGTGTTTTGAAAATGGGTATTAAAATTAGGTAATTGGTCGAATGTAACGACAAGATCTTTTATTAATTTACATCTGATTAAAACATGGAAATTAATTTTATAATTATATTTAATAGTTGATTTTTTCTTGAATATGAAATTACAAAGCATTTGGTGTTATATATATTAAAGTAGAGTTTGTTATTATTGCACCATGTAGTTAATAAAGTAAGTTCAATAATAATTTATGCATGTCGGACAGTCCGCCAGGTCATTTATAAATCATAAGAATAGTAAGGATCTCAAGTTGGAACCTTAAGGAACTCTTGACTCAACCACATATTTTGAAGACTTAAAACTTAAGGCAGTTAAAAAAAATCCTTAACTGCTTAAAATTACCTAAAAATCATTTTGTTCATCTGTATGGAAAAAATCAAAATGGTGCTCAACCGCTTGAACCAACATAAAATTGACCTCAATTACTTGTAGTAGCTGACTGATTTTTTTTAATTTTTAATTTAAAACTCGTTACAAATAAGTTTATTAGAACAAATTTTTAATCCTTTTTTTTCCTAATTCTAAGAATAACTTGCAGAAAGTTCAATTGAAACTATCTTTCATTATATTTTTTTCTAGTTTCATCCAACTATAACCAATATCTCATCTTAACACGGACCCGCTGTACATAATAAGTTATAAGATACTACAGCTCAAAAAGAAGTTTCTCCTAAATAATACCTAAGCACGCAATTTAGAAACTGTATAAATCAAGTACAGTTTACTAACCTTGCCGCCACTTTTAGCGAAATTGGTATTTCCTCCGAGCTAAAACGTTGTTCATTTTCAGCGAAAAACAGATAAACCGTGCGAGAAAGAGACGAAAACTCTTTTACGTGTTCTATACGAAATGGCGTATAAAGTAAATAGTAGAAATACACGAAGGACAATATGAAATGCAGAATTTTTGTACTAGGTATATAGGAGGGGGAAAGGGATGTTCATGGCATAGATTTATTGTCTTACCTTTTTTAAATTTTCATTTAAAAAGTGATTTTTTCCTACGCAATCTTACTAATATGCCCATTACTCAAAAATCAAGACAGTAAGACCCTTTTTGCCCTCTACTACACATATATTTCCATTTTTTATTTAAGTCAATATATTTCTTTAAATAACATCAATCTTCGGACAGCCTATACTGAATTTTAGGAACGTAATAGAAAAATATGCCTGAAGGGTGTCGGAAAGAAAGACAGAAAAAGAAGAATGTTAGGGGATATTTTGGGATAATCCTTATTTCCCCTTGTCGGTCGAAGGGGGGACAGACGTATTTTTAGGTCATAAACATTTTCTAAAGAATGGAAAATAACGAACGGAGAAATAAAGCAAGACGGGATGTAAGAGTTTGCCTGAAAAGAGCAAGAGTTGTTATGCTGTTATGACAAATGACAAATACGAAGTGGTTTGACTACCTCCCATAAAAGAAAAAAAACATTTTCCATTTTATTCAAGTTTTATAGAAGATTTTCTTAAAAATATTTGTCTTATTCTCTGGAATAAATAAATACATTGTAAGAATTTTTTATTTGACTAACCTAAGTTGCTTTTATATTGTAATTTGCTTGCAGACGATTTATAAATGAATAAAAAAATATAAACTGTATTAAAAAGATAACATATTTATTTCAAATTTACTGACCTCGGCAATTCATTTTCCTACCATAAGAAATACAAAACATTTATCAAAGCAGTGTTTTTTTTTTAAAGTTCTATAGACCTGGAATAAGTAAAACGTTTTTTTTTCCTACGTATAACATGCAGAATATTTATCTCTGTAGTGATTTTCAAAAATATATTTCGAAGAAGTAAAATAAACTTTCTTTTTTTTATGCGTAGAAAATTACAAAATATTTATATTCTCAATGATTTTCAAAGATGTTGAAAAAAATATTTTTTTTTCAGTCTT
Source organism: Anthonomus grandis grandis (assembly GCF_022605725.1). Lineage (NCBI taxonomy): Eukaryota > Metazoa > Arthropoda > Insecta > Coleoptera > Curculionidae > Anthonomus > Anthonomus grandis. The sequence continues at coordinate 11,164,522 of NC_065548.1, read as the reverse complement.
CTCATATGCTTAAAAACATAAAATTCTTATCAGACAAGCGATTTTAACATTTTCATAGAACTGGAGTGAGTAAATTAATCTGAGCAGGTCTGATCTACTTAGAAAGCATATATTATTTATCAGAATATTGATATTGCAAAGTCAAATTACAATTTAGGACTTCCATATATCATAAGTTTCTTAGCATCACAAATAAAGGGTGTTTTTTTTAGAGGCGGAGAAATTTAAATTGAAATTAAACACAAAATATTTTATTGATATGAACGAATTTGCTTTTATATTAAAGATTTTTTTTTGGCATTAATATTTAAAAATTATTTTGGGCATGTGACCCCCACAGCTGGCGCGTACGTGGCGAAATCTAGAGGTCCAATTTTCACACACTCTTTCCAGTACTGCAGGCTTATTTCGGCAATCACGCGTCGTATGTTGGCTTCCAAGTGCTCAAGTGTTTCGGGTTTATAAGCGTAGACATGTGACTTAACGCCCAAAGAAAATAATCTAATGGCGTCAAGTCGCACGAACGAGCTGGCCAGTTTACAGGTCCATTCCTTGAAATTATTCGTTGCTCGAATGTCTCTTGCAGTAAATTAATTATTTGGCGCGCTGTATGGCACGTGGCACCGTCCTACTGAAACCAAATTTCTGCAACGCCTACAACGGCTTCCAATTGAGGCACAAAAAAGTTGGTTATCATGTTTCTGTATTGCTCATAGCCATTTAACCAAAAGTGTGCTTCATCACTGAACAAAATTTTCATATGAAATTATGGATCAACAGCAATCTTTCCTTCCGCCCATTCAGCTAATGTACGGCGCAAAAGATAATCTTGGGATTTCCTACTCCTGGACAAGTTGAATTTTATATGCTCGCAATCCGAGATCTTTGCGCAAAATTTTCCATAAAGTGGATGGACATATATAAGTTCACTTGTTGAGAACGACGACGAATTGACACATTTGGATCATTATCAACACTATGCTGCACAGCAGCTATCGCTTGTTGCGTGCGCACTGTACGGCGTCTTACGGGATGCGTATTGTCGACTAGAGTAAAAGTATTGCGAAAACGATCAACAGTTTCTCGAATTAATCTCTCTGAAGGACGATTATGAGCACCATAAAACTCACGTAATGCCCGATGCGTTTCTCGAATAGAACCATGTATTTTAAAATAAAGTTGAACAATTTGGAAACGTTGCTCCGGCGTGAGTCTGTTCATGATGAATTGTGAATGACCAAACCACAAAAAATAACCTTCAAAGGTTCTGAAGGTTATTTTTTGTGGACCAAACTAATCTAAAAATAACCCAAAACTATCAGGTCGGCTGTCGTAAAAAACAGTGTTGCCAAATGAAAGTTCTCCGCCTCTAAAAAAACACCCATTATAATTTTAAAATGCCCTGAATAAAATATTTAAAAAAAGTATACCAGCATTGTCAAAATCTTAAAAAGTTGCCATCTGATCTCACTAACAAATTGAAAAAATAATAATATTCCTCTTTATTTTACGTGCCTACATACAACCTTAGTCAAGCCAGCATCATTTGTCTTTAAAAGGATGAAAAACTCTATAAGCTGGACAAGATAATCCCAGAAACCCGTGTTTAATAGCGTTATTTGACAGTTGTTGAAGTCTATACTTTACCCTATGAAATAATTTCTCTTCTTCTTCGCTATTGGCAACACTGATGACCCTGTACGACACCTGTCAAGCCATAGGTCACATTTGCACTATGTCAAAATGGCGCATTTGGTGGGAAATATAACTTGTTATTGCTATAAGTATAAGGTGATAGATTCCTGTAATTAAACAAACAATAATGAAAGTTTTTTGGGTTAACAGAAATTGTCAACCTTACAATGATGTATGCATTCTTTTATCCCGTATTCTCTTGATAATGATCTTTATAGTACATTTTCCGGTGCTATTGGCAACGCTGATGATGCTGTGCGTCGCCTGTCAAGTCATATGTCACAATTGCAATATATCAAAATGGGTCATTTGGCGGGAAGTTCAAATTATAATTAATATTTAAAAAAATCTGTAATAAAACAAATATTTAACCTCAAGAAAGTCATTCCAACACAACAAGGTACATTCCAACCTTGCCGTCGTCTGCTGTTGTCAAACGAAATTTTGACAACAGTTGTTCTCTCAGAGCTTATAAAAATATTATCAAAACGATTTCCATTTTGAGTGCCCTCTATTATCAACCGAGAAAGACCAAACGACCTGAATATTTCATATAGCTGAGTGCATTCTCCTAAATTGATTGATTGAAATCACTAGTTACCAATATCTGACCATCACTTGCAACCAGATTCAGTGATCTCTTCATGACATTCAGAAATACATCAGTTGAGCTTGATTGATGTTTTCCTATACAGGCTGTTACAGAATAAGGATAAGCCTTAAATGATTTTAAGAAGAAAGCTTCTGAGCTACAGTGAAAAGTATATAATATTGACCAGAGTAGTGATTTATGATAATCCATTGACCTGGAAATAGTAAACATCCCTTTTTTCTTCTCTTCTGCTTGGAAAGCATATAGTATTTATCAGAGTAGAGATTTTTGAAGATCCATAGACCTGGAATGAGTAAACATTTCTTTTCTCTTTCTAACTACTTGGTAAGCAGATAGTACTTATCATAGTAGGCATTTTTAAAGATGCATAGATCTGAAGTGAGTAATCATTCCTTTTCTCTTCTTATCTATTTGGCAATCATATATTATTTATCACTGTAGTGATTTTTGAAGATCCATAGACATGCGATAAGTAAAAATATATTTTTTCTTCATCATCTGCTTGAAAAACATAAAATTTTTATCAAAGCAGTGATTTCTCAATTTTTTTTAAAAATTATTTATTTTCTTTGATTTTTTAATTAAAAAGTAAATTATATTTATCGGAGCAGTGATTTTTTAACATCCGTAGACCTGGAATTAGTAAATAAATAGTTTTCTTAGTCTTCTCATCTCCCGAAAAACACAAAAAAAATTATCGGTACCAGTAGTTTTAAAAGATCCAACTAAAACACTTTTTTTTCTCTTATTATATTTGATTGATTGAAAAGACACTCAAGATTATTCAACTATAATACCAAGTGTGCATTATCTAACGTTTTAGAAAATGATCACCCCATCTCTCTCTTTCTCACAAAGGTCTTATGGAAAATACCCGAAATAACTGTTGGATACTATCGCAAACCTAATAAACATCTCAATATTTTAAAAACGATTTATTTTACAAATAAAAAGTTTTTTGAAGGCTGCTAAAATTCATTACTAAAAAGATCTTCATAACCTTTTAACATAACGGACGTCTTATAAAAAGTACTTGAAATAACTGTTGGATACAATCACAAGCTTTACAAACATCTTAATATTTTAAATATTATTTGTTTGGAAAATGTAAACTGATAAATTTAATGAAAGCTGATGGACAGTTTAAAAAAATCTTGAGTCTGTCAAAGGCTTTACAAAAATCTGAATATTTTAAAAACTTATTTTATTTAACTGATTTTAGTTTTTAAATTTTCCACTTGCATTCATATCCTGTTCTTCATTTTTCAATTAAAGGTTTATCAGCAATTTCTTCTAATATCCATTATCATCAAATATTTGACAGCTCTACCAATCCAGAGTTTATATGGTGAATGCTTCTTAGATGCAGGTTTTCAATTGGTCTCTGGTAATAGTTAACCCATCAGACATTTTTTATAATTTTATTTATTTATTTATTAACGGGTGATACCAATTTTTCAAATAGCATAAATTACAATAATATTTTATAACCTTAAACAATTAATATTTGATGATATTTTATATAAATTATCATTTGATATCTTTTCCTTCAAATCATATCTCATTCATATCTCAACCTTTAACTATCACGGTCCTAAAACCAAGCAGAATTAACTAACATACCATCCAGTAAAGTGATAAAACTAAGTGGTTAAAATAACAAAATATTTGAAATTAGTCCAAATTTAATATCATTTAACCAATAAACTTACCACTAATTTAATCAAAAAAATTTAACCATTTTACCGTAAACTAAACCCCTTTATTGGCAAATTCAATATGCGGATAATCCATAAAATTTGAACTGAAATTCTACGAACTACGACCCTGCCCGCTATAATATAATTAATGTGTTTTGATGATTTTCATTACAACAATGTAGCCGGCTTGTTATAATCAATGCCCCGAGTATAGCGGTGGACAAGGATGGAGGATAATGGAGTCACTTCCAACCCCCAATCGATATCAAAACGCTACTGGTGTTTCTCTTGATGGGGACGTTTACATTTACGAGCGCCGCAAGAATAAACTACAAACTGATTTAATTAACAGAAATTATTTATTTAATTATAAATATATACAAATATGTAAAAAATTTTTAATGTGATCATCTGTAAAATACATTTTCCCACATCTATATGGATGACATCTAAATGATTTATTTTTTCCAATACATGCTTTATTTCGGTTTATTTTGGCTGGCTTTAACCTTTTCTCGTTCTATTTATTTCTCTCTTAATTCAAATTTTTCGTTTTATAGTCATTTCTTCGGCGCTTTTTTTTAATATTTATTTCATTAATCAGTTACTTAGAGGAAAATATGGATTTATTTAATTGAAATGATATATGTGTATTATGACCATTCATTGTTTTTACACAAACGGTAAAAAATTAAATTAATTTATTTATTATTTATTTATCGGTTTCATAGTTTTAGATAGTAAATAGTAACAGTGGGTATAAATAAATACATGACAAACATTGCGAAAAATTTAAATATAAATTGTACTAATTATAACAAATAAATATATATAAGTCAAATTGTATTAAACGTGACTGTCGAGATCAACCGTTGGATTGCTCTCTGTGTAACCTGCGTCAGTTCCTCCAATCCTCCAGGAAATTTTCGATGTATGCAATTAATGTGGTGCATGTTTTGGTTTCTTCTATGACCATTGTGAAATTTGCTAAGAGCTTCTCATAGTTTAAGGAGGAGGAAAAAGCCTTCTATTCGCGTGAATGGGTCAATGATATTGTCGGAATTTGCATGTGGAGGCTGCAAAACTCTTGCCATCTTACAGCAACTACTTCCTGTTCTAGCCTAGGAAATTTCTTGAATTTAAGCTTGTTTGGAGGTAGATTTTGTATCTGGTTATAGAGCAGTAAGTAGGCACTTTTCAAAGTCCTCAACAGTAGCTGCCTCTTCTCTAATTAAAGGTGGTGAAATATTTGTCAGCGTACGCTGCCAGGGTAATCGCAGCACTGCTCTTTCAAACCAGGGTAAAATATTCTGCAGTAGAACTAACGCCAGTGTAGTAGTTCGCAATATATTAGTACTTGCTTCCCATCCTGCACCTGGCAGATTCCTGATAATGTCCACCCTCATGAAAACTAGATATTTTTTAAATGTAATGGACCTTTTTAAAGTTACACCAAGGTATTTCGAATTGGGTTATGGTCCAGCTAGTTTTCATCAAATAATATATTTACATAGTTGCTAAAACAGCGGTTATAGCATCCTTACCTTTATCCAGGCCTGATCGTGGCTCTCTCTGCATACTTAGTGATCGATTCATTAGTTAACTGATGCCAACAAACTGGTGCTGCAACTGAGAAAACATAGTAAATAAGATTTATTATACACATCGACTAAGAAAGCGAATTTTATTGTGAAAAAATGTGGAGGATCTCTTCAATCCATAATAAATAAAAAAACAGAGGATAGTATTTCTAAAACAAAATTAAAGTCATTAAATATTTTCTACTTGAATAGCATTCAGGATATAGTCAGCTCAGTAGATTAATTAACAATAAGTCAGTCAATTATTTATTAATATTGTGAATATAACATTGACATAAATGACACAAGTACCATAGATTCCTCCTGTTTTTGTAGATATAAGCAGATTAAGAAAATTAGTAATTTAACAGACTTCTTTATCTTTAAATCTTTATTTTACATTATAGGATATCCATTATCGAATCCTATAAACTCAATTCTAAAAGTTGGTAAGATGCCAACAGACCAGAAAGTGCTCTAATGTAAAACCCAAAAAGACAGAACCCAAGGAAATCAGATATTGATATTGTGACCCTATAAATATACTTCCAGCAATTGAAAAATTAGTTGAATTGATTATTTATGGACAGTTAGTAGGATTCTGTACAGAAAATCCATCCACTTTTGTGAGTCTGCTATATAATTACTTTTGCGTACTAGGAACCATCCAAGGGATAATAGCGAGACATTTGGAGTTGTATTTTTGGACTTAAAACGAGCCTTGAAACAATAAGTCGAAAACAAACTTTTATTAAAATAAAGAAAAAACTAGATATTAATGATCTAGTCTTACCCTTTGTTAAATCTTACTAAAAAATGTGAAACTGTTTATGGGATTCCACAGAGAAGTATCCTTGGACTACTGTTGTTTGCCTTGTATATCAATGACATCACATCAAGCTCAATATTTTGCCAAGTACATCAATTCGCCGATCACACTATCATTTTTTTTCTCTCTAAATCACATGAAGTTCTTTCTATTTTTTTATAAAGATTTAAAGTTAGTTCCTTCATGGGTGTGTGTCAACAAATTAAAACTTAATTTGCTTAAATCAAAATGTATGATAATTGGAAAATTTATGAAAAATTATTATCAACTTGATTAATTTCTTTCCTCCTCACTAACTGATGCCCTTATCTAACATAGCATCTATCATCATCCAGCCTTCTGCGTCCAAAATTATATGAACATAGACCTTCATTAAATTATTCCAGTTGTGTCGGTTCTGAGCTTCTTGCACCCAGTTGCCTGAAATTCTTTTAATATCGTCTGTTCATCGTGTAGGTGATCTGTCTCTACCCCTTTTATTCAGCTGATCAGTTTCCAATCAGTCATTCTAAATACATGACAAGTCCAGTTCCACTTAAACCATGCTATGTGCTCAATAGCATCCGTGGCGCCTGTCTTTCTTCTTATTTCCTGATTTCTGACTCTGTCTCTAAGAGGTTGAGGAGAGTGTTTTAGCGGCATAGTAAGTCTTGACTGCGAGCAGGCGTTGGTCGAACAGGCGTTGATCGAAAGTCTACTTTTTTAGGTGATTTGATATGTTGCTCTTGAAGATGTCATACCAAGGTAATTCTTCTTTACAGTTTAGTGATTTGGTTATCTCTGGCAATTTGGATTTCACGATCAAAGTATTTATTTTAGTAGACTAGTATTCGTTACCACCGACTTTTTTAAAGTTTTCCAAAGTTCATGTTCAAACCGTCTTCTTTGCAAACGGCATCTAAGTCAGTAATCATAGTTCTAGTCTCTCTCAAGTTGTCTGTTGTTACAACTATGTCGTCGATAAATCGCAGGTGGAAGAGCATTTCAGTACAGATCTCTTCGGTGCCCCAGTCTAATTACCTGAGACCATGTTCCAAAATCTTGTGTGTCATCTTGTCTAATTCCTATTTCGACTATGCAGTATTATACTCATGGTAGCATTGCTGTAAATGTCTTTAATCAGTTTAGACTACCGATAGTGTTACGGCTTTTCTTCAGGATATTCTTTACACTGCTTGTTTCTATCGTACCGAATGCTTTGTGGAAGTCCACGAGTGCCAGGACCGGGGTAGGTTAAACCCGATGGATTTTTCTATAAGGCTTCTTGTACCTGTTATTTAGGTTGATAAAAGCCCAATTCTCTTTCTAATTAAATTGTTATTATTCATATAAATAGCTTATTGAGGTAGTTTAACAGGCTTATGGGCCGGTAGTTTTCCAGATTTGTCGGATTGCCCTTTTTGTGTATTAAAATGGTTAGCTTCTATAACACTATATCTTTACCCACAGCTTTATTTTTTTTATTTGTTTTTTAAATGCATTTCTTTTTCATCTGTCTATGTTATATCTCAGTCAATATGAAAGAAAATGTCTTATATTTGGGATTTTTTTTTCTAAAAGTCTATAATTAAGAAACTTAATAATATAATTTGGGACAAAATAGTATATGGTTCGATTCTGCCCTGGTTGCGCGACCAACCATTGTTCCTCAGTTAGAATTTCAGCAAATAATCTCCATTAATATCGGGATCACTGTATATTAACCGATCGGCAACGGCATATTTCAGGTAGCGCGAATGCGTTTGGCCATCGAGCTGCAAATTCCCAATTAATTAGTCCTCGCTACCCGGCGCTAATTATGCAGCTGATAAACAATGGGGCATCGCCAGTGTATCGGACATTGGCTAATGTATGTCCCTCTGTCCTCGCGTGATTCCGCACCCATCGGAATTATTCCAATAATGGAAATTGGATTATATAGTACAAAAAAGATATATGTAAATTTATAGTGAGCTTAATAAATTACACCTTTATACTGCAAAAGACCATTTAAAGTTTCATACGTCTGCTGATTATTATTGATATTATTCTGACTCTTCTTCGAGTATGGTGAATTCACAGGGAAAATCTAGGTTTGTCTGAAAATACGACAGTATTCCATTCGCATGGGTGTAACTCTTTGAATGAGAAACAGTCCTCACTAAAAAATCCATGAGAATAAACTCAAACTAGTAAAAGTAAAACTTTATAAACTAATTATTTCTTGAACTGCAGGATACATTAACAAAGTTCTAGAGTCTCTACCATACCTTCAAGAGCTAGATATTTTTAATTCCAATAAGGACGATTATATTCCAGTTCCTTAAAGCCTCTAATATCAATCCTATGGCCCGCACCTTCACCTGATCTTTCCCCCATTAAACATGTCTGAGTATATGAAGGTTACAAGGGAAGGATGTTTGCGAACTCTCCAAGCCATCTAGTGCTCTGCAGGTTACCCAGGTGAGGAAATTGAATGAATTTGCATATTTGTGAATTTTTTTTATCCGAAAATTAATTTTCATCTATAACCTCAATTTCTTCTTACTCTAGTGTCAAATTTTTATATCGAATAACATTAGACTTCAACTGACATTCACATAAGTTCTTCAAAATTTTTTAGTTTTTTTATATTAAAAGTTTTCAATTTTTTGTAGTTTAACATCTGTACTAGAAAGCATAAGTTGCAATGCAAAATATATTAAAGTAGAAAGTTCTATTTGTAATTAAAAATGCCTGAAATAAAACCAAAAAATTCTTCCAAAAGCGTAAAATATACAAAAAAAACTTTAAAATATTTCCAGGTAAGAGGTCACCTGTGTAGAAGAAATTCCAAATGCCTGTAAGAATTTTAAAATTATTCAAAAGTGCCTGGAATATGATGCAATATGTGCCTGGACATTATTATAAATATCTCAGGATTCAAATATTGAATACTCCAAGAATATTCCAAAAACTCTGAAGAAATTAAAAATGCTTTTAAGCTTTTTCTTAAAAACCCAAAAATGCCAGCGCCTGAAAGAAACTTCAAATGCTTGGCATAAAAATTGGTAAATGATATAAAATGGCTACATACTGTAAAAAATTACTTTATATATCCAAAATATATAAAGTAACAAAAAATGCCTTCGGGCATCCCGATGCGGCTGCGGCATAAAAAACATTTCAAACCAAAATTTGCTTGAAAGAAATTTCTCATGCCTGAAAAAAATTGGAAAATTATTCAATATGCTTATCTTAAAAAAAGGACTAGAATTGTCCATCGAGTTAAAATTACCTGCAGTGAAATATAAAATGACTAGAATCGTAAAACATACACAAAATTACTTTAAATCCATTCAATTTCTTCATCTGGTCCTTCAATTGAATCAAATAACACAGAATTCACAAATGAGGTTTAGATGAAACCAAGAAGAAAAATAGATGTTAAGTCTTGAGGTAAATACCTCAGGCAACTTAGAGCATGAGATACCTTCTAGGGTTCAGAAGCATTCCTACTCTTATAACTTTTATTTCCCAGACGTGTTATATGGGGGAAACATAACTGAATTGTAATATAATCGTTTTCAGCTCTCAGGTACGGTGAAGTAACGACTCCAGAACTTCGTAAATGTATTGTTAAAATGATTCCAGAAATTTAGAGCACAATAAATAGTCCCTATGAATTTTGTTTAAAAACAAACACTGATTGCTTTGCGATTCTTTAGTGCTGAGCCATTTTAATCACTGTGATGTTGTTTACGGGCCTTGTCTGCATTGTTTTGAATCTAGAAGAATTCAAAAAGTACAGAATTCATGTTTACATTTAATTTGTGGCATCCGTAGATACCAACACATTTCACCTTTATCACATAAATGAAAATGGCTTAGTATGTATAACCAAAGAAACCTTCACATTAATCCGTTTTGCTTCAAGATTCTGAGAACAAAGACTCCAAAATATGTTTTTAAAAAACTAGAATTCAGAATTGATGCTCGCAGTCGCCCTCTACTTGAATATTTCTTTACATCGTAAAGAAATATTCAAAAGGTCTTTTTCTTATATCACCGCAAAAACTATAAACTCTTTTTCACCATAACTTTTGAGTACTTTACTGACTAGTTTTAAGAAAAAACTTAAGCAAAGCATGATTGCTCAATAATTAACTGAATAATGAGAGTGAATTTGATATTATAAATTTTGTGAGCGACTGAATTTTTTTTACTGTTTTTGTATTAACATGCGAAGTACTTTTTACTCTTGTTACTCTTTTACTCTATTGCTTAATAACCTATGCTTGCTCAGAATTACAACTGAAATTATTCTTATTTTATTGTTTTAAACATCGTATTTTAAAATACACATTGGCTTTTATTATTTCTGTAATTTATTTATCTTTTAGCTTGTAAGTGCACCTAATTAGTTCTTACTTTAGTTTTAGTTATAACTTTTTAAGAATGTGCTCCTAAGATATTGTTTTAACTTATTTAATCTCTCTTGGTTGTAGGTTTAAGCAGTGCCTTGCATTACTTGTTCTGTCAGGTGTCTAAAGAGCCTTTTAGGTCAAATATCTTAAATATCTGTATTTTTTTATACTTTGCTATTTTGGCTCTAATAAACGATTTATTATGATTATTATTATTATTATTATTATTATTATTATTATTAAAGAAGTCAATACTCAAAGTAAAATGAATGTAGATAACGTATAATCGAGAAAAGGGTAACAACATCGCAACGCCGCTCGATCGTATTGTTGATCCTACGGACACAAGGAATCTTTACCAGTGACGTCGTCAAAAAATATTTACATGATAAATATTCATTAATAATAGATTCTGTTTTAAATATAAACAATATTACCGTTTATGAACTTTTTATGCGTTTTTTTAACGTGTTTCATTAGAGTAAAGATACCTTTAATAAAAAACATTTTTGTGAAAATTAAATATTTTATAATTATTACAGATTTCTTCTAATTAATTTTTTTTTTAAGATACAAATTTTTAACCTTTTATTGGCCATTTTTCTGCCAAGACAACAAAAAGACATAAAATCAGTCCTGTTCATAAAACCATGGACAAAACTCTTACTCAAATTTAAAAATAAAGATTCTTGTATTTCACACACACTTCACATTCAAGTTTTAATTTAAGTTTATTTGATGATTATTTATGATTCCGTATTCTACGTTTATGGTGACGGTTCTCCCTCAACCCTTCGCCGCTTGCGCAGCGATACTCCATGCCGCAATTTAACTTTAATACATTTTTCTTTCGGTATATTTGGCCTACGCCCCTGGCTGTCTAGGTATGCCACCATGTGTATTTTTAGAAGCGCCTGCCTCGCACGCCTTTGATTAGTGTGATTCTGTTAGTGCTAGTGAGGGCGTCAAACTAATCAGAGCTGATCAGCGGTATTCCGTGCCGCAACGCGACTGGTCATGTAAGTAAAATTTAAAATAACATCTTTTGTATTTTTTATATATATAATTGCGCAGAATACATATTTTATCACAATAAAATTGTAAATTGTGTAAAAAATCTGGCATAAAAAAAAAAAATTTGTATAATATTTAGGGATAGAAGAGCCTCCACCAAACCACTTACTGAGAAAGAGTTATAGAGAATAGCCGAAAACTTATCTGATATTGAGGATGATATTGCCGACTTTGAGAGTGAAAGCGAAGGAGAGGAGAAAGTAATTGAAGAAGATTGCTATAACAGTGAATCGGAACAGTGCGCTGATGAATTTTCCAAAGAAACTGAATCCTTTGTCAGGCCCAATGAGAGTGAACGTTTTTATATTGGGAAAAATGAAGAGACGATTTGGAAAAGCACCCCTGTAATTCAAGGTAATAAAACCAAGGCTAAAAATATTATCAAAGTTTTACCTGGATCAAAAGGTGCGGCCAAAAATGTGTCAAAACCATTAGATTAATATTTTCTGTTTTTGACTAGGGATATGGTAGATCATATCGTATTATGTACTAATATTTATATCGAAAATAAACGTGATAATTTTATACGAGACCGAGATTGTAAGTTAACTTCTTCCGAAGAAATGTTGGCATTATTTGGAGCACTTTTCCATAAAAAAAGGAAACCACGTAAATGTTGAAGAACTTTGGGCCAAAGATGGGATAGGAATGATTCTGTTAAGAGCATTATTCAGTTATAAAAAATTTTTGTTTCTTCTTCGTGCCCTTCGTTTCGATGATATAACAACAAGAAAAGAACACGAGAAATTTGATAAATTAGCAGTGATAAGAAAGATATTTGAGGATTTTGTCAAAAATTGCATAGAAAGTTATAGTTTGGGCGAGTTTATCACAATTGACGAAATGTTACATCCATTTCGAGGACGATGCGGATTTGTTCAGTATATGCCACTAAAACCTGCCAAATATGGCATCAAATTCTATGCTCTTTGTAACAGTAAAACGTACTACACTTGGAAATTTGAAATATATTGCGGATTAGAACGGGAGGGACCTTTCAAAACTTCAAACAAACCATTCGATATTGTACAAAGACTAGTAGAGCCAATAAAAAACACTAAAAGAAATTTAACAACAGATAATTATTACACTAGCTATGAATTGGCACAGTACCTTTTAAAAAATGGCATAACTTTAACTGGTACAGTAAAAAAAAAATAAAAGGGAATTACCGCCTGAATTCCTACTGAGCACGTCGCGAACAGTTGGAACGTCTATGTTTGGATTCCAATTTGATGTCACTTTAGTATTCCATGTTGCTAAAAAAAAATAAAGCTGTAATTTTGCCGCCCACCATGCATGACAACGATGAAATTGACGAGGAAACACAAAAACCAAAAATAATATTCCATTATAACAGAACAAAATGTGGCGTCGATACAGTCGACCAAAAATGCTCCTCGTATACAACACAAAGAATCACAAGAAGGTGGCCTTTAGCAATTTTCTTTAGAATTTTAGATATTGCAGGAATCAACTCCGAAATTATAATCAATAATAATAGACCAGCAGATACGCCGCCAAGACGAAGAAAGTATTTGACCTCTCTAAGTTTATCCCTCATGGAAAATTATCTTAAGAAACGCGCGAAGATAGAAACACTTCCTAAGGATATTAGGGAGTTCTTATCTCTCTATAATACTCCTGTTGAAGTCCCTATGGCACTAAATAAAAATCGGGTTGGTCGTTATCATATATGCAGCGCACACAAAAATAACAAAACAACAGTTACTTGTGGTCAATGCAAAAGATTTGTTTATAAATCACACAGTGAAAAATCGGTGCAATGTAATAGTTGTCTTTTTTCACCAATGGAGGAAGATTAGTTTAAAACAAAATTTATAAGTGATAAGTACATTCTTTTTTTGTATAACGTTTAGTTGTACAAATGTATTTTTGATATTTTGTTAATGGGGAATCTCATAATTTTTGTTGTATTTATTTTGAGTTATAAAATTTATTTTATAAATAAAGCCTTTACTACGATTAGAGTTGTTTCATTTTGTATGTATTTTTCAATTAAAACTTATTTTGCCAGTGAGGCTACAACTATTTTACTGGCGGCATAGAGTACCGCGGAGCGACCGCTCATGGCATTTTCAATGGCGCGCCCGCCGCAGGGTTAATATGATGTTATGACAGTATTGGTATTTACTTGCGAAAAGACGACACAGGTTTTTAGTTCACAAAAATACTCAAATGAGACCTTTTCCTTTCTCAACCAAAAACTAAAGAATAACACCATTATATGTGTTAAAATATATCTGAAAGTTTCCTCTTTTGAACAGAGAATCGGTGAATATGTTTGTAAATAAAACACCCTAAATCTTAAATACCCTTATTTAATAAAATCTTAATTTCGATAAAAATATCAGATATAGTCTTTTTCACTAGGACGGCAGAATATTGACCCTAAAAACAGACAAGAAACTGCTTAATTTGGCAACTCCTTTACATATGACACAAACGGTTAAAAATTCTTATTTAGACATCTTTAAAATCGATTTCGAAGTAAAGCACGGCGTGAGCCAGTTTAAAAATTGCGGAAAACCTCGGTTTTCCGCACCGAAGGGGGCGTCGAAAAGCCGAATCGAAACGCCATTCTTCGCCCTTATGATATTGGAGTTTTCTCCGAAACCAGTGAAATGTTATACCCGGTACGCGTGCTGAATTTAAGATTAGAACGGGAGGGCTTTCAGAGTTATTACATTTGCATAGCGGCAAATTTCCACGAAAGCTCGCCCGCCGCGGACGGGGTTTTCTTTTCATTTTTATAGGGAAAGAGGCGTCACTGAACTATGCACTAAAAATTTTCCATTGTGGACCTTTTTACGACCAGGAATTTATTTTTTTCATATGTTTTTTTTCATATAGTAGGTATTATTAAAATGAAAAATAACCCAAATCTAACTAAGAAATGTTCAAAATGACCAACATCTTCTCTGATACAAAATTGGCACATCTTTGTAAACCTTTGAATAGCATTTAAAATAATAATTTGCGTCTTGAAGTTCTATTAGATTTTTGTATTATTATTATTATTATGTTATTGATGTTCAAGAATATATTGGAGCAACTTAATGACTTCTTCAGAAAACGGTTCAGAAAATAATATTTAGGAGAAATAGATTCTACCCTACTGATCTACTATTGTGTCAAGAAAATATTTACAATAGTCGAACACTGTATATCGGAATTGTTGGTTTTCTATTGCAAAGGACAGTGAATAAATACAGCATTCTAAGCATGATTATATAACTAGAAAACTGCCAATAATCTAAGGATTCTATCAAGCTACAAGAAAATTTGCTACTTATCGGGGTTCCAAATGTTAAAATCTCTTTTCAAATCGTACAAGAAAAAAAAATGAAAATGCTGTTTTGAGTTGATTTATTGATTGATTGACATACTTTATGAGGAGGAAAGCCGGATAACAGCCGTGTGTCATCTGCATAAAGATTTACGGAACAAAACCGAATCTGCTCTGCTAGAGTAGATGCTAAAAAATGAAGGCCTAAGAATACTACCCTCGGAAACTCCATTTCCAGTAACAATAGGTTCAGATCTTGCTGCATCGAGTGCCAAAATCTGTATCCTCAGTTGACGATAACTTGTGCACCATGTGCACTTGAAACCATGTGCAAACACTTGCTGAAAAACCCAAGAATTTCATTTTAGCTAACAGCATTCCGTGATTTATATGGTCAAAAGCCTTGCTAAAATCTAACAGGACCAGGCAAGAAATACAAGACGAGTTATTGGTTAATATCTTGGGAAGCTACTTTTGTCAGGGCTTTGGCTGTGCCATGATTTTTCTGAAAACCAGACTATACTAAGGGCATATGATCGTGCATATATTTACAAATTCAAGCAGCAAATCCAACATGATTAATTCAAATATTTTGGCAAACATAGGTAAAAGAGAAATATCGATTTTATTCTGCTTTGATAAAAGCTTAATAATAAAAGTTTTCCACATTTGTGAAAATTCCCCTTTCTGTAGAGATCAATTAAATAGCTTTTTCAGAAACGAAGCAATAAACTCAATTCTTGTCTTAAAAAGCTCAACATTCATCACTTTCATCACATCATTTTCATGTTTGTGAAGTTTAATGCCTTTTTTTCATTACAAATGGCAAAAGACAGATAGTTCTTTTTGTGTAGGTAGAAGTCATTATGTTCAGTTTGATCAGTTTTTTTAAACTTATTAGAAGCAGATTTCTTGAAGATTTGCCTTATAGCATCGGTAATATAAGTTTTTTTTTTCATCACTGAATTTTTAGAAAAGCATGCTTATTGAAGATTTCATTAAGATTATTACTGAAAAAAGTCACTTTCTCATTTAATAATGATTGCTGCAAAATACATTTATAATCTATATGCTGTACCGCAAACTCAAACTGTCTCTGTCTCTTGTCAAATCTCTGTATATTAGCGCCTTATTACTTTTTCCAGGAATATAAATATCACTTACTAAGTACACCAGACTAAGATCCGTCAAATTGAGCATATTTAAAGTACCCGATTTAATGACATTTACTTGCTTATCGACACATATTTTATCAATGAAAGTGGAGGTTTATGCAATGTTCCTACAAGAAAAGATTTATTCTTAAATTTTAAATAAAGTGAAATGTGATAATTTTTTTGGTGCCTTTTGGTTAACATTTCGTATATAAGGTGTATTAGCATACAAGGTTGTCAATAAATAGATTTGTTTGCATTTACATTGTTTTTTTTTGAACAGGGCACATTTTCTGGCACTTTTAAAAAGTTTTACGTCTATTCTTATATAATTTGATACTTTTTATGATAAAACTTAGCCACATGCTATGTTTCTTTATTTGACACATAAAGTTAATTCTTGCCTTGAAGCTAGGCATTTTCCAGAGGATTGGAAAAGAATTGTGCCCATACAAGCATTCAATTATCTAAGCTTCCAGTTTATCAGTCAGGCTTTAGTTTTTGGTTATAGCACTATTACTGCTCTTATGAACTTAACTGAAAACATAATAAGGGCATTTAGATAACGACATTGTGGTTCTTCTAGTCTCCATGGACCACTCTAGGGCTTTGGATCTGATAGATCATGATTTACTGTGTGCTTAACTAAAATATTTGGGCTTTGATGAAACCTTTGTCTCCTTTTTCAGGTGCTACCTAACAAATAGACAACAGCGCATATAAATTGTGTACAATTCTTCTTCTGCTGGGACTGTAACATCTGATATACCACAAGGTTCTATAATTGGACCATTTTTGTTTCTTCAATACGTTTTTGACATATTCCAGGTAGTCACAAATTCAAGTCCTTTGCAGATACTACACAGGTTTTGCATTATTTTGTCCCCCAAAGAACCAGCAAAAACAATCTAGATAGATAACTAAATTATAAGGTCAGTCTAGTCAACGACTTCCAAATGACTTTTTACATACTCATGCCAACGTCTCCCACAATTTAAAAACAAAAATTTCAGTTATAAATCTGTAATTAGGATTTTTAAGTCGGTCTCTTGCATAACGCTCGTTTCGTAAACTATAGTAAAAATATCAGAGTGTAATGGCACCTACTTTGTATACCATTAAGTAAACACAATCCGAAAATAACCGAGTAACGAAAATAACACGATATTAATTTATTGGCACTGCTAGATGTATTGATCCACATACCAAATTAATATTTTTGGATGTCATAATTTTTGAGGCCACGTCCTGAAATAAGTGCGTTATTTCCTTGATACTTTGTAATTTGCGTTGAAAGAAATATTCGGAGGTTCTAGATTAACTTAAGGTTATAAATAAGTGTTGAATATCAATAAGAATTCTGGTGTTATTGTGGATTTTTTTCTTTGACTTGTTTTTTTTTCTAACTTAAGCTAGCAAATTCCAATCAGCATAATTAGGTCCCTTAGAAGTTACAGTGACGTAAAAATGGTATATAGCATAAATCCCAGGGATGTCTCGTTACATCTCATGAAATCTTTGGGACGTGTTTTTAAAACAATACGGGCCAGAAATGGGATCTTCCCAAGTTAATCTCATAGACGTCCTTTGGATAGTACTAGAAAAGTACGGGGGACTTATTGGATGTCCATCAGTGGATGCGACAAGAGTATTTATATTTTTTGGATAGGATATAAACGGGATGGTAGAAAACTATACAAATAAGGCGTATCTTTTAGAAAAAATCATTTTTATTTTAATATTATACAGTAATAATTTTTTTCACACATGCCGTTGAGGGGCGTGGCACAACCACGATATACTCTCAATCTCAATATCTTTTCTTGTAACTTGTGTAATTTTTGGGTAAAGAATTACTCCTTCTAAAAAAAATTACTTGCATTGGCGTCAGTTTTCTTTTTAGTTGTTTTACGGAAACATTTTGTATCTTTAGGTTTTTTAAGTATAATTCATGTACTAACCTTCTTGCAGAACTATACTGTGGCACCTTAGAATAAAGCTTAAGTTGAGGGAGTTCAGTCTAATGCCTCCATTTTTAAATAACTTTTGCGTACCGTCGCGACTGCAATACCGATATTATAGCAGCGAAACAAAAAAAATATATATTTATTACAAGAAATTAGTTGCCACTAGGAATCATACTCTCCAAATCTAAAAAGAAAATGAAGGATGGAGAACTATATATTTGTGTTCTGTGATCAGTCACAACAGTGCAAATAACAGAGAAAAACGACAAAAACAGCGACCTCTCCATGTCATAGAGTAGAACTAAACGGAAACGGCTTAATAAGGCGCCAAATTTGAATTTTATTTTATAGTAGCGTGTGCTTAAAATTAGTTGGACATGTACTGTTCACGGGAAAACTACAGTCGATAAAGAAAATTTTACATGGAGCCTATTTTATGTATGTTAGGTTTTTCATTTATATATTCATATTATATATAATATTGAAATTAAAAGACTGATATATATATACAGGGTGTTTCAGAACTATGGGATCAAACTTCTAGGGGTTGTTCAGTGCAACAGTAGAATCCATTTGAGAATAGGAACCCATGTCCGAAAATGTGTCACTACGCCACTACGGCCCTAAGACGCGTTTAAATTTAGAAAAAATATTAATTACCTAAATAGGATCTTATGCATTTATTTTTACCTTTTTTATATGATACCATCACAAAAATTGTTCAAAATGTCTTCCTCCAACCTCAATACACCGATTTAAACGCCGCACATGATTTCGGCGGACTACACAAAAAATTTTATCCCCGTTTTGAATGATTTCAAATGCTGCTGTTATTCGTCCAATTAAGTCTAGCTCTGATTCTACTGGAGTTTCGTAGACTAAAGACTTTATATGTCCCCACAAGAAAAAATCGAGCGACGTTAAATCAGGTGACCTAGGAGGCCAAGAAACTTCTCCACCTCTGGCAATCCAACGGTGCCCAAACCGCTGAGCCAAATACTCGCGTACTTGTACAGCAAAGTGAGCCGGCGCTTCATCATGCTGAAACCACATTTGCTGTCTAACGTTTAGTGGAACATTTTCAAGGAGTTCTGGGAGAACTTCCTCCAAGAAACGCAGATAAATAGGTCCTGTTAACTGTTCCGATAGAAGGTATGGCCTAATTAAATAATCATCAACAATGCCTGCCCATACGTTGACAGACCAACGAATCTGATGTTTTCTTGGAAAAATTGCATAAGGATTTTCTTCGTCTCAAACATGGCTATTCCTACTATTAAAAATACCGTCTCTGGTGAAAGAGGCTTCATCATGTCCACAAAACATATCGTAAAAAATTTGGTTGTGCAATGATGTGATCCAGAAGCTATCGACAAAATTGAACTCTAGGATAATAATCGGCTGCAGTCATACCTTAAACTTTCTGGAAGTGGTAAGGATGGAGTTGTTGCTCGTGTAGTACCCGCCAGACAAAAGTGTTACTCGTATTCATATTCTTAGCGACGTCACGTGTGCTATTTGATGGTTCATCGGCAACTCGCTGAAGTACCTCTTCTTCAAATTCGACCGTTCTTACGGTTCGAGCAACATCAGTATCATGCATCTTGGTCTTAAACATGCCTGTCTCAGCGAGCCGCCAAAGAACCGCAATAAACTTTTTGTATCCAGGATGCTGTCGTCGGGATAACGTTCATGATACAACCGCGAAGGTAAAAATAAATGCAGCAGATCCTATTTAGGTAATTAATGTTTTTTATAAATTTTAACGCGTCTTAGGGCCGTAGTGGCGTAGTGACGCATTTCCGGACATGGGTTCCTATACTTAAATGGATTCTTCTGTTGCACTGAACAACCCCCAGAAGTTTGATCCCATAGTTCTGAAACACCCTGTATAACAGTCTTTTAATTTAAATTTTTTTATTAAAATATTAAAAAAAACACAAAACGTTAGAAAAGCTATATCTACATTCATGATTACTGCTTAGGTAAAAACAATATATTTTTTTTAAATTTATACGGATATAAATATAAATATCCATGAATTCCAGGAATGATGACATCCCATGAATATCCTAAATATGACAATCTCACCCAGGACGTCCAAGAGACGTCCCAGGGCATATAAAAGGACCATTCCACGTAGGATATTTGCGACCAATATAGTACGTCGTCAGGACAATAAGTGTTTACTAAGATCTGTTTCCTTTTACTTGCACTTTATTCTGCGTTACTCTACTCTTTCTTTTTACAAGTGTTCTTGTTTTCTATTAATATTTCTATATTTTTAAGCTTTTGTCGCATATGATAAAAATCAACACTTTTTCAGGTTTAGTGCATATAATAGAAACAGTAGTGGATGCATCAACATAGAGAATATAAACTTCATAATTGCAACTGATACATCATGAAATGCAAAAGAATTGGTTAAATGGTAAGTGTCAGGAGATGGAAGAAGGAGGGACCATGATTCATTAAACCTACACTAGAAACAGGAAACGCTCAAGTTGCAAGTTAATCAGGGATAATAACATCATAACAGATATAAAGGAGGAATTACGAACCTGGAAACATTACAACCAGCATCTATTTCAGGATGACAGTCCTAAACATGGCAAGGACAACATGGTTTTGAAGAGGCGAGTACCGGTCCAAATATCTTAAAAGAGGCCATGCGTCAGTCAAAAAACGGTAATGTTACAGGCCCTGACTGTATTCTATATTGATATTCTTAAAATAGTGGAGGGTAGTGTCGCCAAGATTCTCACTGATTGTTCAACACCGTATACATCTTACGAAAAAATACTCACAGTGGCGTACCATAAACCTTATAAGCCAAGATATCTAGTTCTCTTTAGCATAAAAGTTTTAGTTCAGAGACCGTTAGGGATAAATATATCAATATACAACTGTTTTAGAGATTAGGAGACGAATTTTAAATAAAGAACAACATTCTAAAATGATACAAAACCAGTTTAAGCGGAGAATCATGTATTAGATATGACAGAAATTCAGAGAGTAGTTAGGCAGGGCTGCGTGCTTCCTTCATTAATGTTTAATATCTACTCCAAATTTATTTTTTCCGATACTGTGTCTAATAAAGGAAAATGAATTTACGTAAATCGTGTACCAATAAATAGCATCCGCTACACTGATGATACAGTATTATTGAGCAGTTCTTTTGAGGATCTGCAATGATTACTAACATGAATTAACCAGGCTAGTAATGCTAGTGGTTTAACTAGTGGAAAAAATACCAAATTTATGATAGTCAGCAAATAAAATATAGGAAATGTATAACTATTAGTTGGCCAACAAATAATAGAAAGAATGGATTTAACAGTGAATGGGGCATTGGACAGAAAATACGGATCTGCAGTGAAAAAGCCAGAAGTGCTTTTATCAAAATAAAACAGCTTCTCAAGTATAGCTAACTGAATCTAAGTTTAAGACTACCCCTGAGCAAATGCTACCTATTACCCATTTTGCTTTATGGACTAGAGAGATGGATACTGTTGGAACGACATTGCAAAAAGATGAAAGCCCTTGAAATATAGGGTTTATCGTCGCATATTTCTCGACTGATAGAGTACGAAAATCTGCTATGGATGTCTTGCTACGTCTAAATATAATGAGCGAGATTTTAAATACAATAAAGCGACGAAAACTGGAATAATTCGGACGTGTTAAGAGGGGCGAGGAATACCGCTTCTTTCAAGTAACAATACATGGAAAAATTGAAGGGCGACGATGGCTGGGACGAAAACGCCACCAGAATAAGAAGAAGAAGAAGATTTTGTCAGAAAAGAAAAAACATAATATTTCACTGTATTATTTCTTATTCTCGTGTTACTTGTCTTCCGCCTTAGCCTTGTTAATAAGTCCTGTTGCTGCATGGTCTTGACATTGTCTAAGTCTGTATTTGTTTTTTGTTCCTTTTATTATATAATCATTACTAATTTCTTCATAATTTTTTTTACACTAAATAAATATATGTAATACCATTGCTCCTATAGCTTCTCTTTGTCTCATGTCTCTGATTCATCATGCCACTTTCTCTTTGTAGTCTCCTTTTTTCTGAATCTAATTGATCTGTTTTTTTATGTAAGTCTTCTTGTTTCCTGTTATTGATCCATTCACCATGCTGCTTTTGATTTTCTTTCTCCTTTTCCATGTGCTGGTAATCTTCAAACGTTTTAACAACTACTCTTTTATATCTCTTGTCTCATTTTACTTATTTTGTCCCTCAGTCTTTTTTCTTCGATCGCTGTTGTATGTTACATGCTCGATAATAGTTCTTTTATTCATCTACTCCATCTTTATGTAAATCTTTTTCTGTTCTGTCTCGTTTTTTATATTCTGGTATTTCTGTTGGTTAAATGTCTTAATACTTACATTTTTGTTTTCTTATCTATAAACTTTAAGAAAATAATTTGCTCCTCATTCTTTCTCATTAAGTTTCCATATCCTTGGTGTCTCGCTTTACGTGAATTCCTCCCTAGGCTTGTCAATAATTCCTCTTCTTGCACGGTTTTGATGTGGCTTCTTTCCTGTCTTTATTTCTTTTTTGAATAATCTTTGATATATTCTTTTCCTCTATTTACTTTTAATCGACTCAGATACAGATGCTGTTTTATTTCTCAATATGATCTTCATTAGATTTCGTTCTCTCCTCTCTGCCTTAGGCTTCTTACTGTTTTCTGTCTCAGTCTTTAGTTAACCCACGTTTCTCTCGTTTTTTATACAGGAAAAGGCTTTTATTTTTAAATTCTCATCTAACTCCTTAAAAAATTGCTAATTAAAAAAAAAGATGGAGAATGTAATTTTTTCTTTATTCAGATTCTCATTATTTCTATCTCAGTTCTACTTCACCTCATCTTCCTGTATGGTCAAAATTTAATGAAAAGACATTTTTTTGATATTTCTTTCAAAATGCCTATTTCTTTTTATTCTCAAATTTTCTTATTAGCCTTCATGCCTTTAATAGTTTTTTATTTGATTTCTGCATCAGTCTCTTGACTTATATGGTACTCTTTTTCTTATCTTTCTTTCATTCTGTTCTTCGTTTATAGTTTTAATTTGATAATTTTAAATCTAATAATCTTTTCATTAATTTTCAGTTATTTTTTCTGTCGCACTCATTTTGCCTAGTTCATGCTAAGCAAGTTTGAACTATGCATAATAACTTTCGCTCTCTTGCTTTTCCTCTTTTCTATTCCAAGTTTCTCAGTCTTTTGTCTTACTTTTCGCAGCTTTATCCTTTTCACAACTATTTTTTTTAATAAAAATGTGCTATATATTTATGTATATGTATAAACAGGCATTTAATCCCAAAATAATTGAGGTTAAATATTTATCTTTAACAACTAGACGTACTTTATGGCCATTTCTCTAAATCCATCGAATCATGTCGTAGACAGCCTAAAAATAGACAATCTGGCAGTAAACACATGTTTTCTTCTTAATTTAACCGCCTCGAAGTGTAAAACTGGTAAAGTAGGCGGAAGGAATAAACAAACAGCGAAAAGTTGCGGTTATCCATGTAATGACGCGTTCATTTTATATTTACTTCCAATTAAATTTTAAATTTTTGCTTACATACAATAAATTAAACCTTAACGAAATTATTACTTCAAATTTTCTTTGCTCCCTCACCTTACCCTACCCTTATCATCACGATACGAAACAAGATATAGTAATTTCATCCAAAAAGGGCGTCAAAGATGCAATAATATTCTAAAATACAAACATTACCGTTTGTTTTAATAAAGTTTATTCGTTTCGACGAGGACGCCTCTCTAATTCGCCCGCCGGTTCGCCTAATAACCGTCCGAAGTTCTCTCAGAGTTGAGAGTTAAGAGAGAGTGTTGGGACATACAGGCGAAGTTATTCGCTTAATGCAGTGTGGCCATTAACCGCCTCCTCCACCTCCTTCTCCTCCTGTGGAGTTACTCCTTTGGGGCTCGAAGTCGATCCGCTTCTCTCCATAGTTTCACCCCGGCGACAACAGTGGCGAACTTAGAAAATATTAAGAAAAACGTAGTTTTATATTAAACTAAGTATCACTCATGCTGATGCAAGACTCCTTGAAAGTCTTTTATCGCCTCTTCTTAACAATTCGCGCTTTATCTATATTGTCACCATCGTCATCATGCCACCCCTTTCAAGTTCATTGTTGGACATAGATCTTCTCCTCCAAAGTTCATCACTGGCTGTTGCAATCCAATTTATTGCTATCCTCTTCAGGTCATCCATATTTCCAGTGGGAGGTCTGCCTCGGCTACGCTTATTAGCTTTTGGTCTCCATTCCCATTGTCATTTCCGTGTATTAATTCGTTGTCAATCTAACCTCAGGGTCAGGCCAAGCATCAATCTGTCTTTGTGTTACTCTTTGTTTTTCTTAGGGTCGTTAGGGTCTTTTTTAGGACTCTTTAGGATCTCTGCGACATAGGTCAAAGCCAAAGATATTTCCTTTAAGATTGTCCTTCATTTCTTCGTACCCCACCCATCCCATGGTAATTAATCGATTAAGTTTGCAGGTTTTGTTGTTTCAGGTTATTCTAATCTCATGGCTCAAATATGCATACTTATCAACTAGTTTTACTTTGTTGTTATTAATTTGTATCTGATCACCGGGCACCACGTTAGTTATAGTATTGGTCTTTTTAAAGTATATTGTCAGTTTAATTTCTTTTAGAGTTCTTGGAACATGTCTTCAGTTTCCTCCAGATTGTCTGATAAAATAACGATGACATCCACAAAGTGTAGATGATTGAATCATGTATATTCACAGCTATTTTGGCATTTTCATATATATTTTTAATTATGTCGCAATATCGGTAATCAACTCTACAATCTTGCATTGCTCTTAAGGTGACGACTAGTTCTACTGGAACGAAAGTCTTTAAAGTCAACAATTATCAATGCTACGAGAATTTATTTTTTCATCGTTTTTATTTTTGTACAAAGACCTTTTTGATTTGTATTTTTTTTTAATTTATGATTATTTGTTTCTTCAATCCTGCCATAGTTTTCTAATATTTCTTCTTTTTTACTTCTCCTTGTGTGATTTCTATCTTGCTGTCTTTTACATTTTTTTATCAGTGACAAAATAAGAAGCTTGATGATCTTGGGACTCGATAGAATACCTGATTACTTTCTTAGGCGGTGTGTATGTACAATAGTTTTACCTTTGTCCATTCTGTTTAATAAATCCCTTTAATCAGCGGTCTTTAATGATGCATAGAAAGTTAGCTTTGTTGTTTCAATTTTTAAAAATGGTCAAAGGGAGAATATTGAGAACTATTGTAGTGTGTGTATTCAGTCCTCAATTCCAAAGCTTTTTAATTCTATAATTAGCAAATAACTCAAGCTCAACAATAACTAAGCAACAACATGGATTTCGTCAAAATAAATCAACTTTAATAAATTTAGTAACATATCAAGTTGAAATAATCAAAAATATGGAACAATTTAGGCAAATCGATTCGATATACACGGTCTTTTCAAAGGCCTTTAATCGGGTGGACCATCGGATTTTGTTGAGTAAGTTGCAAAGAGTCAGTTTTAATCTTCGAACTGTCGCATGGTTTCACTGTTCTCTGACTGGAAGGATTCAATATGTTAAAATTGGTAGTTATCTTTTTCAAGACGGACATTGTTCACCAATTTCATTTAATTTATTTGTTAATGATATTGTGGAGTGCTTTTTAAATTGTAAATGCTTAGAATTTGAGGATGATTTGAAATTTTGGAAAATTGTGGCAAGCATCATCAATTAACTGCTTTTACAAAAGTATTTAAACCGACTATTTGAGTGGTGTAGAGTTAATAAGCTAGAACTTAATGTAAAAAAATGCTGTTTTATTAGTTTTACACGAAAATTACACAAATTCCATCAAACCACTTTAATATGTAACTACCATAAAAGATTTGAGGGCGATTTTTGATAAGAAATTAAACTTTGTACATCACTTTAATGCAGTTGTAGTTAAAAGCAGTAAAAGGCTTGGTTTCGTTCTGAGAAATTGCCAATACTTTTCAGGTGGATGCTATAAGGATTGTTTACTATTCTTTAGTTAGAACATGCTTAGAGTATTGTTCAATAGTTTGGTCTCCTTATTTTCAAAACCACAAAATTGAACAGAAATTGTAACTGACTCTCTTAGCATTCATAGGGAAAGGTTTGAAATAATTTATTTATATAGGTTGATAGTATGTTACATTGCTCCAATCTTTTGGAATATATAGGTTTTACCATACCCTGTCGTAATTTACCTTTTTACAGAACTACATAATAGTATCCTATTGATAGATGCATGTCATTGACAAATGATCTGCACATTGATTTATTTAATTTAAGTTTAGATCAACTTAAAAGGTACCTGAGAAACATGTGATCAATATTATATTTCTCTCCTTTACTTAGTTTTAAGATACCTCTTTAGAATTATTTTGTTCTTTTTTATTTTTTGTTGCTTTTTTTGATTATTAATACTATTAGTTAACTTTAAATTGTTAACTTAGTAAACGTGAGCTGAGATTTTTTAAAGTTTTAAGTCTAATAGAATTTATTTTAGCTTGGTTACAGATATAATAATCTAACCTATTGTACATAATTTGCGCTATTGTTTTTATAACAGTTAATGGGGTTTTTCCGTCAATAAATAAGTAAATAGAATCTTCATTTCGGTCGTTCTCATTATTCTTTCTGTTATTGATGTTTTAGCTCTGGTTTCTGTTAAAATAGGTCTTACGCATGTTTTGTAAATCTTTAGTGTACTCATCAATTTATTTCGCCATATGATGATCTTCCAGATATTTGCCAAATTTTGTCGTTTTTATTATAAATGGGTTTCTTTCGCTTGATAGAATCTTCTCACCTAAGAAATTGTTTTGTTGTTAACTGCCATTTTGCACCTTCTGGTTTCTTTAAAGATCACAATCATTGACTGTGTTTTTTCTATTGTGACGCTTATGTTAAATTTTTGTGCTGTTACTTTGTCTTGACAACATGCGTTGTAGGTAGTCTTCATTATGTCTGCTATGAAAGTTGCATCATCTGCATAGCATAATACTTTAATAGCGCGATTGCTATTTTATTTCAGTGTTTACTTTTTAAATATTTTCAATGATATTGAATAGGGTAGGACTAAATTGAAAGTAGTCGTCCATATTTTCTTTAAGAGACTTACTTTTTACGTTTGGTCAAAGTGTGGAACTTATATTACTTATATTATGAATGATTACTTCGTAATACATATTTACCCCTAAAAATGTTATTAGCCCTGATCAACAGTTTCTAAATTTTACATTCTTAAAGACAGCAAACTTGAAACGTGCACATGACGAACAGATTACGGATACTCCGGTATTCGGATACTCGAGATCAGTATTTTGTAGTTTCATTTTAGGATAGGACTAAGGTTGTTACCTTATTGTATGCCCGTATTGATTTGCACTTCCTCAAACAGTACATCGTTAGTTTTTATTCTGGTTCTACTTCTGCTATTCAGTATTTGTGTAATTCTTTGATACCGGTAATCGATGTTGTTTTGATCTAGAATCTTGATTATGTCATCTACTTGGATTTTGTCGAATGCCTTGGATAAATCTACAAAATAGAAAAGGAGCTCGTTAAATTCTACCGATTTGGCGTAATATGAATATTACATAATACTACCGTTGATCTATTGTATCTAAATCCTTGCTGTTCTTCGGATGTTGGCATCTTTTTCATGAGCCTATTAGCGATGATTTTAGTAAAGAGCTTAAGGACGTAGTTCAGAAGCGTTATGTTTCTAAAGTTATTGGGTTGGGTACTTTACTCTCCTTTTCATATGTACAGGTGTAGTTATACTCTCGATTCACCTGGTATGGTATCTAATTATCTTGGTAAATAGTTTGGTGAATTCTTTCTGTTGTTCAATAACCCCATTATTGATATTATCAACACCAGAAGTTTTTCGTATTATCAACCTCTGTGATGTCGCTTGAACTTCCTCTATTGATATTTTGTTTTCAATATTTTCATCATTTAATTAAAACATCTCATTCGACATTTTAATTTTTGATTCCTGCAAAATTTGCTATAATTTGGCCTGTCTGCAAGAAAAAGCTCTTCTGAATTCTTATTTTCTGAAAAGAAACTGTTAATTATAAAGATGGGTAATATAATTTATTTTCTCTTAAAATATATTTTAAATCTTTCCTACTTATCACTCATTCCTCATTAGCTTTTCATAACTTTTTTGTCTTATTTGCTAATTATTTTTACTCTACTCTTTCTATTTAATCTTGATTTGGTATTTTTTAAGTTTTCTATACCTGTTTTATGAATGTGTTGTTTTCTTGCTTCAAAGGCATTTTTTTTTATTTTTATGTTTCCTTATTAGATTTATTTCTTATAAACCAAAGATATTGGTCTCTTATTTAGTATCTTCCTCAGTCTTTGGACTTTCGAGGTCTCTCTCTCCTATTTCTTTCTTCTTTTATTCAGCTTTTCCTCGTCTTGTATAAAAGGTAAAAACACAAAATCTATAATATTTTATCAATAATATATTTTTGATGCTGTAGATTTTGTGTTTTTACCTTTTATAAAAGTGTATGACCAGCATCTTTGGGATAATGGATAAATTTTTCGAGTTTTCCTCTTCTTGGTTAATTATTCTATGTTACTTTTTGTTATATAGACTGTTCTTATTTTTATTTAGTTTCCCTAATTTGTGAATACTTCATCAATGAGAGCTTTATACCTTCTCTTATCTCATTCAACTTCTACATTAATCTTATCACTATTTTCTGCCTCAACCTTTGATAATAATTTCATTTTATTCATCTTTCTTGCTCTTTATGTTTCCCCATTAGCTTTATGTATCGTTTTTCTTCTTACATTTGTGATTACTTTTAATAGGATTAGCTTTATCCTTACTCATTAGATTTCTGTTTATTTTATCTCATGTTACTTAGATTCTTCTCCAGTTCTTGGTTCTAGTTTGCGGTTATATTTTTTACAAATTGAATTAAATTTTTCATATAAATGTATTATTAAGAGTAAGGAAGTACAAGAAGTCTTAAATTTCATTTATTCATCAGCTTTTTGCTGGCTTATTTCCTGATATAATTTATGTTTAATTTTTCATTTTTTACTTTTGGTTTTTTTTATTGTTTTATATGTCTAATCTCCCTTTTTTCTTCAAACGTCTTAACAACCACTTATTTCAGTTTTCTATGATTGTTTGTTTCTTTCATTATATGTCACCCGTATAATGTTTTCATATCTTTTGTCTCATTTTACTTAGTTTCTACTTCATCGCTCAAACTCCGATCGCTGTTTTATCTTATATGCTCCTTTTGCTGTATGGTCGATATTAGGTTGATATTGTTCTTCTATTCCTTCTTTATGTAAGTCTGCCTGTTTAATGTAATTGTTTTAATTTTTACTAAGTCTGTTGTTTTCTTTCTCTTTTGCTTATGAAAAAATACTCTTTTTTCTTCTTTAATTTTCCATATCGTTTGTCTCGCTTAATCATAGTACGTGTTCTTCCAAAAAATGTTTAGTCCTATTATTGTTTTCTGTGTTTAGTCCTCGTTTTACTCTGCTCTTATGCAAAACAAATTTTTATATTTTAATTTTCTACATCATCTCTTTCCCAGAGCTGTTTCCATCACCTTAACTTAGTTCATAAGTTTCTTATGAGTTTTCCTGAAATGTTTTCTTGTATTACCGATAAGCACGAATTATGGAAATTTTGTATTACTGTTGGATTTGAACGGATAACTAAGAGATTTTCATTGCTTTTACCTTACCATATTTCTTCATGATTGTTGGGACTGACTTGAATCAGAAAAAAAAAATGATCATTGATAATCAAGTCCAGTCAGAGAAACGAAGTAGTCTTGAGGTTAATTATAAAACGATAAAATGACAAAACGGTTTGAGTACAACCCTGTCGAATTCCCACCCTTACGCCCTCAATGTTTGAGTTTATTTCGAGCATAAAGTTGCCGTTGAACTGAATTTCTTGGCCGAAGCGGACATTTTCCTTCGCCCGACGATAACAGATAAAAATGTCTGTTGACTTAAAAAAAGACAAAAAAAGGATTAATTTATTCAACTCTTTTAATTCGTTTAAGGTGACGAATTGTTTTATTTTAAATATAAATATTACAAAATGCATAATTTAAGGGACCCCGACGTCCTTTTTGTTATTGAATGAATTATAATTAATTAATGGTAAGCGAATTCCAGGTTAAACGTCAAAAGAATACAAAATTGTGTCATAAAAATTTATTTACCATTTAAATAAACTCTCGAATGGCACTGATGTTAGGGCTACGAGTTCTTTCTCCACCAGCTAACCTTATTCACCACATTTTTACAATTCACTGTTTATTTAATAACTCAAATTACCAATTTTTATTTTTGAAGTAAAGACTTGAGAGTAAATCCATATCCTATATTATGTAAAGTTACATAAATATGAGGGTTGAAAATTCAGAATATATCACCCGATTCGATTCTGTGATTATGATGGATAATTGTGTTACATGGGGACCATATTGATTTTACCTCAACATTTTGATTTGCACCAATTGGCCAAAGCGTGGAAGCGGTCTGTCTGTTGCAAGAGGTCAGGACGCCACGGGCATGTATATCACTTTACTATTAAATAGTTTAAAGTAAGATATAAATGTATTTCCTGATAGATTCATTAGCATCATCGACTATATTAATTTTTTTTGATTATTGATATACAGAAGTGAGGGTATCTATGAACATTTTTAAGGAAACGATTAATCTTTTGAGAATTTTAATATTCAAAATTGTGCTTTTTCAAACTGTTTTTACTCTTCACGATCAAAAACCATCATAGCAACGAAATAATTTATCCAGACAATATTGCTGCTGTAAAAGCAAATGTAGTAGGGGATGTAAGTGTGCCAATAAATCAGGGATCTCCAGAACTTGGTCCCTCAGGGTGACAATTTGGCCTAATTTAATAAAGAATTGCTTTTAACTATTTTAGAAATTATTTTGGAAATTTTGTCGTGAAACTCATATCTTTTAATTATTCAAGGAAAAACTTATGACTCATGAGTTTGATTTTTTGCATCATTACATTATTTTTCTTAAAAATTGAGTCAAGGGTGCCATTGAAGTTTGTTAAAGGAACATGTTTCTTTTTATTCAAGAAATTCGGATACGGCAATGGATTCAAGGAATGGTCCCCTTGACTCAATTTTTAATAAAAATACGGTAATGATATAAAAAATTGAATATCTCCTTTTCCAGAATTACGTGATAAAAATGGATATAATAAAATGTCTTAAGAGGGCTTGGTAATGGAGAAATAAAGTTCAGAGATAAAGAAAAGTTTCCTCTCAATTTTCTCAATTTGTTTCAAATTACTATAAATTGCTTATTATAATTTAACCATAAATTAATATGATAATCTTACCATATCTTTCATTAATAACGCGTGTCCATTTTTATCAATATTACGACTCTTTAAAATGCAAAAAGAAATTTTGGAATGAATTTCATAACTGAAATCAAAATCCATTCTGTTCAATTTGAGCACCATGAAAAAATACCACCTGGTTCCCCACATCTAAGACCTTTTTATTTTTATTTATCAGGGCATTTAACTTAAACCAGTCAAATTAAGTTAACACTGGAAAAAAATTACATGTAATATCAAAGTATCTATCCAAAAAAGTAGTTAACTTCTTCAAACATTATCATTTATTATTCAATTCTTCCTTCCTTGGTATTTACCCTTAACGGTTTAATTTAAACTTAAATCGGTTTTACCAGAAAAGCATAAGACTGCAGTTAAATATTAATAAAACGTCACCTCTCATCAAATGTAAATATCTATGCTGCAATTATTGCTCTCTTTGGTGGAATGATCTTACTGTTCCACAGATATTAGAAAATTCCATTGCGGCCATGGAACATTTTTGCGTATGGCTCTTAATAAGGAAATCTTTATCTATATTATTACAAGAGTAATTTAAGATTTGGCTAAGGCTATTATGTATTATGTTATATGGCAGTAGCTAGAGAATAGTTTCTTTATAGGAGAGCGCTTAGAAAACTGATATTTACTTTGTTATTTCATATGCTATGTGACAAGATCAATCAGTGTTTTCCTAAAAAGAGGCTTAAAATGAAAAATACAAAACCATGAGTCACAGCAGGCCTCAGAACTTCAGCTAAAAACCTCCGTTTTTTGGCTGTTGTGCAAGTGAAAGTTGTGCAAGTATACAACTAATGCAAACATTATTCTTTATCATCAGAAATATCGTAGTCTATACAGAAAGACGATAAAAGCAGCAAAGGTTAAATATTATAGTGACCGCTTGAATGTGTCCTCAAATAGGCAGAAAGAATGTTGGTCAATTATAAATGACTTCAGGCATTCTCACAAGAAAGTTTCAGAACCAGAAGTAAGACCAAATAGTATAAATGATTATTACTGTAATATTCCTCATTTATTGCTCAAGGATGTGAATACTAATATTGATCCTTTGCATTATATTCAACAAGTGTCAGTTCAAAATTCTTTTTTCTTTTATCCTGTTAGCCTTACTGACGTTGAAGATGCAATTAAAAGCTTAAAAAACCATAAATCAGCTGGAGCTGATTGAATATCATCAAAATTACTACTCCTTTTGCCTAACTCAGTATTGAGTGCCTCATCTTTCCAACATCTTTGAAGGAGGCAGTGGTTATCCCTCTTTATAAAGGTGGAGAGTTAGGTGAGCCTTGTAATTTCCGTCCAATTTCTATATTGTCTTCCCTCTCCAAGATAGTTGAAAAACTTGCAAAAATCAGAATGTTGTCTTTTTTGCAACATAATTGCATTTTATCTGCAAATCCGTTTAGATTTCAAACGGGAAAAGGGAATCATGACGCTGTTTTGAGCTTTTTGGAGAGTGTCTATGTGTCCTTAAATTCTGGAGAGTCCGCGGCGGCAGTGTTTTGCGATTTCTCCAAGGCACTTGATTGTGTAGATCATGGAATACTGCAGTCTAAGCTCAATAATTATGGCTTTAGAGGTGTGGCATTGCAATGGCTGGAATCCTATCTGTCTAATCGTACCCAAAGAGTTACAGTATCTGGATGGTTATCCGATTCCAGATCCATTAAAACTGGAGTACCTCAGGGTTCAGTGTTGGGACCACTATTATGTTTGCTCTATGTAAATGATTTGGGTTCATTAAAACTGTAGGGCAAAGTGGTTCAGTTTACTGATGATACCACCATTTTATGGAATCAATGAGATTCTGATAATGTTAAAGCCCAGGTTTTTAAGGATCTAAAGATTTTATCGGAGTGGTGTGCTGGAAACAGGCTTGTATTTAAAGTGGGCAAAACCTTTATTATGGGATTTGAGTGTGACGTTCAGGGCCTTATGTTTAGTGAAAACTCCCCCTTGCAATACAAAGAAAGCTGTAAGTTCCTTGGTATTACCATTGATGGTCGCCTTCGCTTCGAAGATCATATCCTAAATCTTGCATCAAAATTATCCTCTGGATGATTGATTCAAAAAAACCTATGTTCCGCTGGGTTAAGAGATTCTTGTAAACCTCTCTTTATATCTCAAAAAATCTTTTTTTTCTCTTTTTATCTTAGAAACAGCTACTCTTATTCATAAATTTCCTAAACCACCCTCTAACACTGGTCATATGACTCGCCATGTTAACGATTTTCCCTTACCAATCCCTACATCCTCCCTCACCAAGAACTCACTTACATACCTTAGCAAAAAAATTTACAACCATGTTCCTCTATGTATCAGACAAATTTTAGAAGTTAAGAAATTCAAAAAGAAATTTAAATCACTTTTATTATCCAGGGCGTATTATAGCCTTGACGATTTTTTTAATGATACCTTTTGACCTGTGCTCTGACATCATTTTAGTGTTTTAGTTTTGTTTCCTATTAAATATTTTAATTTACTTCCTCTAAATTCTGTTTTATTGACAGCTTACTTATTTTTTAATCAAATTTATCAAAAATATGCTTTTTTTCTGTTTGTTATAATTAATTTTGGTAATGTGTGTAAATTTTATGGTAAAATGTTTTAGATGTTATGTTTGTTTGAAACTTAAAGTGAATTTGGAATTTTATAGTTTTTAGGATGCTTGTACACAAGATTTTGTTTTGTCTTTCGTAATAAAGCACATTTTCTTTCTTTCTTTCTATTGGAAATCTATTAAAAAACTGCTGCTTTTGCAAGGTTTTACGTAAATTTATTCTTTATTTAAAGTGCTTTTACAAAACAAATTGATGATGATTAAATTTCATTAAAACATTCAATTTTAAGATTATTAAGGTACTAACAGAAAAATTATTTTAGGTTGTGAGAAAAATACTAGAAAAAGAATAAAGTCAATAATTAATAAATAAATTTAATAAAATTGAATAAGAATGAAGAGTGATGTGATGTGATAAAATGAATGAGAATTGAGCAAAAGTTAAACAAGGAAGAGCTTAAGCAAGAGCAAAAACTAAATATTTCTATGGTCAGATTTGATAAGTTATTTTAAACGAAAGTATCATCGAGGATTATTAGCTAAATTATGTAAGAAAAGGAAATTTTAGGAATATTGAGACAAAAAACAACGATTCTAATGAAATTATAGTCCTTGTACCTATTGAACTAAATTGTGTAATAAAAATTCAATTTTAAGATGATTTAGGTAGTTATTGGAGATATAAAATTCGGAGATAAAGAAAACTTGGATATTGTCTTCATTTGCTTTAAAGCTCTAGAACTCATCTATTTTATTTGAACTTTTATTCTTGCAATAAAATGATATGATAATTCTACTAGACCTTGCATTATCACTTGTATAAGTGTATTTATTAATATTATGATTCCTGAAGATGCAAAAAGAAATAAATTCCAAGACTAAAGCAAAAATTAGTTCTGCGCCATAAATCAGTTTCAGCACCATGAAAAAAGACCACCTGGTTCTCCACATCTAAGCCCTTTATATTTTTATTTATGAAGGCACTTAACCTAGTCAAATTAAGTTAACACTGGAAACAAAAAACACACTTTATCCTGTACATATCTATCAAAAAAGTATTTAACTTCTTCAAGCGTTATTATTTATTATTCAATTCTCCCTTCCTTGTTATTTACCCCCGAAGGGCAAGAAATTAAATCTGTTTTACCATAAAAGTGTTTCGATGGGGTGCGACGACTCTGCTTGTATCTCTCCCTCCCCCTGTATATCTCCTCGCAAATCTATATCGAACCCTTATCAGTAAACGGTTAGCTCCTATACGCCCGCCTTTAATTTTACCACACGCTTTTAACCCCGACTTTATCTACAGGATAAGGATAATATGTTTGTTAAGCCACCTATGTTTAATTTGGGTTTTTTAAGGCTTATTCCCGGTTATTCATTTATTGGGAGTTTATGAGATTTTAAAGCTCGCTTAAGTCGTTTTTATTGTTTTGTATTAAATGGGATTTATATGGAATTATATTTGATTAATTATATTTTTTAATGATAAGTTTTGTGTATGTTACATATTTATGAAATACATGGCCAAATATACAAAGGGTTGAAAATGATCCCTTGATTAATATTGAATTTGAAAGAAAATTATCTATAACACAATATTTATGGTTAAAAGGGCTTGATTGACTCAAAAAGACCTTATTTTCGATCCAGTCGAGGCGATAAAGAAAAAACTGGCGGGCAGTAATGGGGAGGCCACCCCAAATTATCCGCACCTCACCCGTTTGCCCAGTTGCCGTCCCTTTTAGCTTGAAAAGCGCTCTTTTCTGAAAAATCGGATCTTTTTGAGGACGTCGGTCAACTAGTCTAGCCTCACAATAACTAATAAATTTATATGTTCTTTATAGCACGTTCAGGAAGGTTTTAAATATAAAGTATTATCGTTTTCTCGACCGTATTGCGACACAAGTAATTTGATGATGGGAATCAGTCTGTTTACATTTATTAAAAAAAAAATCCTTTATTCTATATAAGGAACCTCTATATTTCGCTACTAATTTGTAGCTTCTTCAGGAGGAAAGCTAAAATACAAAGAAAAATAATACACACTATTAAAATGAACAACATTCCCTAAACAATAAAACATAGAACTATGTTTTTTCGCTGATAATAATAAGAATATTAGGTACGAGGTTAGATATAAAAGGTATACTATGAAACAAAAAATAGGTAATATTATTATTTTAATAAATTGCAATATATCACACTCAGTTGGTCTATGTCAGATCTAGAATTAACCGATTTCTTCTCATTGTTGATATGAACCATTTCTATAAGCAAGCGTCTCCGGTAGTTAGTCTCAGAATGCAATAGAGTTATATTATCATAATCAAACTGGTGGTTCGTATTTAAAAAACGAACCGCCAAAGCACAAGATTTTTTAGCTATGCGACAATCACTCTTATGTTGCGTAATTCTCTGTTCCAGTGTTTGGGTAGTTTGTCCAATATATCAACCCTCATAACCTGTACAAGAAATGTTGTAAACTAGATTAGACCTTTGTAAAATGGGCGTTCTATCCTTCGTTTTAGAGAAAATGCCCCCAGAAGTGGTTGTGCTGTATTTGGCAATTTTAATATTTGGTATTGACTTTAGAGTAATAATTAAATTATGTGTTAAACCATTAATGTAAGGGAGTTTCTTATATTTAATTATTGTAGGAGCACCATCATCAGTAGGGCCATCGAAAAACGTTGATGAATAAATAATTTTTTGAACAAGTGCGTAGGATAACCATTATATATAATTTAATATATATAAAAGCTTCGAAACAAACTCAAACTAAACTGAATTGACTAATAGAATTAAACAACTCAAAATAACAGAAAGAGTCAGTGTGAAATAGGGACAGAGAGTGATAAACTTAATACAAAATTGTAAATTTCCATGTTTTTACTGACTATATTTTAGCCGTGAACGAATTTGTGCCACTTTTAGTAATAGTTTATAACGAATATAGTATCTCCTAAAGTAAATAAAATTCAATTATGGTAGTCGATTGTTTTTAAATTACTTGGCATTACATTTTTTATATAAAACATTTATAATAAACAGAGGTATATTGTGTTTAATATTGTCATGTTATGTTGAAATAAAATACAGGTTTTATATTTTTATTCTTCTTGAAAATCTTAATTTTTCAACCCAACCCAACCCAATAGATACAAGGTATAAAACAAAAATAAAAAGTTTTATTTAAAATGTTTATTAGGTTTTGTCCTTTTCAAAGGTTATGTTTTATGTTTTACTCCTTATGTAATTCCTCTATTCCAGACAATTCATTATTTTTCCTCTAATTCAGGTAGTTCACTTTCTGATTCGCTATCAGTTTCATCAACAATAATAAAAAGCTGATCCACAACAATATCTAGTGATTGTTCTTTTAAAAAATATAATTTTGTTTTCATAAAATTAAAAAAAAATATAATTTCCAGTTGTCAGGTGAAAGTTCTTTAAAAAAGTCATCTTACAACTTGATTATAATTGACGTTTACGTTTTTGTTTACCACATATCCCTATCTGGATGATATAATGGTAATTGTAATGCATCATGGCCTATTGCATTAAAGAGTTCATCTATTTCATAACGTTTATACTTTGATTTGTGAAGCGTTATTATATTATATCATTATGACTTTAATATAGATTCATCATATCCAATTCCTCTAAGCCGTAATCATTCTTGCATTTCCGCTTTCCTGGACAAAGTTATTGGTGTTTTTTCTAGTATCCTCATACCACCTTTGACTTTGACCGATTAATAATTTATTTATTATTTTACTTTTAAAAGACATTTTAAAATTAATAAATATCGAAAAATGCACAAAAAATACCTGTTACAATCACTTAATTGATCTCAATTAACACTCGGCTAAAATACTGCGACGTAAACTAACAGGCCTCTACGATCGGATATCTTTAAATGAGCTAAAGTCTTCGTCAAAGGGTTTTTCAACTGCGCATACAAATCTCATCGGCCACTTGAATATAGTTGAGTTGTACAGGTTTTTCAATGTAGCATAAATTTAAAAAAAAAACAAATAAAAAGTACAACAATAACCAGACAGAATAGATTTCCAATGAAACAACAGCTGATCTACAGTTTGCAAACCTGGATACTGACACGCACTCAAATATCTTTTACAAGAATCATTAAGAGTTTTAAAAATATTTTTGATGTTTTTGAGATATGCTATAGTTTGTCCAGGTAGTCTACGTTACAGTCGAAAATAATTATGTTTATTAGTGGGGTGACCTTGACAGGTTTTCTAAGTTATGACTAGACTTATCAAGGCATGCCTCGTTGTTGTACAATAAATATGTTACTAGAATGGCCTTAAAAAGTCTCCTAGTTTTCCTATGAAACTAGCTAAGCTAGAGTGTCCCAACATGGACAGTGGCCTGCGCTCAAATGTACCTTACAATAATCATCATAAGTTTTCAAATTATTTTTGATTAGTTTTTAATACTTAGATCTTAATTTGTAATAAATATGTTTATAAGTAGGGTGACCTTGAGACATGTTGTAGTTTTCTATTGAAACTAGCTGAGCTCGAGTTTGCCAACCTGGATAGTGGGGTGCGCTCCAATATCCCCTACAAGAAACATCTAGAATTTTGAAAATATTTATATCAGTTTTTGAGATATGACTAGATTTGTCAAGGCATTCCTCATTGTCGTAAAATAATTATATTAGTAGAATAACTTTGAGAAGCTTCTAAGTGCGATGGTTAATATTTAGATAACGTATATCGTACTATACTTAGATTTCTTATTTCCTTAATTAACTGAATCTTAAATCTAACGTGTAAATTTCCATAAGTTCTAATTATTTAGGTAGTGTCTTTTTTGTCAAAATTTAATATTTTTAAGTAACTGTTATGGTCGTAATTATGATTGCAATCTATAAAATGTTTATTAAATTAAGATGAATTATTGTTAGGTTTATTAAGATCTCTTAAATACTCTTTTATTTTAATTCTAAAATTCCTATAAGTCCTACTAATATATTTAGCAGAACCAGTTTCACAAGTTTTGATATAACCCACTTCTATCCCTTTTGTTTATGAGATCTTTATTATTGACAAATATTGAAGATTTAAATCACACATTTATGAAGAGTTTTAAAATTTATTTGAACGGCTTCCATAATAATGTGAGGTTTAGTGTCATATTTATTGTGAATATAATTCTGTAATCTAACTTGTTCTTTTTTACGTAAAAGTTTATGGATCAATTCTGATGGTATAACTTTTTTGTATTGCAATCTGACAAATAATATTAATAATTTCTTTTTGGAAACAAATAGTGAAACTAATCTATTTATGAAAAAATGTAAGTCAGCCAATTGTTAGTGAGTTGAATGTAGTGAAT
Source organism: Anthonomus grandis grandis (assembly GCF_022605725.1). Taxonomy (NCBI): domain Eukaryota; kingdom Metazoa; phylum Arthropoda; class Insecta; order Coleoptera; family Curculionidae; genus Anthonomus; species Anthonomus grandis. The sequence goes on along the minus strand of NC_065548.1, from coordinate 11,124,798 downwards.
GCGAGTTCCAGTATGGCTATAAATGAGGTTTGTTCAGGCAGTCTAAGTTATAGTCGTAAGATAATTGTTTTTATTAATGTGGTGAAGTTGAAAAGTTTCCAATACCCCCTATAAGAGTCATCTAGAATTTTGAAAATATATTTATTAGTTGTTGGGATATGAGTAGATTTGTCAAAGCATTAATCGTTGTAAAATAATTATATTAAAAAAGAAACCTTAAGAAGCTTCTTAGTTTTTCCCTGAATCTAGTTGACCTACAATTTCCAAACTTGGACAACAATGGCATGTACTTAAATGTTCCCCACAAGAATTTAATAGGTATATTGTAGTGTAAGTGCTATTGTTAATATTTAGAAGGCATATATCGTACTACACTCAGATTTCTGCTCTACTTAATTACATAAAAGCTGTAAAAATAGGAAATAATCTAACGTAAATTTAAGATAAGGATATTATTTTTTTTTAAACAATGTGCGAATTTCCATAATTTTTAAATTATTTTAGTAGTGTCCTTTTTTTGAAAAAAGTTTAAATTTTTAAGTAACTGGTCATGATTACAATCTATCAAGTGTTTAGTAAATTGTGATGAATTATTGTTAGGTTTATTAAGACCTCTTAAATGTTCTTTTATTTTAATTTTAAAGTTCCTATAATAAGTTTTACCGATATTCTTAATAGAACGAGTTTTTTTACAAGTTAATTAATACACCCCACTTCCTTCCATTTTGTCTATAGGATTGTTATTATTGACAATTAGGGAGTTAAAAGATATATTCATAAAATTTTATAGATCAGTTCTAATGTATAATTATTTTGTATTGCAATCTGGCAAAAAAACTTTAATAAGTTCATTTTGAAAATGCTTTTGGGAAAGAAATAGTAAAACTAGTCTTTTTATTTAACCTATAAGGCAGTCAATTTATGTTGAATTGGATACAGTGATATCTCAGGAATGACAGTTTCAGTATGAGAAGTTTTCTTATAAACTTGAAAGTCCAAAATATTTTGTGTTAAAAAAATGGTTTAAAAAATTGACTTTTTGTTACACTTTTTGTGATTCTAAAGTATATTCTATTGAGTTTAATATTGTTTTTTTCTTCACTGTTATTATCTATTAATTCTGATAGCTTCTGATTCCAAACTGACTAATTTAAGGATTTATAATTGTCTAGTTTTTGTATCTAGATTTGTGTTAAATTTAAAGCCTCTACTTAAAAGTACCTGAGATATTCTGAAATGGCTTTAATGTCTGTTAAATATTGATTAAAACCTATTGTAGGTACATAATTTTTAATTGCCAGTCTATAAAGTGATAAGGTTGTTAATTTCATTTATATATTTACAAAACTATGGCTGATAAGTAAGTCCCTGTTGATACAGGAGCATAGTATGAAAATAAGCTTCAATTCTCTATAAATATTTTACAGTAATATATTTTGAAAGTACACTAGGATATTGCAACAATTTAACAAGCCTGTATAACAAATGTAGAAGCCCTGATGTCACAAAAACTCAAAATCAACTATTGCTTACCCTTCTGTGTAATACAAAAGTCAAAAAAAATCCAGGGTTCAACTGTAAGAACGACACTTGATTTTCAACAATTTAAGCATGTCCTCAAATTCTCCTTAAATAAAATAAATGCACTACACTAAGTCGATTTATAGGAAGGCTTAATGCGATCTTCTTATAATACAGAGGTCGTTTCTACATTTAGCTAACCTTTTTTTTATCTTTCGCATATTCTTTATTATTTTATTTTATTATTTGCCTTTGTTTATATTTTTAATATGTGGTAACTAGTCTTCTTCCTGTTTTATAAATTTTAACATTTAATTTCTACTATTGACTTTGTATCATTTAGTGTTTTTTGTTCGCTTTTTCTTTCTATTAGTAAATACAGGAAAAGTTAATAGTCTGTAATTTAAGTGTAAATTAGCTTCAATTAATAAATGTTCGTAAAAATTATTATTTATGTGTCTTTGATATAGTACTACTAGTCATCATCATATCATGATACAGACGAAGTACGTGTAAACCTTTGACCTTTTATTACAATGTATTTGAGACCTCTGACTTGGAGTTCAAAGAGACCAAAAGTATTTACTTTTATTTTTACTGTTTTTTTTTTAGTTTCTTTGACCACACTGTACATTAATTATACTGCTTCATCCTTGCAAATATTGATAAAAATTACTTGATACCTAATTCTTCACCTTAGTGAAAAATGTAATACGGTAAGTCCAGTTGACTATAAGCCAAACTGAAGCTCTTTTTAATTTCATTTGAACTACAGAGGTGGCGTTAAGATACCGTCTTTTAAAATTATTATATCGGGAGTGCAGGAAGCAGTTCCCGAAAGTTTTTCGAACTTTTTGGGAGGAACTGAATTGTTAGGGAATGTAAAAAAAAAAGTTTCTTGATTGGATACTTTTATAACTTTGTTAATTTGATAACCAGAACCGTGGAAGAAAAAGATTCCGCAAACAACGTTATATACCGGACAGGGTGGAAAGTGAAACAATTATTTATTACTTTCTTTTCTTCATTTTTTGTTTTTTAATTTAAGGGGCGAAGGGAGGAAGGAAATAGGGGCACGTGGTTGTAGACACAATATAGCTTAAGATTTAATTTAAAATAAAACTTTTTTATAATGGGTTTATTTTAATTATAATTGGGCAACATTTTCAAATAGAAATTGCTGGAACCCAGGACTGGAGTACATAATATTCCTTTTAAATAATTGTTGTCAAAATATTCTTGGCCTTGTTCATTCTATTTAGGTACATTCGAAAGATATATTTAGATCGTGAATATTCTTAGAATGCCTTAATAATACGATTTTTAGTGTTTATTATTCATGTGCTCGGAATGTGATATAATTATGAACGATGTTATAAATAATATTTGCTAGACTTTTATATAAAGGAAGCTTTTATTGGAATTGTTCCACGTATTTTAATACATGATTTTTTAAAATACTTCAAATTCCATTATAAAATACTTATTAATTAGGTCAAATAATTGATTAATTTTTTCTTCATTTCACTATTTATTCTCAATGAATTATTCTTCCATCAATTTAAAAAAAATAAAATAGGTAATTTATTGCTATAAATTAACACGTTCACTGCCAAGCAAAATTTGCAATTATTTCACTAGCGCCACAAAAGTAGGGGCCAAGAAAAAAAAGTTCTCCTGAAGCCACTTCGTCTAGTCAAAGGCTTTTAGTTATTATCACGTCACCTGCAGTTAGTTTTTTTGTAGATGTCATATTTATGTCAAAAGTGACGAAAATGTCACGCGGTCTAATAGACCGAGGCGGCGCACAGTGTTGCGTAAGATAGGAGTTTTGGAACACAAGTAATATACAACCTATGTTTTAAACATATTTATGTCTTAATGTATTAATATTAAAGAACAACCAAAATGCATTACAGAGACATGGCTATCATATTTTTGGAAATTGCACAGGGTTTTTCTAATACGGGACCTCTCTTACCTTTTTTAATATTTGAGCTAGTGAGATGCCATAAAAACTAGAATAATTGTGGTTGTGTTAAGAAAATGTTTAGAACATAAACAAGCCATATCTGGCTATCATGTAGGTGTAGGTATTTGTTTGAGCAAAATAAAGTTGAATTTATGTTTATTATTAAACCTATAGTATGTAAATACCTATATCTATAGATATAGATACAGCTTCATTTATACCTTTATAATTTTAAAAAGGTGTTTTGACTAAAAAAAAAAACATTTAAAAACTACTGGTTTTTGTGTAAGATTATTTCAAAAATAAACAATATATTATGTAAAATATTCTTATTTTTCTAACCTACCATATCTAGAAATAAAATATGCAAAATAATAAAAATCATCTCGAGTTGGCAACGATTGGCAGCGAACGTGTTAATAAAATAAAAGAACAACTAAAAAATTTTATCATTATTATTATTATAAATATTATAATTAAGATCTTTAAAATTAACTGTGTAAATAGTAGATCAAATTTCTAAAAGTTCTTTAAGGCCTTTCAAATCTTTATTATATTTTTTATAAATTTTTATAAATATTAAAACTATTTAAAAAAACAACAGAAAATTAATAAAATAATACAGAGAATATTTAAAAATATAACATAATATATTTTTGATACAAAAACTCTGAAACTTAAGAAGAGTTTTGTTAAAGAAAACAAAATTTACATATTAAAGGAATAAACTTAAATAGAAAAGTTAAAAATTTTATTAAAATCCAATTTTCCTAAAATATATGCAAAAAAAATTATAAATTTTTAATTCAAATATGAATTTATATAAATATTTTGTAATTTGAAATCTTGGGAACGACTTTGACTGATGTAAAAAAAGCATTATAAAAATAATATAAAATTTAATTTTCAACAAAATACAAATACTACATATTTATTAGATATATTGGTTTTATAATTTTTTATATATTTTTTCTATTTATTTCTCAATTTGGACGAAGTCTATTACATGAATTAAATGGATACATACGAACATTTTAAATTATATTTTTTAGACGTTCCACTAAGAGCCCTCTATAATATCCTCCTTAATGGGTTATTGGGGATATTCCAAGAATAGTCCCGATTGCATATTGTGATATAAGTGGGAAATTTCTACCTGGGATATCACATTCCTGAGATGTTTTTGGTGCAAGTGCAAAATTCCTGACATATCTTATTAGACTACCAGTCATAAACATTGAAAATGTAAAAAGAAATATATTCGAAATAAACACATTTAATATGAAAGAATTGTAAACATGTAAACTGGACAGTTTATGCTAAAACTCATTATACCGAAGAGAGGGCATGAGATGTGTCATGGCTGTTGAGATCCCAGAACGTGAGGAATGCTGCCGATGCTGCGTGTCTTTACCAACCATCGACGTTCTAGTTTAAAGAAAATCACAATTTTACCGATTATTTGTTTTTAGCAATTTAATCCCTTCATTTAATTTAATTTGTATTAAAATAAGGCAAATGCTAATTTTATAAGTGGAACAAGTGTTTTGTGTACTGACGAAGCTCGTATCCGCCACACCGCGAATTTCTTGGTTTATTCTCTGCCCACTTAACATTTGTCTCTTTGATTGTGGAAGAGAAAAATCAAATCACAAAACAGTTTTACCACTAACCAAAACTGCATTCTTAATAAGGATAAAGGTCAATTGTATAGTTTAGTTAGTGCTTAAATCTGTTCAGCCATGTTTCATTAGATCTTTAGTATACAGTGCATCCCAAAAGTTATGTCTAATTCATTTAAAATTCAGGGGTGTGTTCAAAAAAAAAAGGCTCGGACCCGTCGATTTTTATTTCAAGTTGCGCATTTTTGTACGTGAAGTTTGTATATACAGGGTTGTTAAAAAATAAATTACGACCATCAACTTCATTTTTTCAAATGAAAGCAACTTTTTTTTTATTTCATCTTTGAATTTCGCGTGGAATTCTATGTATGTTTCATGCATCATGTCCTATACCTAATGTCAACAGTTATCGAAAAAAAAGATAATTAATGTAACAAATAAAAAAAGAACAAAAATTAAGTTAAATGTTCAAAATGGTTGCCATTCACGACTTGACAATATCCAAGGCGATAAATATAGTCTCGTTGCACATTTTCAATCATTTCTGGAGTTATGGCGCGCACTTCTCTGCGAATTCTCTCTTTCAAGTCGTCTAGATTATTTGGCCTATTAACAAATACCTTCGACTTGAGGTATCCCCACAAAAAAAAGTCCATTGGTGTTAGGTCAGGCGACCTAGCAAGCCATTCAATGGGTCCTCTCCTTCCTATCCACCGATTGGGAAAGGTTTCATTCAAAAATGTACGCACAGTGGCAGGATAGTTCTGAGAAGCGCCATCTTGCTGGAAAATTAATTCTTCGTCAGGATAGTCTGGGTCCAATGGATTTGGAAATAAAGCTAGTAATGCTGGAACTAATTCAAATTAGAGAAAATCCACCACACATTTAGTTTTTGAGGGTACTGGGTGTTTACCTCCATCATCCAATGCGGATTTTCTGTTGCCCAGTATCGAAAATTTTGTCTGTTCACACTACCATTTAAACAGATCGTGGCTTCATCGGAAAAAATAATATTTGTTACTAAATTATTATTTAGATTGCACATGTTTTGTAAGCGTTCAGAAAACTCATTTCGCCTATCGAAATCGTCATCAAATAACTCTTGCACAGGAAGACCTTTGTAGGGGTGATATTTGTGCTTTTTAACTATTCGGTGAACTATAGATTTCGCCATGTGTAAATTTGCCCCAATCTGCGACAGAGGATTTTCTTCCAAAGAAAGCAAAACGTCAAGTTGTTCATTTTTATCTCGAGTAGGATGACCAGATTTCGGCAGATCTCTAACATGACCGAATTCTCTAAATTTAGCCTCTATTCTACTCACCACCTTTTGACATATCGGAGGACAATCAGGATGGATTTCATTGAATAATTGAGCAGCTTTTCTTTGAGTACGTGTTCTATCACTAAACCCAACCATGCACAGAATTTAAGCTTAAAAGATCTAGAAATGTGCCTACCATATGTTACAAAACCATTATTAAATATTTTAAATAGCTGCTTATTACAAAATTTTTATCCTACAATTTGGAAAAAAAGCTATTTTGAAACCTCTAGCAAAGGTGGCTGATCCAAAAGGGTTTAAAGACCTCAGACCCATTAGTATACTGCCTCTGGTTTCTAAAATTTTAGAAAGGTTTGTGCACCAACAAATATGCAGCTTTATCGATTTTTACAATATCATCTCGGACTGCCAATCGGGTTTTAGAAAGAACTTTAGCACTACCACGAGTCTAGTACACCTTCTTAATAACTGTAGGATAAATGAGGAAAAAAAGGAAATAACATGTCTTGGATTATTGGATTTTAGTAGAGCTTTCGATACTTTAAACCACGAAATGTTATTAGCAAAGCTTTATTATTTTGGTTTTTCGAATAACGCGATTGTTTTTTTTAAGTCATATCTTAATAATAGAGTGAATTGCGTAGTAATCAACAAGGCTTCTACAACTGAAAAATCAAGTTATTATCCTGTATCTACTGGTGTTCCCCAGGGTTCTATTTTGGGGCCGTTGCTTTTTTCATTGTATGTTGCAGATATGAAATCCTGCATAAAGTACTCAATGTTACAACAATATGCTGACGATTCCCAGCTGTATACTTCATTTTCACGTGAAACTCTACCCATAATAGAAGAACAATTTAATAAGGATTTAGAAAATATAGATAACTTTTCCTGCGACCATAATTTGAAATTAAATTCGTCTAAATCATGTATAATTTTTCTGGGTGGTGGAAAGAACGCCCTTAATGCAGCAACAACTTTAAATGCAAAAATTCGTAATGAACAGCTACCAGTAGTACGAGAGGTCAAAAACTTAGGAGTATACATTAATAGCGGTATTTCATTTCAAACACATATAAAGAATAAGCTCAAAATTGCATACATGCGGTTAAGAAAACTTTACGGCTTAAAAAATCATTTACCTCCTAAAACTAAATATTTTTTATGTAACACACTTGTTTTATCCTTATTTGATTATTGTGATGTGGTATATTCGGATTCATTGACTGAAGACTCCGCTTACTCAATACAAAAACTTCAGAATTGTTGTATGCGTTTTTCCTACAAAATTCCATTTAGAAGTCACATTTCTCCTTATTTAAACAATAACTTAATTCTAAATATGAAAAATCGTAGAAAATATCACATGTATTCCTTCGTGTATAAAGTTATAAAAACTAGGGAGCCATTATATTTAGCTAACAATTTTACAAATTTTCTTCATGAGCATAACACTAGATTTATAAATTTATTTAGAATACCACAACATAGAACAGCAAATTTTCAAAAATCTTTTGTTTTTGTCGCCTCTCAACTTTGGAATAGACTTCCGGCTAATTGCAAAAGTTTTCCGTTTACTGCATATAAAAAATATATTCGTAATAAACTGCTTGATTCTCAAAAAAACAATACTTAATCTACAATAAAAATTAAAAGAGCTGAGCCGCTCGGCCTTCAATTGCTGTCTACTTATTATTGTTATAAATATTAATTAATTTACCTTTCCTGCATATCCAGAACCCCCGCCTGCTTTGCCTTACTTAAATACTTAAATATGATACTCAATACATGCATGTCTTGATTAATTAAGAAAATCTTTTTTTTTTTACTTTTTACTTTTAAGGTTTTTGAAGGGCTATGCCACACAGGTTCTATCTTATGATGAACCTGTGTAAACGGTTCTCTATAATCGAGGCATGGTCCTATTTATCATGTATTTGATAGGTTGTACAACATATGTATATTATTATGCTACAATATTGTATATGATTATTTATTTACCTTCATGATAAATAAATTTGTTTTGAATTTGAATTTGAATTTGAATTTGTATTTTTTCCCGTTCCGTTAACTTTACCATTGTGAAAACCGCAACTTTGCTCGTACACTTCACACTTGACAAAATCTATTTGAAGTACAACTGTCATACAGTTTCCATGAAAATACACGGTCACCAGATAACAAAAAAACACGAATGAATGGAAATTTGCTCTACATAAAAATTCTCAGAGATAAGGTGACTCGTAAGGTGAACTTCAATAATAATGTTTGGTCGTCTTTTTTTCGAAAACTGTTAGCACACTTTAGGTATAGGACATGATGCATAAAACATACGTAGAATTCCACGAGAAATTCAAAATTGAAATGAAAAAAACATGCTTTCATTTGAAAAAATTAAGTTGATGGTCGTAATTTTTTTTTGAGCAACCCTGTATATACAAACTTTACGTACAAACATGCGCAACTTGAAATAAAAATCGACGGGTCCGAGCGTTTCCGAACACACCCCTGAATTTTAAATGAATTTAGACATAACTTTTGGGATGCACTGTATAAGGCCACTTGTAGGTAGTTTTAGTCTTTTCACAAAGATGCTAACATCATTAGCAAAACACGTGTCAAAAACAAAATAAAGAGTTTTGGTTAGTGGTAAAACTGTTTTGTGGTTTTAGTGTCACATCACACGGTCCACCCATAGGACTACCTTGGACAGGTAATCTTTGACTTATGGCCGTCCAGAAAACTAAAACGGTGTAGGTTGTTTCAAATATTGCTTTGATTTATCAGAATCTCTTTTACCTTATCAAGCTATGATTTTGTAATTTCGTGGCAGAATACATAAATTTTAACTAGAAACTTAGCGACGTAATTGATTAATCATTTCCTTATTTGTACCAGCATGGTGACATTGAGCTTTGTTATTGTCATTGGAATTTTCGGGATTTTCTTTTTTTTTCTTTCTTCTTATGTTGCTTCTTAACCTTTTCTAAAGGCTAACCTTACCTGCCTTAAGCGTCTTATGGTTAACAGTCCCAACATCAGCTATTATGAGCACCATTTCACACCGAACACACCTAATACAGACCATCCTGCTTGGTTGAGTGAGGGTGACTAGGAATATTTAGGTCAGTTCTTTTACTGATTTATTTACTTTATCATTAATTATTTAAACTTTTTTCAATTTTTAAGTCATTGATAATTATTACTGAGGTTTTTTGTTATTATAGATTAAGACTAAGTGGTCAGATATGGATACATAAGCGAATCCCATATAACCCTGTATTGTGTATTACTATCCTCACCTTGCTCGACACTATCACACTATAGATAATGATTTTTTATAGAATTTACTTAAGTACTTTGTAAAACTGTTTGAATATAATTTAAACTTTTGATAATTTAGTAATCATTTTTAATTCTGCACCCCAAGGCTAATGAACTTTCACTGCGATAAATATTTCGTTATTTTTATTTAAATATAATTAATACACATACATTATGATTTACTTTAAAGTGTAACTACATTTTATATTTCCATTTTATAAACAGTAATCAATGATTACATTTCGCGGAATTTGCCTCTGAACCTCTGCAGCTTGTGTTAATTAAATGGGTTGTATGCAGTTAAATGGTTTCACTTGTCATTCTCTTAATATAGAGAGTGTGATTAAATCCTTACCTACGAACGCCCAGCGTCCAATAATTCAGAGCAATAGTCTGCAATCTTTATATACAATTTAAAGTTGGGCAATAACACTTTTGTAAACAAGTTGAATTCGTCCATTATGCTGAAACAGACCCTGACACAATTTACAACAAAACGAAAAATTGCTCTTAACTTAACTTAAACCCAAAATAAATATATATTTACATAAAAGAATACACATCAACGATTTTAAATCTGGTCAGGCAGCTAAACACCAGCAATGGAAGAAGCATCGAAAGTGTGAATGTTTGTCCAGTAAGCATTTTTACAAATGGTTTTTTGCGTATATTAAATTATTGTAAAAAGTTCGATATTTTGCCACTCAGAGCAATGCAAACAGGTCACTGTTGACAGAATATTAGATAACAAAGTGATTCAATTAGAACATGTTTTCTCGTACGAAACAGTGAAAAAAAACATTATTTTAAATGGAACACTCTGTTATTATATTTTTGAATTTTACCTCAGAATCTAAATATTTTTTTGGGTTGATATATTTCAGTCAAACAATTTTTGACATATGTGAGTTCTCATGTCTAATAATTGTCAACTTGTCCTATAAGGAAACTTTAATCATTCTGTTTTGTTAGGGTACCTTATAGAGGAGAACCAATTTTAATAGCCCTTTTATGAACTTTTGATAATGATTAATATAGTATGTTCAAAAAAGGAAAATATAAATAAAATTTAATAGACCGTCTAAAGTCACTTTTTTTCAAATAGAACTCCTCCTATTTTTTATAATTTAATCCTATTAAGCATTAAAAATAAGGGTTACTTTGTATAAAGATTCCTGTTCCAGAAATTTGTAGTTTTTGAAATATTTCCAGTTTAATATTTATCTATCGCATTTGTACATACTATACGATTTCTAAATTGTATCAGTTAACAATGACCGCGCACTGTTAGGGTGAGAATAGACTAAGCTAACATTGTTGAGCAATACTTGATCAACTATTGAGGGTGTTGGCGAATAAAAGTTGATGATTGTTGGGAAACATCAACGAGCCTCGTGGCTAAAAAGTTTGTTCAGTCCAGCCAAAATATCCGGCGAAGATGAGGTTTCAGTTGCATGTTTTTATTAATAAAAATTGCATAACTGCAGAAAGCGTCGCCGATAGCAAAGAAGTATATTCGCAAACAGAACATGGAAGTTTTATTAGTAGAACTAAGAATGGAAGGCCAATTGCTGTTTAAAAACTTTACTTGAATCAATGAAATCTCATTTGAAAGTAGCATTATTATAATTGGACCTAAAAATGCAAAAATATATAAATTTTCCGAACTCCATATGCGCTAAAATAACATTAATGATAACTTTAAGGTTTTTAGTCATTGGAGATTCGTTTATCAGTCTACAGTATCTATTTCATATTTCTCTACTTCAAACTCTCTTCAACAGCTACTTCAAATTCCAAAGACTTTTATTACTACTTAAACATTATACACAAAAACTTATTTTTTTTTATTACAAGAATTTACACAATGCTAAGAGTAATGCGGACTGAACTGCGATTAAAAAAACAACCCATAACACATACACAAGCTAGCGCGCATGTGCTGCTGAGACCGTTAAAACATACTAATCTAATTACAACTAAAACAAGAATAAAGACTTTCCCAATTGAAATTATTTAAAAAATAAGTTATTGAACCCTATAAAAGCTAAAAACAAAAAAAAAGGGTAATAATTGACTATATCAGTTACATTAACATATGTACAATTCGTGCAATAGGCAGAGAGGAAGAAGGGTAGCAAAAAACACGAGCCGAGGCTGGAAAAGCAGGTCAACACGACGCAAAAATGAATAGGTGTTCCAAAATGAACCATTTAAAATTTTATTTTTATGCCTGCAAGATCAACAAGACCCGTGTTGATTTAAAAAGTAAGAACTCAAAAATAATATGGTTGTAATTAAATAAAAATAATTAAATTACAACTTTAATAAAACTAATGGGTACTGTAGTTGGTAGGAGTCCCTTGCGAGGGCTTCAAAGAAGCAATATTCAAAGAAGTAATATTCAGGTAATAATAGCAACAAAACTATTGCTTCCTTATTTATTCAAATAAAAACATAATTTTTATGAAACATCTGTAGAATTATCCATTGAATGTTCATTATGATTATTTTGATCAGAAGGATGTTAATCGCTTGTTGATTTATAATAAGGGGATAGAGCTGATGAGTAAGGAGTTTTTTTCTTGTTGGGGCTAACTCCATTACGGTGTCTCGCTATGAAGTTTTTCTTCCAACATCATGAGGTTCTGAATGCTGTAATTTAAGATGGCTTGAGGAATCTTCAGTAGGAATGAAATCTGATTGCACAAAATTCATGTATTGTGTGTTTTTACTTTTTTCCAAGTTCTGTGCCTGAAACAAAGTATAGGTACATAAGTATAGTATAGGTGTACTATAATACGCAGAGCTCAAATCTACATTTTGGGAGTGAAGAAGCAATGAAGATATTTCAACAGGCATTTTGGTTTATAGATCTTGGCGTAATGATTCAGAACTTTTATCTACATTTTTGAATTTAAAGGACATTGGTAGAAAAACAATCAGAGTAGCACAGGAAGATCGAAAAAAAATTTCACAATATTATGCAGGCTATCGAAGAGGGTCTTGGCAAGACAGAATGGAGTAGGATAATATGTATCATTACAAATAAAAAAGTTTAGTTACTTTTTCTTGACTATCTCTTGTACTGCTTAAGCAACTATTGCTCAATAATGTTTGCTTAGTCTATTTCCACCTTTAGAAAGTAATCAAGTAAAACAATAATGTCAAAATATCTGTCTTTTGAAAACTATTAATAATTAATTATGTTGGGAATTATTATTAAATCAATTAAATTATACACACGAAGATTATTTAAATTTAATTGTTATTTATAAAGAATAGAGAAAATTGTTTCAAGGACATGTGAAACATTTGCAACCCCATTTCCGAAAAAACAGAAATTAGCACAAAGTACTATCAAGAAAATTATACAAAAGTTCAAGAATTTTGGATTTCTACGAGCAATAGTACAGAATAATAAACCAGTGGTTAAGATTGAGAATATTAAAACTGCAATGTTGGGACATTTTGCGAAATACCCAAGAATATCTACCATGCAAGTAGCAGTAGAATCAGGAATCTCTTAGTCATGAATAATAAGAATTTTACGAAAACAGTTTCATCCATATGTCTTTTTCCATCTATATTGTATCTTTAAGGACTTTCTATGAAAAGTAGAATTCTATGAATTCATTTTACTCAAGAAAATGTTTTTTAATGATCTGGTCCTTTTAATGTTCTGATGAAGCGAAATTTATGAACAATCAGATTTTGAATGTTCAAAATTCCCATTATTTGAGCGACACAATTGTGCATCCATTTAAAGACCTAAATTGTTATGAGTCCTGGAAATTTAATTTAGATATCTAGTTAATTTTTGACAATTCTATAAGTTCGTGGGTCGATGGTATTCATCCAATAAGGCATTTATTTAAAGACAACCACGCCAATGTACGTTGGCCCGATGCACCGCCGCATCGGTGCTTCGGTGCCTGTTTGCGGAGGACGTAGCAGTATGCCATGAATGAAGAAAGAATGGACTTGCTTACCCGTTTGGCTGCTCATGACAAGTTCAACCGTGGACGGCGATTATCTGAAGCGATAAATAACTTACAAGGAATACACGGGGTGGCATATTAGGAGTTCTTTGTAATATGAGATTTTTCTGAGTGGGTGTGGGGGTCTATTAGAATATTATTACGGGATGATTAAAGAAACATTGACTTTAGATGATCTATCGATGAAGTGATGAAGATCGAGCAAGTCTTTTATTTTAGGGTTACAATCAATAAAAACCACGTTGTGTGTCACGCCATCTATGACTGAAGGACAAGATGATGTAAGAAACCTGCAATAGTACACTTTGACAGCTTTGACAATGTCTGGACATATTTGGGGTATATATGTTACACTGAATTTGTGTAATTGCCGATTTCTTGTAATAGGCAAATATTTTAGTTAAAATTTCTTATTTCACGAAATAGGCACAATGTTTGTTTCGAAATTTAAACTAAGATGGTAGGTATTTCAAACATTTTATTACCAACTTATTTAATATGTATTTTTTATATATTTTAATGAGAAATAAATGAAAATTAAATTATTTTGCAAAACTAAATGAAATATTATTTATTTATAAACGTGTTATATGCTTACAAATTGTCACAATTTCGTCCAGCATGACAAGCCGAATTACATATATAGTTGATTTGTAAACATTTGCATCTTTTTGATCTGCACATTTTAGTACAATTACACCTTTTATAACCTTGTCCAGAACCTATTGAATCTTTACGAACAAGCATACGAATATTAGTTTCAATGTCAGGCACTTCACTTAATTTTAGCTTCTTAAATTTTGTTGCTTGTCCGAATTTCCTTTCAAGCCAAGTATTTACAATGCCATGCTTTGTACCAATTTTTAATTTTCCATCCTTCTTATCCATAACTACTCCAATAAGGTTGGCTGGATGTCCTCTTCCTCTGTCAAGTTCGCTAATACCTTTATATTTATAAAATAATTATTTTCTAATGGAATTGTGTATTTTTTACCTACAAGCACATTTTCACCAATATTTAATGAGCCCAGTTTTTTATTCGATCTTTCGTTCATGTTTGTGCCAATTTCACGTATTCGCAAATATATATGTGCCGAGTTCACGTATTAAGACACAGTTTTGCCTATTACAAGAAATCGGCAACTCTACTGCTTATTTCACGAATTAAGCAAATTTATGCCGAATACATGAAATCGGCAATTACACAAAGTCGGCGTAACATATACATTGACAATTTGGATTAGTCGAAATTAGTAGCTGATACTAAAAAGACCATTCAGTTTTGTTTTGTCATATTAACGAAAGACTAGACAAACTAGAAAACTGGCTGACAACTTTAAAAAAAAATTCTCTATTAGTGATGTCCATTAACAGACATATAATTTGCTTAGACTGTTGGAAACCATGCACCAAATGTCCAACATGATAAATTTAATTTTTAGGGTTAGAATCAATAAAAACCATTTTGTCTGTGGAGCCATCATCTCTGACTGAAAGGCAAGATAGTGTAAGAAACATGTAATAGTATACTTTGACAGATACTGATGGATATACGAGCTGGGCATTTTTAGGTCAACATACTGACAATTTAGATTGATCGAAATTAGAACCTGATATTACGAACACATTTTTCCAGTTTTTCAAAATATCTCAAAACCGCCAAAACAGGTTCATTTTTAGCACTATTATAATGAATAAAAGCGAACTTAAATGGCACTATCCCTGTTTGAACTTTACAGTTTTATAGTAGTACTGCCGTTACTAAACTGAAAAATTCTGTAATATGACATTTTAAAAATTAAAATTAAAAAAAAACTCATGAGATGGTATTTGGCGGATCCAATACTAATTTTAAGTCTTCCCAGTCTTATCTTTCTTTAGAGTTGTAAATCTAAAATATCAAAGACTACCTTCTAGAACTACCCCTCCTAATATGTCACCCTTAGAATCTTTAATGCAAATAGAGATCAAATAGCATATTGTTTTATAGGGCGTTCAATTCAATACATTGTTGCTTTTTGCCTAGAGGTTTTCGAATGTATAAATTCCTTCCTTAGAAACGCCGATACTTCAAGGCTACGACGATGATTTTAATAGAAGAATAGAGTTTTGTGAATTCATGAGTCTACACCATCCCTAATATCTGTTTTAGCGATGAATTTTCCTTTTTTCTAAATGGAAATGTTAACAAACAAAATTATCAATATTGGAGTAACGAAAACACACAATATTCCCAAAAAGTTAATGTTTGGACTGGTATTCTTGAAAAAGGCGATACTGGATTTATTGATACATTTACTGATACCTTATTTATTGAAGGAAACTTGACAGGTGATCTCTATTTTAATATGCTTGAAGAGACTATTGATTCCCTTATCCTCCATGAGCTATAAACTCAAATTAGCACAAAGGGTAATTCATTTTTACAGGAAGATTAGTTAACATTCAAGCAGGAGGGTGCCCCACCTCATTATTTTCTTCTCACAGTGGTTGAACGAGAGATTCTCGAACAAATGGATTGGCAGAAGGTGACTAATTGAATGTCCTCCAAGTTCACCACATTTAACACTCTTAGACTTCTTTCTTTGAGGAGGTTTTAAATCCATTGTTTATTAATCACAACCTGCTGATATTACTGATATTAAAAGTTGAGTTGCAGCAAAATGTTAGTTTTCTATAATGTTAGGGAAAAGTTCGAAAACAGACTTAATTATTGTTTATAGAAAAATGGAACATTCTCGGCAAATTATGAGAAGTAATAGAAATTCAATCAGTAAATAAAAAAATCAATTCTTTGAGCAAGATTTACTTCCTATTATTCAACGATTTCAACGCTGTAACCTACTCTCCTAATCATTTCTACTACAAGGAGACCCAATGCAATAGTTTTTGTGTAAACATTATTCTGAAGACCAAGATTAGGCAAGTTTTATTGCTTCTGCAACTCAATCGTGTTAAAGATTTTTTGGAATCCTCCGGACAACAAGTACTAAAGGAGGATATCACTAAAAAGAGAATTAAATGCCTTTTAAAACGATGTGCCACTTGATCCCTATTCTCATTTAAGATTCTAAGGGTGACATCTACCCCTCAAAGAGGATTGAAACACGCAGGCTAAAAATATTCATTTTAAGTGTCTCTCTTACAAATAAAATTCACGTGTCTTTCCGATTTTTCAGGTTTTTAACTACAAGAAAGATATTGAGAGTGGGAAGTTTTTAAATTGACACCCTGTATAAAAGCCGACATGTCGAAAGTAAAATTAGATATTCTACAAGAAAAATACTATTTCTTCAGCTTTTTTACAAATCTCTCAAAATTTGAGAAATGTCTAAAATCTTTTGGAAAGTGGGATTTTCTTAAATTTTAAGATTATGATCAATAAAAGAGACGATGTCTGTCGCGCCATCTATGCTTCAAGGATTTTTATTCGATAGTAATTGACAAGACGTTGTAAGCGATTTGTAATATTACTTTTTGACAGTTTTAAGATTATAATATTATAGAGAGGGTTGGATATGTTTCGGATTTATGATAGGTACATTCAAAATAACAAACTGATCGAAATTAAAACTGCTGTTACAAAACCATTTAAACGATCATTTTCTTACAATTTTGCTTATCAAATAAATTCTTTAAATTTGGATCCCGATCAATTATCAATTTCTTGTAATACTTTTCGTAATAGGATGATTGTACCTACATCTAATGAATCAGCAGGGTATATAATTTAGGTATAATTTAGGTTCTTCTTTTTTACCTTTTTGAATGGTTGTTTTCTTGAGTAATTTATTACAATTTTTGGTATTGGGATCATTTTATTTATTTATTTACTGTCTGTAATAATTTTTCTATTTTTTGTTATTTAACAAAAAATTTAATCTGTTTTTAGGGCGTTTGCAATGTGTATTGTTTTGCTTGATGTTAAACTGTCAAATTTAGAATTTAGAACTTTTATATGTAGGTTTATTAGGTATATGATTGAAGAAAAAGCTGTATTTAATCAGTTATTAGTTAAGCGTTACTGAAATTACCATTTTTTTTAATGAAGTGTGGGGCCACAATGTTAAAGACCAGAATCTGCCATGGCAGAATTCTGAATTTGCAGGCCTTTTATTTGCGTAAATTTATTACTAGATTTTGTAAACTTGTATTTTTTTTCTTTCTATGCAAATAAAAAATATTTATTATTATCATTATTATTATTATTATTTTTCTAATTTTTCAAAATATTTTATTTGAATTTTTTGGTTTTTTTACTTGAATTATTAAACGATCTATCGACAAATGAATTTTTAATTTTTAGAACTACAATCATTAAAAGGGTTCATGCTCGGCGCCATTTCTGTTTGAATATATTTGTACTAAAGCTATGGTAAACATAACTGATGATATAATTTATACTCATTTTTTAATTTTACACCATCTTATTAGATTGCAGTAAGGCGTTTGACACGATACGCCACGAACTTGTCTTTCCATAAGATTCTAAAATATACTGAAAATTCCAGAGGCAAATCAGACGTTGATAGGGTAAGCTGTGGTATTCCGCTAGGCCCTTTGCTTTTCAATATATATACAAACCACTTTCTTTCTTACCTAAAAACTTATAAGTCGCATTAATATGCAGATGATACTTAGCGGTATCATTCCTTCTATCCGTTTGATCTGACATCGGCAAAAGCGAATTGAAGAAGATCTAAGATGTTTACTTCTTAAAACGTTATAATTTGCGCATTAATTCATTATAATGAAAACTTATAATTTTTGGCAAGAATAATGAGTACATTGGATAGATGATTGATTGATTGATTAGTGAAACTCTTTCTTGTGAAAAGGTTTGCAGGAGTTTGCATATATTTTTTGATATAATAAATATTATAATATCAATTTATTATGCATTATGCATAATAAGTCCATTAGTAGTAGTCTTTACCAAAGTCTCCAAAATTGACAAATTTACGCATGTTCATTCACGAGTTTTCATTTTAATGGTGTATCCCCCAATAACCATGGTATATTGTCAAAATTAATCATGGTTTTACCCCTGATCAATCCGTGGAATGTCTGAGCAAAATCACTCTATACACGAAGCCAAAACTTGAGTTTAAAGTAACAAGATCTAATCATTGGCTCTCATCCTATGAGGAGCGCCTAGCGGTCAGTCATGATATTATTTTGGAATTTTCTGGACATTACTTCTTTTTGAACGATTCCACTTTTCACCCATGATAAGAAAGTTACTTTCATCCCTCTATACTACAATGAAATCATTACTATCGCATTCCTCAAGAATGCTGCGAATTATGAAAAATTACGTCCAAATATCGAGTTAAAAGGACGATTTCTGACACCTGTTAATTCTATGATAAACAATAAACCAACTAAATTCACACCTTCTTTCGTCCCTCGTTAGGTAATATCTTATTTATAATCTTTTCAGCTTATTATCGTATATACCTTTAACGTTACTGTGACACATAGTGCGAAAACTGACGTTTTCCTCCCACCGAGCCGAGCAAGCGAACAATCGGCGTTGTGCGCCTTGTTTTCCACTTGCATCTCGATCTTCTACCGTTTTATTACGCGGATGACACCGCCAACTCGATTATTTTACGAAGAGCCTTATCGCGAGCAACGAGTTTCAATTTTTGGAGTTAGGACGTTTTCAGGATTTTTTACACTAATTGTTAAGAAGCAGGAAATTCCAACCGATAACTCGTAAAACGAGTTAGAATTCTTGAGAACCATTGAGGCTCTTGCGTTGCGAAGCGAAGCATTGACGAATCCGCACGATTTTTAATATGCGTGCTTGCCTGTAAGTGTAAGTCTAATATCTTTTATGGTGTTTGATTGCGATTGCGCAGAGTTTAGACTCTAAGAGTCAAAAATTAATACCCTGTTTGTTAAAGTGAGATAGAAAATAGTATTTTAGCTAAATTGTCCATGGAAAGTGAATGGTTGAATGATATCTTTAGATTATAAGCCATTATTTCACTGCCTACGAACATTTTACAAAGAATCTTAGAGTGAGAAACAGAAACAGTCTAGGTTTCCTATCATGTTGTGTAATATTTTAACGAATTCTTATTTTACCACTCGTATTCGAATCAGCTTAGTTGACTTATTACAACCAAAAAAACTCACAAAGTGTCAGTTGATGAGCAAATCATACCAACATGTCATAACGACACCAAGTATCTCATTTGAGTTTTATTTGATTGCTGTATAAAAGGAAAAGTTGATTTTAAATTGGACGAGTTCAACATTAATGCCCTGTTTGTAGAACGTGGTGCTGAAATGTCCTGAAATTTGCCCTTAAATTAATGAATGAATTTAGGTATTGTTAAGAACGTCATTACTGTTCAAGCCAGAAAATTCACGAAGAAAAGGAGATGAGGAATGACACATGAACTACAAATGCACAGTTGCATCAAAAAGTGTTGTCATGAAAACACCAAGTAATAGCTCATTAAATTTTAATCTCTTTGAGAGTAGTGAAACAGCTGAGAAAATGTTAGAGCAAAGATGGTATAAAAATTAAATTCTTTTATTCTATATGTTTTGATAGGCATGAAAAGAGCCCATACTAGATGGACAAAGAGTCACTATGAACAATCATCTATTTAAGGGATTTATAGAAAGAATATCAATGGTGGTAATTTTTTAAACAGGGTCATTGGGAAGTAGGTTTTATTGATTTTACTATAAAGGAGAAGAAAAAATGCCAAGAGTGCAAATAATTATTCAACTAATACTAAGTCCCAGATTCAGTACTTTACAAAATATTAATTTTCCAATAAGGTTTATTGCAGATTTAAATTTTATTGGAGTCAAAAATGTTGTCATGAGGACACAAATATTCTAAGAGCTGAGCAAATCAGCAATCCTGCTGCTGCAAATGAGCAATCCTGAGCAAATGATACATGGCCCACAAATGTACAATGGCATCAAAAATTTTTGTCATGAATACACCAAGTGATATCTCATTCTATTTTAATCTCTTTGAGAGTAGTAGAATAGCTGAAGAAATCGATGTTGGAGGAAAAATGGTATTAAGATTAATTTCTTTTGTTTAATTTATACTGATAAGAACCAGAAAGATAGGAGATAGAAGCCAAAGAGTGATAACGAGCAATTAGCTATTTTAATAGTTCATAGGAAGAATATCAATGGTGTTAATGTTTTGAACAGGCTCATTGGGATGTAGATAATCAATGATAAGCAGAATAAAAAAAACGCCAAGAGAGCAAATAAATATTCACCTAATACTGAATCAGTACGCAGATTCAGTACAGTATGGGAGGTTGCAGTACCAAATCTTGTGGTTCTATTTATACTGATACTTCAATTTAATTAATTGAATCTCTTTTAAAGACGTACTTAACTTTGGTTGGTTCATTACTGGAGCTAAACAATCTTCTGTTTGGTTGATGTTGCTATGAACGTTAGCTGGCTTCTGTAGAAAGAGGATCTACTATTTTTAAATTTTGATCCAAAAGACTTTTGGATAAAAGAGAAAATTCCAGGAAGGCTTTTAAGGGATCATATGGAAAGAAGTTGTAATGACTCTTTAAGGCACCTTATATGATGTTTGATCTATTTTTTTATATTATATTAAAAAAAGAACATAAAATTAGGACAACCTTAATGAAAATCCCTTATTAATTATTAATTATATCCTAAATTACAAAAACCGAGCTAACGAAAATTTGGCAACAAAGCAAAAGGAGACAGAGCGGGTTGTTGACGGGAGGGGTGATCCGGCGGTGAAATATAGGACACGTGGTTAGACTGGGAACGGGCAGGAGATGCCCGTTTCGGGGTCCCGCATAAATTGATGACAATAACTGGATGACATAGCAGGCATAGGGAGCGGCGAGGGGACATTCTCTTCTTGTAGACCCTTACGCTAACCCCGGAATATGCTTTTTTGCCCTTTAGCAGCTTCGTTTCTTTCATTACGGATTATTATTTTGTCAGACATTTTTGAGTACTTCTACGTTTGTTTTGTTGATTTATTCATTTGTTTTATTGAGTATCATAAAAAATTATTCTGTTGTACCTTATCATGCACATACACTCTTAACATTTAGTTAGATTTACTGTTTAGAATAAGTATAAGCAATTTTGGATATCAATTTCTTCCAAAAAGAAACCCTAGTCACTTGAAATTATCAACAGTTCGAAGAAATGAAATGGGTACATTTACAATAGTTTAAGTAGAGGAATGGTGGTGATCGTCCTTTGAGACTTCATAAAGCTCATCTCTTAATCTACTTCATGATCCATACGAGAATGTTTCACTAGTGTATCACTGAAAACTGCACATCTAGTGCACACCTCTTAATGAGACCAAGATCAAGATCTTCTTAAAAACGGGGACTCTTGTGATATAATATCGACTTCTATATTTTGACTATCGACACGAATGATTCGTGCACACAGCAATGTAGTTGTCTAAGTATACCAACTTCACTCCTGTTGATGCTAAGATGGCACCTTTGCTCTCTGGTCTTTATTTTTTCGATAGAATCTATCAAGTGATTGCTGTTAATGAAAGGAGTCATACACCCGATTTGGGTTCTTCAAGAAATCTAAATCTATGGTCTACTTTGGAATGAAATCATTTAGTGTACTAGCTATTTAAATAGTATCAACGCTGACTCCCAATGGCAGCCTAAAGTAGGAAGATAAGATTAAATTAAATGCAAATAAAACTCCAAAGTTGGCCTCAAAAATGCCTAAGAGAGATAAATATAAGGCCTAAGACGTTAAAAATAATCTCGTTGAATTTAAAGAACTAGCAGTATTCAAAAACTATAGGAAGTATATTCCTTTTAATGATTTACTTGAGATTTTTTTTTTACAAACTATGTCTCAGATAACATAGGACATGCCAGAAACATACCATTTAAGTACCATTTATGACCCAATTTACACATAATATGCATTAAATAAATAATTTTTAATATCTAATGTCGTCTAAAAATTATAAATAATAATATAATATACTACCACTTCACCACAACAATTCGTTTAAATCTCTACAGATATTTTGCAAAACTATCCCAGAATTATCTATTTAAATTAACCGCCATAGAAATAAGATAGTTATCTTTTAATTATTAGTTACAAACTAAAAGACACCAGACTTACTTTGGCTGCACTAGCTGCAGTGATGCTATGAACCGGTCGTTTTCACCGGCTAATGGTCGCTTTTAGGTTTTTGTTAGTGTGACGCGACAACGTGGTGCAAATATATAAGTTATAATCTATGGTTTAATATTTCAGATTTCAACAGTGTAATTTCCTTAATATTTATTTATAAAGGCTTAAAATCTGTCTATTGCTTTTGCAGGTAGGTAATACTTTCTTATACCAGTTCTAAGATAAAAAAATATATTTATGTAAAATAGGTGTAATATGTGTTATATCATAAAAGTATATAAAAAAATACATTTATTGCTATCAAGTAAATATTGATTTTTTTTCAGTTATTTTAAATCTGTAACAAAAATATAGCTATAAATGTTTCATTTGAAAATGCGGAAACATAAACATATTATATTTCCACAGCAAATATATTATGTACTAAATACATACACCGACATTCTAAAATGTCGCAGAAACATCCCACATAAGATCTCACATAAAATCACATTAACAAAGGTTACAGAAACATTTTTGGTACATCTGCAAGGGAATAGTGTCATTGCTGGGATATTTCTATTGTCGCAGGCGAATGTTTCTGTATTATAAAGGCTAGAACTAAATTTAATTCCATAAAAAACTGGGTTCACAGGTTAAGAATTGACAAGCTTCCTTCTTTTGACCATTTTTTTGGCCCCAAATTGCCTGCCAAAAATGACAGGTCTCAAAAACTATAAGGGCCACGGCTTTGGGGATAATTTCATTAGATTCACAAGGGTCGTATCTAAAAATCGTATTCCAAAGTTTGGTTTTCCTTATTTCTTGTGGGCACTTGAACTAACTATACAAGAGGCAAAATCTCACCCCATAGCTTACCAATAAGTAGTGGATTGTAATGGGATCTTAGTATATCTTGAGGAATTGCAGCCTAAATTTCCTCTACCAGATTGGGAACTATTATTAAACCAAAAAGTTAACTCACAAACTTCTAAACGTTTCTTGTAATTGCAAGCCATATCGGCAATATTCACAGATATCTCAAAGAAAATGTCATGCTCTAAGGTTGTTTGACATCACCAATCTAAACTAAAACACCCTGTATAAGTATTGTTTTTCACACATGCGGCAGTCCTCAAGCACCATCTGCTTTTTATCATCTGCTACAAAAGAAGTCGTTATTTGTACTCACCGTATACGAATACGAATATTGGACATAAAAGATGTGTATAAGTTGGCACCTGTGACGGGTGCCTTTCTGTTTATAAAATGGGGCCTGATAACGATACGGTCTCTAAACTACCTTAAAATAATAACCGAAAATTGTTTTGCGCCGAAGACACGCGCTTTCCTCCGTATATCTGTTATACAGGTGTACCAATAACAAATGACGGAGGGTTTTGTGTAACCTGTAAGCGACCCCTCATGTGGAGAAACAGGTGCCTATATTAGTTAATTGGGTAAGAATTTATTATAATCAAAATTTAAAAAAATGGAAAAAGATCAAAGAAATTGTAGAAATTTGGAAATAGAAGAAGAAACAAGAAATTTACTTAAGGTTGGTTAGAATACGAAAAAATATAATTGTAATAATTAATTTCTGAGAAGAAAAATTACGTCAGATAAGTTGCAAGAAAACAAATGAATTTCTTTTTTAAATTATTTCTGGAAGACAAAAAAGGACTTTAAAACCCTAGAGAACTACGAACGTATTTCCAATTCGTAGCAAACTTTTCATCAAACGCCTGCAAGTAATAGTCCGGGAGGCAGTAACGATTTACGATACTTGTTTTCGTAGTCAGTAAAGAATGATAAAATTATTAAGTTTGTTATTCTAAGTATAATTCATACATATGTAAAAAGGATTTTGCGATGGGTTAAGTCGGAAAATGCGTTAGGAAGTACGAATATACTGCACTTTTTTCTAGTGATAAAAATAATTTTATTACGGTGAAACTAAGAAAAAAATTAACTGGTTAATCTGTGTCTATGGGTAGCATGTCTAGTAGGAGAAAAATTAGCAAAAAACTATCAATACCATTGCCCTTATTTTCGTAGTTCTAAAAATTTGTCAGATGATAGTTTAAAATATATTTACAGATCGAAATATAAAGCCTTGCCAGACTTGTCCAATGCGCATCAGGTGCGTTAAATTCGACATAGTCAATTATCTGGTTCAACTTTTTTTTTAGACCGAAGCAAAAAGATCATTGCATATTATAAGCATTTTTTGAGGTTCGCTACGCTTTTTATGACTGTACAAGATTTTTAATTTTTATCGCCCTAAGGATGGACTCATATAGGCCGAAACGTCGGCAGCATTAAAATCTAAAACTTGAGTTTTATTTGACCCCAGATCCAACTTACTTAGCAAGAAGCATAAAATGGTCAATTATACATATAGGTGAAATTAGAAATGTGGAATTGGAAATATTATGTAGGTGATAAAAAGTATTGATTCATTAATTATACTGTATATGTATATAATGACGTAGTTATTAGGTATCTGAGGGACTAGGGTTTAGGCAGATGTTTTCAGATCACTTACATTCCAGCGTTGTTACCTTCGGCGCTATGTCTCCTACTTGACTTGTGAATCTGACTTGGTTTTACTCCAAAAAGTTAATTACTCTGAAAACATTTCGTCGAATGCCTGAAATAAATTGCAAAATGACTAAAAATTCCAAAAAAAATACGAAAAAATTATTTCAATTTTTGGAAGACCAAAAATACCTAATAAACATAACCTGGAAAATGAGTGATTTCTTTTTACTATTTCTGGATGACAAAAAAAAGTACTTTAAATCCCTGAGAAACGTATAAAACTATTTCCAATCCGTACAACATATTTTGTCAAATAAATGCCTACAAGGAAATACAAATTACTTTAAATGCTTAAAAAATATTTAAAAAAAATATTTTTAATTTCTAGAATTTAAGTCAAAATACCTGAAAGACTCAGCTATTTTGACACTCATCGAAAATGCTTACAATACTTAAAAGAGATTAAAAATGACTTCAAAAGCCTAAAAGGTATAAACTATTTCAAAATTTGTAGAAAAGATTTTATCAAACACCTTAAGGAAAGAGCGAAAAATCGTTTATTTCGTCAAACGCCTGGAAGAAAAAGCAAAATTACTTTAGATGCCTAAACACTACGGAAAAATTTCTGGAAGACAGAAGAAATACGTCAAAATACCAGGAAGACCTAACCGGGTAGACGAACACACAAATGACCAAAGGAAGAGAAAGTATACTCAAAGTCAAAGTCTCACAAATCAAGTGTCTATTTAAAAGGTTACGCGTTTTGCCGCATTAGGGCATCATCAGACCTCATCTAAATACAAAAACTACACACCGTTATTGACTCAATAACGCACGCATATTTTTATTTATGTTAGTGAGAGTAAGTGTGTAGTTTTTGTATTTAGATGAGGTCTGATAATACCCTAATGCGGCGAAATGAAAGGTTACACAAAACCTGTAAGCGACCCCTCCTGTGGAGAAACAGTTGCCTATATTAGTTAATTGGATAAGAATTTATTATACTTATAATTATTGTTTTTATTGTTAATAAAGAATTTAATATTACATATGTTAAAATACTGGATTGTTTTTTTTTGGCCTTAAACCATTTATCAAGGATCTTCCACTGGATCTAATCATCTATCGTCAAAGCTCTTCTCACATACGAAGTTACTTTGGGTGCCCCTGCATGGAGAACTGGATATGGCTGGTTAGACTATCCTCTGCTATTTATGGGGTTATATGTCTTCGCTATTTGAATATTTCAAAAATATTTATTAAATTTACCTTAGATTTTTAAACATTTTGAAATATTTTTTTACATTTTTCATGAACCTAAAATTATTTTTCATATTCCTCAACTTTAATGACCTTTCAATTTTGCTCCAGGAATTTTAAGCTTTTGGTTTCATCTAAAAAAACGTTTGTTTAAAATTTTTAAAGTCTATTCCATGAATACGCAGTAATTTTTCATATGGAGGCGTTTGAAGTAATTCTTGGTTTTATTCCATGACGAAATTTTAAATATTTTCCAGGAATTAGAAATATTTTTTTAGCTTTTCCAGCATTTTCAAATAATTTTTTTCCAGGCCTTCCAGGTATTAGAAATATTTTATTCAAATTCAATTTAGTTTGTGACGTCTTTTTGGTATTCGATATAATTTTTGCCTCTTAAGAAACAGTTTCACATATCAAAATTATAATAATGCCTGTAAAATTACTCACAAAAACGTGGAAATAATCTTTTAAATTACACGGAACAATTTTTTTAAATTGTTAATATTAATATTTTAGATATTCTAGGCACTCGAATTAATCTTCCGCTTTATTCCAAGCATTTGAATATTGATGAAATATTTTTCAGCAATTAGAAATGATTTTATACGTTTTCCAGGCTTTTGGAGTAGTTTTTTATCTTCCAGGCTTGTCCTTCGGACCTTTAAGGTAATTTTAATAGTCTTAAAAGTAATTTTTGACTTTCGTTCTAGGCCATTTTTCAAGTTACCTGGAACAAAATATTTAATTTTTTAGAGTTGCCAATAATTTGTAAATAACGCTTTTCAGGCTTTCGGAGTCGTTTTTTTTATATCTTCTAGAATTGAATGTCATTTTGCTGTCTTTCAGAAATTGTAAACAAATAATTGTAATAAATTTCACAGTCTTAAGAGTATTTTTTTGATAAAGCCTTTAATTTTTTTTTTAAAATTTTGATCCTGGATTTGTTTAAATTGCCTGGAATTAAATATATATTTTTGTTAATTGGCAATAATAATATTCATATAGAAAAATTACATCTCAGATTTGTTTTCCGACTAACGAGAAGATCCTGCGATAATTAAATGGGAACTTAAACGTGCTATTAACTAAAGAACAGTCCAGACAGTACTATATAGACCAGACAATATTTATTTAGAAGTTGTTAAGTTAATTGATGAAGGAAAGTTGGATCTCCTCCTAAAGTTAATCAATCAAATATATAACTCTGGTTAAGTTCCAATAGGACGACTTGAGCCCACATTCATTCCCATTCCCAAAAAGCCGAATATTCGTCAATGCAATGACTTTAGAGTAAATGACTTACTGCAAGGTTGATTAGTCTAATGAGTAACGCCCTATAGATCCTTCTCAGGATAGTCCACAATTGAAGTAACTGTTTAGCCTATAAATTCTTGCTCAGAAATGCATGGACCAGCAAAAGAGCCTATACATAAGCCCTGTTGACTTCGAAAAGGCATTTGATAGAGTTTCACATACAGGCATCATAAAGTGCCTTGTCAACATGGGAATCGATGAAAAGAAAATAGAGATTTGTTAAGAAGTTTGACAGGTATGCATCCTGACACCGGTTTTTTTAATGTTTTTTCAGAAGAGCTGCTTAAAGCCGCACTAGAAAATATTTTTGATGGAATCAGAGTAAATGGAGAAACCGTCAACAGCATAAGACATACTGATGATACGGTACGAATGACCGGCACAAACGTTGTCCTTAAGAATATTATAGATAACGTTCAAGGAGCATGCTCACACTAGAATAAAGATCATCATTAAGAAAATGAAGACAAGGTCAGAATCAGAATATCCCGATTCAATTGCAAATCAACGGCGAAGTCCTAGAAATGGTAAATCCTTTAAGATATTTGCGTTTTTGGATTGAAAGAGAGACAAATCCCGATAACGAAATAAAGACTAGAATTGATCAAGCACGCCTCGGATTTATGCGATATATGCGACTCCTCTCTGATTCATACTTAGACCTGAGGCTGCATCTAAGTTAGTTAGTAAGTTAGTAAGTAATACTAATTCTGTTGTACGATTTTGACGTTGAAGGCGGGCATGATGAATGGACTAAAGATGTTTGAACTCAGCCACAGATGAATGCTGAGGATTTCTTGGATGGAGAGAATCACGAACCATAAAGTAGTACTGCAGAGTATAACATATCATAAACAGGAGAAAAACAGCATACTAATGCCACCTACTCAGGTGTGAAAAGTACGAGTTATCCCAACTAATAACTGAAATAAAGTTGAAAGGAAACAGAGGTTTGGGAAGAACGCGACTGTCCTGGATGCAAAAACTCAGAAACTGGATCAAATCCTTATAATGGCGCAAGATGGAAACACGCATTTGTCAATGTGATCGTCGACCTTCATTGAAGAGGGCGCAGAAATAAGAAAAAGAATGGGCAATAACTTGTTGTGATATATTTTAGGGTTTAAAATAATTTTGCATATTATTCCAAGTAATTAACGATTTTCCAATAGTTTTAAATAGATTTATACGTTTTCCAGGGCTCTAGAGTAAGTTTTTAACTCTTTCAGGAATTGTAAACATTTTCTTTGCTTTCCAGAAACTGGAAATAATTAGTCGTATTTTTAAGGCATTTAAAGCAATATTGCTTTTTCTTTAAGGCGTTTGACGAAATGTTTGTATGAATTGGAAATAGTTTTATATGTTTTCAGGGTTTTGGAGTAATTTGTTATCTTTTTCAGAGATTGTAAAGATTTTTGTGTTCGTTTATCAGGTTAGGTCTTCCTGGTATTATGACGTTATTTCTTTGTCTTCCAGAAATTGGAAATATTTTTTTGATACTACTTAGGCATTTAAAGTAATTTTACTTTTTCTTCCAGGCATTTGACGAAATAAACGATTTTTCGCTCTTTCATTAAGGCGTTTTATGAAATCTTTTCCACAAATTCAAATTCAAAACGTTTATTTGCCAATATCAAAAATTACAAAACAGTTGTACTTATGATGTAAGAGAAGTTAGCAAATAGGAATGCATCTCGATTATAAAAACCGTTTCTCAAAAGTACCTCTGCAAGAGGCACTTTTAAGTGATACGTCCTCAAGAAAAAGCAACAAAAAAGGAAACAAAATAACAAGAAAACTAAAAAAAATCCTACTAATATTTCTTCGATACTTTTTGATAGTGAGAGCTTGAAAAAAAAAATACAATTTATTTATATTTATGTACACAGGGCAGGGGTAGGCAGCGACTGAATCAGGGAAGCGCAGGAGAGGAAACACATCCAATATATAAATAATATGATACAGGTATATCTTGTTAAATGCGAAACGAAAATGTAAGTGAAGACCCAGTACAGCTACATGAATATGACAGAACCTGAATGAAAAGAGACTGGAAAAAAGTCCTATTGATATTATTTCAATACATATTTAATTATTAGGCATCATACTGTGACTGCATAAGCATATTTCTTATGTACTTCTTATACTTATAAAGAGAATAATCTTTAACACAATGAGGCAAATTGTTCCACAAATGAACTGCAACGTAACTAAATGATTTTTGCAAAGCTGCTGTTGTATGCTGAGGAACCCTAAAAATATTAAACCGTCTGGTGTTATGGTTATGTTCATGCACATTGAAGTTTTCTTAGATATGGTGGGTTTCCCGACTTTAAAATTCTGTATATGAAAGAGTACATGTGATAAAGTCCAGTGCAACGATATATTAAAATGGTCACCCGTCAAAACACCAGCATTCCACCTGCCAAACAATGTCATCCACCTTCTATTTACATTGTTTGGCAAGTGGAATGCTGGTATTTTGACGGGTGACCATTCTAATATATCGTTGCACTGGACTTAATTGCATCATTGTAGATTACATCACCATAATCAAACAATGATAATATTAAAGAGTTGCACAAAAAATACTTGGTTTCACTCGGTAGGTGACGCTTTAGATTATTTAAATATTTTAAGCGCATATAAGCAGTGGCAATTTTTTTGTTTATGTGGGCTGAAAAAGACAAAGTATTATCAAAAATAATACCCAAATTCTTTGCTTTATTAACCACCGGTACTACTGTATTGTCTATTTTAACCACAAAGTCTTAAGAAATATGTTCTATGTTATTTCTATTGGATCTTAGAAATAAGAGACACGATTTTAAAGGGTTTAGTTTCAAATTATGAGCCTTAGCATATATATGTAAAGGAGTTTAATTTAGAGTAAATTTAACAAATTGGAAATAGTTTTATACCTTTTCCAGGGTTTTGGAGTAGTAAAAAAAAATCACTTATTTTCCAGGTAGTATTTCGTCATTGTTTTGTAGATAGTACATTATTTTTCTGTCTTCCAGAAATTGGAAATATTTTTTCCAAATTTTTGTTCGTTCTGCAATTTATTCCAGACCTTCGACGAAATGTTTTCTAAGAATTGGGAATCGCTTTCTACGTTTTTCAGAGTAATTAACTTTTTGGAGTAAAACCAATTCAGATTTACAAGTCAAGTAGTTAAATAAGGAGAGTGACCTGAAAACATCTGCCTAAACCCTAGTCCCACAGATAACCTAATAACTACGTATATAGAATAAACTTATACTTTTCATCCAACGTTTATTCTTATACTTTATAACATGTTATACTGTTATACTTTACAGTCATAAAAAGCATAGCGAACCTCAAAAAATGCTTATAATATGCAATAATCTTTTTACTTTAGTCTAAAAAGAAGTAAAACTAAATAATTGACTATGTCGAATTTAACGCATCTGATGAGCATTGGACAAGTTTGGCAAGGCTTTATATTCCGAGCTGTAATTATATTGTAAACTATTATCTGACAAATTTTTAGAACTACGAAAATAAGAGCAATGGTATTGATAATTTTTTGCTAATTTTTCACCTACCAGACATGTTACCCATTTGCACAGATTAACCAGTTAATTATCTATATAAACTTAACAATTTTATCGTTCTTTACTGACTACGAAAATAAGTACCGTAAATCGTTACTGCCTCCCGGAATATTACTTGCAGGCGTTTGATGAAATGTTTGCTACGAATTGGAAACACGTTCGAAGGTCTCTAGGGTTTTAAAGTCCTTTTTTGTCTTCCAGAAATAATTTAAACAAGAAATTCATTTGTTTTCCAACTTATGCTTTTCAGAGATTTTGACGTAATTTTTCTATCTTCCAGAAATTAATTATTACAAATATTTTTTCGTATTTTTACCAACCTTAAGTAAATTTCAATTTTATTTCAGGAATTTAAAAATTTTTGATTTTTTCTTGGTAGATTTTCTGAGACAAATTTTTTTAAAGCTATTGACGTTATTTTCATATCCTTAGACATTTTTTATTTGATTTAAAAGAGACTCAAAACAACATCAGAATGTGTTTAACTATATATTTCTAAACATTCCTACCTAATGACTTTTTCCTCAAAGTTCGGATCATTTAAACACCCTATGTACTGGGTGTTGCACTTGAAAATCAATAGTTCCAATAATTAATTTTTTTGCTATAAATCATAACATTCTCTTACGTTCCAGTAAACCAACAATTTCTTATTTAAGGTCATTGCGCGTTATGTTCAATAAAAATCTGAAGCCTAACGTTTACCAATTCACGTTGCAAATTACGTCGGCCATATAGTCGTACACCTAAACATCTACAAAACGTGATTAATCTGTTTCAAAACCAGTTATTGATGTCACTGATACAACTCCATATCTGACATATTTCTCACTGTCTGTTATAACATAATCGCATAGTTGCGACATACCGTTAGATTGTTTCTTACCGCTCGATCTGACCTTTTCGAACTAAAAAAATCGCCTCTTAATCATTTATTAAATTACTAAATTGGTAATAGTTCTGCTTAAGTTGGAATGTATGACTGACTGACTACCTTGTAACTGATTTATTTATTGATTTTAGAACTGGGGTTTGAATTTTTAAATTATCCTTTTTAGAGTAAATTAGGCATAAGCAATCTGTCATTATCAAAAACAATTGCTTTAATTTTTTTTTTAAAAATTAAATCAAACAACAATAAACGAAAATTCAATAAAAAAATCATAATTTCACACTATTATCATGTCCTATTTTTTTTCGCCCGATAACATGCCTTTATGGGCTATGCAACAACTGTCCAATAAAACTCCTAAACAAGCTGTTTCTTGATAAAGTGACAATGGAATCACAGAGTATCCCTATTCCTGAATAGAGGGCCGTTGCGGCAACATCGCACAGTGGGATGAATGTTTTGGCAAACGAATATATAATATAGAATATATGCAAGATGTTTATTTGTGTTAAAAAAAACGTGTGGGTACTCTTAAACAACTAGTGGATACCTTGGAAGCAAATCATCATTAAGCTAGAAACTTAGAACGTTGAAAAACTTTCAGTCTTTTAAGTTTTCAAGGTTTAAAAGGAAAAAAATATATGTTGATGATGATAGGTATTATCTCATAATCAATTGATCCTACAATTATCCAGTAGAAAGCCTTTTTAATGACAAAGTTATTCACTTATTGTATTCCTCGTTTGTTATCTGTAAGACCCTTGCAGTGGTGTGGTGGCATCATGTAGTAGAAGTTCTAAGTCCATCAATCGTTTGCCTCCAGGATTCTCAATTGGGCGTGGTGTATTGCATCTTGGAGGCTTTCTTCTATCAGATTTTTGTTGCTGTTAAGCAGACCAATCTATAGGCCCCCTTCGCCCTATCCATTTATCTGGAAACTCGTCGTCTAGCCATTGCCGAACGGGACGAACATAGTGAGGAGGAGCGCCGTCTTGCTGTAAATATATTTTAGACGAGTTTCCAGATAAATGATTAGGGCGAAGGGAGCCTATTGAATGGCCTGCTAGATCTCCTGATATAACGCCGTTAGACTTTTTCCTATGGGGTTATTTGAAATCTATTGTGTTTACTCCCCAATCTGAAAGTTTGGATGAACTTCGTCAACGTATTATCGACAGCTACCATGATATCCCATAACATGTTTTTGAAAATGTCCGTCAGGAATTTGAACATCGCCTGTATCATTGTTTGGCCAAAAACGGCCAACATTTTGAACACTTATTGAAATAAAAACTGATATTTTCATGTTTTTGTTTTCTATCTAAACAAATTAAGATACATTGCGATCTACCCAGTAGATAGTCCCTTAGCCACCAAATAACATTTGATTTAAAACCCAATGCTTGAAGCTTTGCCAGTAGAAGCGTATGATTAACTCTGTCGAACGTCTTTGAAAAATCCGTATAAATAGCATCAACTTGTAAACCCTTACCAAAAGCATTAAACAGATAATCTTCATAACATAGTAAGTTAATAACAGTGGAACGACCTTTTTAAAAACCCTGTTGATTGTTATTAATAAGGCTTTTACATTGCCATGACAATTGCTTGATTACAAGTGCATTCAAAAGTTTAGGCAAGGTTGACTGTATACAAACTCCCCGATAATTAGTGGCATCACTAGTATTACCAGACTTAAATATCGGCGTTAAATACGAATTCTTCCAAAAAAAAGGAAATATGTTGTGAATATATTTTTTGAGACCCAGACTTATACATATAGTAGAAAGTGTCTCATCTTTTAGAAATTGCAGTACGCTAATAGAAATAGCCTCAATCTAACACTGTTTTAATCTGCCTACTGTAGTTTACGAAAAAAACAAACATTTCAAATTTAGCGCCATAATTTAATTTTAAAATTCTATTCCTCGACATTCAGAGGGCGCAACATTCAATCGACGGTTCAGTGTTCTATTGGCGCTTATGGAGGTTTCCGATCTAAGTAATAATCTATGATCCGCCATTCGGGAATCATCTCGTCCGTCGCCTAGGCATGAAGGTGCGACAAGTCTCGCGACTTCTCGAGACACAGGTAGAAAGTTTGCGAATGTTCTGTAACAATGGTCTACGTAACATATAAGGAGCTCTAGCCTCTAGAAGGCCAGTTTAAGTCTGAGTATTGGCGCGACTTTTAAATCGAAATAATTAGTAGAAAATAAATACAGTATAAATAAGTGTTTTCAGTAGTCTTAAGTCATTGTGTTTAGTTTAAACATATGTAATAAATCAGTTAAATATTTTTGCATATCCAGTGTTTTAATTTACACCTAAATAATCGCTACAATTCTCTTAAAAGACCAAGAAGATTCAAATATCTGTTTCATAAAAGATTTAATAAAACTCTAGGTTCTATAAATATGATCCTCAAGTTGGTCTTGTGATATGATGGAATCCTCAACAAACCAAGAGGCTTTGAATGTAATAGTTGACACTTTGCAGATGACCCTAATATAATTACATGAAACTTTCAGATTTTATTACTAAGTCTTAGCAGGCGTTAGGACTTTTTTTATCTCTGGACTTGTTTGACCAATACTTT
Source organism: Anthonomus grandis grandis (assembly GCF_022605725.1). Classification (NCBI taxonomy): domain Eukaryota; kingdom Metazoa; phylum Arthropoda; class Insecta; order Coleoptera; family Curculionidae; genus Anthonomus; species Anthonomus grandis. The sequence continues at coordinate 11,089,736 of NC_065548.1, read as the reverse complement.
GCAGAATCAATAGTGTATCCAGAAACATGCTGTTGATTTTATCCTGAATTTTACAAAGCTGGACCGCTGTCCACCACCTAACCCTCGACCTATTCCGACAGCTCCCGAAATCGGCCATGGGGGATAATGGCAGGATAATAAATAAAAATATATCCTTCTTCTCGGCCAGCTTGGCTCGTGCATGTGTATACGTGTGTGGCCAGATTGACTGCCGTTTCCCGGGCAACAGACCCGATCGATAGCCCGAAAAAGATCGACCCAACACGAAGGCGATAGCTCTTAGTTAGGGATAGTAAGGGAATCTGAATCTGAAATTGACGATTTGACTTTTAAGCGGAGCGACGTCGTGTTTGAATTGGCGACCGAGCGATAGATGAGGCCACGCGGATTTGAAAAGTTAATGGATAATGGGAAGCGAGGCATTGATGGAGTTTTCCTTACTCGCATTATACTGTTTCAAACAAGAAAATCTGTTAAATTATAATAAATAACGAAGTTCCACCTTAAGATCAACAGGTGTTCAAAAAAACAGATCAATCAAGCTAATCAATACAATACTTACTTTTTAAACACCAATATTTGCTTTTGGTCTTGGACTATCTATATAGCTGAAATAACAAGCAATGTTCTGGCCAGCATCACGGCCGCATATTTGGAATATCCTCGGGACAATATCAATATTGTTGTGTTGTGTCCGAATAGGCAGCCCGAATTACATAATTAACTATCGATCAGTTTGGCTAAAACAATATACCTACTCCCGCTATTTACTCTCCGTTAACGATATAATGAATACGGTTTCGCGCCGTGTGGGTGATGCTTAATGAAACGCTAAAACGGTGCCATTCGCCGTTGATTAACACTTTATTGGGGGTAGGAGCCTTAAAAATTCATGACGCAGCCTTAAATAAAACATGATAGAGTTTTACTGTATGGGTTTTACGATAAATTGTAATTTAAAGGTGACAGTGAGTTAAATGGTGACGACAAGGGCACATTAATTAAACATTCAGGAGTCTGGATGAGTATATTGACATATAAAATATTAATAAAGACCTAGTCACTAAGGCATGACCTGTCTCTCTACGGTTAAGTTAGAGGTTAGGTAATATGAGCTGCTGTTGATGACAAATTGCTTATTGGCATTCATGAAGATTCAATACACTGGGGTATAATTTGCTTCTGTAGTTTTAATGAAAGTACTCATTTTCTTAGTCACTTTCCTCACTTTCCTAGTCCTCTTTCATTCAACCCCTTTAAAGATCTCGATTATATGCAGAGGGATTGAAGAGTTGAAGGCTATAAAAGAAGATAACCTGGACGATGAAACATATAGGGGATCTTCGAAATTCTGCCTAAAGTATAACAGGAATTTAATTTTTCTTAGGAACTAGAGAACCACCCTGCACGGGTGATAGTTTATCAAAAACGAATGTTCAAATTTTTTTTATGCCCTCTTCTTATTAAAGGTTAGCGGTCACGCTACTTTCTAAATGCGTCTCTGCCTCTTGCAACATGAAACAGTTCTTCGACGCTAAGATTTGTCCATTCCCTTATGTGGCGCAGCCATAATTTTCTCTTCTTTCCGATACATTATATTTTATTGCAATAGGTATTTATCGTTGCGAAAGATGTGTCCTATATAGGATGTCTTTCTTATCTTGATGAGTGTCAGCAGCTTTCTTTTGTGTCCGATGTGTCTTAATACTTCGTCATTGGTGATTCTGTCAGTCCACGAAATTTTCAGAATGCGTCTATAGAGCCACATCTCAAACGCCTCAAGCTCGCCTCCATATAGCAACAGAGACCATACATAGCATTCCGTAAACCTTATTATGATGTGTAGATTTTGATTTCTATTTCCTAGCATTGTAAGTATTTGACAACTGGACACATTGGAGTATTTGACAATAATGCCTTTCGAGCCATTCCTATTTTGATTTTAATTTATTCATCTGGAGCACCGAGATATATGTATTTGTAAACTCTTTCGTTTAATGTAAGAAAAAAGTTAGTGTTTGAGTTTTTACTTATAGCCATAAATTTAGTTTTTTTGGTGTTTGTAGTGAGTTCTACTTCGTCACATTCCTGGCTGACTCTCTCTAATCGGTTCAAATCACGGGGCAGTTTCACCACTAACCAAAACTCTTTATTTTACTCTTGATACGTATTTCGATAATGAAATTAACATCTTCAGGAGAATATTAAAACTAAACTTAAACTATTTGCAAGTGGCCTTATATACTAACGATGTAACCAATAAAGCGAAAAATTCCATGAAGCATGGCCGAACAAATCTTAAACACTAATTAAACTATACAATTATTGACTATAAGGGGTTGCCATTTATTCCTATTAAGAATGGTCTTTTGATTTTTGAATATTGCTAAACTTTCGTATGCACGTAATTTTCTATTCTTATTAACTAATTCGTTTATTATAAACTAAGAGTTAAAACGAAGGTTGCTTCTAGAATCGTAAAGTCATAGATCCAACATTGATACAAATATAGATATTTGTGAAAACATCGTGGGCTAACGATATGTACACATTCCTTATTTATTACCCCTGCCTTTTCCACTTCATTTTCCTAGCCAATTTTTTGGTTCTCCACCAATCATCAATGAACACGACTTTTATCTGGACTAGAATATTGGAAAGTAGGAGCTGATAAGAAAAAGGTTTATTTCTAAAGTTCCGTGTAGGTATTAGATTCCGCGGTTTAGGTATAGATATAGTAGGTATTAGATTGGTGGGCTTTCGGCAATACCTGGGGTCTGTCTCCTAAGATCCTCCACTGGATCTACTCGCGCATTGTGATACCTCTTCACATACGGGGCTATCGTTTGGTGGCCATGTACGGAGAAAGCGAAAATTCGTGCTCAACTGGACAGAGTCCAACGTCTTGCATGTCTCAGCATAACGGGCAGATGGGCAGTGACTGCATGGCTCCAGTGACTATGGACTGCGAGGGATTCGTGACGCACATTGCAGGTAGAAAGGAGTGGCAGCATTCCAACAAACCTGCATTGCTAAATAGGGGAACCATCTGGTACACAGTATCGTCGTATCAATATGCTCGGACAGCAGAGCTGCCATTAAGGCTATCACGGACGCAAAAGTAAGCTCCAAGCTTGTACTAGAGTGCATAAAAGTCTTGAAAAAACTGGTGCAGGTTGGCTGCAGGGTCCAGCTCGTCTGAATACCTGGCCACGCAGGCCATGCAGGTAATGAGGAAGCGGACTCTCTTGCCAGACTGGGATCCGCGAATGTGCCGATGGGGCCGGAACCCATAGTTGGTATCGCCAAATGCGTTGCGGTCGCGTCAATGAAGGGTCTGCTGGACAAGTGGACCCACCGAAGATAGACTGAGTCTCCTGGTATGAGACAGGCCAAAGCGCACATAGGTGGGCCCTCTGCCTGTCTCACCAAAAATCTACTACGCATCAAAAGACGCGAAATTCGTCTAGTGACAGGTCTTTTAACTGGTCACTGGCACTTAAGAAGCCATCTCCATACTATCGGTATTGCCGACAACCCGGAATGCCGATGGTGCTGTGAGGAGGATGAAACCGTTGACCATGTAGTCGGGGAGTGCCCAGCACTCACGCCCGCCAGGTTCAGATACTTGGGTAACACTTTCAGTGTACCGAGTGACTTTAAGTCCTTCAGACCAGAGAGCCTTATCGGTTACTCTAAGGCCGTTGGGCTCTGGTAACCCCCGGTGGGGCATGACGGGTCCATCAGGAGACCTATATGTACAACTGCCTTGGCAGTCCACTATTTCGACAATTCAATTCAATTATTAGATTCCGCATCGACGAGAATTTAGCTATTTATATGGACCAAGGGACTCTATCTGAAGTAGCTGAAGTTTCACTGTTGCTGAACTATCTACAATGACAGAAATTGTTCATTAATTAAAGTAAATATCATTTATAACTAATATCTATGATAATATTGCTTACTTAAATATAAGTTTATTTAGTAGAAGATCAATTCAATGTGGCGGATGGATAAAGATCTGATTTAGTGACTCAGAAAACATTGTCAGAACCACTTATGAAATTAGTTTGAAAAGTTAAAGATCTTGGATAATGAATTAGTGTTGAATTAGTGTTTTATTGGAGCTAGAGTAATACAGGGTGGAAGTTCATCAAAAATTGAAGCTGTTTCTAAGATCGTTGGATCGTAGATCTAGCGTTGATAAAAGTTTAGGTATGAGAACTTGGACTAACGAGCTTTGACTGAACTAGCAATTATACATATTTAAAAGATAAACATATCAAAATTTAAGGAGTGATGCAATACAGAAGAAAAGATTTGACATTCTTATGTGATTTGAAATATTGTAGAAGGTGGATAGTTCTCCTAAGCATTGTCATTCTCCATCCTCGGAATTCTGCATGTAGTGCATCAGCAAGTTAATTTTTTGTTGGAACTATACTAGTGGACAGTAGAAGTGTGTTAGATATGGAGGTTGTTTCTAGAATCTTTACATTGATAAAAAGTTAACTATTAGTGAAGACAACCTGGGCTTCATTCTTTGAAACAGTTAAGTTCAACTGTCTGAAGCATATAAGATGACATCAACTTAAGGTCATCATATATGCAGCAGGAAATTCATTTTTTATTGAAACTAGAATAGTTCAGGGTGAAAGTTTGTCAAAAATCAAGGTTGTTTCTTAAATTGTTAGGCCATAGATCTAACATTGATGTATATTTATATATTTGTGAAGATAACCTGAGCTGAGGTGATGACATCAACTTAATTAAGGAAGATCTAGAAGAAAATACTAAAATCTTTGCTTTAGCTGTTATACTTATTAAAAAGACGAATATATCAAAAGTGCAAGATTAATGCGATACTCAAGAAAATTTTACTAATTTCGTTTTAATTGAAATTATGTGTGAGCATTACAATTGCTGTGAACATAAACGAAAACCGCAGACTGCAAAAAAGAGATTTTAAATTCGGTGCGTTATATATTAAATAGCTTTCCCTATTTTTCCCAATTTTTTGTCTGGTTAAACTGTTTCTTTTATTCTCTTATACTTCCTTTTGCCTTGATTATCTGTTCATTAGGTACCCTCTAATTAATATTAATTTATGCTAACCATGCAAATGCAAAGCAAACATTCTTAACACGTGTTTAGCGTAAGATTCATTGGTTGCAATACAAGTAAAGAAAAAACGTAAAAGGTTAAATGTTATAAATAATAACCTGTCGATATTTTGTAGCCTAAAGCTATTTTAGATCTTGTAAGTTATTAGGTGTTTGCGAAATAGTAGCTGTTACCTAATATAAAATTCAATGAATATATTAAAAAAAATGTATTCTAACCGACTAACCAACGGAATGACCGATAATTAAACTTCCGAAGAGTTAAATTCCGCTTTCCACGGGATTCCGGTTAAACAAATATTGCCTTTTGAATTACCACTTGGCGCTAAACTTCTGACAGACACTATTTGCATTTAAATAAAGCGTTAAGTATTCATAAATAAATAAGCGGCAGTATTTCAATTAAAGTAATAAATATCAATTAAAAACGGTAGTCCGATAAATCATGTTTATGAAAATGAAGTTGTCTGCGGTGGATGTATGGAAAACAGCGCATTAATGTGAGAGGTGAACGAATTTATTGGTTTCTTTAGGTTTGTTATATGGGATATATGTATTTTCACTTATATAGGGTGTAAATTTTTTAAATATTTTAAATGTTGATATGTTAGGGATGATCACTGATGGGGTATAGTCAATTTGATTAATTAAAATATTGTATTGAATAATATTTTTTGAGTGACCAGACATAAACAGACTTGCATGGCTTCTAATTGGTTAATACGAGTGTGTCAATGCCCGCAGCTAAGAGATCTCATTTACTTGTTTACGTCTGGCCTATTAATTTTCTCTCTTCATTTCTAAGATTGACAATCATCTGCAGATGTCTGACGTAAACTCAAGTTTTTAAACCAAGATATTTTTTATAATAGTCTTTCATCCACAATTTTTTTAAAGAATTTTCATGATGTTGCAGAGATAATACAATTTTTTCTCTACATCCTTCTTCAGTCTTCTCAGAGCCTTTACGTTCGGTTACAAGTTCTGTATCTTACGATAGTCAACATCTCTAATTTTGCTCGCAATTTATGTCATTGGTCTAAGCAACATTCCACTGCAAATAAATCAAGGATACATAATATCATTTTGACTACAAAATAGCTCCTTGATCCTCACAAATAATACACGGCTTTCCTGAAGCGATGCCTAAGTTCTGACTGACATTCAGACTCATAACTCTTGACTTTCTGGCATACATATGTTTATTAAGCATTTAATTATAGTGTTGTATTTGACTTTCTTCACGTTTCCAGTACTATTTTCTAGGTTTTTGATGATTATTTTATATTATTAGAGGATAAAAAGGAGTGGTGAAGGAGGTTTTTCTGTTTGTGTGATCCACTATGTTTATGAATGTATATAAAAATAAAAAAGGCATTTGATATGATAAAATATACTTCAATCTGATGAATAATTCACTCAAATCTTAATAAATAAAGAACAATATGTGGAGATTAGAGGAGCCAAATCTGACATTCTTACCAGTCCCGCTGAGTCCCTCAGGGTTTCAATTTAGGACTTCTATTATTTTTAATAAGACTAATAAGAATGTAATACGAAGTATCTATAGCATAAAAGGTATATATATTCACAAAATATGAAAAACTTGGGTTTGATAATGGCCTGATCATATCGTAAATACGGTAAATAAGGCAAATAGGATAACGGGTTTTATCATCAGATCTATCAAAGATTTTAATGCTAATTATTGTCTGAAATTTTTTGGTAGTATCAAGTATGGTGTGGATTGAAACCGTAGAACCTGTACAGTGAAAGTTTTTGAAATATATGTGCTATAAAAAGTTTGGATATTATCCACAGCAAGGGTATGACCATTTTTTACTTTTAGGGATATTTGAAAGGCTATCAATAGAGAAGCGGCCGATTAATAATGGAAATACAAGACAGACTTTTCACTTGGACCTTCCCAAAACAAATATTTATAAAAATTTACCGGTTTATAGAATACGTTACGCTTGTCATTTAGACTTAGATTTAATGAGTTTTAATTCTTTTATTAAAATAATTGACGATAGTCTTTATGCTGCTCAGAGTTATATCCACTATAGACATTATTACATATTTGACAGTTAGTAGTATGTATATAAAATGTATTTATTTTTTTATTGTTGACATAGTTTAAGCTAATTTTTTAGTACTATGTATTTGATATTTTATAGTTCAGTATCTGTAATTGGCCTCTGGTTGTTAATACTGTAACAATAAATAAATAAATTAGTTGCTTAGGTCTTACTTTACCAAAAGCTTTATTTATTTATTTTATTTACTTATTCACATCACATAAACAGATTACAAAATCCAATTATTAAGTGGGAAAAATATCATAATTACAACTAACTATCCAAACACAAAACTAACGTACAATGAATAAAGATAACAATTTAATGAACTTAAACTACAAAGTTTACATTTTTAATATTTCTAATGCTGCAGCTAAATATGTCACACTGGCTCTGCACTGCGCAGAGCTGGGGATATATATAATATCCCCAGCTCTGCGCAAGGGAGAAAATTTAGAAATATTAGTTCTGGCTCTTGTTAATTAAAAGGTAGGAGGATTTCTTGTTAAGACCATTGGAAGGTGAAAGTTTAACATTCCCAACAAGTCTGGTGAGTCGATCAAGTGGTTTACCAATTTATATAAAAACTACAGATCAGCTGATTTACGTCGAACATTAAGCAGTCGTATGGAAAATCTGTCAGGTAAAGTTTGATGTGGAAAACCGATCTCCGGATACACTTTGTCACACTTAAACCAGAGATATTTCAAAAATTTTCGTTGGACATTTTCGATATCTTGAATATGACATTGACAACAAGACCAAACTTGCGAAGCATATTTAAGAATGGTTCTAACGAGCGAAAAATATAATGATTTTAACGTAAATATATTGTTGAAATGCTGTGTATTTCGAATAATAAATCCCAAGATTTTATAGCTTCGGCTCACTAAATCTGCAACATGTGGAACAAAAGATAGACTGGTATCGAATGTAATCCCCAAGTCCTTAAACACCTCTGATCTAGGAATAGGTACATTGTCTATAGAGTATTCGTAGTGTATGAGATTTTTCTTCAAAGTATATGAGATCACAGTGCACTTGGCAACATTAAGAGGAAGATTGTTGTTTTTACACCAGGTGTTTATGAGGCTAAAATCATTTTGAAGTACAAGGCAATCAGATATATATTGTTGATTTTAAAATATATTTTATTATCATCAGCAAACAATAGACTTTCCACTTTAAGATGCTTGGACATATTATTAATAAATGAATAAAAAAATAGTGGCCCCAAAATTGAGCCCTGAGGTACACCAGATGTGGGATTTATTTTAACCGAGGTTTGACCATAGCCCTCAACATGCTGTATGCGTTTTGTTAAATAGGAAATAAAAAAATTATTTAACCGTGTGGAAAAGCCATAATATTGATCAAGATTATTTATGAGAATGCTATGGTCAAGTCGGTCAAAAGCCTTAGAAAAATCGGTGTATATCACGTCTACTTGAGAATTTGAGTTAATTGAGTCGGAAATAAATTCGGTTATAGTAACTAAATTCGTGGTAATTGATCTACCCTTTATGAATTCATGTTGGGGAATATCAATTATAATTTTCTTGCGTGGATAAAGTATAGAATGCAGAGTTCGTTCAAAACACTTTGAAAAATTCTTGATAATAGTTATAGGCCGATAGCTTTCAATTTTATTTTTATCATTCTTTTTATGTACAGGAATAATTTTTGAAGCTTTCCATAAATCTAGAAACGTTTCTGATTTTAAAGACAAATTAAAAAGGACTGTTAGGGGCTTGGCAAGTACGTGTGCTCAATCAGAAATAAAAAACGCTGGAATCTTATCTGGTCCCACAATACTTTTAGGTTTGATTGTTTTTAAGGCACATAATACTTCTTTTTCTGTAAATACTGTTATGTTAATTGTGTCGGCATTACTATTGGTATTATTTTCCATATTAAGGGTATGTGTAGAAGTGGTATACGAGCTTTGAAAGAATTTAGCAAATGCATCAGCTATATTTTGGGGCTTAGATAAAAGATTTTCATTTGTATCAGACATATTCTAGGGTAGAGTATTATTGCGTTGTGAACTTTGAATTAATTTCCAAAAACTATTGGGATCAGTGATCAAATTGTTTTCTAGTTGTGCACAGTAATTTGTGTATGAAAGTTTAATATTATTTTTTACCTGACAACGTAACTGTTTAAAGTTATTTAAATTTTGCTCAAAGCCATATCGCTTATAACGCTTCCAATGATTAAACTTAACTTTTATATCTGAAATAATCTACGTCGTGAACCAAGGAGGATAGGTTCGTTTCTTACGGGCAGTTTTGGGAACATTTTTATCTAGTATACTATACACTTTTTGGTAAAATTGTGTAACTGCAGTATTAATATCTAAAATATTACTTAAGAAGTTCCAGTTTACGTTAAATAAATCCTGGTATACAATACGTAGGTCAGCTCTTTTAAAATTGTAAAAAACATTATCAATTCTGAAATTATTTTGAATTTTATTTCCAACATTTTCCAAGTAAAAAATCCATAATATTTAATATCTGTCTTAGTTTAGTACTCAGATAGACGCTATATTCTGGCAAATTAAAATCCCCTAAAAGAATAATTCGTGAATTGTACAGATAGACTAATGAAGAGAAATTTTATGGTAGTCTATATCTATAAATTGCGAATAAATAAAATGTCTCTTATGTCAAATTCGTTTGAAATATTCAGAAGAAAAGACTTGATTGGTTGCATAACTTGTAGTAGCTGAAATTCATTATCATTACTCTGGATGACCTAAAGGAATATGCAAATATTTTCCTATAAAACACCACCGTCTACGGGTGTTCAGAATTTTGATATTCCAAGGATTTGAGATAAATTTACAGAAAAAAAATTGACTTTGTTAAGCCCATGCTTTGTATATGCAAAGAGCATATTTTTTAAATGTTAAGTATGGATGAAGATGTGTGATCATTCTTGTAGAAAATGATCACACTTTGGAATTTAGAAGCAATTCTTCAATGAACAAGAAAGCAATTCTTCTTTGAAATCTTGTAACTTGTGTGCTCACTTTCTCTTATTCATCTATCATATTGGTGCTGTATTCTTCGTATTCACGTCCAATATTTATCAGTAGCATAAGTAACACGTTTACTGTTTAAATTACAATAGCATTGAAATATCTTAACAATGCATTAATTTAATATACCGGCCGGGAAAGCTAAGAGCTCGAGTGTGCAAATCGATGGATTATCTTCTTTCTTGCTACTGCTTGGCTATAGGGATTATTGCAGGCCTGACTTGCGTATTCATACTGTTCTTTTTCTACAAAGCCTTAATAGCCCTACGAGAGTAATAGATCAAGAAAATTAGGTAAGTCCATGAGATGCAGCTTCTTAACTAATTAATCGAATTTCGTAATCAATTTATTTTTCGAATTTCTTATATTTATGTAATAATAATCACAAAAAATAATATTTCTAAATGACCTACAAATTTAATTACATCAAATTGTTCATATCTTAAAAATGCTTGTATATAACTAGTAACTTTTGTAAAGCCTTTTCGCGTGAAAACAAGCCACAAATCACTTCAAATCAAATAATACAAATACATTCAAAAACGTTACCACTCTTTGCAATATTTTACCTTAGGGTTTGGCAATACATTTTCCAAACCATTTTAAGATCAATCATTTAAAATGTCAAATATTTTCTATATCCCAAAATAAACATCATAACAGGTCCGCCAAATAAAAATTCTTCCTAGTTAAAAATCTAAACATTTTTATTTAAAAATCCCATTTTTATCGCCAGAAGTGTTTCCTTTTTAATTAAAACCGTTTGGAAAGCCATTGAAAATCATACCGCGATAAAAAACATATAATAAAAAATAAACTCGTAAAACAATTTAATTAGCGTCCGGGTGGTCTTTTATTTACAAAATGCACGACTTTTTTATTTAAATTTCCGCGTTAATCTTTGATTAATTTAAGAGATTACATAAAACCGCTCGCGTTAAATGCGTTAAAGTGTTGATTAGGAATGAATTATTTGTATAAATTTTGTATATTTAATCACTGACTAAAAAAAAATATTTGTTTTCTTATTAGGAAATAAACATGTTTTTAGCAATAAAAATCAAACTACTTTTTTACAAGTTTTCATACAAATTAGACTTGTATTGGGAGAGCTGGCTATAGAGCTTCCTATAGCATGTTAATACTTTTTCAGTTTGACCCGAATCGTCTAATGGTGCTTTTTAGAATCAGAAATCGACATTTGGTGAAACTTTGCGAAGTCAACTTTTAAAGTAAAATTTAAAAAAAATAATATTTTTAACGCAGCAAGTAAGGCATTGGAGCATAATTTAAAAGGACACAATTTCAAATCCTGGTATCTCCTTTTTATTTTTTTAAGTATAATTTTGAGTATTAAACAAAAATTAGCTACTTACAAACGAAAGTTTGTAAAAATGACATCTTTCTTTCTACTTTCTCTCAAAAAAAATAAATTAAACTGGACTTCCTGGCTCAGATGACTTTTAAAATGGCTCACTTAGAGCAGAGAAGACTATAGTCCTTATTCAGACACCTCAATAGTAATTAAGGAGGCAGACTATTCAAATAGAATTTTGGTGCGACCCTACACTCCCACGGCTCAATTTAGAAAGGTGTAGTTTTTTGAATCAGGAGTTATCTGAAGGGTCTACCAGCTCTATGTAGATAAAAGCAAATAAGATAAGTAGAGTGGAGCTCTTGGCGATGATATTAAAGTCAGCATCTGTCCTACTCCTACTCCCTCGAAGATAAAAATGCTGGAGATAGTTTAACAACTTAACAAAGAATATTTTATTCAATTTAAAACAAAATCAGCTGCGTATCTTCATATTTTTTGAAAAAGTGAGGATCATAGCTATTTAAGTTATGCCTTTAAGATTTTACGTATGTTTCAAAAATATCCTGTAGTTTTTTTCATATAAAGTTCAAAGACAAATTAATTAGTATTTCCTTTTTGTATAGAAAATGATTATTTTCCAAACACTTAATGGCAGAAAGGAGTCATTTTATAATAGAAACAATGAATACTTTCTATTTGCTGGCTGCTCATAATTTTCTCGTGAGCTAAGCAATATTTTTATAATATTTTTTTAAATGTCTATACTGTCCTTTTGAATGATCTACCTACAGGATTGGCATTAAAAAGTATAAATAAATTACAGATAAATTTGCACCTAAAAAAATTAATTTGGGCAGTCTGCAAAAAGCCACTTGACTTTCAACAACAATTTTAAACGCCCTGTACACTCACCTGACTGCGTTGACTAAATAGACTGAGATACAGTTGGTCATTTTTCTAAATTCCTACCAGTTCGAAGAAAACATCGCGGGATCATTACGCGAAAGACATACACATTTACCACCTTGTGCGAGTTCTTTGCTCTTGGTATGCAGGCATTTAAGAAATTGTTTTTATGAGACTAAAAAAGGTAGTGGTGGTCATCAGGCTGAGCATTTGTTACAAATGTTAATGTTGTAGGTGTTTAAGTTTAAAACTATTTTTATTTTACATATTTCTTTAAATGCAGAAAATTTATTTTACTTTATAATACCTACACAGTATTATTTGGTAGCTTATGTTGATAACAATTTTAGTTCTTTTTTAAAAATGTATAGTCCTTTGTCAATGTATCATATTTTTGATTTGAACTTTTTGTAGAATCTTAAGGTTGTTCTCATAGACCGGAAAAAATATATGTTTGATAACTATTAATTTAAGGAAAGTTTTGCCCAAATTTTTGCAAAAACCATTGCCTACAACTTTTTCCGTTATAAAAAATAAACTTAATTATTGCAAAAAATTATAATAATCGGTAATCGTCATTTATACAAAAAAAATGATTGAGTGCATGGTAAATTAAAAATTTAATGGCATAACTTAAATGGCTACGTTAATTTTATATTTTGGCTGTATAAACAGGCTCCTGTTCCATTTTAGCTGTAATGCCAGGGTAATATTAAATACTTTTATTGTTTAAGAGTTTATTTATTTTTCGAATCTTTTCTCTGATTTTTCAATTTTTTCTCTAAAATTGATATATAACACTGTGTTCAGTAATAATTTTGGGATACATTCATTTTTTCTTAGTCTGTGAGGTACTCAAATAAATATGTGAAGCAGGCATTGTGCAAAAAGACAGGGATGGATTTATTTATTACCAAAGTCTATATATTTTGAAATACATAGATTTTGTTATTACCAAGCGAGCGTGGTACATAAAGTGTATTTACATCCGGCTTATCTAATGACCCTTCTGTCTAAAAATAGCCTTACTAAACAATTTTAAGCAGGTATCTTTTTCTCATTTTACAAAAAAATTCCTGTTTGTATTTTTACAAAAATCTCTTATTATACGAGATTTCCTACATTTTTACTCTTTTGCAAACAACTCTAAATGTACTCCTTGAACAACTGAGTCACAGATGCCCAAATACTATCGTTCTCTCTGTTCAAAACGTTTAAAAACCAATATTGTTATTTTTTATTTTTTTGTTAAGAAAACATCCAAAACATCAATAGCTGTATTTCAATTAATATTTAAACTTAGTTGACCAAGTTGGTATATATACACCCCAAAGTTTGACAAATGTTTGTGCCTCCGTGTTCCGTATGTGGTATTAAACTTAAACGGTGTTTCACTTGGCATGTTTCTCGTAAAGTTAGCGAGGTGACTGCGATGGTAAAGGCACGTTTTGTGAAGTAAATCTCCATAACCAAATAGGTATATTGTTAGTGATTGCATATTACGGCATTAAAATAAGATAGCGAGGCCTGCTACCTAAGGAAATCGGCCAGAGTTAAACTTTTGAATCTCTCAAAAGTATAGAAGAGTATTAGTAATATTTTATAAGTAATGAAAGGGATTTTTTAAAAGATATTCTATGTCCACTATATTCCATTCTGATTGTGATTCATAAAAAAATATTCAAAACAAATTAAGACGTTAGCTGATATAAAGAAAAGAAACCAAAGCAATAGCTTGCTGGACAGGGATGACAAAATAAACCCAAATAATAAAGAAAAACTAGCTGAAGATGGAATGAGTATATCCAAGAACTATTCGATGATGACAATATACAAGAAATAGTGAAAAAGTATACAGAAAGAGAGTTGAGTCTAACAATAGCGAATAAAGAAGTAATGCACCTTTGCAAAAATGGCATAATCTACCAAATATCCACTACCCAACGAAATTCCTACAGAAATTATTAAACTAATCACAGAAGATCAAGTAAACATATGGTGGAGTTATTTACCACAATATACGTCATAGGAATAATTCTCCGTGAATGGCTTAGATCGACTTTCATTACAGTATTAAAAAAGGTAAATGCAAAAGAATGTAGCGACGATTGAACTATCAGTCTACTCTCAAAATATTCCTTAAGATAATACATCAGAGAATTAGAACAAGATATTAGCGAAACCCAATTTGGCTTCAGAAATACAAAGGGAACAACAAAAGTCTGGTTTGCCTTTAATTTATTCACTGCATGGACATCAGTCAACTAATGTATGTCTGTTTTCTTGACTACAACACAGCATTTGATAAAGTTCCCCATAACCGGCTTAACTTACAACTCAGAGTCACAAAAATAGCTAGCGACCTTAGTAACTTCTGGAGGTACACAAGTTCAACAAGGTCAGGTATTTATTCATCCAATACACCAATGTTATACAGAGACCAGGAAATAATCGAGCGCAGGGATATCGCCGACGCGTTTGCCTCGCATTTTTCTAGTATTGTTCAATCAGATCCCTCTGGCTACACCCTGGATTTTACTCCGGCGATTCCTCTGATAAATGCTATAAGATAGATAAGATAAGATACCACCCTATATCTTTAAAGCATGTATTGATTTTCTAATTCAGCCCTTATTAATAATATTTAACCTAATATTGGAAAAAAATATATCCAGATTTATGGAAAACCTCAAAAATAGCTCCTATATTTAAAAGTGGTGACAAGGCTGATATTTAAAATTATAGACCTGTAGCATTAATTTGTTGTCCAAGAAAAATTTTTGAATCAATATTATATGACAAAATTTATAATCATATAATCGGTATTATCACTGAAAAACAGCACGATTTTATGAATAAGAGGCCAACATTCACAAATTTAACCACATTTTTGCAGAAGCTGAATGGCGTGGTTGACGCTAACGGACACGTAGATGTTATATATACCGATTTTTCTAAAGCGTTCGATAGAGTCAACCACGACATTTTGTTAAGAAAACTAGAGCAATTAATAGTATTAAGGACTGCGAACTCCTTCAGCATGACCTGAATAGAGTAATACTTTGGGCAAAACAAAACAAATTATCTTTTAATGTTGAAAAGTGTTTTACAGTAAATTTTACTAGAAAAAAAGTGCCAATTAATTACAATTATAAAATGGGTACTAATGTCTTAAGATGTAAAACAGAAATAAAAGACTTGGGAGTAGTTTTCGACAATAAGTTGCATTTCGATGCTCATAATAACACAGTTGTTAATAAGGCATTTAAGATTTTAGGATTTAAAATTCATAATGCCTGTAACTTTACTAATTTAAAGACCATTACTACTCTCTATATTGTCTATGTTCGCAGCATATTGGAATATGTCTCGATTGTTTAGTGTCCATTCTATTCGGTATACGAACAAATGTTGGAAAAAGTTCAAAAAAGGTTTTTGCGGTATTTGTACTATAAAAAACATGGTGTGTATCTGATGGATATATCTTATGAAAACCTTTTGACAGAATTTAATTTAAAAAAACTTACTTCCAGAAGAACTGTGGAAATGTCCAGTGCCGCCAACCTACTATTTCATATTGACATAGTTTACGAACCATTTGGGAAATTAAAAAAATATATATCTAATGTTGAATAATTTTAAGTTTTTTTTTCTTTTTGGTTTTTTTTTAAGTTACCTAATGTGTTATCTGGGGGGCAAAGAATCTATTTTTTTTTAATTTTGTAATATGTAGTGCTTACTTACTGTGCTTATTAGTCATTAAGGACCAATTGTAATCATTTAATGGACTTTGTGTCTGTAGATTGCATACAATTGAAATAAAACACAAAAAAGAGTCAGGATACTGAGATGCTACGTTTTCTCCATATTGCTATATAAGATGGAATCCTACATGTTAAAGAAGACTATAAGTGATTGACTGGAAGCGTTTGAGATGTGGTTATATAGAACGATCTTAAGAATAAGTTGGGTACATATGGTAACAAATCAGGAGGCACTGGACAGAATTAAAAAAGAGAAAGGAAATATTAAAAACAATTAGGATAAGAAAGCTACAATTCCATCCAGGTAATAAGGCATGAAAAAAATATATTATTGTAGAATATTATGTAGGATGAGATACAGGGAAAAAGAAGCAGAAGATGGAGACGCATTTCCCGATTAAATAACCTGAGAAAATGGCATAACTGTAGCTTCGTTGAGTCGTTTCATGGCCTTATTCACACACTATTTTAAATTTATTAAATCTGTTTTTTTTTCTTTAATTTTAAAATTTGGGCCAAATTTTAACTTACGAGATACAGTACTTATACGGTGTGTTTTATTTTTGAAATGCCAAGATTATTAAAATGCCAAAATAAATAAGCTCTTGAACTTTTAAAAATAATTAAGGTTTTCCTGCAATTACAACCAAAATAGGACAGGCTTTACTATATAGCCAAAGTAAAAAACTAACGTAGCCATTTAAGTTATGCCATTAAATTTTTAACTAACGGTGGATCCAATCATCTATTTTTTAAAAATGATTAACATATTATTAATTTTTGCACTTAATTTGATTTCTAATAATGGGAAAAATCTTATACAATCGTCTTTGCAAATACATGCAATTTTGACTTTTGCAGTTTTTAAATTCACGTGTAGATTTTGAAAATGCTACATTTGCATACGTTTTCAAAATGACCGTCTAGTTTCTATTCTTATAGAAACGTTTTTATTAAAAAGTTTTTTATAGCAAATTTTAAATGTAAAAAACGATTGTGTGCTTTAATTTTATTTGCAAGGTTTTATTATTTCGATTCCATCATCAATTTTGTTTGGATTTTTATATAAAGCACTTAATAAGTATATTATTTGATTTGTTTTATCATTGTTTCATCAATCATTATTCATTTTTGGTAATATCGTTCTATTTTTTTCTTACTTTTAAAAATTTGATATTATTATTAATGAACATATTAACTATAGTTCATGCACACCACATTGATGTAAATTAGTTGCAATAGTATGAATTAATGGTACAGGCAACAGACTATACAAATTAAAATTTCTCGCCACACGATGCAATTTGTTCTATTGGCAACAAATGATACATTGATCTACATATTGTGTTATGTTTTGGCTTGTTTATATGCAGTTTCTTATTTACATACAAGTCAGTAGGTAATAAGCTAAAATTATAAGCCTAAATGGTTTAACTAGAAATTGATTTTTCCCTTTGTGGGAAGATCCTTTTATAAGGTAAAATATTAAAATTAAATTGTATTTATCCATGTAATGATTAAGTCATTTTGTACTTATACATCATAATAAGTCAAAAAAATAATCGCTTTAATTATATAAAACACCAATATGGCATACATTAAAAAACAACATTGATAATGGTTTTAAAAAACTGTTATAAATAAAGAAACTTCATGGTATTTTTGAAACATATATAAGAACTTAACGACATAAGTTAAATGGATACGCATCTGATTTTGTCATAATTTGAATTAAAAATTATATATTAATTGTTTTTGACTGTAAAATTTCATCAGAAGAAAAATTTTAATTAAAATTATTTTTATAAAGTGAACGTAAATTATAAGTTTCCATTAAAACGTTATGCACATTCTAGGAAATGTCTTAACAATAAATATTCGAGACAAACCCTGATACTAAATATTGCAAGCGAATGGTATATTGTATGTATTTCCGGTTTTTGGCTGTACATCGCAGGCCCGAGAATTGCATCAGGAAGGACAATCCAATAGAAGAGAGAGAATATGGTCCGAGCTATCGAACGTATAGTGGGTACAACCAGGCAGGCCCTGACGTTTCCGCGTTCAAATAACGCTATTTAATGCCAATTTACGATACCACTCTCCGCAATTCCTAAAGTGTTTTAAATGCGACTGCACTTGCTTTTATTGCAATTAGTTTTCAAATTAACCAGAAGTTTGTAAATTATAAATAATATGCCAAAGAATAGAAGGTATATTCTAGTAGGATGTTGCTCCATTATTGAGTCAAAAAATATTAAATATAAAACAAAGGAATAAAAGGATGTCATAACAATGCTTGATCTACAAGTGATTGCTCATTTCCAACTCATTGACCTGCCACTTGATAATTCCAGTATACTATTGGGTATACTATTTCTTGGGTATAGTATTAATAGGTATTTCTTAAGAACTCAAGATAAACAGCCATCACAAAAGAGGATTCTTCCAATTTGATTTCTTATGCTTTTCAACTCCTAAAGCAAGCTCTAAACACTAAGGAAAATTAGTAACTTTTTAGACTTTTATAATAGCTAATTAATTAGTTAATTACTAATGCTCTACATGGATACAAGAAAAAATTGAGAGAAAACCATAATCGGTGTTAAAGGTAACGCGGAAATCCATATCAATGTTGCCAATTCTAAAATTTGAGAATTCTCAAAAGTTAACCTTAAAACTCTCCAGATTTCACCAAATATTAGTATCAGTCAGTAGAGAGGAGGTTACCTAGTAGCGTTTAAACCAATTAAATGCGTGTATTGATTGTCATGTATGTACTTTACTGCAATACCTCATCCAGTTAATTTATTTTGAATCTACAGGACTAATAAGGAGACCAAAGTAATTGTAAATCAATTAACAAGACCATAATTTAATGATAACTTCGTCTGGATGACGTAAAATTCCATTTCTCCTGTTTCTGTCCTCATATTACCGGATCACCTTCGTTCAAAATACATCTACTTCAAAATAATTAGCTCTGGGATTCTGCTTAAGTACTCTAAAATTTAGTTTCTACAGATGTTGCCTTTCTTTAGTCGATTTAAAATTGCATAAGTGTGACAAGTATGGAAAATAATCCTTTGCAGCAAAACCCTACGGATTTTTCCGCAAGGATTCTGCAGCAGTAATTGAATTTTGGATTGCCTAATTAGAACAAAGTTTGTTTTCGTTTTATCTTTATTCAGAAGGAAAAAGAGGCAAATATTTAATTTCACTAGTTACTCTCCAAATTAAAAAAAAAATACACCAGTTTAGGGACACTCCTTAAATTCATCCTAAAATTCTCTTTGAAAAATTTTCTTCATTCTTGGTGAAAATTATAACGAGTTGGCAACACTTGTCCATATTAAGACCTAATTTCTGATACTGACTGTCATAACTGTCAATAATGTCAAGAATTTGCTCCAAATTTTTTCATGACGTCAGAAACCCCTTCAACGAAATCAGAAACGAAAATCAAATCTACAATTACCCAGTTGAGTTCTGCTGGAAATATTTTTTTCCATTTTTAAGAACTAAATCTGATACTACTTTTTTTTAAATAAGGCATCAATTCATTCAAGTATTCATAAAAAGCCATAACACGAATTGATCCTTAATGTAGAATGTCGTAGAGTACGAAAAAAAGAAAGAGACGTCAAACGATGACTTGTTTCCAACTCTCTTAATCTTTCTACTTTCATATGGATTTTGCTAAAAGGCAATTGACTTAATCTGTCTTTGTCTCTCTTTACTGCCGTGTAGCCATTTGTTCGTCTAACCTTTTTTTAATGCCTTTTCTTTTCAGATTCTTTCAACTTTCCAGTATAGTTCACTTTTTTTTAATTTAGTTTTTACCTTGTTTACTTTTAACTTTATTGAACTTAATTTATTATGGCTCTTTAATTTATTAGTTTATTCCAATTTTAATTCTTTAACTTAATTTTTATTCCAATTAGTCCATTGCCAAATAAACAATGTTATACCAAACAGATATTGTCATTGTCTTGACCTAGTCGAATTCTCGCGGCATAAAATTTTGACGTGATACTACTATGAATTGGCAGGAAAAGAGAGAATAGTGACACAGCAAAAGATTATTCGGTTCCAATTCATTGACTTGACACTTGATGGTTTCAGTAGTTTCAATGGCTAGTTAGGGTAGCGCCACCGATACTAAAACAGCTGCTAGTATTCTTATAACTGTCAAGACTATCCCTATTTAGCTCCAAATTCTTTCATGACGTCATGGAAGTTAGCAAGGGAATCATGAATAAAAATCAAATCTTTACAGTCTCTCTATGATTTAAGTCTTGTTCTCTTATGCAAGAAAAGAACAATAAAATCAAATATAGCCCAGCTTGAGACGTCAAGACGATATCCTCGAAAAGACCACACAATGATTCACTACAAATTTCCTTAGCTCTCCACTTTCTTTGTAATATTATTGGTAATTTACCCCCAAAGATCCGACACGTTCCTAAGTGGGGTTAGTCATCACAAAAGGGATGAGATCCGGCGGGCCCGGCTCCTGGGTCTCGCGCGCTATTTTCCAAGGACCACAAATCATTTTCCACCCTTAGCATCATGCGACAATAAGGGGGTCGGGTCTCTCGAAATGCGAAGTATACGAAATCATATTTTATACACTTGTTTGCTTTCAGGCTATCATTTGGATTGAAATTCGTTGCGTGGGAGCAAATATTGAGGTGTTTCGGGGATGACGGACGGGGGAGGAATTAAAAATCAATTTCTATCTAAATTAAAAAAGTTTTTTTTTTAATTCATTTTAATGGGTCCAGTGATTGGAAATTAGGGAGTGCCTGAGGCAACATGAGTTTGGTGATCACGAAAATTGATGGACAGGATCGTCAAACGGTTCGAAGAAAGAACAAAAATCACACACTAGATGATGATCAAGACAAGAAGATTCTTGTACTGCTGTCTTCTTTCTTTAAGAAAAAATATATTTTATTCTCTTTTTCACCTAAGCCACGTCAAATCATCTTTTTTTCTATATATAGATAATCAAGTTCCTTATCCGCGTACAGTTACTCAAATTATAAAGTCATCTCACAATATCAATCGCGCGTATACAAAAGAAACATTACCAGTTTTTGTTCATGATGCCGATATACGCGAGTATGTATTGTATGTCTCTCTAGATTCTCAGGCAGTATTTTATTGGCGCATAATGAGGTACAAATAAGATGGAATAGAAAAAGTTAAAGATGTTTTGCTATGGGAAACTCGTTAAATGGAGTGAGGTAAAAGACAGGACTGTGATAAGTGGTTTGACGCGCTCACTGGCTGCTGCCACATCAGTTGATGTGATATCTGTTTAGCGGAACTTAATTTATTATGAAATTATTCTGCTTATAAGTGCCCTTATTATAGGACTTCAGATGTATTAAATTAAATTAAATTACTATTTAATAGAGCAGTCGGCTCCTTTTTGTTGAGATTAAAAATTCTAAAAACCTGGAAAGCTTCACTATATGTACTATAATTTTATTAAAAATGTGGATATTTATATTCTATGTTATACTAAGAAAAGTGAGAGATTTAATTAGCAAATGTCAAAAGCCATTCATTCTATTGATTAGCCCAGTTTCTAAGTATCCTAATCGAAAACAGATAAACCAGGATCCGTAGGATACTAGGGATGAGTAATTTCCTATAGCAGAAAAAAAGTTCTATTTTAGTAAATTTTATCATGTCACGTTGCTGAAATATTAAACTTGCCTTGGGGCGCATTTTATAATGAATCGCTCGGCCATGGATTGTTCCATAATATATAATTACGATCTTTGCAATTATGTTTGCGCGGACACGTGACCTTTAAACGATTTCGAAGAAATGGGAAAGGGTTTTAATTAGTTAATGCTGTTTATAATGAAAATGCGGATTTTTTCGATTTTTGGCATGAGCTTTTTACTTTCTTCAGCGAACTAGAGTTAACCGTTAATTTCCTATAAACTGAAAAAATATAACTAAAGAAATTTTATATGTTAATATTTTCAGGATAAAATTAAATAATGTGCTTGGCATAGCGCACCACGCCCATGTTCGTGTTTATTCGTTATAAACTCAATAACTTCCTATAAGAATTTATTTAGACCCAGTATATAATGGAAATTCAGCATAAGTCTATCTCACTGGGTAATGATCAGCAATGCGCCTGAAGGATATCCTATTGGCTAGTCATCCCTATCATTTTTTATTCCAAGGATTATCAATTGTTCAAGGTTTGTTCAATTAACAACAACTTTTAAGGCATGCGCAGATCACTCATAATTTTACAGTGAGATAGACTTATGCGTTATAACGAGATCTGCTAATATACCCATCTCTCTATATTGGCTTCAATTCTATACCAGCGACGTTACCAGCTTTTAATAGCTGATGTACCGACCTGACCAACAAAGGTCCTGAGTGCGGTACCTAAAAAGAAATTTGTCATGCCGGTATAGGGTCAACAACCAAACATTAAGTAAGTTCATGATCCCCATTTTCAGGGTTTTCGAAATTAGGCCTAGTTTTTTCATACAATTTTATTTAAAAATATTTTTTTAAATTTTTAAAAAAATTTATGCATTTGACAATGGTATGGAAAAATTGCACCTAATTTCAGAAAAACCAACAACTCACGAACATGGGGATCCTGAACTTACTTAATATTTTACCATATACTGGCATGGCAAATTTCTTTCTTGGGTGTCGCACCCAAGGCCTTAGTTGGCCGGGTCGATATATAAACTTAATGTTATATATCCTATTAATGTATTTTTATAACAAGAAAATTCAAAGAATTACAATTAATTCATGTTTTTTTAAGTTTGGCTTTTGTTCAAAAGATCCATTAGAAAAGTTATTTAAAAAAAGCATAGAAATGTAACTTTAATAAAGAAAGACAGATCTTAAAGTAACATTTTGGGCTTTCAATGATGGTTTATAAATTCCAATTTTATTAAACTTGTGTAAGTGATTATAGGATAAAAATGATATTTATAGCGAGTTTTCCTTTAAAAATCGATGATTGGACTAAGATTTATACTTCTCTGCTGAAGATCTCAGATTTTGCCTTACTGACTTGCAGATGTCCTTCTTCAGGACGGTTGTCAGTTAAAAGATAATTGTCTTCTCTCTCAGACACTTTATCATATAATTATCCATTCAATCATTCGCAGTGCTTGGATCAGTCCACGTTCTTGCTCCCTGCGATACATAACCCTTGCATTTAAGTTTGAATAAATTCTAGGAGGTGTGGATCAGTGGACAAAATTAAAAAAACAGATCTATAAAACAAAAACACGTTAAATGTTTTTGCCTAATAGAGTGTTTGATGTTTGGAATTCGTTACCCGTAGATGTCATAACTGCTCCTTCTGTAAACTGTTTTAAGAATCGTCTGGATAAATTGGACATGTTTAGTGTTTACATTTAAAAGCTGACATTTGAAGATTTATCGAAATATATTGTAATGCCTACAAAATGTAAATTCTTGGCTTTTGTCTTATAAAATAATAATAATAATAATAATAATAATAATAATAATAATAACACTTTTTATAGTCTTACTATTCTACTGATTCTTTAACCTTTAAGTAATTTGTCCTCTATAAGTCTGTTTCAGTTTTTTGAACCTTTGTGGGTCATTAGTTTTGCTTGTTTCTTTTCAAAACCTTCTTAAAATAATTAATCTGTTTTCAACTCACTCTTCATGGCCTTGATCAGCTCTTACTTCTGCATTCGGCCTTTTGTCCTTTTGTCCTTCTCTTTGTTTCGTTTCTCTTGTTTGGATTCTCATTCTTTTTACTCGTTTCACTGTTTTTCCTGTCACTATTGTTATTTTCTCCTTTTTTTTGTTCTTCGAACTTTTTTACAGTGATTTCATAAACGTTGCTTCTGGTTGAAGACATACAAAAGCTTAGTTAGAAAGATTGGTCTTAGCAACAAACTTTTCTATTATCAACTTCTTATCAGTATATTAAAATTAGCGTTCTGTTGCCATTAGAAAGAGAGAGAAAGAAAATGTGCTATATTACGTAAGACAACAAAATCTTGTGTACAAGCATCCTAAAAACTAAAAAATTCCAAATTCACTTAATTTTTATCACTTAAATTTCAAATTTCAAACAAACATAACATCTAAAACACTTTACCATAAAATTTACACACATTACCAAAATTAATCATAACAGAACAGATTGAGAAAAAAAAAGCATCTTTTTGATAAATTTCATTAATAAATAAGTAAAGCTGTCAATAAAACAGAATTTAGAAGAAGTAAATTAAATTATTTAACAGGAAACAAAACTAAAACACTAAAATGATGTCAGAGCACAGGTTAAAAGGTATCATTAAAAAAATCGTCAAGGCTATAATATGCCCTGGATAATAAAAGTGATTTTAATTCCTTTTTGAATCTCTTAACTTCTAAAATTTGTCTGATACATAGAGGAACATGGTTGTAAATTTTTAAATAAACATTCTCTTTTTTATCCTAAATGATGTTATGTTTTTTTTTAATTAACAGATTAGTTTGACAGATGGCGTATAAAAAGTAATTCTAGATAGCAGCCTTACTGTCCTGTAGGTATTCATCTTAATAAATTATTGTTACTTAAAAGCTAATTGTCTCAAGCTTCTTACTGCATATATGAAGTAAGGAGCTTTTTCCTTCATGCGATTCACAATCTGAACCAAGATTATTTAAAAAAATTGAGACCTTCTCTGACTTGGACCCTTTTTACAGTTCGAAAAGTATCTTGACTAAAAGTGGCTAACTTCTTTTCCCTTCAAAGCCTCTTTCCTTCTTACATAGTACGACTAATGCACTTACTGTAAAGGAAATTGAATTTCTTTCCAAAATGCTTTAACCTCTCTAATCGTAGCCTCCCCTTTTGATTTATTTGTAACGAGTTAAATCCAAACAGCAGTCCATACTGCCGCCGACAACATTTAGTAACCCCTTAGTCGAAAAAACAATTATCTTACAGCCCCTCGTTCGCTCTCGCGTTTACGCTTCACGGACTTTTATTTGATTTACATGTTATTATGTGTAATAATTTTCTAGAACTTTTCCACTATAGTAATCGTATAACGTTTTATATGAATGATTCGATTGTCTGGTTTTTGAGTTTAATAATGTATTAGAGTTTTTGTGTTTTAGGAGCTTACGTAAAATATTTAAGTGTTTCTTCAATGTTTGTTTAATCCCCAAGATCTTAAGTCTGTCAAAACAACTTCTTCAATACTTTTACTTTGTGGTTTATACACATTTGTGGGAATTCTTGACTTTGTGGATATGGTGGTGGGCCCGTTTTAGGGATTACAGTACTTTGGAGCAAGGCTTTTGACTGTGTCATGTCACTCTCTTTTTTTTTAGAAAAGTTAAAGCTTTATAATTTCAGTGAAAACAGTATAAAATTGACACAGTCATACCTTGCTGACAAGTATCAGAAAGTGCAGGTGCATAAAGTGTTATCTGCAGAGGCACACCTAGATATTGGGGTATCCCAGCAATCAGTATTGAGCCCCTTCCTATTTCTGATTTTCATCTTAGCTTTGAAGGTGCCAAATTTCTGTTTTTCGCGAATGGTACACCTGTTGGAGTGAGTGGAGAGAGTGTGTTGGGTATAGAGATACATTTAATGACCCGTTGGGAAGCTGTGGAGAAGTGGTCCTGTCTAATTTCTGTTTTCATTAAAGGAAATTAATGGTGACCAATGCGAATCTGTCAGATTTCTTGGTGAAACTGGATTTCAGGTTGATCTGGGAGCCCCAGATTGCGGGCTTGTATAGTGGACTTAGTTCTTTAGTCTTTGCTTTGAAGGGTCTAGTTTCTAGTAGGATGTGTATCTCAGAAAACCTTGAGAATTGCATATTTTGCTATTTTGCACAGTAAAATTAACTACACTGTTTTAGCACCATATTAAAGCTGCAGAGAAGTGCTACGAGGTTCATGTCAGGTCTGAGCTATAGATAAGATTGCAGGATTGTTTTTACACAGTTTTTACTTTCACTGATTAAGAAACATTCCTCTAATCAATTCAAAAATAGAGTAAAATCATTTTTAATAAATAATATAGTCTTCCAAACGAACCCTGTCAAACCCCATTAGCCCTTTCTTTTATTTGTCTTATTATGATAACTGGGTCTATAATTGATCGTCTCTTTGTGAAGCCCTGTTGTTTTTCCAATGACATAAATTAAAAAAAAATTTGGTTAAATTTCATGTCAGAGTATTTTGAGAAATTTTGTCAAATCTAAAAAGCAGGTTTCTATGTCAGAGAGTTTTCTTATCAGATAATTTGGTTAAAATTCTATATGGAAAAATACAACTAATGTAAGTTTTAAGGCTTCAAACATTTTCCATAATTTCCAGTATACAATTTTCTGAAATTTTAGTTTCTTCGATTTTCTTGGCACCCTCTTCTTTGGACCTGTGTTTTTATTATATTCAAACAAAAAAAAAACTCAAAGTCCAAAATTTACTTTAAAAAATCAAAATGAATTGTTTTTTAATTTTAAAAAGTATGTTTAAACATTTCAGAAAAAAATAGGGTTTTATCTAAGAAGAAATGAAGTGCGAATTGGATTTGACCCAATTCTTCGCATAATGATCTTTAAGGATCATTATGAAATATTGTCTTTCGTATGCAGAGAGTCAAACTATATGAAAGCAATAACATTCCAAGACGATTTATACCGCAATGGAACTGTAGAAAGAATAATTATTCCAGAAGGTTATTTTAAGACGATTCAGGTCGTAATGGCAAAATGAAAAGGAGCATTTACAAAATGCACTTCTGGTCAATTTTTCTTTATAAAAAACCCATTTGAGACCCAAAAATTACTAACCATCTTAACAAAATGTGATCTCTCATTAGCAGAGACTTCAATACGTAAGAAAAATTAAATTTTAAGATCATTTAGACCATGATAGGGAAACGAAATGCAAAAATGACTTCACTATTGAAAACCTGAGATTATGAAATATTGACAATCATAAAAAAGGTTGTCTTTCTTAGTAAGACTAAAATACCTTTAATGATTTTCATCAAATCTTATCTCTTATATGTAGAGAACCAAACTACATAAAGAAATTTACATTCCAAGATCATTGGAGCCATAATGGACAAATTGCAATAGAAACGTCCAAAAAGTGTAATTTTTGTCTATTTTCTATCACAAATACTATTTTCAGGTTCAGGAATATTTGACGATCCTCATGAAATATTTTCTATTACCTATTCAGAGCTCAACTACTTCAGAGAATTATTATTTCTAAGCCATTTAGAACTTAATGGACAAAGTTGGCTTTCCTTGATCTTAACGATAGAAATATAATATTTTCTTTCATCTACAGAGACTCCAGCGCATTAACCACTTATTGTCCTGGAGACGTACTATATTGATTATGAATGGCCTGCGTAAGATTATCAAAATATTTTCACCAAACGTGCATAAAATAGGCCTCATGTAACATTTTTTTTATCTACTGAGTTTCCCTAAAAACAATAGTTTCCCAACTAATTTTAAGCTCACGCCACTATAGAATAAAATTCAAATTTGGCGCCTTATTAAACCGTTTCAGTTTAGTTTTACTCCACGACATCGAGAGGTCACTATTGTCGTCAGCTCTCTCTGTTGCATGGTACATTGGGGTCAGGAAGCTATATGAGCCGCTCAGGAGCAGAGTGGCCCAAGTGCAAAAAAGGAGTTTTGAGATAATTGACATTAAATTTTTTTATAAAAAGTCAAACGGAAATTTGTATCGTAAAAGATTTATTTATTATAAGTTTACAACTTCAATAATAATAATATGGCACATAACATTATATTGGAACAAAATAATTTCAAAAAACATT
The DNA here is from genome assembly GCF_022605725.1 of Anthonomus grandis grandis. Taxonomy (NCBI): domain Eukaryota; kingdom Metazoa; phylum Arthropoda; class Insecta; order Coleoptera; family Curculionidae; genus Anthonomus; species Anthonomus grandis. The sequence continues at coordinate 11,061,635 of NC_065548.1, read as the reverse complement.
GTTTTTCTGTAAAAAAAACCAGTTGGGCCACTCTGCCCTTTAAAATTATTTAAAAAAAAAAACAAATTATAGCACTTGAGCCTCAACGTCTTGTTCTTGTGTCGCAATATCTTCATCAACAACATTCTTACTGGTTGTCAAATTATTATAAAATTCATGGGCGATTGGGGGTATATAGCACAGAAGTCCTTGAAGGTCTTTATTCTTCAATTTTTCGATAGGTCGGCCTCTGGGATACAAAACATCTAACTGGAAGGCATCCTGTCTCATCTGTTGAAGCTCTGTGCGTTTTTTAGTGACATTCACATTGTAGAAAAGAGCGGCATCATTATTAGAATATTTGAAATAAATATTAAAAGGTTCCTCGGATTTAAACTTTAGCCACTGAATTTTTAGCCATTCGACTTTTACATTTTCTTCTCCTTTTTTTCGATTGTTTAAAAGTTTTTCCAAATTCACTGTACTTCTAAAGTCGCCACTTGTCATCTTTACTACTTTAAATTTATTGGTCTTTTTGGCACTTAAAATTACTTTAATCCAATCATCTGGCAAAAAATATCTTGGAAGTAGCGTTTTTGCTTTTCAACCATGCCAAAATCTTGGTCACATGGCAAGTAGGAATGGCCGGACACAAGAAATTTGTGATCGATCAATTTTGGACTGAAGTTATCAGAATGTACAAGTCATGTACGCACAAATTGCAGCCATTTTTATGTTTCTATTCTGGTCTCCGCACTGGTCGCTGCACATAATTAAATTGGGAGTTTGTACATAATTTTTGACATGAGCCTATTTCTTGAGGTCCACGTGATGCAATTCCCTCATGCCAGAGGTACATGTGTGCCTGGTTTGTAGTTAGGTTATGGATACCTAAACGATATGTCCATAACTGCCTCTTGTAGTAGGCTACCCCTGTAGAAATATTAGGCGTAGGTAATGTCTTCATAAGATCAAATGCAATGGTGGTTGTGGAATTTGGATCTTGTTTTGGATCTTCTCGCATTCCATTTCGAGCTACTTCTGCCTCGCGTAAATGAAGTTCTTTTTCCATTTCCACTTTTCTTTTATCTTCGCCAGTTAAACTATTTATTTTTACCTTCATAGAATCACATTTTTGGCACGTGTCATTTGCAGGATACCGGAAATGAAGATTAAACTCTTCGTTAAAAATTTTTGAAAACACAAATTTTGACACTTTCTGTTCACACTTATCACTTTGTAAATACAAGTTGTATAATTTGCTTATGTTTAAATCTGGTGAAAGATATTCCCGGTTTGGATTTTTAACCCTGCTGTAGTGCGATTTATACTTGGCAAATTTGTTGACAAAATGTTTAACATTATCAATATCCACCTGATTAGTTTTGTTTTTGGGGGGATGCTTACCTCTTCTATCTATAGGCGGTGTAGTATGCTCGCCACCCCTCGTTTTATTAATTAGAGCTCTGGTCAAGCGACCATCCGAAACCCTCAAAGCATTTTAAAAAAAAAGTTTACAGACAATAACTTCATCTCCAGTTTCTTTGGGCAGTTTATAAATACGTGTCTTACTACGTCTGTTTGGATCTTGAGAATGCGTGAAACGACCCTTATTAGATACTGTTACTTGGCTATTGATATAAGATGTCTGTAAATTGAAGTTTGATAAACTGTAAAAATTCTCGAAGATGTGTTTTCTCTCTTGGATACTTAGTAACAAGTGGCATTGTCTGGAACAATTGCATTCTCCGTTAAAAAAAGTTTTTTCTGCAACTTCGTTTCCCCTGTAGTTAAGATAAGATTTTCCAGAGTTTCTTGCAACTTTACTTTTTTGCCTTTTCCAACCTTCATGTTTTGTCTTTCTTTTTCTACCTTTTTTTCCTCCACGATGTTGGCATTAGGTGCAATGTTCTGAATCGACTCTCCAAAATCACTTTCGGACTCGTCATCCGTTGGCGGGTGAAAATCCGAACCAGAGTCTATATCAAATTCACTGGGTTCAGTATTTACCAACAATGCTGCTTCCAGGTATAGCTGGAAGGGCAAAAAAGGGAAGAAATGCAGAAACTCTCTTAAAGTTTATAGAAATAAAGATTATACTAAAAAAAAAAAACTGGTGGCCACATGCACGCAATGGTATACGTGTCTGTTTATGTTACTTGTACAGTATAGGAGACCTTGTGTAATTATTATTTTACTAGGTACTAATTATTTGTTTCAGAAGGATGCATCCTTAGTAACCCAAAAATACATGTTAAGCTTGAAATTATAGCGTGGTTGCGTCATGCCCCTAAAACGCTGAAACGAGAAAAATAAATATTATGACCATGTAAAATGTTAATATAAAAATAATTTTTTCCCAAAATATATCCCTTTGTATTATAGTTTTTCTACCATTCCTTTTAGATCCTATAAATATTTGAAAAATCTAAATATATTTATACATCTACTGGACGGCCAATAAGTCCCCCGTACGTTTATAGTTCTATCCAGAGAACGTCTATGTGATTAACTCGGGTTGATCCCATTTGTCAGGCCCATACTGTTCTAAAAGCACGTTCTTTGGATGACCCATAGACTGCATGGGATGTACTATGACCGACTTATGCCGACTTGAAATTACGTAAGAAAAATTAAATCGTAGGATAATTTACACCGTAATGGAAAAATGAAATTCAGTAGAAATTCAAAAAATATATTCACTAATTTTTTGCTGTAAAAACCAACCTAAGCATGTATCGTAATGAAAAGATTCTGTAGAGTATTCAACTACGTAGAAAACTCAACATTCCAAGGCATTTCTAATAATAAAATAGAAATCTAAAATGCGATAGAGACTCAAAAGTGGACTTACTACCCATTTTTCCACACAAACTCCTTTTAGAATCTCAGGATTCTTAGACGACTATAATAAAATGTTGACTCTGATTTGTAGTCAGTCTAATTACTTAACAAAATAAACATTTCATTGCGATTAAGACGGTAATTGAGTAATGAAATTCGGTAAAAACTCAAAAATGTAGTCACCTATTTCGCCATGAATCTATTTCACACCCCTGAATCCGATAAGAGTTGTCTATCGACTGTAGAATATTCACTACGTAGGAAAACTAATATACTAAAGCAGTTCAAAGGATAATTGAAATGTGAAATATGGTAGAAACCTAAAAAGAGGACTTTGGACCTATTTTTTCCACACAAAACCCCATCAGAGATCCAGAATTCTTAAACGATTGTAATAAAATATCTCTCGTCTGTTATCAGCCTAATAAAGTAAGCAATTAAATATTTCACTATAAGATTAATACTTGAGTAATAAATTGCGGTAAAAACTCAAAAAATGAGTCATCTACTTTTCGCCATGAATAAATTTCAGATCCGGTATCTGATTAAGAGTTGTTCATCGTCTATAGACTATCTAACTTCCTAGGAAAATTTACATTTCAAGGAAGTTCAAAAGGTAATTGAAATATGAAATGCAATAGAAACCCAAGAAGCTTCGACCTAGTTTTACACACAAACCCCCATCAGAGAACCAGGATTCTTGGACGATTATAACAAATATTAAAATAAATAAAATTTATAAAAATAAAAATAAATAAATAAAATCTCGCCTGTAGTAAGGCTAATTATGCAATCGAATAAACATTTCATTGCGATTAAGACCGTAATTAAATAATGAAATGAGAACCTTTGGCTTAAAAGAACCAATACGAAATCACTAATAAATTTTATTATCTCTTTAAAAAGAAAAAGTTTTCAAATATGTTCAACAAAGTTTAGTCTTGACTAAATAGAACACGAGTACTTTCAGATAACAAATATTTCCATAATCAAAAATCTCACATAAATACTCCAAAAATATAGCTTTCCCATCTGCCTCGAAGTTTACAAGCAATCTCAATGTAAAAGGTATATATCTTGGCGCCGAGTGTAATCCTCAATATTGGATTAAAAATAATACACTGTTTATTTTCGCTCGTATTTATAGTTTCCATAAAACCAAAAATTCTTTTGTACAAGGTAGTTAAATCCGTATGTAAGTTTAATTTTGTTATCTTTATTACATGCGGAGAAGCGGCAAAAAGTGAAAATAGTTGTGGAAACGTTCGGAATAAGTAATTGCTTTATTTTGAGGTTTGACGCAAAACGTTTTACACCTTTGAGATATAAAACTGAAAATCTGTTTAAAAAAGTAAAAATTATTCTCTTCAAATTTCTCATTCTACCAGCGTAAAGCATATTATGGTCAGTATTATTAATTTATTAATTATTATCCAGACCTTGTTACCAAATAATGCGGGTCTAAATTAGATAAACCAGCTTTAATACCCGCTCGATAATTTAATTAAGGAGGGAATAAAAATCAATAAAACACTTACAGTAATTTAACATCGTTTATTTACGTATGACCAACTAGGCATGAAAATATAATTTACTTAAACTGAAACAAGTAATTTTATCCTTTTCAAGGATACAGCCCTAAATTAAATAACCAGAATAATAGATTAGCCGAATTATCACAAAAGATTGCCATATCACATCATATATTTATCCTTTCCGTTTTAATCCCTTCTTCTTAATTAATATCACATTCCAAATAAAAATTTTGAAAGCACAACTTTTGTATTTTATACAAAAGTTTGTGTATTTACATAACATCCCTAATTGCTAATTATTAATAAATAAATTACTCATTTTCGACTTATAAGTTGAACCATGAATATATTATAAATTTATCATAAATAATTGTAACTGTGTTGTATAGAGCATAACCGTGAATTTGCCACGTCAAAAAGTGCATACTCCGAATATACCGGAGGATGTGGATATAATCGATTATCTGGTAGGCAGCTAAGGCTGATAAAAATACCATAAGAAGAAATAAAAGGAAACATTGATTTTGTATATTAAACATCTTCACTTTAAAGCACATTTTACTTTCCAGATTTTTTATAGATGGCATTTTATGTCAGCTAATTTGTTTGCCAGAAGACATCTAACGACTCAGGACTTTAAGTAATGGAACTCAGAAACTTACAATAAATAATTAGAGCCTAGAAAAATCAATTTCTGATCATTTAATAAAATAATTGGAAGATCTCAATACAATATACTAAAACATGATTATTCATATTCTTGAGGCAGAGAATAATTCTTGCTACTCTAAAATCAAGGTCAGCAGTAAATTCCAGATGACTGACTATTTGTGTGGCTCGAGTGTTTTAATCCACACCTAAAACGACACATTGGTGTCAAGTATGGGGTGTACATCGGACGTCAGTCAACTGCACATTGGTGAAAAATAAATAATTGAATAACAGAAATAAATTGGACTATTAGTGCGTGAAAATTGCATAGCTGGTAGAATTTGAAAGATACTGAGCTGAAAAGGAAACACTGATTTTGCATTAAAGCAACTTCTACTTTCCAGATTTTTTTATTATTTGAAAACAACAGGAATAAAAAAATACAGTAAGAAATCAATCAGACCTACAGTTTCTTTCATTAGCAGACTTACTTTAGATCTCATTGCTACTATTTACATGGAGTCATGAGAAGGATTCTGGCAACAAGATGCGGATGGAGATATAACCCAAGAAACCAATTTTACTGGAATTTGAGACAACATATTCTTAACATATCGTGTGATTTCTCAAATGTCTCTGCAGATGATTACCTACAAAGAAGATTCTTGTTGATACTCTTTATTTAAAAAATCTAAAAGAAAAGAGCTCGGTCATGATAGATGAGGATGGAGAATCAATTTTCTCAGACTTCAAAGCTAAGATGTGACTGAGATAAAATAGTGGTAGTAATGAGAATTGATTGATAAAGGATAACACTTCTGTATAGTTGATACAAGAAAAATATGCAATTTTAAAAGTTTTACGTTAGCAACATCTCTTTTATGAGAGCACCACAGCATATAGGACTAAAGGATGCTATTACTGCTGAAGATATCTTTAATACAGAAGATTCTGTATATGTAATATATAAGAGATGCTCCGACAATAAAATTTTAAAGAAAATATCTTTATATTCACTCTCAGTAGATATTACCAAAATCAAGAAACAAATATTACTGCGATTCACAAGCAGACAATTATCGGAAAAGTCAATTGTTTCTGTATTAAAATATGGTCTTTGCAATTTGGATACTTAAGAAGTCTTGAAATTTATCGGACAATAATCCTAGAAATACTAAATTTAATAAGAAATTAAATGAAAAGTCTACTGCTCCTCGTCGTTTCAAATGACACAATAGTGCAAGAATAAACTTTGTAACTGTTCATCAAAAGAGTGTCAAACTTTTAGAAGATATGGTCATTTGGTATACCAGAACTCTTAAAGTTAATCGACTATCTAATCCAAACTATCGGAGTCAAGAGTCAATCAGTTTTTGATTAAAATATGCTGATGATGCTCCTTTCTAGGTTTGATAAGAATTTGATGATCAGGATTTAATAGAGAATCTTGATTCCGTGATCCCTTTGATCCCTATCCCCATATATCCCCATGAATTATACTAATAACCCATTAAATAGTAATAAAATAAACTCGAACACGGCGAAACACGTGTAATCCTTTGACTTTAATTTAATAAATTTGAGACTTGTGACTTATTTTGTGGGTTTATTTGATTACTATTTATTATAAGCTGGTCTTTTTAAGAAAAGATGGACTATTTCTTGAAATAATAATCCATGTTCTAACATATGCCATTTTCTAGAAAAGAAGGTTGTCGAGTTACTACATCAGTCAAATCTAGTTATTAAGTGGATTGAAATTTGATGGACCAGAATTAATGGATGGGAATGACTGTCATCAGTATTTCTTTCAGGTTCCCTAATTAAAGCTCGGACACAAAAAATTCTAACCCAGATACGAAAGTTCCGACCTGATATGTACTGAAAGTCTCCGCTACTACTCTTAGATACTAGAGTATCCCATATTTTAGCACGCGATCCTATGTTAATTAATAGCGGTAAAATAATGCGATCTATGAGATTATACAATCGCATAGACCGCATAAATTAGTTTAGATTAATTGAATTTAAGTAACTAATTAATTAAATAATTTTGCACAATCACATGAATCACTTTAGTGCAGGTTATGCTTATTCCACTAAAATAAAAACTATACTTAACATCCATACGGTTTGTCTGCAATCGCTCTACCCGAATACTTGTCATTCATGCGTTTTATCTGAGACCGCTTTCTCGAGGTTATAAAAATCAATTCAATTGGCGTTTTGGCCGGACCCTTGAATTTGGGTTAGAGTAATTTGTTGCTTGAATTTCTAACTGTTAGGGCAAAAATCGTATTTTTAAAATCAGAAAAAATCCAAGGTTCAACTTATAAGTGTATAGTCCTACGTTTGCCCCTCTGTTACAACTATTCTTCTACGCTATTCGAAACTTTCGAAACTATCTGGATAATTTCCACTCGCCTCTATAATTTTACATTCCATTTCTGTAACAATTTGACATACCTTCAGTTTAACTTCAGCCGCTTCTGCTGGTGGAAATCTTACAACCGTTTTGGCCATGCTGTCGAAAAACGCCGTTACAGGATCATCTCTGCTCTTTGTCATGTCTCTTATTTCCCTTAGAAGGTGCAGAACTGCCGATGAGCTGTCGCAGTATTTTTGATAATTATTCTCCTCTAATCGGGGTTTTTTTGGAGCACTCGCCTCGTCGGACAAATTGCCGTTTTGAGTTTGACTGGTGGTCGGAGTTTCTGAGTCGAATTCGATTTTTACGTCGATTTTTGGGTCTTCCTCTTCTTCGTCTTGGTCTTCGGAAACATCTTCAGGTTTATGTTTGGTTTTACTGAAAATTATTGTTTATTATTTATAGGTTGAGACGTTTCGTCATTTTATAAGACTTTATTAAAATATAAAATAAAACTTTCAGCCCTTAACCATACTGAAATAAAGGTCAAAAGAGAGTCCTATACACAAAAAATTTTAATATACGAAAATCTATGTAAAATGCTTACGGTTTTTCATTCGTAAACTTTTCAAGAAAAGACATGGAATCCATATACTCCCACGAGATCCGCATTCGCTTTCCCATTTTTTGGTCCTTTTTCTTTCTGTGGTAGAGATCTCTTAAGCTTCGCCATCGTACTTTGCAGTCCTTCACTGTAAAAAATTTAAAAATTAAATCGTGATTTTAACTTAATAATATTAAAAACATTTTTATATGATCTCAACACTTTTATCTCAGCAACTTTTTGAAAAACATTCTAGAGTTATATTAGGGTTAATTAATAATCAAATATTTCATTCTCCAAATGAACTAAGAAACGACTTTTTCACTAAATTTTGACGTGAAAATGGCCAATGAATGACCAGCAGTATTAGGATTTAGCAGTAAGTTGGCGCCCCACAATATTATCTTGAAGTTGACAACTTGGCACAACTAATTTTTAGCCTTGTTAAAAGCATACTTGGTGATATGGTGAATATAACTATGATATACCGTAGGCATGATGTCACTATAAAATCGGGTAGAACAATACGGTAGTTTTGTTTTAAATTATATTATTTTTTGACAATGCTCACACAAGTGACAACTAAAGAGGTACAATTAAAGAGGGGACAATTAATTGTATATCAGGACATAACGGCAAGAAGGACGCGTCTAGCAGTTGCGGCTCATCAACATCGAGTCCACCTGCCTACCCCAAGGACGTCGCTCTATCGGGACTCATTCATCTGGAGAACATCTTCTTTGTGGAACGGGCTTCCATCTCACATATTTCCCGACGCATACAACCTACAGCGATTCAAGATAAATGCCCACAAATATCTTCGCGCAAGCACCACTCCAAGAGTGACATAGGACTTTCCTCTTGTGCTTGTGTTTACTATAAAAAAAAAAACAACGATACTTTTACGTTTGTAGGATCTTATAATTTATTACTTATTTCCCTGTACTACACCAACCATCTCTTCTCTCTGCAAGGGTCCATATTACTAATCTTCATCATTTCAGACCGGTTTAACAGGCAGCTGGATAATACCGCAATACTACTATCTGAAAAGTTATATCCCTGCAGTTTGGCCAGAAGGTGTTCGTGGGAAAGGCAGTCGAAAGCTTTGCTAAAATCGCAAAATATACTGGATGGATACATTCCATTTTCAAAGGCTTTATGTATTAGGTTGAGAACAGCCGATGTTGTATTAAGGCCGCTTCTGAATCCAAACTGGCCATCAAAAAACAGGTTTTCAGCTTGTTAAAATCCAGGTCCGTACAGCAAGAAACTTCTTAAAAATCTTCGACAGTGTTGGTGGGAGAGACATGGGCCTATAATTTGAAGGATCAACAGTACCTCCCTATGCTAACGGCTCCTATATGTTTTCACGCATATTCTGAATAAAACAGTCAGGGGTCATCTGTGTCATTAACGAAGAAATCGTTGAGTTGATTGGTGGAGGTGGTTCATACTTTTGTGTTGGTATATTTCGCTGTTCATTGATAATATTCCACATACATCTTGTTGGAATTGAGGCATTTCTAATGAAATTATTATTAGATTCTATTCTGGCTCCTCTTATGGATAACTGGTAAGATTTTTCTTCTGAATTGCATTTACTGTGTACTCCGATGGGTATTGATTCAGATATTCTTTTAAACGTTTCAAGATTTTCCTCAATGATTTCAAATAATCATTGAACCAGTTAATAACACGATTCTTGACGTTTAATGTAAGATTTCTGTGAAAAGGCGTTCACTAGGGCCTGCACTAAAACATCCAGAAATATGGAAAATTTGGACTCAACTAAAACTTGATCTTGCATGATAAAATTCCTCACTACTCTCACTGACATATTTTAAAAAATAATGATATTCCTCCCTGACCTGGGTCAGGTGGTAAAACTCCACAAGTTGGCTGAGATGATTAGAGAAACCCGTGTTGTGTAGCGTTATTTGACATAAAATATTTAATAGTTTACGGCTCCTGACCCGACACTTCCTTAAGTTTTGTTTTCCATACTTTCATTCCCAAGACTAACAGAAATGAAGATATTCAAAATCATATAGATTGTAAAGGATGCCAAGTTTATTTTTATTAAAAACACCTCGAATCTGAAAATTTTAGAGTTTTTTTGATTCATTCAGTAGCAATTTGGTCATGGAATTTTTTCAGAGCGCGCCCTATGATGACACACAATCAAAAAGCCTTACTTAAGTCAAAAAACATAACATTTTTGACATCAGTATAACCAACTATTAACTAATTTAATAGTTTTTTTCAGAAATAATTTAAATTTTCACCAGTTTAAACTACTTGTTGCATTTTCAGTAAAATATGATCAAAAAAGCAAAAAATTGTATTATGCCTTCCATTTTCTGAGTTACAGTCCTACATTCTAAAAGGGTCTTAAGAACCTTCAGATCATCACGTCAGAAACTGTTATGTTTACATGGTCACTCACGCAAGAATAAAATTACTGAAGAAACTCAAAAATGAGTGACATTTAACAAATATTGAAGTATATCCTGAAGAAGTTTCATCATCGTCTAAACTCAGATTTTTCGTTATCAGTAATCGAGGTGCTGACAAGCATGGAGAAGGTAGAAAACTATTTCAAAATCCTTGAAAATGCGTAAAAATATTTTTAATTTCTGGAAAATGTAAAAAATTACGTCAAATGCCTGGAAGACATAAAAAATTACTCTAAATTCTTTAAAAAAGCGTAAAATTATTTCTGATGCCTGGAAAACGTAAAAACTTCGTCAAGTGCCTGGAAGAAACAAAAAATTATTCCAAAATCGTATTAAAAACGTGTTAAATTATTTGAAATATGTAAAGAAATATATCAAATGCCTGGAAGACAAAGAAAATTGCCCGTAAATATTTAGACATGCCTAAAATTATTATAAAATAATTACGTTAAATGCCTGGATGACGTAGAGAATAACTCCAAAATCCTTGAAATACATAAAATTATTTCCGATTTCTGAAAAACGAAAATAAAATTGTCAAATGCATCTTCCAGGCATTCTAAATTACTGCAAAAACCTTGAACACGCGTAAAATTATTTCTGAATTCTTAAAAACATATAAAGTTACGTTAAATACTTGGAGATACAAGTCATAAAAAAACTACTTCAAATTCCTTAAAAATACATACAATTGTTTCAGATTCGTGAAAAACGTAAAAAGTTACTTTAAATGCCTGTAAGTAACTTAGTCCAAGATCTTTAAAAACGTGTAAAATTATTTCCGATTTCCTTCGAAAACGTAAGAAGTTACGTCAAATAGCTAGAATAAAGCTAAAAATCATTTCAAATGAATCCAAGCAACTCGTAGAAGACATTAAATACCACGAACAAAAATTACCTAACACCTAACATGACTGAAATGGATGAACATGAACTGAAAGAAAACTGAAAATGTGGAACAACAATTTTGACTGTGTTTTGTCAAGAGAACTGAGGCTTGTCAATTCCCAAACGGCACACACCTTCCAATGGATATCCTGCATTGGTCCAGACTAGGTCAAAATATTCATAGATTAATTATGAACATCTTCTGGATCATCTTTATCTAATGGAGTTTCAGTTGGCCTTGAGTCCAATGAGAAAATTTTTTTGAGAAGCTATGGGACTCATACTTTTACAGGTACATCAGACATCCATTAGTGGTCAAAAAAAGTGTCGACCAGTAATGGATAAGATTTTGATGAATATGTATAACGTATCATGGGTTTAGGAAATTCTTAACCTTACGGCTTAAAAAATTAGAAACCATTTGACCAATACCAATGACTACTGAAAATCCATTCAGAGGTTCATATTTTCTTACAAAATGTATAGGATATACTATGGATTTAGTTAAACTTCAAACCCAAGGATTGAAAAAAAAGTCAAAAGCTATTGGACGAATAGAAATGAGAGGCATTGAAAACTGTATTTATACCGTTTTATGGATTTACAGTTTTTGAGTTATGGTCATTTTGTGGATCATGTTCCTCAAAAAAATATTTTTTTTAATTCTTTGTAATTATTTTGAAAAACGCTAAAATAGGTATCCAATCAATTTAATTGAGGAATATGTGTATTAATTTTCAAAACTGTATTTTTAGTGGTTTTTGTGTTATGGTCATTTTGCAAATTGTCATTTAAATATAATCATGTTCTTCAAAAAAAAATTTTTTTTAATTCTTTGCAATTATTTTAAAAAACGCTTAAATAGGTGTCCAATTAATTTAATTGAGGAATATGTGTGTTAATTTTCAAAACTGTATTTTAAGTGGTTTTTGAGTTATGGTTATTTTGTGGATTTTTATTAAAAAATAGTCATATTCCTCAATAATTTTTTTTTTCAATTCTTTGTAATATTTTTGAAAAACCCGAAATAGGTGTCCAATTAATTTAATTGACAAATATGTGTGTTAATTTTCAAAACTGTACTTTAAGTGGTTTTTGAGTTATGGTCATTTCGTGAATATTCATTAAAAAAAATCATGTTCCTCAAAAAAATATTTTTTTTCAAATCTTTGCAATTATTTTGAAAAACGCTGAATCAGGTGTCCAATCAATTTAATTGAGGAATATGTGTATTAATTTTCAAAACTGTATTTTAAGTGGTTTTTGAGTTATTTAAATTGTTTATCTCTTGGCTTTAACTAAATAAAGTCATTGATCAAACAATAATAAAAAGACTATTGGACTTTGGTCCATTCTTATGAATGCCTTTAAAATGAGAACCAAGGTAGTACAGGTTAATGGACCGTTTTGCAACTATATGGACGTCCAGTGGAATTTCTGGCACCGAATTTTATTTTATTATTGGACCTCCATATCTATTTTTTTATTTTGTAATTATTTAAATGTCTTATGTATGAGGAAAAGGTACTATCGATAGAACTTGGTATTTTACATATCTCTTTCCATCAACAAATTATCTATTCAGTGGAAAATTTTATTTAATGGTCCAATGGCCGGCAAAGTTTCTGACATTTGTATAATCCTATGGACCTGCATTAGTTTTTTTCAAGAAACTAAATGGCCATTGGACATACATATTTTAAAAAAGAGGAAACCTTTGGATGTTCATTGGATAGATTTCTCTTGTCTGGGTTATGCATGCCAATATGATAAATTGGATTGCTGTCCATGTACGCTTTTGGTTAATTTAATCATTGTTTGTAGTATATAAGTTCAAACTAAATATCGGATGGACACCATCTTGGACAAAAAAATCAATAAAGAGATTTCTAGAGATACAACCGTTCAAAGGTACTTCAAGACTAAATATCTATTGCCAAATATCTATTGCCAAATATATATTGCCTAAGTAATAATTGCCAAATATTGGGAAAAAAATGTTTAAAAAAATACTTTCATTTTGATGTTAAAACTGCAGGAACTGTATTGAATCAGAAAAGCTATATTTTGTCAAAATGGCGTGTATCCGCCATTTTGAAATATGTTACTCACTCTAGGCCACGCCCAAATTAAAGAAAATAGAGTTAAAGGAGTGGGAAGAGCTTCCACACTCTGACCATATACCTAGTTTATATTATCTACACATGCGCAATGCAATAACTTAATCTACTAATAAATATCGATACAAAACACCCCGTCTTACTAATACTCACCGGTCTTTCCCACTATCGACGATATCGCCAGCCATACATCGTCTCGCACGTTAAAATCCTTATAAAACTTATGATTCGAGTCGTATATAACTTCATTTCCCGACACGAGTTCGATCAGTTTTTCGTCTAATTCACGTGTAAACCTGCACAAACCCTTAGCTTGTTTAGGCGACATTAAAAACGATCGATCGATCGCGACATCAAAGTTATTTTTCGCTAAAAAAAAAAAGAAAAGTAAAACGAAACGCGGCGAAATTTCGTCGTTCTGGCGGGCAACAAGGACTGTCTGGGTTCAACGCTGCGCATATTGTGAGCGGATCGGAGACCTACTATGAAATTCACCGACCGGTATGATCTTGGTGTTACGATATCAAGGACAAACTAATACAAACAAGAAATTGATTTTTTTATAACAAATCTTCCTATTTTTTATAGAAATATAGAAAAGGCATACAGGGGATTGCGCTAGGGATGATGGGACATATGGAGAAGAGTGCCATCGATAAACGTCTTCAGCCTTTTAGATATAAGGAGACTGAAAGCAAATTTTTGATCAGGGTTACTATCATATATTGAGCACGGGTTTTCAATAATTTGCAATAGCAATAACAAAGAAAAAGGAATTTTATAAAACCTATATAAGGCTTCACCATATCATGTCAATATGTAGCATCGATTGTTCCGTCCCGGCCTCGTCAAACTAAGCATAATGTCACACTCAATGCTCAACGCTTAAATAAGCATGTACTATTGCAATAAGAAGTTCAGAATTTGATTTGTATTCCAAACATAGCGTCCAATTTTCTACATACTTTAGCTCTTGGTTCAGAATAACAGTCGTGTTCTAAACCAACAATCATTTTTTTTATACAAATAGTTTTTCTACAAGAGAAAGCTCCATTTGCTTTAGTGAAAGCTACAAAATTTCTAGATGTTTACGCATATATGCATATGACAGTGAACTTGGCATATGCATATATGCAATTCAAAAACTTACCATATCAATAAATGTTCTTAAGACTGCATATTTTGCATTACATAATTCTATAAAGTCATATGCTACTGTTATCTAAGAATACTTTATACGACGGATATTTGGGCTGCAGTGCAGGACAGAACAGTATTATTGCTCATGTTAGATACCAGAATGATTGTATATTTATTTTCATGAATATTTACTTTTTACGTGGAATATATTGGCGTTAACTACGAAATTGCCTTACACTTTTAGTACACATTTTCAAATTTAGCGTTGGCCCTATGCGAATCCAAGATTTTAAGTAGAAATACCCAGGGAGCAAAATACAATTTCAAAGACGTTGTTATTAATCAGAGGCCGTCAAATTTGGGTAAATCTAAATATGGAAAAACATGTATTATTTCCCTTGCATCATTCTCAATGCAATTCGTTTAAGCTCTCTATTTCAAACTGTAGTGCTGAAATGATCATGTTCTGCCTTGAAACATGTTTAAAACTATCATTCATCTTCATTGGGGAAAAACAAGTTAAACGCTCTTGCGTTGTTACTTGACTAGGCTGTAATAATTTAAATGAGCCGCTCGTGAGGAAAAGTGGTATATGTCAGTATTTTTTAATTTTTAAGTTATACCATTAATTATGTTTCTACTGGTCTAATATATTCAGTCGAAAACTGGTATAAGTAAAAATTTTAACTTAGCTAAGATAAAAGCTTCCTAACGTTATTCCTCTCAACATAATGGATTCGTTCGCTGGAATAGTGGTATAAGTCAAAGCACCACGCTGTTCCGATGTCGCGCCAGGTCCTATTAAACTCGCTTTTTCTTGTTTAGTCAGGTTTTTTTAGTGTTATGGTACGTAGTGTGTAGATCAGTTACTGTAGCTAAGAAAAAAGATATGATAGAACTTCTTCAGGGGATTCCCCCGATTCAGCATCAGTTCTTCCGGGACTTACTGACAAAAGAAGATGCTGTTGACAGTGGTCCATTATCCGATTCTGATGAAGATTAATTTGTTTAATAACTTGTTCTTACTTTCCTTACTGTAAGTTTAGTATGTAAGATAAGTAGTAGTAATGTTTTGCTCTTCAAGCTCTATATTTTTTTAACATTTTTATCAGTAATAGATATCATAGTAAACATACTACAGCTATTATTTTTCTTTGGTTCATCAGTTTTGTGAAATTTGGTTAACTTTTACGAGGAAAAGTGATATAACTCTCCAAGTTATACCACTTTTCCGCTATGTTTTTGAAAAAAACTTACTGGAAGAATGACATTATTATATAATAATAATTAATGGGCGCAATCAGTAAAAATGTTTACCATATGAAATTTTAGTACAGGGTTATGATAAATATGTACAAAAAAGTAAATAATATATTACTGTGATTTTTTAATTTATCCAGATGCAAAATATCAATTTTCTAAATTTCTACTTTAAGGGAGTTAGATCACTTTTCCGCTGAACGGCTCATGTATGAGAGCTTAATAAATGTTTTGGTGTTATTGCATTTTACTCATGCGTTTGATATGTTGATTCATGAACTCTTAATATCTATTTTACACTATTTCGGTTTACGTGAGGGATCCCTAGAATTAATTTCTTCATTTCTTGTTAATAGAACACAACGGGTATCTCTGGATGGTGTAGTGTCTGGCAGTATTATTGTGTGAATGCGGGTATACCTCAGTGTAGTATACAGATTTAAGTATACTCCCAAGCTCTCTTAAATTTTGGAAGCCAATGCTCAAATTAATTCTGATTTAGAAAATCTACTTAAAGCAGCTACTAAGTATGCAAAAAATTAATTTAGCAAAATCGGTTGCATTAGTATTCTGTAGTGAAAGCATAAGAAATAATGTTTCTTAAAGTCTAATTTAATATCAATAGAAAACTCTCCTAAAAATTTAGGCTTGATTATTAACAGTAATAAAATGAGTTATAAAGAGCATATAAATATAAACTAAGAAACAGCTATTTAGCATTAAGACTGTTATAACCAATTAGGAACCAGCTTAATCTAGAGACAAAAAAAAATTGTATGCAAAAGCTTAGTGCCCTTACCTATGAATCTATGGCTTCTGTTTCGACTTTTCGGATATTCAAGAAATTGAAGAGCTACAGAATTTATGTTTGCGACTTATATTTGAAATACGGCGTAGAGAGTGCTTTTGCATAAATTGAAAAAAATAAATTGGCTAAAAATACGGAACAGAAGAATTTTGTGGTTTTCTTTTAAAGTAATAAAGTATAAAACTCTACCCTATTAAGACAGATGTACATAATATTTATACACATAAAAAATATTTTCTAACCATTTCTTTTTATACAAACGGATTATTCAAAAGACCTTTTTTATAAAATGTGTCGACATAAATTAATAAATACCAAATTTCAACTGTTGTTAAACCCAAAGTACTTATGTTGTGGATTATATTGATTATTATAATATGATGTTTGATAAAAGTCCACGTCCTCGTTGGGCGTATTAACTCAATGGAGCTCACCTTTTCGGCCATAATAGCCTTAATGGCAGCTCTATTGTCCAAACAGATCGATACTGTAGAGTGAAAATTTTAACTTCAATGCCTTTTATCTCAGAAATGGACTTCATAAAATCTTGTTTTTTCTTTCTCAAGCTTTAAGTTTTCTATCGTAATTATGACATGCCTTCATAACTTTTCCTAGTTATGAAGGGCATCGAGACAACTCTAACTATTTCAAAAATACGCTATGACTCTAACTAGAAGTGTCGATATGCAGTTGAAAATGTTACCAAAAATTACGTCACATTTAAGCAAAACTTTAGACACACATTGAAAATATACTACCTATGCTTCTTCAAGCATATGATGAGGTCACAAGAGCTATTCGTTTAATCAATTCGATGAATTTTGAAAATGATTCTTTTTTTGTCGGATTCCGGCCTATGATTAAGCATAGTAGGCTTGCTCGACAAAAGAGCAAAAGCCCACGATACACGCTATCCGCACACAGATACACAGAAAATCGGCGCGCATGTCCGCAACGGAAGGATCATTGCGAATCGCACGTGGTTCCCAGTTTTCAATGACGTCACCGCAAGCGATTATTCGTGCGTCGCAGATACCTACAGTCGGATTCACTAGTTAAGAAATTCTGTGATTTTTTGTTTGTTTTCTTTCTTATCTATAATAACGTAACGGTTTTTTATAACTGAATAGGTGAATGGCTCGGAATTATGTAATATAAAATAAATTTTTATACTAACTTCAGTTAAAAGTACCTTAAAATGATAATTTAACAAGTTTTTAATTCTTACTATATTATGAGATCCTGCCAGTCATGAAGGCCAGGTGACCCTGATGCCTCCTCTTGCCCCTGAATGTAATTTAATCATGAGCTGAGAGGTGAAAAGGATTCCTTTACTTTACTCAGTTGCTTGTCGATTAATTTGAGCTTAAATGTTTGCGAAGTTGGTGAAGGGTTTGGGAATGACTAATGACCACTTTTTTTAGTTTAAAGGTTTTACATATATGTACATATTATATTATATAAAAGGTGTTCATTTGAAAATCATTCCCTCTGTATCCTTAAAATCTTAGAAATATGGTATCTCACTTTATAAACCATTTATTTTTGTTTTAAGTTAAGTAAGTAGACATTTCAGTGGTCTTTAAGGTTTTTTTTTTATTAGGGGAAAAATACGATTTTTGATTATTTCTGTACTTTAAAGCATTTATAACAATACAACCTGTTGTAAATGTGGAGGAGAAGACTTTACGTATATACAGGGTTACTGGTAATTCGATACATTCCTTTGGAGATGTGATAGGGGAGGGGGTAAGAAGTAAATTGAACCCTAATATGTATTATGCAAAAGTTGATAGTTTTCGACATATTTAATTTTTTCTGTTTTTCTTCAAAATGTAGACCTTAGTGGTTTAAAAGGCAGTTTCCAGAAAATCCGCTGTATATTTTTTTAACTTTTTAGGCAAAATACATGCTCAACACAATAGTGTTACGTTTGTAATGGCAAAAGTCCCGCAAATAGTTGTAACCATAGGTAAATTCTCGATGCAAAGTGTAATTTTTTTTTCTTAAATAAAATACTACACTTTCTAGTGGATATTTTTTGAAAAAAAATTATGCTACATTCTTCAAAATTTACGTAAAACTTACTTATTATCTAAGCTAACTCATAGGCTATAAATGCTACCAAAAATTTTAACAGAATTTTGTATTTTTATTATTAATAGTACGAACGCACTTGAAAAATGCCAAATGGTATTTAAGTACTATAGCAACAATTTGTTTTTTTAATTTTATTGTTAAAAATTTGATGTGTAGATAGTCTGACAGCAATAATTGTTGTGGAAAGTAGTTAAATTACGAGTTTCGAGTTTATTTTTCTCGTGTTTTCAAAGAAGGTATTCTATTGGTTTTTGCGCTATGGCCACGTTTACTAACGCTGAATATGCAGATATTATGTTTGTTAGGGTTCAATTTACTTCTTACCCCCTCCCCTATCACACCTCCAAAGGAATGTATCGAATTACCAGTAACCCTGTATATATGAAATTAAGTAAGGTAAGGTAAACCATAGGCGCCTTTCATAAATTGGGGAATTAGGAATAGTTGATGAGATATTATCTGGGCAATTCCTACCCTGAAATAGATCAAATCCAAACTAGAGAAAAGGCCAAAAACTTTAAAAGACTGACTCTGGTTTAGGATAAAATTTACATTAAAATAATTAGTAATAATGTATTTATTAGTAATAGTTTCATTCATCATTCAACAATCACTGCTGAAAAATCTAATTCTACACTTATGAGGAATCCATAGTATTTTTTTTCTAGTTGCTCTTCAATTGACCTTATTACTGTTGAGATAAATAATTTGTCATTTGCAAGCTAACAAGAAAACTAGATAACAAATTGTATAACATAAATCACTGTTTAAAGGTACGTGGTTTGATTCCTATATTCGACAAATCTTCTGTCATTTTTCAAATTTTCTTATTTTATTTTTGGCCTTTAAACCTAACCTTATTTCATTTTGTTTATATTTTTAATTTGTGGTAACTAGTCTCCGTCCTAATTTGTTACTTAAATTTTTCCTGGACTTGTAGCAAGTAGTCTTGTTAATCTGTTTTTTTTTTTATTAGTGTATGGACAAGGCATGCAGTTAGTTATTACTTTATAATTATTATAGTGTATACTTAGTTTAATTAATAAATGTTCGTAAGGCTTATTATTTCCGTGTTTTCCGTGTGTCTGATGTTATCCAGTACAGGCGAAATACGTGTAATCTTTTGACTTTGTATTTAATATTTTTGAGACCCGTGACTCGGAGTTTGGTTTAATTACTATTTAATTTGTTCAGAAGGTTATAAAAAATGTGTTTTCTGGTTCTACGTCGACGAACTTTTCAAAGTACCGCTAAGATTATACTTTTCAAGTTTCAAGGCAATAAAGAAAAAAGAATCTACTGAAGCTGTGTCAAAATCCACGGCTGTGATAAATATTTTATATTTTTTAAGCCAATCAAGAAAAAAATATGTAGGGTATTTTAAGGCAATTTTTGAGATATTGGTCTTTTTTTGATCACTTTATAAGAAGCTTCAATAGGTGTGGAGCCATTTTTGAATATCTTAAGACAGCATTAGGATCACTAGTTAAAAAAAATTTTGCATTATTGTCCACTTTACATGACATAATGAATTTTGTATAATGTATAATTTGATTATTGTTAGTTTCTTTGGTACTAGTTTATTCAGTATAATAAAAAAAACTAGAATATAGCGAATAGTTTCAAAGAATTTACCATTGTTGTAAAAACTGCCCAGATCTAGATACTCCCTTTATTTTATAACTTTTACAAAATGAATGTTACACATTTTCAAAGTTATTTTTTATTTTTCTCCTGGTCGTCTTGCAACTGATCCAACTCTTGTACTAACTTTTGCTTCTCGCTCTCCAGCATTTTTTTAACCGACTCGGTTCGCTCTTTTTGAATCTTCTTCTTAAGCTCGTTAATTAGCTCTTGGGTCAGTTTTCTTATGTACTCGTTTTCGAATGCAGTACCTCTTTTTTTAAACGCGTCTTCTTCGTCGAAGTAGTAAATTTCCTGGGGAAACTTCTTAGGGGGCGATACTTGTTCGAAACGCGTAAGCGGCGGTAAAATTTTCCAAAACGTTGATAAACCTGCGTTAGGTTTTAAGAATCGATAAGAAGTATTTGAGATTTTGGCCATATCTGCTGCGTCTACTTTGACATTTTTGAATGTTTGAGACATTGACAGTTGTTCAAGTAAAGTTCAGAAATTCGTGTTGTTGCTTTGCGTGATGAACGATTGCTTTTATTAACAAAAGAAAACCGTTAAGTCGTCATTTAACCAGACCCAAATAACATAAAAAAAGAAAATCAGATAATGCAAAGCTCGACAAAAGTGATAGAAATGGCACTGACACCGGACCGAGTGAACCCTATAATTTTCCAGAGAGATTTTTTCACGCCGGAGCGCCAATTTCCATTGAGCGTCGTTTGGCGGTAACAGGTATAACGAAGCGACGCGTCGCGACGGCGGCGCTGGCGTCGCCAAGCGCCGTCGGCGTACATTGATTGCTTGCCAAAGAGTTCTGCTGCTGGAAGTTATTCCTTTAAGTTTCGGGTAAACGACATAATTTAAAATATTATTTCAACTTTGCACATATATCGTTAACATGTTGTCTTTATAGCGGTCTCTTTTTTTTTGTATGCGATCAGCTGGGCACTAATGTGCTTGCCAAAAATGTTCGAAAAATTCGTTTTTGTTTCTTATTGGCTTAAATTTGATTTATTTTAGCAGTAAGTCTAAAGGTTTATAAACCTATGCGCATAATAAAAAGTGCTTTCTGTTTGGATGTAGTAATTTCTTAATTTCAGTAGGACATCTTAAGACTCATAAGCCAAAAACCAATAGAAAAATCTTCTAGCTTAATTGAATTTTAATATTAGTTAAATAAATATCCCAATTAGCAATTTTTCGACGCGACAACGTTGCATTGTTACGTTAGCTTAACCGTAGAGACAACCCCGTTTTACACCAATTTGAAAGAGATTTTTTTGGTTGTCTCAACGTTACGCAGTGACTACCCGTTAACTTTCTAAACGCTTTTGCAACGTTTTCAGAGTTACTGATTGTTGGACGGATGGACGCCAGAACTCCCGAAAAATTTGTTACTTTTTTAACAATAAACTAATAGATAACTCCAGTAGGCAGCTAGTCCAAAAATACAACCTTTTTAATCCATCTTTTGGACAGTCCTTATTAATATTTGTTTTGTATGTAGTTTAATATAGTAAATTAAACGGGTAAAATACTTGAAGATTTACAAGCACTTAATTTATAAACGGAACATAGTTTTTAGAACAAGAGGAAGAACGGATGGACCTTACCTTAAATTTTAATATTTCATTTATTGTTTGCAATTTATTGCGCGTATGCAGCACGTTTTTTTACAAACTTTAATAAACAAAAACTTTAACTTTTTCAAAAAAATTCATAAGCAAATGTAAACATTACATTCTGAGTTCTTATTGCTGCTGCTGCTATATAAATCCTCAAAAATAAAACTTTATAAAATTTACCATTATTTTCAAACTGGTTAGTTTCTTGTGTAAAGAAAGGCTATAAAGTAGGATATAGGAACGATGAAGGAAACCATTTACAAAAAGCAAATCCAGTATTTTAAACTTTAAATATGTAAAATTTAATACAAACCTTTTCACTGCTATCTTTCGCTACTTCCATTGATTCTACATAATCCATATCAACTTCAGGTAAGCTAGTTGTAGGCATTTTTGCTTCCATTGCAAGTTTTGTTTTTGCGTCTATAGTAAGTTGCACAACATTTAAAGTATTTATATCTCTTCATTTTTTAAAGCAAAACGAGAATAATAAATCCCAATAATTCCAAACAAACAATAAATTTTAAAAATAAAAATATAGATTAAGTAGGTTATGCTGAATTAAAAATTTTTCTTCCTATTATTCTCTCTACCTTTGTTTTTCGCTAAAATTTCGCGTGATTTGCTTACGATGAGGTAATGTTGTTCTTACTGGGTTTTTGATTCGAAAAATTGTACACGTCTGCACGTCGTTGTTTTAAGTGTAAATTACTATACTGTTACCATTTATAGTAAAAAAATACGTTGTAAAAATAGCAGAGTTTTACAACAGTTGCAATACAGGTGCTGTACGTCGAAGTTTTGTCGAAAATAAACGTCGTTGCAAAACCAACTAAATTTTGCACTGACAACAACGTTGCAACTAGTGAAAATAAGAGTCATCTCAACTTAGGTGACTGCAAATTGTTACTTGGGATTTTCCTTAGAGTTTTGAATAAAATAACATATTTATCTCAGCATTTATTTAAAAAGGCTTATAAGCATTAATTCAGAAAAAAATAATATTTTTTCTCTTATAAGTGCCTCAAATAAAAATTCTTTTTCCCTCTCTTAATTTTTAAATTGTTAAATTTCCTTACTTATACTAAAATCATTTTTTTACCTTATTTTTATATTATGGCCTATCTTTTTTTCGGAGTTCTTTTTTCACAACCTCTGTTGCGTTTGTTGCTCAAATCAAACCCACTTAGTGGTCAACGATTTGTCCTTGTCATTTCGGACAATAATGCACGTTCCTAAAATAGTCAACTTTATTATCTTGAGAAATGCGTGCAAGCCGTTGATCGATACCTACAAATGAAAATATAATGAGAAAGGAAAGAATAAATTTCTTAATTGCCCAAATTCCTTAAGATCATTTTGGTCTGTAGCAAAAGTACTTGGCGAAAGTTTCTGTAAATCAAAAATTCCACCATTATTGCGTAAGGAAGATGGTTTCATTACAATCACCTTAAGGGAAAAGGCAGACTTGCTGGGTCATGTTATCGGATGCAAGTCTACCGTAGACCTTTGAAAAATATGCGTTTGTGCAGACACCACTGTTGTACAAACTGTTTTTTCTTTCATACAGACGAGGTCTGTTCCTTGGTGATTGGAAACTTGCGCGGATTTAACCGATACCCAAGAAGGGAAAAAAGATATTGACCATCAATTATAGTGCGAGTGAATTATTCCCAGCAACTGCCATGGTAATAAAGAAACTTGTCAACCAGCTATTTTCAACCGTCAGTATGGTTTTCAAAAGCACAAGCCTACTAACGATGTGTTGTTACACATGTTTGGACCGGGGCTATCAAAGAATATGGTGAATTCCGTGCTATTCTGGATTCAAGGTTATTATGGCTCTGAATATTACATTTTTTTCACCTGTATTCTTATGGTTTCCCACTAACTCTGGTTGCATGACCTCGAAAACCGATCTATCCAGATTGTCGTTGATGGATACATTTCGCAGAGGTTTCAAATTAATGCTGGTGACCATCAGGGATGCATCTTGTCCTCTACCGTCTTCTTGTATTATATTAATGACCTTGTCGAATAAATTTCTAATCCAATTTGCAGCTTTGCTAATGGTACTACATTGGTGTCTTTCTTCAAGTCGCCTAACGAGAGAATATCAGCCGACACCCAGTGCTATAGGCGTCACCAAGTAACAACTATTAATGCCAACCTTACCATAATTTTGGAGTGGAGTGAGTGCAGTCTGATTGAGTTTAATGCAGCTAAGACTCAGACTGCTGTATTTACAAAAAAGGCTATGTCCGCGCTTGTCTTGCCGCTGTCTTCGTCAGTTTTAAGTGTATAGATTCGCAGCAATATGGTTTGACATGATTAAGTAGCAGAAATAGCTAAAGCAGCTTCTCAAAGACTTAGGGCTCTCTTCAAAATGAAAAGGCTGTATATACCGCAACAGCTTTTAATGCCTTAAAAGGCTCAGATTCGTCCATCTCTTAAGTATTGCTCTTACATATGAAACTCTGCACCCAAAGACACTCTGAAGCTGCTTTATTCTATCCAGAAGAGAGCCATACATCTTATACGAGATCTAGAGATAACTAGTACTTTGGACAGTTTGGCACATAGAAGCAAGGTTGCAGGTCTTACTCTATTTTATCGATACCATTACGGTAAATGCTCTTCCGAACTGACCCATATCTTTTAACCTAGAGCTAAACACCCAAGATCTACTCGACAGACAGATGTGACTCACGAATATCGAGTGCATGTGCAGACGCCTAAAACGTCGTTATATCGAGATTGAAGTGCAAGTCTGTGGAATCAACTCCCAAAGTACATCTTTCCCGAACATTATGACTTGGAGAACTTTAAGAAAGATATCCACAGATACCTTCGTAGCACTGGCGCTACTCGTGATACTTGACTACTATATATTGCCCTTTCTGCAAGTGTAATCCATAAAAAAAAGACATTTTTTGTGTAAGTACGACTACTTCTCTTTGGATATTTGAGGCCGAGTAGGCATAGTATTTGGTAAAGCTTTTTAAAACCAGTTCTTTTGCGGATATAACCTTCAGGAATATTTTTTGCCTCCGTTAACTCCCCTCAATTCGAAAGGTGTTGGAATGGTAATGTCGAAAAAGAAGGTCTAATTGTTCTTTGTTTCTATAATTACAATGTCTGGACGATCGTGTCTTATTTCTCTGTCTGATAATATATCTGTGTCCCAAAAGATTTTACATGAATCTTTTTCAATATATTTTATAGTAGGGTATGCTACCGTTATTATTTTTTTTTTAATGCAATTCTGCTGATGGATGATTGCTGCAATCTGGTTGTGTCTTCTAACATATTCTTTCGGTGCAAGGTAAGTACAGGCTTTATTTGGCACTCCCTGTTTTAGAATGTGTTTTGTGTGGTTTCTAGTTGTCACAATTTGGTTTTGGATAGAGTTTATAAAACTCTCTGTTTTAGGCACGAGGCTTCCTTGAGTAAGGTAAAGGGTAAAGGATTACTTGCCACAGAGGGTTTCATTTAATGCACTAGCATAATCTTGCGTGTATATGTTCCATTTCATTAATATTTGTTTTCACCTCCTGAGGAAATGAAAAAAATGAAAAATCCTTTTGTATGCAGTTAGGTTAAACTCGTTCATCAATTTGGCAGATGGCGCACAATTTTTTCAACAGTTTAGAATATAATTGCAGGTTCAGCATTCCCTTGCCTCATATTTTTCTTGGTAAGTAGAGTCTGCTCATCACCGTTTCTAAATCTGGCTCCACTTTATTACTCCGAATGTCTGAGAGAAGATCGCTAGCGCCCAAGAGTTTATAGCACTAATCTATTATCCGGCCTCTTTTATCTATCTATCTATAGACTCGACTGTACAACTTTTCTTTACCTTTCTTCTTGTCATCTGCCTGGTTAGTGATGAGTACCTAACCTACGACTAAATACTTATAGGTTTTTCTTTCCTCTAGTGGTGCCAACAGGTTTATTAGTTGTCATGTTTTCTTCCTCTTTTAATTATTCTTATTTTAAATGAACGTATTTGTATTTTTATACCCCAAATTCTATGCAGATATTGTTTAAAAATGAATTGAGGAGTTGCAGCATTCACTGTAATTCTTCTTTTTTATTTCCGTAGAGCTTCAGATCATCCATGTACAAGATGCAATTTTTAAGCTCAAAACCAGGAAGAATGTGATTCTTTTATTCTTGTGATTCTATTAGTTTCTTTTATTCACCTAATTATCTAGCATGATTATTATAGCAGTGATAATTAATAATAGGTTTATGGTCTTCAAATCAAAATATTTGTTTCTTCCTATAAATCCTAAAGGCCGAACTTAAAAAGGTTTATCTCTTTAGAACTACTAAAAAAATTATTTCCCTTGTCTTTACATCTCAATAGTGATCTGACAAACTCATTAATCAATAAGCATTAAAGAAATATCTGTTTTCTTTACCAGCTTGAATGTGATAACATATTTATTTCAGCAGTGGTTTTAAATAAAGGTTTTGACTTCTTTTTCATGGTTGTCTTGTCTTATTTATCCCAGCAGTGATTCTAAATCAGCCACTTTCATAACAGCTTAATCTCATCAATGATTATAAAAGGCTTATCGACTTTAGGACTCAAAAAATTGATTTACGAATCGAATATATCAGGCAAATACCTTTTATTCTAATAAAATTTAAAACGCTCTTACAAAATAAAATAAAATTCTGTAAACCTTTAAATAGGCCAAACATTTCACCGTTTATTCAAAGTAATTTTATTGGTTTAAACTCGAACAATGTTAACGATATTAAGCGAGCTTAATCATCTCTGGCATCTAAACACCATAACACTTTGTATACATGATTTAATAGGGCGTTAAAGCCCTCGACAACACGCAAAAGGCACAAGACAAAATTGCGTCATCGGATCGTTTCATTTCCCATAACGAAACGGGGCTTTCTTCTTTAGGCGTCGCATTGGGGGTTGAGCGTCGGGATAGGGATATTTTCCGCCTCCTGGAAACTCGACCTTTTTACGAATAAAGAGAGAGAGAGAGAGAGAGACACGTGGTTGTTGCAGGGGTAAATACGATAGGAGTTTTTGCAAAAGTTGAGTTTTTTTTTCCCCGCTAAGATGAACAGTTATTTCTTTATTTGGATCCAAATAATTGGTGGATTCTAGAATGTCTGTTAAAGAAATGAGTAGTTGAATGTCTTTGAGGGTGGTTTGATTCCAGATCATGGACGAAGTGCTTACGTATAAATCATTGCTAAACCATCATAATTAAGATGTTAAGCAACTGAGATTAGCTGATTATGAATCTTAAATTGATCTGACTCTGTAAAACTCTTTGCTGAATCATGTCCTTAGCTCTCAGAGGACAGAAAAGTGCTAGAAACATCCTTGAAATATAAAAAAAATCTTATATCTTTTATTATATCTGTCATCTTAAGAAAAATTACCAAAGCATTGATAAGTTTCTTGAGGTTAGAAGTGCTATAGCTTAAGCTTTCTGTTTTATGTGATGAAAGACAGATCAGTCAAAAAAGAGAAAGAAATGCAAGTAAGAGATAAGATAATAATAAAAATGCAGTATGAAAATAACTTGCAATTAGGAAAATACTTTTAAGATGTAGAGTTTAAAAAAGAAATTGAGTTTTCATAACAGAGAAATCAAAGTTAGAGGATATTGCCGTACTATCCAGATTCACAGTGTCTGAAGTAAGGTCTGGAGAGATGTTTGGTGAACTAAAACTTATAAGATTTGTAACTGTGATTTTTGAAGAGATCTCTTGAGACACACTTTGGGACTCAGCCTTTGAGTAATTATGCTCACTCTGCATTTCAACTTTATGTAGCATCCCATCTAAGTCACACAGTATTATCAGTGTTATTAAAATTGGAACCAAAAAAGTGTTTGGAGCAAATTGGATATTTGGTGACTTTTTCAGTAGAACTAGAAATTACATGACAGATCTCCCTCCAAAATTTTTGTTAAGAATATATTCGATGGGAGTTTAAAAGAACTATGACTTCTGTGACTGTCTGAGCAAATACTTATACACAAACTAGTGCATAAAGGATATTTTTTACGAATTTCTTAACCTAGATGAAGACAAGAAAATGAAACTTCCGGATATTTTGATTGGTTGAGGATGGAGGTCTAAGAATTAGAATTGAATCGTAAAAGTTGAAAACTGTGACATAGATATGTCCAAAATAGGATTGAATCGGTAATTATAACTTAGAAAATAATAATACGTCCAGAATGCACCTTAAAATTATTAGAAAACACTTACAGGTATGTCATAATTGAAAAATTTACCTGTCATACAAAAAGCTATAAAATTAGGTAAAAACTTTAAATTAGAACAAAGTCATGAGGCTCGGCTTTTTTTCCACCCGAAGGAACCATAAATAAGACAGTCGTCAAATACGACAGTTAAAATGTCATAATTGTCAAATTTCATGTACGTCAAAAATTAACCAATCAGAATCAATCGAATCTAATTCCTATCTGTCACTCTTCGTTCTGTCATGTCATAGTCATGTGACATTATAACTGTCAAACATAGCGCGCAATTAAAATTTTACGTTTTTATTAAAACACTCCTTAGAAAACGAAATAATGAGCACTTTTCTTCAAAAAATTTTGATATTATTAAATAAATACAGTGCGAATATGTAAGGACTTGTAAGGAAGAAAAATAATAATTAGATATATTCACCATATCTTCCATATAAGCAATAGATGGGTGAAGAAGTAGTTAATAGATGCTTACCTCTGATAGAAAAACAAGACGAGTAAGAAAAGTTGTAGTACTGAAGGTTACATATGAGATAAAAATGATCTATTTGTCCTTCATTACTTCATTACTTCATTACCCAATATTTACTTATGGCTTCCTTAAAAATGGCTAAAGATTCGTAAAAGCTCCACAATTAATTGAAAATTGATGGTATTTAGTCACCACCAGATTTTGCAATAAAGAGTGAATCAAAATAAAATGAAAAGAAAAACAGACGTTTGCGAGGACTAGTAGATATATGTCTAGCTTAAATAAAAAACCAGAAAATTAAGGACACGTATGAAAAAATCACAAATTTTGCTTAAGCTGAATTTATGTAAAGTATTCATAAACCCATTTCTTAGCTTTCTCGCAATTATTGGGTCAACTGAAAACATCAAACAAACCCACCTGTCTTTGGCCGATTACTATTAGGTCAATTTAATTAATTAATCCAAACATTTGCTCCGACCCTGCTTGACAGAGTATATTGCTTTTCTATTCCACCGCTGTACATACCCTGACCCGGGCCGTTAAGTGAATCCCCAATTCCTCAGGGTTGATTACCGAAGCCAGACTGCTTTGTTCTCCCCACTTTGCTTACTATACTCCCGATTAAGTCCAAAGAGTTCTTATATATGGAAGAATATTTCATCAGTTTATGCATTTATTGGTCGTTTTTAGGAGTTTCAGATGATGGCCACTTTTTGAAGAATGTTTATTAAAAGAGAAAGGAAAATAGAAGAAATTTCAATAGTTTCTTGTAGGGATTTATAGTATGAGATATCCAAAAATATTTCGTCCAGTAGTCTAGTAGATGCTGAAGATTTACTGTTTAAAACTAAATAATTGGATATTTTCGCTTAGTAATCTCTATCCTAAAGTCTCGTTTTCCTAATCCATTGTGTCCCCAACTTTGTTTTAAATTAATACTTGAAGTATTTTAGCCGTTAAAGGCCGACCACTGTGGAGAAGATTCGAATCTTTAGAACTGGTGGTAATATGTTAAATGCGTTCTCGTTTATACGTCGTTAATTTGTAATTGAGCTTATATTAATTAATTTTATGGTTAGATTAGTACAGGATAAAAACAAATTGTACACTTTTACTGACTTGGTGTTTAAGAGGGCGTTTCTCTAGATTTCCAATTTTTGGTATTTGATATTAAAATTCTGTTAGCCAGCTTCCAAACATTAATCTTTATCTGTCCAGTCTGATACAACATCATGTCTAAATAAGTAGTAAATATATTTATAGAACCACCACAAAAAGAACTTCACATAAGTAAGCATGATTCCTTTATTGATTTTCTACTATATGCCACTGATGTTTTGTTCACCACATGTCGACTATGTGTATTCAATAAATGATCATCAGCTTAAGATTGCCAGATGCTATCCTATGAGCAATATATTTGTATGATGAGTACGATTCAATATTTCGACTACTGCTATCTTTACTTTTAGTAGACGATCTTCCTTGGATCCCAAAAACAATTTGATGATCCATTACTAAGATGATGTTCTCCTTAATCTTTCATTATGAAGAGCTGCTGTTTTGTCTTAAAATACAGGTCTTCTCTTAAAGAAAATTGTATTCTTCACTGCTCTAAGAACTTCTGTAATCATTCTAATATTGTAAGTCTTCCCTAAATGGTTTTTTACGACGAAGAGGCTCTAAGCTTTAACCTTTTTTGTAAGAGGGTCTAAGTATAGTGATCTTGAAAGCCACTACTCACTTTGGACTTTAATATGTTGAAAACAAATTCGACTATCCCCATGAGAAAAAAAGAAAAATATTCAGAAAGACACTTCTTTCATATGTTTTGAAGAATTCAAGCTAGTCCAATAAAAAAGTTTGAAAATGAAAGCCTTTACTCACTTCAAAGTCTACTATCTTGAAAACTTCTTGTGCTATTCTCATGATACAACTATTAAAACAATCAAAGTATTCTCAACAAAAATTACTCGCTATTCTTTAATTCTACGATTCACTCTTAGAAGAGAATGGGGACATGTTGAACTAATGAGTAGTTCTCCATATTTTTTTATCTTAGCTGCTGAAGTACACTTAACTCTTTTACTAATTGCCTGATACCTAAATAAGTTTATTGGTAAAAATTTGCATTCTCCCATATCTGCTTTTCATGAAAGCCTCTTCTATTTTCCATAAAGAACTAAAGTAAATTAACTTTTTAATGAATTATCATTTCTATTTTCTTTTTGCTTTTTTAAAACCTTTGTTAACTACTATTTTTATCCGGTTCTTATAATACTTAAATAAATTCCTTCATTAAGCTATGATTCGTATGTCTTACTTATGATCAGTTTGACTCCAGTAGTAAGTCCCTATCTAATTCCATAATCTGATATAACCTTGTTTTGCAATATTTTCCTAGCGTTTTCCAAAGCTTTTTTGTCATGTCATTTTCTCAGCTAGGTAATTAATTCCGTAAATAAAGTATAGCGTATGACCCTGACCTTGAATTATTTTCACTCCGAAGCAAAGTACTTATAATATGACTCTTTTACAAGCCTGGCCTGGCTTCACTTTTGAGTATATCGGGTTCTTTGCCTGATTTATATGAATCTATTTAAAGTTTGCTGATTTGCAATTTGTGGCAAATTAATAATAGTAGCCACACATTAAGAAAATAACCTGAACCTTTATCTAACTTATGAGCTAAACTTCATTATGACTAATAAGTAGAATCTTGTATTATATGTCAAAGATTGAGTTGAAAGAACATGGTTTCATCAACCCAATTAGCATTTTCCTTAAGGTAACAAAAAGTGTACACCTTATAAATAGAAAAACTGTGATACAAACAAAAAAAAACTCGCCTAAATTAACTATAGTATTGTCATGTCTATGAGTTAATTATTTTTACTCCAATACTAAATACTTTTCACTAACCTTTCAAAAGAGCCTGTCTACTTTTGAGTATATCCGTTTTTTTGCCTAATTTATATGAATCCACAGTTTGCTTATCTGTAGTTTGGGTCTGATTAGTTTCTGATAATACTCGCAACACATTAAAAGAATGACTTGAACCTTTATCTGATTGTAAAGAACCTGGTATGCACCATAAAACTGTGACGAGTATTTGGAAAAAGTGTTTTATGTGGGTTTCCTGAAGACCAGTGGTTAAGAATGGCATTTGGTGATACCATGATGGAAAAAGCAATGGAAAGTTTCTTAGTAAAATATTTTGTTTTTAGATGAGTTCCATTGTTTGTTACTGGTCTCAGGAAAATGAGCACAGAAGTTTTATACTCTTTGTTTGTTTAGTTTGGGCTAGTATTTTAAGCGATTATACAGGTTGTTTCAGAACTATGGGATCAAACTTCTGGGGGTTGTTCAGTGCAACAGAAGAATCCATTTGAGTATAGCAACCCATGTCCGGAAATGCGTCACTACGCCACTACGGCCCTAAGACGCGTTAAAATTTATAAAAAACATTAATTACCTAAATAGGATCTGCCGCATTTATTTTTACGTTTTGTACATGATACCATATCAACAATTGTTTAAAATCAACGCTTATCAATGTCATGTTTAAAAATTTTATAGCTTACAATTTTTAAAGATTTATTGCTAATAGAAAACTTTACCAATCAAGAATTGGCGGATATGCATTTGGCATACGGAGCAACAAACTGCAATGCACGAGCAGCATCGCGGTTGTATCATGAACGTTATCTCGAACGACAGCATCCTGGATACAAAAAGTTTATTGCGGTTCATCGGCGGCTCGCTGAGACAGGCATGTTTAAGACCAAGATGCATGATACTGGTGTTGCTCGAACCGTAAGAACGGTCGAATTTGAAGAAGCTGCAGCGAGTTGCCAAAGAACCATCAAATAGTATACGTGACATCGCTAAGAATATGAATACGAGTAACGCTTCTGTCTGGCGGGTACTACACGAGCAACAACTCCATCCTTACCACTTCCAGAAAGTTCAAGGTATGATTGCAGCCGATTTTCATCCTAGAATTCAATTTTGTCGATGGCTTCTGGATCACATCATTGCACAACCAATTTTTTTACGATATGTTTTGTGGACTGATGAAGCCTCTTTCACAAGAGACGGTATTTTTAATAGTAGGAATAGCCATGTTTGGGACGAAGAAAATCCTTATGCAATTTTTCCATGAAAACATCAGAATCGTTGGTTTGTCAACGTATGGGCAGGTATTGTTGATGATTATTTAATTGGGCCATACCTTCTACCGGAACTGTTAACAGGACCTATTTATCTGCGTTTCTTGAAGGAAGTTCTTCCAGAACTCCTTGAAAATGTTCCACTAAACGTTAGACAGCAAATGTGGTTTCTGCATGATGGAGCGCCGGCTCACTTTGCTGTACAAGTACGCGAGTATTTAGCTCAGCGGTTTGGGCACCGTTGGATTGCCAGAGGTGGAGCAGTTTCTTGGCCTCCTAGGTCACCCGATTTAACGTCGCTCGATTTTTTCTTGTGGGGACATGTAAAGTCTTTAGTCTACGAAATTACAATAGAATCAGAGCTAGACTTAATTGGACGAATAACAGCAGCCTTTGAAATCCTTCAAAACGAGGATCAAATTTTTAGTGTAGTCCGCCGAAATCATGCGCGGCGTTTAAATCGGTGTATTGAGGTTGGAGGAAGACATTTTGAACAATTGTTGTGATGGTATCATATACAAAAGGTAAAAATAAATGCATCAGATCCTATTTAGGTAATAATTATTTTTTCTAAATTGAAACGCGTTTTAGGGTCGTAGTAGCGTAGTGATATATTTCCGGAAATGGGTTCCTATACTCAAATGGATTCTACTGTTGCACTGAACGACCCCTAGAACTTTGATTTCATAGTTCTGAAACACCCTGTATTATTGCGCAATTTTTCATTGATGGTACTTTGCTACAAAACAAAATTTTTCCTGCCATTCAACTCCTTCCTGATATAAACCTGAAATAAGCCTATTTTCAACAAGATGGCTGTCCTGCTCATAATGTTTTAAATTCTATTTTTATTAGAGTTTATATTTTACTTTAATAAGAACAACGCTTTCAGTTTCAATATACAATGCACGGCATAAAAAAATTGAAACTACGAATCTATGCGGGTTTTACACATGTCATTCCTACATTGGATAAATATTATATCAAAGCCGCGTAATATTTTTTTTAATTTTGGCGCAAAAAAGCTTCCACTGACATCAGACGCTTACTAAAATAAAATTTAAACTAATCAACCTTCAATCTCGAACACTAGCATACTGTCGCGGTAGCGGCGTTGCAAGATCTCGCCTGTTGGGAACTTTATATATGTAGTGATTCATTCGCCAATCTGTATATGAATCCATAGTTTGCTCAACTGCAATTGGTGGCAAATTTATGTTAATAGTAGCCACACATTAAAAAAATTACTTGAACCTTTATTTAGTTCATAAATGATAAGAAGAATCTTGTATTATGATTTAAATTGTCAAGGTTTTTTCAAACTTCAGTAGACAGTGAGATTTTTATCTCCTTTAGATAGAGCATTGAGGAGAGCGTAGTATCGTTATCCTGAACAACATTTTCCTTAAGATAAGAAAATATTTCAAATCTTAAAAGGATCTCTTTAAAAATAGAATAATTCAGACACCAAGAATACAAGCTTGCTAAATTCGTACTATTTAGAGTCTGTTTTTCATCAAAGTTTCTCTCTTGGATATTTATTGTCATATTATTATCACCTTAATGTTCTTTTTGTTTTTCAACACCCCTGATCGTAGTAAGTCTTTTTCTCTTTTGACACATAGATCTCCTATCTAAGTCTACTGGTACGTACCGTACGTAAGTCTACGTTTTCGGATGCCAAAGCTTTTTTGTTATATCACTAAGATAAATCTTTCTTCCAAAAGAGCCTGGGCTGGCTCCACATTTTACTTCTCTACAATTTGCACATTGTAGACATTAAAAGAAGGACCTGATTTATTATCTAGCTTATAACCTACACTTTCGTATGACGAATGAATAGAATTCTGTATTGTGATTGTCAAGGTTCTTCAAAACCTAAGTAGACGTGGGATTTTGCCCTCGTTAGATCGAGAATTGTGTTAGAAGAACGTGGTTTTACCCAGTAGCATAATCCATAAAATAAGAAGATGGGGATAATATAAGAGTCTTTCGAACCCTTGGGACTACATTCAAAAAAATGGAAAAACTCAGATGTTGATGAAATACCTTACGTTGGTTTTTCTTTGTCTGGATCATTTTAGGGCCTACTTTTCTGGGGACTGGTCAAAACTAAATCAAATACAAAAATACTATAGGAGCGATTGGGAGATCGACTCCAATGGAGAGTTGCAGACTTCCTTTTTAGAAAACTCCAAGGATTAACCTTCTCAGTTCTATTTAAACTAACGTATCACTATCCAAGGAATGGCGAAAACTAGACTGGTTTTGGAGCAAATAGAGAATGGCATCCGCGATATTCTTCTTGGTTTGTTTGTCTTTTTGTTTGGATCTTTATCTTTTTTTTAAGGACATTCTTTTTTTGACTCCATAACATGTTAATCTATAATCTCTAACTTGATAATAAGCTCTGCTATTATTTATATGGTGAGTAATTGATATTTGACTTCAGTTTTTAGAATTAGGTGGCTCAAGGTGTTTCTCTTGGGATAATGAAACATCCATGTAAATAAATAAGTGACTAATAACTGACATCGTTTAGAATGCATTTTTATTACAAAAATTAAATCCCATATATGGCTAATATTCTCAGTTTAAATACCTACTAAATAATTGAAAATTCCTATTACCTAGATTACCGAAGTCAACACAAAATCACGTTAATAAACTAGACATTTGTTGCTCTATTGTGTTTACTTATGGTCTTATTGCCCGTAAATTATTTTATTAAAGAAAACATTCTGTAGGTGTCCTCGAGATACTATAGCTTATTACAACGCCCACGTAATGTCGCAAATATTTCATTAGGTTCTAATAAATTGCGCAAATTGTGTTTCTAATGTGAAATATATATTGCATGAGTTCATTATATAGGGTGTAACAGAAAATAGCCATTTAAAAAAAAATTATTGTTGCAACAATTAGGAGCAACGAAAAATTACCATTTTCATGTCAATATCACACAATGTCATATTTCTAAATGTGGCTACAAGCAAAAAAAAAATAAAAAAATAAAGGAGCCATCTGGTATCTGATGAGCTCGTCCGCCGAATATAGGTATATGAAAATATAAAAACTAAATAAAGCAAAGCATAAACAGGATATTTTCAGTCACTGGTTAATATCGTGCAGACAAATGAGTAATCGGTCGAAAATCTTCGGGTTTGTTATTCTTGAAGGCTCGAAGATTTTAAAAGACAGACATGAGTGAGAAGTTATTTTTGATTATTTCTAAAATTGTTACCCTATGGCTTGGATACCGATTGGTGGAGTTTTTGAGATGAGCTTGACAACGTGTACACCCACTATACTCCGGTTGTTATAAGGTCTCATAGTAACTTATTATTAAAAGTTTCGTTAAGTTGAACTAAGATACGTATATTATGTGTATATGGCATCAGTTGATAATATTTGGGTTGCTAAAACGCTAACTTATATTGGCATTATTTAAGTTGCTTTGTCAAACAAGATCTTTTATATTTGATTTTCTATTTGTGCTCTTCAAAGAACTTTGCAATTTCTGATATTTAATTGTTCAATTTCTTGCATCTTCTGATCTGACCCAAGATAATCTCAGCATTCTTCTCAGATACCACATCTCGAATACTTATTAATGGAACTTACCAATTTATTTATGGAACTTGCTTTTAATGTCCAGGCCTTTACACCGTACAAAAGAACGCACCAAATGTAAAATTTTAGAGTTTTGCATCTTTGGCATCATCTCTAAAGTTTGAAGTTTGGATTTTTATTGGTGACGAACTTTTTAAGTTTAGGGAAGGTTGACTTGATCTGGACTATTTTCTTTTACATCTAGTCTCTTGTTTTAGGCCCCAATTTCGGTTCAACGTACATTTCAAATAATTAATTATCTTACTTGTTTAATATTCTTCTTCTTTACCTAAATGAATTCTGATATGAAGAATATCAGTTTTACTCACGACAGTAAAGCCTAATCTTGTGCTTGTTTTATTTACGTGATTCAATAATTCCAGAAAATGGTTTGTATTATACGCGAGTATAAAACAATATCATATTGTTGATATGTGTACCGTTCACTTTATTATAGGGTTATTTAAAACCGACTCAAAACAGAGTCTTTACGAGCAGAGATTGAACAACATCGGTGATAAAACGCAATCCTTCTTACACTCTTTTGGTTGTTGACAAGTTTCTCAATCGCATATCTGCCTTTTGGTTCTAGTACAGATTGCTAATTAATAGAATTTTCATCTAGACCCAGGTTCTTAAGGTGCGATGTTACGAGGTCATGTTTTATTATGACAATGGTCAAAGGCCGTCTTATAATCAACAAAAAAATGAAAATATCCTTTCTTTGGTCTTGAAAATTTTGTACCAAGCTTTATTCTTGCTTAGACTTTGGAATGCTTTGCCTTATTTCATTGAGAGAGTCGAACTACAAAATATTGATGTTAAAGGTGTGAATGCACTTTTATTATTGCACGAGTGTCACCTGTCAAACTGGTCATTTGTCATTGAAGAAAAAAAATAAAAATGGTGGAAAGCGTCAATGGCTCTTTCAACGGTCAAAGTTGTAATTTTTGTTTTAATTGCAAATTCGTAGAAAAATTAAAACAACGATAAGGAAACATTTAAGGAGGTCTCCTACGTGATGCTCCTCTAACCTTCTTCAACTGT
This sequence comes from Anthonomus grandis grandis, assembly GCF_022605725.1. Classification (NCBI taxonomy): domain Eukaryota; kingdom Metazoa; phylum Arthropoda; class Insecta; order Coleoptera; family Curculionidae; genus Anthonomus; species Anthonomus grandis. Next base: position 11,024,044 of record NC_065548.1, on the reverse strand, counting down.
TAAACTTGTCTGTTTTTTATTTATTTTCTTGACGACGCATTATAGAGCAGGCACGATTAAACGAAAAACGTGTTTACTCAATATATGTATTTTATTGAAAAGAAAAAAAATGCACCATGCCATTGGATGTTATTGAGGTTATTAAAACGTCGCAGAATAACTAAAGTTTTATAGCAATATTTGAACACAGGCGTCACATCTTAAAGGAACGACTCTGGAATGTTCCTTTATGGAATGTGAATACAGTGTTTTAATATAATTTTTTTTTTAATTTCCTTTACTTGTAAGAATATTTTTACGAATTAGAACATCTTTGAAAGGGTTTTGGACCGACAAAAAGAATCTTTTCCGAATAATTTCATACAAAAGTTAATATTGTTCCTCAAAAATAGTTTGATAACCAATGATAATAAATTTGATAATAAATGTTCACCCAAATTAAAGCTTTGAAACATATTCGCTGATATAGTCCATATTCTCTAGCTAGCCAGTCAAAAAAAAAGTGTTATTGTGTGAATTACGCATGTTTCACCCTCTATTAAAGCATCATCAGATCTTACAATAAAAATACATTGTTATAACACTAAACCTGAGTCCAAACTTAAAATTAAAAAGTACTGCAAAAACAAACAACTTAAAAACAAATACAAAAAATTGCAAAACGTATTTGAAACTTATTTTATAACTTTATTTTATAATAATTTGCATTTACAGACCCTCCTTTAGAAACACTCACAGAAAATGTTTTTTTAATTTAGTATTTCCCATCTTAATTAGGAACCTTAGTGATTAAATACTCTTGACTGACCATTCAAACTACTTCCCATCAAATAAATCGAAACACTAGATCCTACTACGTAGAACATTGGTAGAACGTGTGAAAATTAACTTCCAGTAAATATTTTAGGGATATTCAATTTGCTGCTAAAGATCATTTCTAGTTTTCCTAAACTGAACTTGGATTTTACAAAACATAAGTGTAATATTCATGAAATGTGTTGTGTGCCATTAGAATGTTGATTCAACAATGATTCGGAGGAAGTTTTATACTGACTTACTCTACGTCAGTGCTTAACAGACATGAATTATGTAGCAGTATCAATTTTTATATAGACAAATCTTAAGAGTGTTACGTGTTTTAAAGAAGGAATTGGACCAAGTGAACCTATATCGTCCATAGAACTATCGTCGCTCGAAAATGAGATTTTATGCTTTTTAAGTGATTTTTTTTTTGTTTTGAGAAATGTAATAAATTATAAACGGTTTTAACCTTTTGTCTTAAATTGCAGTTACGGTGTCGTGAATGTTATTCAAATTCGACCTCCAAATCACATTTTCAATTGTTCTTCTGTGAATAACATATAGTTGGCATTGATGATGAAAATGGTCTTTTTAGAGTTTCATCGTGGCTTATTTAAATTAGCATCATAAGGACTTATCCTGAATATTTTTTAGGAAAGATAACTGACAAACTTAACGAAAAAATTTAACTAAATTTTAAGTTAGATACTGTATTCTTGCCTTTTGGTAAAACTCTCTCTTCATAATAAATATTCCGGCTAATAATAAATCGTTTTAGAGGCTGTTGAAGCCAGATCTATAAGTAGCCCGCCCGTTTCCTTCCTTTTTGGTAAAATTAGATATTTTAACGACACCTCTTAAATTATTCGTGGAGCGTATTTGTATACGTTAATTAAAGCCAATAATACATAACAAATCCATACAAGTAGTCAAATTAAAATTAATCAGTTCTACTTATTTATAAATTACGCCCCTGTCGTTCGTTTGGCGCTTTGCCCCACATAACGTGCACCCCTCATTTGTTAACAAATGAAATAAGTTTCAATGCACGAGACAATCCGGGGTTTATATTATGCACTTACAATGCGAAAGGCTCTTATGAAAATAAAATGGTATAATGCAAAATTTCATATATTCGAGTGGATTTTTGGAAATCTACAATTTAATTATTATATATCAAAGAAGAGTCCAAAAAATCATATCTTTAGTAGTGAGTTATTGAAATATAGCGTATAAATCAACATACTTGAAATTTCATTAAAAAATAGACAAATTTCGATATCAATTTTTAAACTATACAAATTGATTAAAAGACGTGAAATTTCTTTAAAAAAATGCTCTAATAATCTTCAAAAACAAAAAATCTTCTGTATGCAAGGTTTCCTTTACTTGGTAGGCTTTTAAATTGGTTAAAAAAGGAGTCCTTTAATTCCTTAATTTAACTTAGTTCCTAGTATAGCAAAAGACATAATTATAATGCTCTATTCTTTTTTATTAAAAACTATGTACTTGACTACACATTTTAGCCAGTCATTTATTACGACTTGTCTAAGGCTTTCGACTGTGTCGATCATCTTGTCTTACTTTGTAGGCTTTAGGTGTTATGTTTAGGAGCCTACAAGATGGGTTTAAAAATGAACGATGATTAAGGTATGCCCAAGATCATACTTATCTTCCGTTTGTTCCTGATTCATAAAAGTGGGATATATACTAAAGTGGGATTTATTCCAGGAACTCACTGTTTTGGCATTTATATGACTAATATGGTAAACCTTGACTTCTCTGATCTGAATATCTTTTTCTGCCTTCCTTGTTTTGAATATCTCTTTACGTAGTAATTTTGTATCTCCCAGTGCAAAATTCCTTGGAAATGCAAGAACTGATAGAAATCTTAATTTGGAATACATATTATTGCTTTGCTTCCTTAAAACAGTTGTAGCTTCGAGTTTTAAGAACTTCTTCCATTACAATTTTCAATTTCATATACTACGACTTAGGTTCTATAGTAACAATCTTTTTCACAACTTCGTTTATTTAATTTAAAGCTTAGATGAACATGAACAACATATTTGTTTCTGATCCATATAAATGATGTGGACATTCCTGGCATCAAGGCTTATTGAGTTTCCGATATATTAAAATCTGATGTAGCATCAACAATTTATCTTTCAACTTATTAAAGACCAATTCTGTTAAACTTTCTTCTTTTGTGAAAATTTTTCACAAAATAAGGAATTGCAGTGGAATTTGCATAACCTATTGTGGCTCTGGTTGCTCTATAGCTTAAGATGATTACTAGCTCAATCTTCCAGTTTTCTATATTTTCTCTGGTCGAGTATCTTAGAACAGCGTCTTGAAGTTGTTATAGTATTGCAAGCCTAAACTTCATATTTACTTTACAAAAAAAAGACTTATGCTTAAAGTATCCATTAAACAAACCTGCAAGATAATTTAAATTTTCAACAAAATCTTAAGTGTACCTTGTTTATATTTGCTTGATTTCCAAAGTGTACAATGATCTAGCCCCTACAGGTAAGCTTTATTTTCTTTTACTATATTTCTCTTCCTATTCCCAAAAATACTTTGAGGTCTGATTTTTAAGATGTCTCTGGTATAAGAAAAACAAATTTATTCTACACGTTTATTAAATGTAGTAAAAAATCGAGTGTTTAAGTATCCAAATTTCCCAAGGATGAATTGCTGCCATGGCATTATTTGGCAATAATGGCGCTTCAATAATCGAATTTAACCTAATTTAAAACCATCAAAATAATTTGTGGAGTTCTTAGCTGACAGCAAAATATGCTAGTCCTGGACAAGAGGTAAGAAACTTTAATGCCAGTCTAGCTCTTTGAGTAGAATTCTTTAAAAGAACACTAAGGTTCTAAATCAGCACATTTAAGACTTTCACAATTTTGACTTAAAAACAGTAAGGGCTTATCAAAAGCTGGAGTACGGAAGATGCTATAGCAGAAATCATGTCAAAACTCTATAATAACTTGACAATAAATCGCCTACAATATGTGTATTTATCGATCTAGCTAAAGCACTTGATACAGTAGACTATAATCTTTTATTATAAAAACAATTTTATTAAGGCATCAGTGGAACAGCCTATAAGAAGTTATATAATTACTTATTGGAAAGAAAATAGCAGATGAAAATAAACGAAACAACCTTAAGTAACACCAAAGAAATTATTTGTGGAGTACCTCAAGGTACAGTATTGGGGTCAATATTATTTTCAATCTACATCAACGATTTATTAAAAATACCTTCAGAGGGATCGAATTTGGCTTTTGCGGATGACACAGTTATTGCATACGAAGCAAATACGTGAGACTCTTTGAATTAAAAGTACATCACGGCTTTAAAAAAAATGTACCTGGTTAAGCAATAACTTGTTAACGGTTAATTATGATAAAACCAAATATATAAACCATTATCATCTTATAATTTGCATTTACTGGAATTCAATCATCAATGTAATTTTTATTAAAGTCTGTTTAAACATATTTGCTATTAATCATTTTGAGAATTGTTTCACTGAATTGTCACTTAAAATGGGATTATCAGATTGTTTATTCGGTGCACAATTAAGGGTGACATATATTGGGCTTGTTGAATTACAAATTAGTTACAGGAATATTGATTATGGTGGTTGCTTTAAAAGTTTACTTACTAGTCAAGATAGAAATTATCCAAAAGAGAATTTTCAAAACTATATATGGCAAACCATTTTAGTATCCAATTAAATTTCTTTACAAAGTATCTAATATTTGCGATCCTCATTAAGTATATGCTATAAAAATTATTATATTTCTTTTTAAAAATATAAATCAGTATGAGGTAGTAAATTGTTCTCATAATACAAAAATTAAATGAAATAATTAATTTAAAGCAATTCGAGTATTCAAGTCAGAAACATTTCCAATGCAGCGAATCCAGACTTTCCAATATAATTTCTACGCAAATATCGAAAAGCAATTGTTTAAAAAGTTACGAAAAAAGTTCTTACATGGATTTAAAAGATCAAAATATTAGTCATTCTGAATCAGATAACTTTTAATCAAAAATTGTATTGATGACTACTTAGTTTTACCTATGGTTTTGATTTTTTTATTGTTGCTTCATGTATTTTAAATTGCAATATTAAGAAACTCTGCTGGTATATGGAGGTACATTATCTTGCATTAAAAAAATCGTCAAAACCAGCTCTCCAGAGCTTGATTACATGTTGGAAAACTAAACCAACATTTGTTTTTTTTAACCTGTTAAAATTTATCGAATAAAAATTAATGGGGTTCGTTCACCAATCTTAATTCCATCTTACCTTACAGGGCCTCGTTTATATTTCGGAATAGATATAGCAGGACTAACTAATACGAATTTGCGGTCATCGGATTGTAGGCAGAGTCGGGTTTTATCCGAAAATAAAAGATTTGTCCAATTTTCAATAGTTCAAATTTTAAGTTCCATTCAGCCAATTTGAATAGTTATTTTTATTTTGCCTTGAAATTTCTGAAACTCATAACTGCCTTCTGTTAGATAATTCCTCAGCGCGAAATAAGAATGATAGTTTCGACAGAAACACTAATACCTGTAGCTTGCAGAAGTTTGAAACTATGAATGAGATGTAGGATTAATTTTTGCTATTTGAGCTACAAAATGATCCTGCTTTTTTGTAGTGACTCTTTCACGAGTTCTACATCGGTCTAGCCCTTGGTGTTACCAGTTCTCCAAACTTTGAACAGGTCTTTGAAACAAGCTCTTGTATAACTCCTACCGTTCTTGCGATCTGCCTTTGTGCCATGCCTTGTTCTGCCAAAGCAATAATTCTTTCCTTCTGAACTTTCGATAAAATTATTGTATCATTGGTTAAATGGTCATTGTTGAAAAAATATATTAATTAGTTTTTGCCTACTCCTGATCAATACAGTTTCCGCAGCTTTACTCAGGGTGGTTACTTCTCTGCCAGTACACCTTTTGAAGGATTGATCAGGAGACGTTTAGTATACGTAGTAAATAGAAAGAATTTTTAGTTTTGAGAAAATTGTGTTGTAATTAAATTACGTAATATATTCGTTTTTGATTTGACTACGAATCTTTAAAACTTTCAACTCCAAAATTAACGCAGTCAAGAGTCCTGATTTGTGAATTTTTCGTCCTTCTAAGTGTTGATTTGAATGTGTATTGCCAATATTTGGACTTGGATTGGCATAGGCCAGAAGTTTGAGGATTTAGTCAAAAGATATCAAGATTTTCAACTAATTTTTTTTCCTTTTATCTTTATCCCAAAAAGGCTTGCTTCTTTATTAAGAAGTAAAATGTTTGCAGGATTGGTGGATAATTGACAATCTGATATTAGTAATGGTTTCGTAAAAAGTGAGTCAAATAATAAAGCATTTGTGCTTTCCATCCATGAGAAATGGTAAAATGCTTTATATGTACCCATAAAACTAATCAAGCCTCATTAAACGCCAATTTATGAAACTTGATTTTGGCATATGACATTTTTGGCGGTAGTTTTTTCCCTTTTTTGCTAATTAACACACTATAGATTGATCATACAATGTGTCCAAAAAAGATAAGGCATGTATTGTAATCTAAGAAACTGTTAGGAAAACGGTTAAGTCGGAAAATTTTTATTTAATCTCCTTTTAACGTTTTGCTGAAAGAAACAAACAAATCCGTGCACTAAAAGGATTTTTGTAAACATTTTTGAAGGCATTACCTAGTTGCCACCTAGATCATTAGTTCCAGGATAAACTAAGTTATAACTTGGCTTCTACTAACCGATTTTTTTTAGTTTATACTTCTAAAGCTGTTGTTGTCTTTCTTTCATGTTTTCCAAAAAGAAACAAACCTATCCGAGTACCTGAAGGATTTTTGTGGACATTTTTTGAATCTATTGTCTAGTTGCAACTAAAGTTTTTAGCTCCGAGCTAAACTACGTCATAACTTTGCTTCTATCTTAAAAACTTAAAAAAAAATTATCGATGGTTTTAAAAACTGAAACGTTTGCTCTAAAAGCCCTTTTTCTTTCCCATTTATCCGAAAAAAAATCACTAACCTCAGATTTCAGATTAAAAACCTCCGAGCGACCGGAGAGCATTTCCCATAAACCGATATATCGATTATGCCCTGTTTACTTTGCAGGGTGGCAAATAAAAATCTATATTATGAGCTTTTATTCGAGATTATTATTTTAGTAAAGTTATATGGATCAAAATGAGGGTTAGAATCAATACGTTGTGTGAAACCAGAAACAAATATTCTTCGGTCTATTAACGGCGCTGACACGATTATTAATTTAATTCAATATGTTTACTCTAAATATATGTATTTTAAAATCAAAGCTCTGATGGAATTTTAAAGCGTGATGTGTCTATATATCGGGGAAAAGAAGGGATAATTTTAAAATTTTAGTTTGATGTATGTGCACTTTCTTCTTTCACATGCCATACTTTCCTGGTAAACAAAATATGCATGGGATGCAGGAAGTTTTTGACGTGTAAATGGATATAGCAGCCAAACCGGGTGAAAGAGGGGTGTTTTTTTAGAAAAAGATCTATAATTAAAACAAAACTAAGTTTAACATTTTTGGTGTACTATTTTTTCAAAATGTCAGTTGTTTGGTTTCCTCATGGTTGTCGATATCTCAATGGTGAGTTTCTTAAATTTGGGACATCCTCTAAAGATTATTTTCAGTTCTAATACTCAAATCTTATTTTCTAAAGAAGCAGAACGATTCGAAAATCAAAATTTTGAAATTTTTAGCCTTTGGATCTGAATAAGAGAAATCATAAAACGAGTAAAAAATTACTATTAGGGAAATTAATCCGGACTTATCTAGTTGACGTTAACTTTTGTATAAAGAAAGAAAGAAAGAAAATGTGCTATATTACGTAAGAATAATCTTGTGTACAAGCATCCTACAAGCTAAAAAAACAAAACACAAATACAATTTCAAAAATTGACTAAACAATGAACAAAATTAAACACAAAAAGACAAAACTTTTTGAACATACTTAAATTAAAGATAACTAAATAAAACAATCAATTACTAAATAAAGGTAAACTTGTTGACAAAACTAGAGAAGAAAAAAGGAAAAAAAGAAAACTTTCCAACATGTCCAAGGTTAAAACCTATCATTAAAAAAGTCATCCAGGTTATAATATGCCCTAGACAATAAAAGCGACTTTAATTCTCTTTTAAATTTCTTAATATCCGATATATGTCTAACACACAGAGGAACATGATTGTAAATTTTTTTACTTATGTAAATTAATGAGTTTTAGGTAAGGGAAGACGTAGGAATAGGTAGGGGAACATCATTTACACGACGAGTGAAATGGCCAGTGTCAGAGGGTAGTTTGGGAATTTTGTGAATAAGAGCAGCTGTTTCTAAGATAAAGAGTGAAAAAAGAGTTAGGATTTTTTCAGAAATGAAGAGGGGTTTGCAAGAATCTCTTAACTTAGCAGAACACAGGTATCTAACTGCTTTTTTTTGAATAACAAAGATAATGTTAAGTAGCCCCTTATTGGTTAAACCCCAAAAAGGCAAGCCATACCGAATATGAGATTCAATAAGTGAAAAGTACACTGAACGTGCAACCACCCCTCCCAGTTCTTGTTTTGCCATTCTTACTGCGAAACATCCAGAAGATAATTTCCCAGCTAAATGTAAAATATGATCTTCAAACCGAAGGCGACCATCAATGGTAATTCCTAGGAACTTGCAGCACTCTTTATTCTGCAAGAGGGAATTTTCGTCAAACATCAGACCCTGAACATCGCACTTAAACCCCATAATAGACGTCTTTCTTACATTAAACACGAGCCTGTTGGAAGCACACCACCCTGATAAAATCTGAAGGTCTTCAAGGATACAAGTCTTAATATAGTCAGAATTTTTATGGCTCCATAGTATGGTGGTATCATCAGCAAACTGAACCACCTTGCCCTGCAGTTTCAATGAACTCAAGACATCCACATACAGTAAAAATGATATGTTGACGATATTTTTTATCTTCAAGTTTGCAAAGGAATTTCGTATGTTGCAGGATCTTGTAGGCATTTTATTTATTTTATTATTTTTATTCTAGACATTTGCCGTACAATAAACACAAAGCATAGCTACAAGAGAAAATTCGCACGTGAAAGAATGAACATATTCCATGTATTTTTTTTAATAATCAAAGTTTTAGACACTTTACCAGAACACTAAGGAATTTCCTTTAAACCTAAAAAACACTAAAAGCAGAATGAATACATTTGGGGACCATAGACGTCAATGTTTGAAGGTATTCTTTTCATCTAAAAGGAAATAATTATACTCATTCCTAGTGATTTCATTTTTTAAGAAGGATTGAATTGTCTTTTTAAAAATTAGTATTCTATTGAAATGAGCAATTTTTTGATAATCATCAGCGCTTAATTGATCAAAGCATTTTGGTCTAATTGGTTTTTTAACCCGAAACTAGCACTGCAATTTGTCTATATCGAGTATTTCAGTGGTGACAGTTTTTTTTGTTAAAATTCGTATAATCGTTGTTTAAAAAAATAAGAATCTTACATCAAAAACATTCATTTTAGTAAAAACGAAATCTGAAGGGTACATCCTATCCTTTCTTAAAATGGTGTCTAGGATTGTCAATTTTTAAGTTTAGGTGTGACTGCAGATCTCCTTCCTCTACATTAAAACCATAAGTTAAATGTGGCTGAGCCAAAGCATAGTAAAAACATTTCAGTTGTTGTAAATTAAATACACTTCGATAGAATTTAAATAAGGCTAATAAAGATCTAAGCTTTCCATTTACGTACTCTATTGGATGACACCATTTTAGACGACTATCAATAAGAACTCCTAAATATTCAAATCTTGTGCATCAACTCATCTTAGTTTCTTGAAAATAATTAGAAAATTCTAATCCAGTGAAGTTAGGTAGACCGCTAGAGTAGCTACAAAAAAGCATAAAAAATGTTTTGCAGAAGGTAAAACTCAGCAGTTGATTATTAAACCAAAGAATATATTTTGGCAAATCTTGTTGAATTAAGCGTCAGTTGTATTTCTTTGAGGCACCTGAAATAATTTTAGTTACTCCATAATTAATTTCTTCTTAATATAATTTAGAATTTTATGAATTTTTCATTTTAGTTCAGTTATTTGACATACATCTTCCAGGATGCACAAATTATTTTAAGTTTTTAATTCCTCTTTTCTTGTGAGTTTTTTGGACATATTTCAAAATAAAAATTCAATTATAAGTGATTTTTTTTCTTAAAGTAAACATTTATGGCTCAGTACTCTGGTAGTATACTGGTAATATTATGGCTCTATATCCTGGAAAATAGAAAAGCTAGAGGTTTAAAAGATGTCCTAAAGAGAGATAGAAAAACCAGAAAACTTGATGAAGACCATGAAATAAAACTTACTGCATTTAAACAGAGGAGTATAAAGAACAAGATAAGAAATAGAGAGGATGATAAGAAGTATCAGAAGAGAGACAAAGAAGCCCATAAAAGATGACTTAATAAAAGAAAATGAAGAATAAGACAGCTAACAGGAAAGCATGATGAAGACTATGAAAAGACTTACTAAATCTAGATGTAAATCATAAGAACAACTTATTTATTTATTTATTTACGCCATTCAACAGAAATACATCCAATTACTGAATGGGAATAAAGAAATAGATTTCCAATCAATAACAATGAGGAATTGCTTAAAAAGAAAAACAATGAGAAAAGTAAAGAAAAAAAACAAAGTTTTACTAAGAATAGTGCACTTTTTTGATATCTGCTATGCTACAGTAGTTAAATAAGCCACACTGACCCTGAACAGAATTATATGTGTTACAGGCTCTGCGTAGTGGAGAAAATTTGTTAATGTTAGTCCTTGGTCTAGGTAGGTAAAATGTTTGTGAGTTTCTGGCTGATATGCGAGGTATGTGAAAGTTCAGATCTTGTAATAATTCTGGCAAGTCGATTAAGTTGTTCACTAATTTATATAGAAACTGCAAATCAGCAGTTTCTATATAATATGATTTTCTTCTAAAGAATGAAAGAAATCTTTCCAGTAACCGTGCATGTGGAAAACCGATTTCTGGGTACACTCCATCGCATTTATAGCAAAGAAATTTTAGAAATTTTCTCTGTATACCCTCAATCTCATTTATATGGTTTTGGTAATAGGGGGACCAAACTTGAGAAGCATACTCAAGTATGGATCTGACATATAACATTACATTTAGCAGCATTTAGAGGCAGGTTATTATTTTTACACCATGCATTAAGTTTGTTTAGGTCACTTTGATGTAAAATACAGTCCAAAATGCTGTTAATTCTATAAAAAACTTTATTATCGTCCGCGTATAATAGACTATTTACAGAAAGTTAATCGAATATTTTATTAATAAATGAGTTGAAAAAAAGCGGTCCCAAAATTGAACTCCAGAAGCGACAACAATCTTTGCCGAGCTTCGACCATAGCACTCTACGTACTGGGGGCGGTCACTCAAGTAGGATCTAAAAAGATTCGTTAGGCCGGAAGAAAATCCATAAATTCGATCGAAGTCCGTACATATGACGTCGACTTGAGAGTTGTTATTTATTGATTCAGTTATAAATTCAGTAAGAGAAACTAGATTTGTTCTGGTAGACCTGACCTTCATAAAACCGTGTTGTCTACTGTCAGTCAGATGTTTCATTGATGGATATAAAGCAGTATGCAGAACACGTTCAAAACATTTAGAAAAGTTATTAATTATTATTATAGGGCGATAGTTTTCTATAAGATTTTTGTCACTCTTTTTGTGTACAGGAATAATTTTAGATATTTTCCAAAGATCAGGAAAGCTTTCTTGTTTTAACGCTAAATTAAAAAGGAAAGTTAATGGTTTAACAAAAGCTATGGCACAATCATAGAGAAGGAAAGCATGAATTTTATCGGGTCCAACAGTTGTTTTTGGTTTAATTGTTTTAAGAGCTCGTAATACTTCATCTTCCGTGAATCTGGATATAATGATGGTATCTGCAAATATGTTTTGAGCATTGTTGCCAGGTTGTGTAGCAGTGGAAGAAATATATGCACTTTTAAAGAAATCTGCGAATGCGTTTGCAATATCTTGAGGATCAGACATAATCATTCCCTGTTGGTCAGTCATATTTTGAGGTAACAAATTGTTATTTTGTGAGCTTTGAATTAGCTTCCAAAAATTGTTTGGTTGGGAAAATACATTATTTTCAAGATTAACACAGTATTGTCTGTGTGACAGTTCAATATCTTTTTTGATTTTCGATCGCAGCTCTCTAAATTTAGTTAAATCATATTGTTGATGAAAACGCCTATATTTCTTCCACGAGCTATGTTTATTTCTAATTGATTCAATAATTTCAGAGATAAACCAGGTTGGATAAGATCGTTTGCGCCTGGCAGTTTTAGGGACACAGTTATCAAGACAATTATAAATTTTATTATAGAAAAGTTCGACGGCAGAATTGATATCATCCACAGATTCCAATATATTCCAGTTAATGTCAAGAAAGCTCTAATATAAAATTCTTAGGTCAGCTTTTTTAAAATTATAAAAATATTTTTAACTTTACCGCTATTTATTTTAACTTAAACTTAATTAACAAGGCTGGATGAATATCTTCTTCTTTAACTAAGAAATCATGGCATCTCTGTACTTCACAAAGATCTGATCGAGATGTAATAACAAGATCCAAAAGCCGTCCCTGGATATTTTCAATAAAATTTATTTGTTTCCAATCAAAAAATTCTAACAAATTATTAAGTTGGTTAACTCTAAATGACGGATTAGCTGCTTTCGAATACAAAATGTACTCTGGAATATTAAAGTCTCCTAGAAACATAATTTTTAAATTGTAAAGGTACGTTAGCGTTGAAATGTAATAAAAAACATCTTCAAAAAGCTCTGAAAAACGTCCGGGTGGGATGTATATGATAAGAAGCAGAGCTCCAACAAGTCTTAAGACAAATCAAACAGAACTAAATACCATGGTTTAATCAACAGTTAAAAAAGGATTGGAAGAGCTACAAAACAAGATACCAACAAAAAACTATCTACATTCTTAGCTCATTTGGGTAATTAGGGTTTGTATAGTTAAATCCATTTAGTTCGCCTTTTATCCGAATATTGCAGTAAAACAAGAGCAGTAGGCGAGATATTCAACCTGAATTATTACCATTGTTTTACTTAAATTAAATTGACTATTTAGCTCCAGCTGCGAGCAATATTGTCTGCCTACGTAACTAAAAATTAATTTTATTACGGTATCAATATAACCGGTCCAGGAACAAAAGCCACAATAAACTTCTTATAGACACGCAGACATAATAATTAAGACATTTATCCGCGTTAATTATTTTTGCCAAACTTGGCAGCGAGTTGTGGGCGGGAGGCGATAAATTGTAGGCAAGAGAGAGAGAGTGGGTATTGCAATTGTAAATAAAATAATAGGTATTTTGATCTGGCTTTCAACAAAATAAGCGCCGGTCGGCCGTTTTACAATTTAACACCCACTGGTGGGTGAAGACATTCGTTTTCCATGCTTGTAAAGTTCGGACTTAAACAATTTGTTAACCAGGTAAAGAACATTTTAGATTTTACTTGCAGTAAGTCAGGTGTAAGTAATAAATTAACATATCACATGGGTGTTAAGGCAAAAGAAGAATTACCTAGGGAGTAGCAAAATGACATCTTAAGACGTTCAAGGACAGGTGTCAGGGAATACTGATAATACACAGGATCAGTAATTCCTATCAATAATTTTATAAAAGTTTTGTAAAGAAATCAAACAGGTTGACTTTGAAGTGAATGCCAATGAATTGGAAAGGATTTCTTAGTTTTTGGTGATTTCTAGTAATAATTTAAAACTGGAAAAAACAAAGAAAGGGTATACTTATTAGTCGGATAACTCTTCATAATAAAAACATAGGAGAATATAAAGCTGATTTTAAAGTAACCAAATCAATAGACTAGTTTTTCGCAGTGCAACAGCTCCAAGAAAAGGAATAAGATCATAAAAGATCTATGTATATTCATAGATCTTCAGTAAACATAGAAATATCGCAAGTATCCAATGCCATGGCGTAGATCTCGATACCGAAGCTACTGGTTTGGACGACTATTAAGTGTATATGAATAGGGAATATCAAAAGTACGAGTTAATAGGAAGCTTTCGATTATCTCCTTAAAAAAACGATTAAACATATTTGCTTTTAGAAAATTTAGGAAAAAATAAAAAATTATAATTTGAGTATGATTAAGCAGACTCGACTTCCAGCTCATGATTTGACTTAAAATGGTGTCAGTGTCTTATATGTATTTCCATTTTAAATACTTTAGGAATAACTTTGTAATTAAATAAAATGCCATAAGAGATTTGTATATCGTGTATATGTTTTTAGGTTGTTAAAGCGGTTTCGGCTAATAAATAGTCATCACCATGCTACCTAAAAAGGATGAAGGAAGAGAATTTAAAAAGAAATAGACTTTCGCTATAAAATTTTTCTCAGAAATGTTTAATAACAAAGATACAGGGTGTTAAAGTTAAGAATAATTTATTGTTTATTTATCATAACTCTTAAACTACGAGCTCAATTTTAATTAAATTTTGCATGAAGATTATTGTAGTGAATTATCAATTACTGATAAAGCCAATTTTTAAAAAAATTGCCAGTGGGGTAACAGACGGAGGGACTTGGTCCCAGTCTGTCCCAAAACTGCAAGGTGATCAAATATTTTTTTATAGGAAGTTAACTGTTAGATTCTCCATTTAATTTGGAAAAAAAAGTTATTCTTACAAAATTATGATTTAAGGCACTGTTTTTAAAATATCTTAGTTTAATTGTACAGAAACGCCAGTTAAAATGCTGCAAAAACTCTTAAATTAAACCTGTCAAATAAAATAATGACTTAAGGTAACTTTTGATCGTGGGTGTGCAAATTTCATAATTAAAGTGAATGAAGTCTCTTTACTCCCCTGTATCGAAAAACAAATTTTCTTCTTATTTCAGCTTATGTATTTAAGCACTTGTTATTAAGTATCATTAGGCAAGACATCTCCTTATTGATTTCTCTCTATTTCAAGAAATTCAAACGCATAAAATTTTTACTTTGAATTTATGCAACTTAGAGCTAAAGCAAGTATATGACAATATCGTAAGTACTTAGCATTTTGAAAAAAGCATATCATTTGAGAAAGACGAGTTGAATCTTTTACAATTCGGACTTAAATTTTCACTTAGAACATTAAAAGGCCTTTCAATGTTCTAAGAATTTTCAATAACAGAAATATCACATAGGAATATATCTCACTTTGCGATAGAAAATTAAATCGATATTCTAATCAAGCCACTACACATTTCACCAGAAATTAGAAGGATATCCAGGGATGTTATATATGTGCATAGATTTTTAAGAAACAAAAAACATTTGTTCCCTTTCAAAAGACATAAGTCGTTTAATCGTATTCTTAAAAAATTAAAGAAAGAATTAGGAACAAAAACTTGGTAATTTCATAACGTGGGTGTGTGATTAGAATAAATGACTTTTTAAAAAATTTAATGCGACCAAGACTTATAAGTAAAGGCCAAGTAATATAGACAAGAGTAATTTCTAGTAACCTCTCTATGCCGAGATTATACGTGTTACCCAAAATTCACAAACCAAACTTATCCGTCAGTGTTCATTTTTATGAAAGTTTTTTCTTAACCTTATCTTTAGCTCTATTTCACCCTCAATTTAAGTTAAAAAATACAATAGAACTTACAAATCAACTTAAAGATACTCCTATATCATCTGACTCTGAATCCAAGAGGGTTCCAGATAATACCGTGAACCAAATTATATTTTTATCACAAGACTTCTTTCAAATAAGGAACTTAAATGTTATGATACGTTGATAATTGTTTTTTAATATTAGATGGCGACGCAAAAATG